>NC_031984.2:14048533-14649033 GCF_001858045.2 Oreochromis niloticus
ACATCTGGCATGTTGTCAAATTAAAGCAGACAGGTCATTAAGTGAAAAATATGCTTCTGATAATAGCTGTGAAATTTATATCAATAATCACTGTTTACTTTTACAGGCTAAAGAATGCAAACATCCTTGTCATTTGGAGGCTTATTTTGAAGAAGTGAATACTTTAAAAAAAAAAATCCAAAATGAACATTCAAAGAGCAACATTGTTTCTATGTTCGATGATTTTGTACGTGGACATCTGTCTAAGCCAGAGAGACTGCACAGGTGTGGACTGTCCTGTTCTCCAGAACTGCATCGAAAATGTTTTAGAAAAAGGCGCCTGCTGTCCTAAATGTATACAAAACGGCTGCACCTGTGAGGGGTACCAGTACTATGACTGTGTGAAAGCAGGCTTCAAGGATGGGAAAGTCCCAGAGGGGAAATCTTACTTTGTGGATTTCGGAAGTACCGAGTGCTCCTGTCCTCAGGGAGGAGGGAAGATAAGCTGTCATTTCATTCCATGCCCTGAAATTTCCCCCAACTGCATTGACATTTTACAACCTGCAGATGGATGTCTGCAGTGTGGTCGTATTGGCTGTGCCCATGGCAACAAGAAGTATGAAGCGGGGCACTCCTTTCAGATAGACCATTGCCAAGTTTGCCACTGTCCAGATGAAGGTGGAAGGTTAATGTGCTCACCCATCCCTGGTTGTGACCTCCGCAGTGTTAATAAGCCCATGTGGGTCACAACTACAGAGAACAACAATCCTTTGAGAGACTTTCGAGGCAATCGCAACAGCCAACAAACGAGTCTTGCAGAACCATTTTCCAAGCTGGTGAGGGAAAACACTCTACCGCTGTACAAGCAGGACCCACCCAGTTTTGGCACAGAGGATTATGACTATACTCTGGCAGAGCCAACATCTTCCACTATCCAAAATCTGGCCCAACCACTGGAATCTACTACATTACCACCAGCTTACCCAGAGTCAAGCTCCACTAGCCTCAGCCCTCATGATGAAAGGAGACACAGGCTACAAGAAGTAAGCCCAAATACACAAAGGAGCAAGGAGGATGAGGTTACTCATAATATGGATCCAACTACCACAGGGGGTGAAAACAAAACATCATCACCAAAAGCAACTACAGCCACACAGATAGTGACCACTGGGCACCATAGGCCACAACAGGAAACTGGAGAAAGACCCATGAAACATGGCAGTCACAGAAACAGAGCGGGACAGGATACTCTAAGAGACACAGCACGCACTGCGCGTACCAACAGCCGGCACGTTGGCCACAACAGACAAAGTCAGGGCGACCCCCATTCTGTCTCCAACAAAGGACATGAAAAGGCAGTGGAGCACAGGCAGCTGATTGATAAAGAGGAACAACAGTTATACCCTACAGTTCAATTCAGTCCCACTAGAAGAGCTCCAGTCAGGATGAGAGAGGAAGGCGAGGAGCATCAAAGACAACCTCAAACACTCAGCAGCTATCAGACTCGAGATGCTGAGGCCTACACAGAAAGTAAGTTAACATATAACGCACAGTTTTAAGTAATCCTAACCTTTGATAAATCAAAGCATCCCTACTTATGTGAATTTTCATTGAAGGTATTGAATTTAAAACAAATCTGAAACATGAAATGTTTTTGATGCACTCAAGGCCTGCTTCAAAATAAATCACACCGTGATGATGTACTGATGTAGTCTTTCAAAGGAAATCTCCCTTTCCTTCTCTCACATCCTCTCTCTTTTCAGGAGGAATTTATAATCACTCTATTTTACATGGCAGGGATCCAGGAAAAACAATTGTTCATGGAAAGACTGTTCTCCCAAGATATCATTTATCTACCTTACTCAGAAGGGAAAATTACTATATCTAGTATGTATTCATTTTCATACATTCACATTAAGAATTTTTTTTTTTTATTTCTCTAGAGGTTTCTAAACAGCAACAAATAGTAAGCCAGGCACTGCTTTAAACAAAAAATTATTACATCATAATGCTTCTAATAAGTCTGTGTCTCATATTTTCCCTGCTCCAGTGAGACCACACCACTTGCTTAAATCCTTAATGTGTTTATGAGCATATTCTCTAACAGATCAGTTCCCCTTCGGTGCATATACTGCTGGTCAGAGTACTGGATAGAAAGCAGACGATGAAGTCTGTCTAAGGCAAGTTACACAGCACTAGGAATATGTGAAGTTAGTTTACATATATGCAATAAATCAAAAAGATCTGCACTGCATTCTTTATCTGATAATTACAATTTAATAATCCAAATTTATATCGCTTCGGGTTTAGTGAAGAATTTCATTTCAAGAAAATCTACTTTTTACACGCTTTATGGCTTTAAGGCACTGGTGGGTTCACTATATTATAGATCTTCTATATGAGGTGGGTGAACTAAATTATAAATGGCTAAAAGGGGAGAAGCTTTTAAGAAATCTTACTTATTCCTGGTGTTTTGTCCAGCAAACTGCCATTGAAAGGTGTGTAGTTAAGCTACTTTCCAACTCTATGACTTATTGTTGAGACCTGTCAGAACCAATTTTTCCTTTCAGCACCTGGCCCCTACAGGTATGCACAATATATGCAGAATGCATCTATGTGGTTTTTCTGTTTGAGCGCACTTCAAGAAGTAACTGTGAAACTCATATACAGAGAGGTTACTTATTTGTATCCATAGGTAGTCTGGTGTCCATGATGTGAGTCGTCTATCCTAACATAGAAATTTTTAAGACACTACAGACAGAAGATAAACATAATGCAACACAGCTGAAAGTCTAAGTGGACATAGTGTTTCACCAGCAATAAGGAGCTCAAACTAACTGGTCTGGCTACTCAGTTTGCACGATGGAATGAAGTGAGAGTTCACTGGACTGGACTAAAGGAAGATGTCCAGTTTGGTGACACTTCAAGCACAAACAGGAAAAATCCCAGCTGATAAGGGTCCTGACTAATGCCTTTTTATCAGTGCAATTATCTGAAGATGCCAAAGTTATTTAGACAGCAAAAGAGAAAACATAAATAACAAGGACAGGGCCATTTTTCACAAAACATAAATGAGTTGCCTTTGCTGCGGCCTAAGACAAATGTGTTTGTGCTTTACTTCAGTCAATAACTCCTGCTCATTTGCCTTTTTCCCTTCCCAGACAGATCCAGAATGTGCTCAGAAGGAGGGTGGGATTGTTTAGACTGTTTAAATGCTGGGCTAACCTGGTATAGGATTTCTTGGGGGTTGTACCTGTGTGCAGCATAATACCCATCTGATGAATGAGCCTACTGTTATGGCTTGATTGCCAGGCGCTGCTGCTGCTCCCTCATGAGTCCATGTGATTACCCATCTCTCACGAGGATGCTGGTTTCCCAGTAATCTTCCCAGTAATCACTTCACCCGAAGCGCACCTCTGCACAAATTTACTCTCACTAACTTTCGTTCCTGCTGTAGCAAACACAAACCACAAAACAAAACAAAACGGGAACTGTGGATAAGGCACAAGAGTAAAGGACGAAAAAATATCAGAGGTGAAGTGAAATAACGTGGAGAAGTGCTTGTTTTTACCAACAAAACTGTCACAACATGTTGCATGTGGGCGTGGGGAAGGGAAATGTATAATTTTCCTTAGGATAAAAGGAGGGTGAAATCCAGAATTGGCCACGTGAGACTTCATTCCAACTTCAGTAAAGATCAGTTTGAAGAAGATAGTTAATCTAAGTGTCTTTCAGTTCATTTAATTTTGGCTTGTCTCCCATACGCAACATGCGCTTACTAAAAAACCGCCCGAGCCTCATGTCACCCATGATTATAAATATAGTTGAAAAAAAATTCCAGATGCTGGAAACCACTCATAAAACTCACCCACAGCATAAGTAAAGGGAGATTGTAGAAGAATAACAGGTTTGTGTCTTGCACACATGTGCAATTCTGTCATAAACATATACGCATATGAACAAATACATGTAATCCAAGAAGTAATTGACTATTTCACCTCCAAATGTACAGTCCATACATCCTTTTACACAAAATATTTCATTTATACTTTACTAATACAGAAACAGAATTACTTCTAATGGGACTTTTAAAAATTGGAAAGCACAAATTAGGTATGAATTATTCCCTGCTGTTACTTCTATGTGTCAGGTCCAAAGATTTGTATGGATTTCCTCAGGCAAAACATGGCTAAATTTCCTGCGTTATGGCTTGTGAACATAACTTGGAATCTATAAGGCTCCATGAGGGAGGGGAAAGTAGGTTCAAATTACAAGACTGTGGAAAATAATTTGATAGAGGTGTGCTGCGGAATGTACACTGATGTAGATATAACTCAAAATACACAAAAATGTGTGGGCTGTGATGATGGGTGTTAACACTGGGAAACATTAGGAAGCTATAATTCAAAGTAATTCAATGCAGCAAATAGTGGCAAACCCTGGAAAGTGTGTATTAGTGTTTCACTCAGATTATTTTACCACAAGGAGGTGTAATTGGATTGGGATTTACTGTGCAAAACTATCACACAATGTGACAACCCTTCAGGGCTTCCATGACTACAAAAAGTCTGTGAGCCAATAATCCCACGATTATTGGCTCACAGTCTCGGGGGAAATTAAGGCCAAAGTTGAAAATAATTGAAACCTGAAATGTCTGTTTTGGAAATGAAATCATAGCATGCGAGTCATCCCTGTTATGTCACAGCCAGCTGTTCTTGGATAGCGCTTGTGTGTTTCAAAAGACACGATATCTCTGCAAGTACTCATGTAGAAGTGGGGAAGAACATTGTGTCACCTCCTCGGGTGCTTAACCCCAACCTACGCACAAACACACACATCTCCTCATGCTTTAAAGCTTTCAGCATAAATCATCTGGCATGTTCAGCCTCATGAGTTTGCATGTCGGCGCTGTTTTTCCTCAGCGCTGGTCCTGATCTCTCCAGCCCACCTGTCCAAGTGCACAAAAGAAGAGACACACGAGCCTTGATTAGTGGCAGCGCGCTGCTTTATGACACTTCCAGACATGTTGAGAGTTGCCCATTTTGTTTGTTATTCTAGCTTCATATTTTCTGAGGGTGTGATGTCACCAGTTCTGGATTTGGACAAAAGTGAAGCATCTGGTGTTAATGTTACTTTAATGGACAGATATAATGACAAGCCTGGAACAGAGAGATGACGCTAAGCCACCTTTCAAGTGCATCTTGAATCGCTGTCGTGGAAGCACAATAATTAGCTTAGTTAATTATTGCACAGCTGAATGGAAAATGTTGCTACACAGGCTTAATTATAAGGACTGTCAGAGAGAAAGGAAGAGACTTGGTTTGACTAGATACATGTTTGGCTGATATAGTTTATCATTGTTTTTGCCCCCAGTAGCTATTTTCATGAAACATAATCTCCTACAGACGCAAAATCCTTTTGAAACATGATGATGAGCTGTATGTATACATCCCGCATTTTGATTTGACATGTGGAATTTATGCTTGTTTGTTACAAGTGGAGTGATTCCACTTGGAGAAAATGAATAGGAGGCATAAGGAGAGGGTGAATAATTACGTTCTCCGTCGTTCTCTGTCTTTTAATATACTTCCAGACAGGTTCAAAAGGACTTGTTTACCTGCACGGCGTGCATACAGATACTGTAGTTGTGTATCAAAGAGGCATCATGCCTTTCAAGGTTTAGATTTCCTCATTTTTAAACCCTTAAATTATGCAGACTGCAGCATTCACTCACCCTGCTATGAGTAATTGCCTCGGCCTTATTATACAGGTAGGTCAGAGAGAAATAGTTCAATGAAAATAAGTGAACATGGAAGTTAAAAAGCTAAAGTGGCTTCAGGCATGCTTGATTTCTCTTCTGAGCTTCATCTCTTTAGAAAAGACTTTTGCTTGGTCTTTCCTCTCTATGACCCCTGCCCTTACTTATGGCTTATTTTCCAAACGACCATGCTGCAAGAGACCAATTAGAGCTCTCTGAGAGGGGTTTTTAAAAAAATCTTAAAAAAAATAAATAAATCATTTTTACCATGCTCTGGTATCCTCTGCTTTGATTCAGACTTAACTGAATTGTTTTCAAAACACAGAATGGATTACTATTTAATCTTGCACAGACATTAACAGTTCCCAGAAGACGAAGTCTAACTTTCATCACCACCAATGTAATGTTGACACAAGTCGCTTTGACTTAAATATATCGTCAAATATTGAATAGAGTGGGTAGCAGCATTTTTTTTTGTCTCAACTTTGAATAAGAAAATGTGATTTGCAAAATTAGTGTTAATTGGATGAGTAAAAAAAGGAAAACATAGCCATTGCTTGGTGTGGATTTTATGATATTTATAATCTTGCAAGGTGTGACAGGCTGAGAAGACTTAAATGCAAAGAGTTTTGTCTTGTACAGTAGTGCAGGGGCCACAAATCAGCACAGGAATGCGCTTCCCTGTTATTCAGGAAACACATATAAGCTCTTTTTTTCCTCTGTAAACCGAATCATGTGTTTTTGCTCTGTCTGCTCTCAGTTTAAAATGAAGTGCTAATATGTTATCCCTTTATTCTGATCCAGCAGTCATCAAATAGGATTTTACAAAAAAAAAAAAGAGAAGCTAATTTTATAGAGTCTTGGGTTTCCTACTTTTTGTTGCCATTTAAAGTGAGAGCAGAGTCAAGGAGTCTGAAAAGAAAAAAAATGCACACACACACACACATACACACTGTAATTGCTATTCTCAGCATGCAGTCACCGAATCTAGCAAACTCTGTCCCGCAGGAGATGAGATTTGATTGTATTTCAGATATCAATAACCACATTTTTACAGCATCTTGCTGACGGGATTCTTAGATAAAAATGATGTACAATTTGAATCCAGTGATATGCATGATGTCAACATTATTTTATGTGGCTTGAAACCCTGGCACATTGAGCAGGATAAATCTGGATCTTGGTGTTTGTGTTTTATTACAGTGTCTGCCAAGGAGCAGCTGAAAACCTGCTGTGAGACAGGGGCGAAATTGGCTTCAGCTAATGGTCACTGTAACAACATGGAACCACCCGCAAAAGATATGCACTCGATGTGCTTGTAAGAGCATTATTACGTAACACCGATCTACTTCACTGAACATATCAGAAGAATATATTTCTCACCTCATTAAAGGGCACAAAAGACATAATGACAAAGTAATCTTCACATTTCGTTACAACGAGGTGTTTTCTTGCATGATTAATCACATTTTAGCTCACTTTTCTTTGGTGATGCTGAATGATTCTTAGAGGTAAATATTAAGATTTTCATTTCAGTTTCTCCCTCTAATAGAATTCACAAAAACCTGGAAACACAGTCCTGTCAGCTCTGTGGTAACACTCTCTGAAAGAATTGTTGCCGCTGGAAGGCCACAGTTGCAGTCCAAACACTTCTGCAGTCATTTCTCATGTGTGCTTTTCTCTGTCAGGACTGCCCAACAACAGTGCTGCCTCGGTTCCCTGAGAGAAAGTCGGTGCTTGGCTGGAGTGAATGCAGCCAGAGCAGGAAATATGTGCAGAGAAGATGCCAGCAATAAATGTGGGATTGATTCTTACAAGGCAAGTATATGTGACCAGGTAACCTGGCAAACACAGTTCAGCACGGCATTTGCCAGTATTTTATTTTATTGTAGATGTCCACTGAGATTTACTGGTGTTGTGCCAAATCCTTGTTATTTAATCATCCTATTTAATCTAGACACTAATTTGGGGCCTGATACAACACCAGATTCCCACAGTCTTGCAAACTTTATTATCTTCACAGCAGCCCTAGACATGTCAGATTTCGATTCTATGAAACTGTGTGAACATGGCATCATAATTAAAGTTGTCAAAAAAGCAGCAGGCAGGAGAGACATTGAGGCAATCAGTGAGGTCCATTCGCGATGACGGTGTAACCATTATATGTCCAGATGCCCAAAGTAACTCATTTGCTACCTGACCTGTTGAAGGAAATCAACCCATCTGTTCAGAGGCACATGAGCAGCGTGAGGCCATTACTGGCACTATGCTGCTGTACAGGTGTTAAATATTGGCTTTCACCACCTTTTCGAGGAACCCCTGTAGTTTTAGTAATATTATTCCATCTACAACCACGCTACATCACAGCAATCATTACTTCAGTTTTATGTTTCCCCATACTCCCGGGCACTTGCAGCAGTAATCTTGCTGAGAGCTAGAGGGAAAACGAGTAAGAGCCCACACACAAGGGGAGAGTTGCCCCAAATTCAGACTTGTAACTACTAAAGATCAATCCAACAAGATGAAAAGCTCGTGGCTCTGTGAATTTCTTTGCACAGCAGTACTCTTGGCTAAATGCTAACAGGAGTCTGTTAATGTGCTTACAATAATAAAAGTCTTCAAAGAATTTAGAAATGAGTATTTAACACAAAGACATCTGAGGCTAAGGGAATCTAATTGATTTTCACGGTGTGAGAAAACTATCCGACTCGATGATGGCACAAGAGGAAAGGTTAAGGGATATTTATCTGGAGGGGAACATAAATCTGTGTATGAAATTTTAGGGTAATTATTACTCCAGTTCTCTGAAAATAGCCCATAAATAGCAACAGTAGCAACAGAGAAACAGTCAGGAACAGTCTGGTGACTGCCAGTATTACAAGTATACGCTCACTAGCCATGTCCTGCCAGTAACAGGTCAGACCCCCTTTTTACTGTCAAAACCATAAATTTAAGAAGTTGCTGAAGATATTTAGTCTATGTTGTCATGGCAGGATCACACAGTTGCTTCAGATTTGTCCACTGCACATCTATGATGCCAAATCCTGCACTCATTGAGCTCATTGTCATGTTCAAGAAAGCAGTTTGAGATGATTTGAGCTTTCTGACATGGTGTGTTACTTGGCTGGATGCAGACGTTAGAAGATGAGTACACAGTGGTCTGCAACATTACTCTGGTACACGGTGGTGTTTTAACTATGTTCAGATGGTGTGAAGTGTGAAAACATTGCCCACACCATTACACCACTCCTGGCATGAACTGTTGATACAAGGCAGGATGGATCCATCATTTCGTGATTTTTACACTAAATTCTGACCCAACATCTGAATAACGGAGCAGAAACTGTGACTCATCAGGCTGGGCAATATTTTTCCAATCTCTATTGTCCATTTTTGGTGAGTCCGTGTGAACTGTAGGCTCAGTTTCCTGTTCAAAGCTGACAGGAGTAACACCCAGTGTGATTTTAATTTTGCTGTATGTTCAGAGATGGTCTTCTGCATTACTTGGTTGTAACGAGTGGTTATTTGAGTTACTATTCCCTTCCTACACCTTGAAGCAGTCTGGCTGCTCTCATCTGACCTCTGGCATCAGCAATGCATTTTTTGTCCAGATAACTGCTGCTCACTGGATATTTTCTCTTTTTCAGACCCGTTTCTGTAAACCCTAGAGATAGTTGTGTGGGAAAATCCCAGTAGATCAGCAGTTTCTGAAATAATCGGACCAGCCTGTCTGGCACCAGTACTAATACCACATCCAAAATCACTTAAATCACCTTCTTCATCATTCTGGTGCTCAGTTTGAACTTCATGTCCACTTGCTGCCATGTGATTGGCTAATTATATGTTTGCGTTAATGAGCAGTTGAACAAATTAACCTAAAGAAATGGCAAATGAGTGTCTTTATCCTCTGGAAACCATTAATCAGGTCTCTGCAAAACAAATCCACAAAGTACAACACAAATCTCGATATATTTTACTATAATTTAGTGCTACTGGCACTATGTAGAGTCAAGGGAAAATATGTAAGATTAATTATATAGGCAGCATGCATGCCCACCAAGTTTCTGGAAATGAGTCCCATTTCAAACATTTGACTAAAAAAACAATTTGCAGAGCTACTAGAGGAGATGTCAGGGTCTCATTAAAAGCACAAAACATTATCCTCAGGGACCATACTCTCTGTAAAACAAAATAGATTAATAAAAAAATGTAATTTCCCTGTTTGGCAATGCAGCTGACCTACCAGTTGAAATATTAAAACTGCCATTATTAGACCCACATTGCCGGGAGAACAAATCATGCATATGGGATGGACCACAGTATGTTTTGTTTTTCACAAAGTGGGTTTTAGACTCGTTTCCATGTACCGCGGCTACTTTCAAAACTTACACAAACCCCAACTTCACGTTCAAAGGCTGTTTGTGTGAACTGCAGGAGTGCTGCACTTGCTGCTCCCTTGGGCTGCAGTTCCGCAGTGAGGGGCATCGCTGCGAAGCCCACCACTACCTGGATTTTCACTGCAGACACATCTTTCTAACCTGCTGCGAGGGGGAGGAGGGGAGGACTGCGAATCAAGATGGCCGGCACACTATCAGAGAAAGGCCTCCTTTGAACTTTACTCCACCACCAAAAAAAGGTATTCTGAACAAATATTGACATGCATGAATTCACATTGTGAAAGGCATGCTTCAGGTTGAAAGCAGGAGTATTAACGGGAATCCGGCAGTGCCTGGTACCAGTTTTAAAAACAAACCAGGTCATTTTATTTTATCAATCTTTTTTATCAACTTTGGTAAAAACATGGTATTTCTCCAATACTGAGAAAGAAACCAGCTGAAAGAAACATATAATAACCAAATGTAATATAATTATAAGAGATTTAGTGTGTACCTGCTTGCACTGTATTCATTTCTATTCTAGTAAAACACTGTTATTGGAAGTTACCATACACTGATTTTCTTTGGCTGCTACGGGTTGACAGACATTCAGTTCATTGCATGGCTAAATCTTCAGCAGAATTAGAAATACAGCACGTGTTTTGGTGGAGTTTATTTATCTTACACCGGATTGATTTTCATAATAGCCCACCGAAGAACTTGTTTGGGATGCAAACAGTGTCATCTGTGACTGTTGTCCTGTGCAGTCAGCCCTGCAAAAATAAACCCTACAATATAAACTAATAAAATAAATCCCCCTTACTACTATGTTCCATGTAAATATTGCAGGTAATTAACAGGTTTTGTCCTTGATGATATGCAATGGCTTGTGAGAGTAACAGCTGCTCTCTCCTTGTGCTGTAGTATCGGACAGCCCGTATCGCAGAGAGGCCTTCTCCATTGATCAAGGGCAGAACGGCGAAAATGCAGTGGAGAGTCCTGTTGAGGTGGAGGATATGGATGAGTGCCTCATATATGAGGGCAGCATCTGCCACCACATCTGTGTTAACACAATAGGCTCCTTCCGGTGTGAGTGTAACCCCGGATATGTGCTGCAAGAGGACACTTTCTCTTGTCTGCAAGGTATGTAAAGATCACCAATCTTTTTCTGTCACACTAAATACCACAAGACCTTTCTAGTGATAGCAACACATGGGGAAAAGGCTCTCTCTGCCATTTGCTTTTTTAAAGCAATGATTTACAGTCTGCATGCATCCCAGAGAGAGCCCATTTATCTACACATTCACTGTGTATTATTTTCCTGGCCTGTTGAGTTCCTTCCTGTCTGCAAGGCCTGATAGTGCCTAATAATAATTATTCTATTCATACAACATCCCTTTCCTGACTGACAGCAATGGCCAACTAGTCACATCTCTGCTGTCGTCAAACGGGATTTAGCTGAAGAGAAAGTTTTTCCACGTTGTTTGAAATGTTTATTTTTTTCAAGACAAAAGTGAAGATCTGCTCAGATTCACAGTTCAGGAGTATTTTTAGATAAGACTGTGCAACGTACCGGCCTTTAATCAACACTGGCTTTTACCAACAGAAGCCTGTCTCAACAGGATACTAATGCTAGAGCTCTCAGCAAATTACAGTGAGCAATGGGCCTCACTAATAAAACCAAATGTTTGTCTGCAGGCAGTGTTTTTTCCTGTCTCACCTATATTGCTATTACAACTTTCATCCGTAGCCACTAGCCTCATATCATCCTAAAACGCAGGTATTGCACAAGATCTAAGTCTCGAAGACCTTTGTAGATGGAGAGGTGGAATTTGTGATTATAGAGTAATTCATCGCTTTTGTCTTGACATTATTCATGTTTGTGCAGAGACGGTGGATGAGGAGAACAGACTGCAGGAGGTTGACAGAGCAGCAGTGGAACCCACCTCTCCACCTCCGCCGTCAGTCCTACTCGACCCCTGTGAAGGTTAGAAATGCAGTGCTTGATAAATGGAGAGAGAGCTGCAGATCTGGTGGCTCACAGTGAGCACGCTCATTCATCTGGAGACCGGAACATCCACCTTAATGCCGCTGAATATAACTCTCCCTTTCCATCACATGTGATTGTGCTGCAAATGTCAAACACAAGTGGCATTTTGGAGTTAGTAATTCATTCTTCATATCATAATGAGTGCCATGTCACATTTTGTTGCTCTTGTTTGGTTTCCATGACACCAGGGTGGAGGTCCACCACACTGTGAGCCAGTAGTATGAAATTGAATATGACCAGGTCAGCAATCAACCTGGAAACCTGGAAGAAAATAAGCAAACGGCATTACAGTAAACAGAGTGGGGTTTTTTCCTCTCCAACACAAGCGCTCCTCTGTTTCTGCTGAAGTAGTGCTGTGTGTAATGATAATGCAGTGCATTTCATTTGACCTGACTACATGGTATTATTTTCAGAAAACAGCATCTGTGAGCAACAGTGCACTCCAGTGGGCGGACAGCCCCAATGCTCCTGCTCGCCAGGATTCTCTTTGAGAGCCGACGGCCGCTCGTGTGAAGGTAAGGAGGTAAAATGTTGAAATAATGCAGAAAAACTTTGAAGAAGTGAAAGATTTGCATTTGCAGCACTCATTTTAGTTTCTTCTTGAGCTCCCAGACATTTGGTTCCAGCTGAGAAGTTTCTTGGCAAGACTGTCTACCACTGTTTTGTCTCTTCCGCTCATCAGCACCTATAGATTTGCAGAGGAGATACAGCCCGAATCCCTTTCACTTTTAGCCACCAAGTGGAAAAGAAAAAGAAAACATAAGTGGAGAAGTTTTGATCTTCCAAAGGGATTATCCCAACTATCCATGCATTATCACAATATAGCTTAGCAGCTGCATACCATACCTCTTATTTACATTCAGAATGGACTTTTTATCCTTTTTATCCTGAGTCTGATCAGCTACTGCACTATGTGTGTAAGCTCTTTCCCTGGGGATCTATCTTTAAGCTATAACCATTGGTCTGTTCTCTACTTGGCAGCAGCAAACTGTGACAGCAGCCACTGTGGCAACAAATTTCTCATTGTGTGGATTTTATACCCAGTGGTCTTACTCCTAATCTTTCTCTTGGAGGAGGGTCTGACCTGTCTCTTTAGTCTGCGTCAAACTGCTGATTGTCAGATACCAGACAAAGACATATTTTTTTTCTCCCCACATCTTGTCTGGTTCTCTAAATCTGTGCATCTTCTTCCTTGCACTTCTCATTGTTTATTCTCTTTCTTCACACTCTCACATTTGTCCTGATTCTTTTCTTTTCAAAATCCAGACACAAATGAGTGTTTGTCTCCACATGCCTGCCAGCTGAATGAGCGCTGCATGAATACTGCAGGGAGTTATGTCTGTCAGAGACCGATCACCTGTCCGCCTGGATACCAGATCAACAATGACATTTGTGAAGGTACACTGCACCTTATCAGCATTAACCAGCATCAATGTATTTACTTACATCCACAGTGAATATATTGTAAATAGCAGCAAGGGAGTATGTGAACTCCTGTGTTAGTACAATGTAATGAAACTACACTGTTCCAGCACAATCACCTTTATAAGCCTTACGAGTATTCACCCTTCACCTTAAATCACCCTGTAATTATGAAATTTTAAGCACACAGTAAGCTTGAATAACAAAAACCCCCCAAAACAACTAAACATGAAGGATCTACCTTTTTCTATAGTATTTCTTGCTGCTAACTGTATGAAGAGCTTCCAAGATCAAGGGTGGGTGGTGCCCAACTTTGGTATGAAATAGTAAACCTCCCTATGCGTCTCATTATTTCCATGCACCATAAATTGGGCCTGTGCAGTGGTCTCCTTCATAAAGCACCAGCAGTGTTCAGGAAGAAGGGCCTCTAAGATCAGTATTAGTAGTATTTGAAACTGCGGATGGATTTCGAGCAAGGAGACTCAGCTAATCCGTATTCCTTGTGAATGTAAAGGATCTTCAGTCGGGCAAAACGAGCATTTAAGAAGAAAGTAAGCCTCCAAACAGATCATTGGCTCTGAAGTAACAACATTATCCAAAGCGGGTTGGGAACAATCAGACCAGCAAAATTAATGATAGTCTGTCAAAAGCACACAGACCTTTTCTTTCTTTTAATTTGTCACACAATGTGCCAAGAATGTGGCTGTCTTACCCTAGGTAAGATAATGCAAAAACATCTTTGTGCCGTGCTACTTACTCCAACTTAATGTCTTACCATGATGCTATAATGAAACACTCATTTAGCCTCCTCACACAAATGAAGCACATTCAGCCCTCAAAAAGAAACAATGCTTTCCTCCCTCATCTGGGAAGTGAATGACTCAGTTAAGACCAGAAAATTAATTGTGCAATCTTGCATCAGTGCTCGCTGTCTTGCCGTTGATTTTGAAAATCTTGGCTCATGATGAGCAAATAAAGACTTTTCCCATTATCAAATACAAAGCACTTGATTGCGCATTTGTAGCTGCAAACAGAAACAGCTAGCAGCAAATGTAGCATGTAGTGCAAATTTGCCGGTATTTTAATATTAGGAGATTAAAAACATATGTAGCCCACAGCTAACCCAGGGTTCCACTGCAAAAATTACATTTCTCGTTTTCAGCACCCAGAGCAGGATGGGGAGAATAAAACTAGACAATATTAACAATAATTTGTCAAAATAACTTTTTTAAAATGTGACCTCTGAACATGGTTGCATTACCTAACTCTACAGTATCTAGTAGTATTGTATTTAATTTTTAAAAAAGTGAAACATGGAGAAAACTGACTGGTTAAATCGTCTCTCACAGCAGCATGCGGAGTCTTTGACCTTTCAAGGTTCCTTGATCCCTCTGACTTCACTGGGAGGGGAAATCACTACCAGTCTCTCACACATTTATCCTGCTTCCTGCTTTTTTCTCTGCCTTTCCGTTGGTGTCAGGCTCACTCAGCTTCTTGCTGAGTCTGCCAGGTTTGTGTCAGGAGCGAGATGCTCAATCACTATCTGCTGTTTAGAGACCTATCCTGTGTCTGCAGGGCTGCCAGGACTAGTTTAGGCCTCTGTACAGCAATTGCAGTGGTGAAATACTGCACACCTACTTGAAAACACAAGACTTCTGTGAATTATTTTCATGCACAGACATACACAAACACGTGTGTATTTATTTGATATTTTGAGAGTATGATTTCCCTCCAGCTTTGCTTCAAACTGTGGCAGCAGATGTGAAAAGCTTTGAGTAGACAGGTGTTATGGGACTCTCGGGGAATATACCGCAGTGTTCACTCACGCAATGCACAGGAGACTTCTGTTGGTTTGGCTAGATGTGCTAATCAGGTTAATATACCTGAAGGGTCTTTTGTTCATAACAGCTTTTTAGTATACATATGATTTCTAAGTTGTAATTACTTCTTTTAGCCTTGACTTAGAGTGCTTTATGATCAATGAACAGCAGCAAAAGTCAAACACTTGATCTGCCGTTTAACCAGAGTGCCATCCAGTGGTAAAATGTGCTATTACAACTTCTCTGGAATTAATAATTTCTCCTGTCCCCATTAAACCCTTTCTTCTCTCACAGACATCAATGAGTGTGCACAGAGAAGCCATAACTGTGGAGATGGCTTTGACTGTGTGAATACAGAGGGCTCTTTCAGATGCAACCCCAAAACTCGATGTCCTGTGGGCTTTAGCCACAACATGCAGGGCAGGTGTGTAGGTAAGAGAAACCAATAAATGTCCTTGCTGGACCTGCAGCGCTTAGTTCACTGTGTTTTGTCTGTTACAGGTGTGATAGAAAAAATTTTATTTATTACAAAAAGTGAGCAAAAGATATAATTTCTTACAATCTCCCTACATGTACAGAGACTCATATCATCATTTTCACCTTTTTCTCTTATGTTTTGTCCAACTCCAAAATGATCGATATTGCTGCAGATTTTAATCACATATTTTTCTCTATGTTTTTATTTTGCTTTATTTCTTCCATTTGTTTAAAAAAACAAATGTTTCTTTGTTTCTTCCTCAGACTAGTTGTAAATACCTTTTTCTCAATATTCTGCTTATATATATATATTTTGATTTTGATTGAGTTCTACTACTAATAAGAACAAAATAAAACAAAATGAACAAAACTTACTTGGGTTAAAATCGGGGAGTTGCTCAAACAGAAGATGGTCCAAAAATTCAGAAAGACAAATCCAAATACTGACAACAAGGATGCAAGGAAACTAAATCCAAAACACAGGAACATGGGGTAAAGACCAGCCAGGGAATGCTGGGAACACAGACTGACAAAAGATAATCAGAAGACGTGAGCCATAAATATGTAGAGAACTTAAATGGGTAAATCTAAACAAAGGAGGCCAAGGAAAAAGAGACACACAGAGAGAGAAGTCATTAAAATTGGCAAACCATAACAATTTTTTCATTGTTTGTTTTTTTTCTTTTTTCTTTTCCTTTTAAAGAGATTTCTTATCTTGTTTCCAAACAAATGAGTGAATCCGGGCAGATGCACCAACAGAAATTTCCCCACAGGTGAATCATAGTGCGGGAAGATGCACTGTTGTATGTCATGCAGGTGAATCAGCAGGGCTGCAGTGACAGAGGGGTTAAATGCCACACAGACATGAGATCAGAGAAGTTGCTGTTAGGGGGTGCAAAGGGGTGGATAAAAGCCAATCCTATGTCCTCCTCCAGTACAAACTGATGCTGTGGAATTAGCCCCCAGGGGCAGGAACTGAGGCATGTCGAGGCAGAAGACGCCGCTATAAAAGGAGTGTGAAAGAAATGCTCTGAGAAATGAGAAAATGGAGAAAATGTCTGACACACACACACACACACACACACACACACACACACACAAAACAACAACAAAGTTATCCAGAGGAATGCAACTGTGTGATGTGTGGCTGCTTTGATATCACAGCAGTACAGTGTGGCTAAAAAGCTGCACTCTGGTCTCAGGACCCTTGTCTTTGTGCCTTTGGGGCTTTCCTCTTCTCCTCCCTTTCTTAAAACGTATCTTCCTCCCCCCTGTGGTGTCCTCAATGCCAGACGTTGACGAGTGTGGTGCTTTGACCCAGCCGTGCAGTCCAGGATTTAACTGCATCAACACAATGGGATCCTACATTTGCAACAGAAAGATAACATGTAGCCGTGGCTATCATGCTAGTCCTGATGGCTCCAGATGTGTTGGTAAGATTCATACTGAAACGCATTGTAAACAAACAACCTTACATGTGCAGACTTAAGGTCAAAATCAACATGTCTTGTATGCATGTCTTGTTTAAACAGATGCTATTCATGAATATCATTTCTGCCTTTTTTTTCCTTTTTTTTTGTTTTATAAATGATGCCTCTTTTAGATGTGGATGAATGTCAGAGCAACGTAAATCGATGTGGAGAAGGCCAGCTGTGCCACAATTTACCTGGCTCGTATCGTTGTGAATGCCGAACAGGCTATCAGTATGATTCATTCAGAAGGATGTGCGTAGGTATGAAGGACATTACATATGTAATCTGAAGAAAAAGTTCCTATTTTTTCCTTGCGCCACTGTACAGCAATCCCTCTGGTCTGGCTGCCTCTTCTTCTCCCCCTATTTATTATTCTGTTGTGGGAGAGCTGCTGCTGTTTCCCAGCCTCTGCTGTTGGCCTCTGCAGTAGCCGCTGAGCTACCCATCACGTCTCCTGCAGCAGAGGACTTTGTCCTACCCCGGCTGTTTGGAACTCACTGTGTTGTGACTCTCATAATAATGGACTCTACACGTGTGTTTAGACTATCAGTAGACAGATGGTCCCCTCACATCGCACTCTCGTTAACATGCACGCAAGCACGCACAGGCATGCATACACGTACGCATTTGAGCAGGACAACAAACCTTCACATGCCTGGTTGCGTGCACCCACTTGCACACATGGATGCAAACTCACAAACGCAAAGTGCACTCACCGAAGTATGATGATGATGCTGCCTCTTTCTTTCAGATATAAACGAGTGTTGGAGCTACCGAGGCCGTCTGTGTGCCCAGACCTGTGAGAACACCCCAGGCTCCTATGAGTGCTCTTGTACCTCTGGTTTCCGCTTATCTGGTGATGGCAAGAACTGTGAAGGTGTGTATGTGTTAATGTCTGCCTGTACGGGTGTGTTTGCATCAGTCTGTGCATGCTGACACATGTCACTGAAGATTTTTGTGCATTTGTGCATAAAAATATGTGTTCTTGTGTATTTTTTGAGACACCATGCTTGTATGCATTGATAGACAGGTTGCAAGGCTGAGCAGATGTCAAAGCTGGGCACAGCACAACATGTGCTGGTTAGCTGCATTAGTGTATTGTACTGTGTATCATGCCATGCCTTCAAGCAGGAACCATTAAAACCATAATTGGCTTCATAACAACATCTTGTTTATATGTTAGGATAAAAACATTGAAACTGCTTTGATCAAGTCACTTGTGACAGTAATGAGCTCTAACCTCTAATCTCCAGATGTGAATGAGTGTCTGGCCAACCTATGCAGTCAGGAGTGTGCCAATGTCTATGGTTCCTACCAGTGCTACTGCAGACAAGGCTACTACCTTAAGGAGGATGGCCACACCTGTGAAGGTGCAGCATGCTCTATTACACATTGCAAGCACCGTGTTTATACAAAAAGTTTGTTTAGACAAGTTTATATATCAATTTGACATGATTTATCCTCCTTGTCATGCAGACATTGACGAATGCTCCCAGAGCATTGGCCATCTGTGCACCTATAAGTGTGTGAATATTCCAGGCAGTTACAAGTGTGCTTGTCCTGACTATGGGTATACCATGTCTCCAAATGGACGATCTTGCAGAGGTGAATACCCCTCCACAACATGCATGCGCTCACTGTACTGCAGCCGCCTCAGAGCAAGTGTACCCCATCGAGCTTCGTCCTGAAACTGACTTTAAAAATGGCTCAGCACCCACTTATGTAGCATACACTAATGGTTTTGCTCAGATAAGTATAATTGTTGGTTGGTGCAGTAATTACACAGCCTGTAAAACTTTATTGACCTAAAAATCTTGTCAAACTAATTCGATTTTTTGCTTGAATAGTCTTTTCCCCACAAGGAGATTTTTTCCCCTCCATTACCCTGTGACTAACCAAATTGGTGACTAAACCAGCTGTTGTGCATAAACTGTCTGTTTTAGATATCGATGAGTGTGCCACAGGGGCCAATAACTGCTCCTTAGCTGAGACGTGCTACAACATTCAAGGAGGGTACCGCTGCCTTTCTTTTACCTGTCCGGCAAACTACCGAAAAGTGTCTGACACGTAAGTCAAAACATGCCTTAAAGAATTCTATTCATTTGGTCTTTGTAAAGATTTACAGTGTCTATGGTTTTTTGGGTGGGCCGGGTGGGCATATCCCTACTTTGATCAGTTCAGGTGCACAGGTCTGATTGTGAGCATTCAAGCCCAGCCTAGCTTTTGTTTAAACCTTCTGTTTGTGAAGGATAACCAATTAGAAGAATTATACCTTAAACGCAGGGTGTCCTGTAAGAGAGAGGAGTCAAAATGGCTTGTTTGAATGAACAAATGCACAACACAAAGTACAGAATAAATATAGAATAATTTTGAAATGTAGTTTTTTTTTTACCTGTAACAAATTCAGATATGGAGCTACATTGGCAAAATAGGGCCAGTCTGCATTTAAAACAGTCTGTCTTAAAGTCATCTTGAAGTGTCTTGCTTGCTTGATAAAGGTGCTTTACAAAAAAAGTTTTCCTTTCTTTCTCCCTCATAGACGCTGTGAGCGAATCAGCTGTCCTAACTACCTGGAGTGTCAAAACTCTCCTCTAAGAATCACCTACTACTACCTCAGCTTCCAATCCAACATCATCATCCCTGCTCAGATCTTCCGCATCGGACCCTCTCCTGCCTATTCCGGAGACAACATCATTGTCAGTATCACAAGCGGAAATGAGGAAAACTACTTCAGCACAAGGAAGCTGAATGCCTACACGGGTGCCGTGTTCTTAAACCGTCAGGTTCAGGGTCCCAGGGATTTCCTAATCAACGTAGAGATGAAGCTATGGAGACAAGGCGCATTTACCACCTTCCATGCCAGGTTATACGTCTTCATCACAGGCAACTTACTTTAACAGCTGGAATTGTGCTGTGGCCAATATGGACCTTTAAGCAATTCCTTAGGACTCATCTTTAGCACTGTTTAACAATACCACTGTCACTAATGTCCAGCAGAAGTTATTATTAAAGCATGACTATAGAAAATTATGGAAAGAAGCTTTCTACTTTGTGCCCCTTAAACATTACATCTTTTCAAAAAATCTTCAAAGTCTTAGCCGGAAATAACACATTTGGGTATATGAAATATTTAAATACCACAAAAGTGACGCTTTTTGCAAAATTATAGACAATGACCAAGCTTCTGCCACTTTTTATATATCCACTTTCTGCTGATATCATTGCGTTTAATGGCAATTTGTAGGTTCACAGCTTTGATAAAAATGATTTCAGAACAGCTGTCCAATTTCTTTTACTGTGCACTGCTGCTTTTGTTCTGTCTTTGATGCATTTTAAAAATATATTTAATCCTTCATTGTATGTTAAATTTTTATATCTCTGTACCTCTCAGACATATTATGGATGGATGTATCATATTTTTTATGCTAAACCCATAAACAACAAAGTATTTTAGTAAAATATTTAAAAACCACCTGCATGGTTTGGTGAGTACTGGTCTATTACTTTGTGTTCGGGAGACTTTTATTTGCAAAGGTGCGTGGTGTTTGCATTTTTAACTGAAAGAGACAGAAAAAGTCTTGTTATTCTGTACACAGCAATTCCAATAACATTAAATCAAATTCATAATTTCACATAAAAACAATTTTTATCAATTCAAAAAGCACCCAACGCCCCCCCCCCCCCCCCCCCCCATTTAATATAATTGTGTGTGTATATGATTCTTCCAAATGAGTAGAACGATGCTCATTTGTCTAATTCACAGAGACGCTTTTTAAAATATTTTCTTTTCACCTGTCAAACTACTTTTATTATGCATCCAATAATATCTAGCACGTTGTATATTATAAACATTATTCCCCAGCTAACTTTTTAAAATATACACTGCCTGACACATAGAAAATACCCATAGGTGTTTTCATATTTGTCCAGATAGGTGCGAGAACTTAGGATAAGCATCCATCATTACACACAGGTTGATCAACATACAGGTTTATGACTCATAAATGTAATCGGCGTGTAGTGTTTAATAAAAAATGTAGTAGTCTTTTCATTTTAACATGTGAGGTCTTGCAGACTCTGCACATTACAGCTGCTGCAGTTTATAAAATAGAAAGTGTTACACTCCCACCTACAGGATGAAACAAATGCTACATTCTCTAATGTTGGCTCTAAAGCAACAGTTTCACAACAGTTCTAGAGAAAAACTGAAGGTCATTAATTGTGAATACATTTTAATCAATTTTAGTATATTAAAAAAACTCCCCTGAAAACACATTGATTTTCTTTCCCCCCCAAGCTACAATCTGTCACTGCTCAGAGTTCAGTGAACCTCCTGGACCTGCTGTAATAGTCGGAAAGGGTGTGTGTTTCTCACTGACAGCTGTATTAATGCATGTTGCGCATCCAAACAGAGCCCCTCGCCAGATTACTGTTCTCCCGCATGAGTTATACTGTCAAAGGTCATTACAACAGAAGGGTAATTTCTGTAATTTTTGCTCTAATTTTAGTCCACTTACTTGGCAAAAATGATTATATCTGGCTAGTTTGAAAAACATAAAGGAAACATTCAATCCAGCATTCATAATCTTCAAGTCCTGGGCCATCCTCTAGACATAACTCATAATAATAGCTATGTGTGTATGACTGACTCAAGCTTTTAAACACACCCATTGACTGAGATGCCACTCTTGGTATGTGCAGTAGCCTACATAACAAGGCCTGAAGCACTGATTGATGTCTCTTTCCCCTAATTAGCTTTATCTGCTGTTCAAGATTAGGTGGTGCTGGGTTTCAGGGACAGTGAATCACGCATCCCAGACAGGGGAAGATATACACATCTATTATGGGTTTAGCGATACTGACAGGAAGTTGTGAAATATTCTGGACAAAGCAAGATGGACTGTAAGAGAGTTATGGGAATGGGCAGTTCTGGAAGTGACCAATATAGCGGTGCAAAGTCACTCTGATAGAGATGCATGTAGGCTCAGTGATCCCAGATGTACTTGGTAACATATCTGCCAAATATCCACTTAGAAAAAGGAAGGTAAAGGATATACATTATATGTATTTATAAATATATATTTAATATTTCTTTATTTTAAGAATATTTTTAACATGCATCAAATGTATTTCATCATGGGAAAAAGAAAGCATTCAGTCCCTTTACACCCTTGCTGCTACCATTGGGATTTAAAGGATAAGTAGCAGTCAGGTGCTAATGAAATGCACTTAAATTATTAATCATCAACAAGTGTGAGTACCTCTACAAAAGCAGAAGTTTTGGCAGTTTCCTGGTCTGGAGCAATCAAATCTGTATTAAGTCACTGGTTTCCCAGGAGTGGATATCCTAGAAAAGCCTCCCTAAAGCCAGACCTTGCAAAGCTCAGACACAAGTTAGGTGCATCAGAAGAAACCAGAAAACTGGAACAATTTCCTTTGGACAGATGACACCAAAGTGGTGACATTTGATCATAATGCACAAAATCATGTTAGCATAACACCCCAAACCAACTGTAAAGCATGGTGGTGGAGGGGTTAAGATTTGGGAATATGCTCCAGCTATAGGACCCGGCCACCTTGTAGTTAATGAGTCAACCATGAATTCCTCTCCATACCAAATTATATGTGAGGCCATCTGTCAGACTGCTACAGACAGGACAATGATCTCAGGCACAGCAGCAAATCTACATCAAAATGGATGAAAAAGAAAATAATCGAGGTGCTACCTGCAAATGCCCAGTCAAAATCCAGACCAGTCAAAATCCCGACCTCAACCTGTCTGAAATCCTGTCACAGGACCTTAAGAGAGCTGTGCAAACATGAATTCCTGCAAACCTGAATGAAATTAAGCAACACTGTAAAGACGAGTGGACCAAAATTCCTCCACAATGACGTGTGAGATAGACTGATAGTCATTAATGACGCTGGTGAATCATACAGTGTACTTTTCACAGGACTGTGTAGAGTCTGTAATTTTTTTTTAATCTTTTTCACATGACTGCACATATCTTCATAATACTGTGTTGAAAAGATTATTAATAATATAGTGCAGATTAGGAAACTGAATGGGCAGTGCTTTTCCCTTAGGCTGTACTAAATCATAACAAACCACTGAGCAGTTATGTCAATATACACTAATCAGCCTCAACATTAAAACAACTGACAGTTGAAGTGAATAATATTAATCATATATATATATATACATATGTATATATATATATACAGTATATATATATATATATACAGTATATATATATATATATATATATATATATATATACAATGAATCCGAGTATGTTCTACAATCCAGAAGAGCTGAATAATTCGCTCCCACCTCAAAGAGGCTTCATGTTTATGCCTCAACAGATTGGTGCTGTTTTGGAGCCACACAAATTTAGGAAAGTGGCTTTATTGTTATGGCTGATCAGTGTAGCATCAAATCAATACTTGGTTAACATGTATTGGTTCTTTGAGGGTGTTTTCACTTGATTTTATATTTGTTTTTGTCTTTATCTTTTGGACTGTTTTACTATTTACCCAGACTTTCTATTGATAAAAGTATGATTTCTATGGAGATTTGCACATCATGCTCCAACAATTAATAAATATGACAGTGAGTTGACCCAAAGTGGGTCAGTTTTGACCATTTGTTTTTGAGTACCTGCACTAGTGGCACAGGTGCGTGAGGTTTGCTTGCCAACAGTGAAGTACACCATCTGGCTCTCTGTCAAGGGACCTTTGTACCATGTTTTTTTTTTTTCTCTGCCAGCTTTGTCCCCGACAACTTCTTTAATAATCATAAAACATAATCTGTTTTATTTCTGCACTCCAACAATACAAACCTGAAGTGATTTCAGTGCAGAAATCTGATCCAGAATCCATTTAATGAGTGAAAAGAGAAAAGGTTTAACAAACAGATGAAGGTACCAGGATGGATAGCTGCATAAAAGTTTCAATAAATCAGTTCAAACAAAAACAAATTAACAATATTTTTCAGTTTTGCAAACAAAATCCTCAGTTCAATTAAAAGGGCAGCAGAAATCACCGACATCTAAAAACTCAGCAAATAAAACCTAAATTCTCTGCTTGGCTAGATGCTGTGTGAGTGAGTGAACAGGTGAGAGGATATCTGCCTTTCTAAGGTGCTGCTGTGCTGGATTGTACTGAACATATTTTATGCACCAGTTTGACTGCTGTTTATCTGCAGAGGATAAATAATAGTTGAACAGATCGTTATTACACTGATGATAATGGTGACGATGATGATTCTAAATGCTCTTTCACAGGGGAAAACCATTTTGACTGTACATCATGTGTCTGGGCGGAGGTCATAGCAAAAGGAGGGGTGAAGATGGAGCATGATGAGGGTGGAGGGGAGGGGGTGGTGTTACAGACACGTTTGTCTTTGATAGCTCAGGTGGTCATCACCCGAGGGGGAAAAAGAGCGTTAATGGGCATTCTCGGCAGCAGACAAGCACAGGCTAGTGCTCCCTCTTCGCCGGCTGCCGTAAACAGGGGGAAGTATGCATCATTAGATTAAGCTGAGGCTAAGTACCTGCAGTCAAGCCCACTTCTTACAGTAGCAGGGTGCACAGACACATCCTCTCTGCTTGGCTTGGTCAGAAGAGGGACTAGAGGGATTGGTCAGCTTGCTAAGTGATTACCTGTAATACTGAAAGATGTATGACTGTCGATTGCACTATTTGTCAGCATCTCTATTACAGCAATTATCCAGGGTATCATAACTAACCATTTACAGAAAATTTGGATCATATTAAGAGACAAAAGGATTTGACCAGTGGGCGAATGCATTGACACAGGTTGAGCATAGCAGGATTATTTGGTTAAACTTAAAGGTCAGAAAAAAAATAACAGTAGAAAACTTCAGAGCAAGAGATTATGCTTATCTTTTGCTAAAGGAAAACATTTAAAAACACACACACACACAAGAGAAGAGTTGGGAAATTTTGAAGAAGAGACAGAGGAAGAGGAATTTGCCTGAGAGGAAAATGAAGGAAGGTATGCAAGGGTGCCTGTCACTTTCAGGCGCCTCATAGTTCAACCAAGCTGTCATCTATCACACTTAGATATTTCAATATCTATTTTTCACTTATGGTAATAGAATTAATCATAATGCATGCCCTGAAAAGTCTAACAGAGCTTTGTCTCCAGACTCTGAGCGGACCAGAAGGAAGAGACCTGGATATGAGATTGGGCCTGAAGGGCAGATACAGAAGAAAGGAAGAGTCATTGCTGCAGGAGCAGACTGACCTCAGAGGGTGGAAAGATTTACTAGAGTCTAAATCACAGGTCAGTACCTTAGCAACAGTCTCTGGGAGAGCAACCAATGGGATAGAAGGCACAAGTGATGCGCTGCCTTGTTAACTGCCATTTTGACAGACTGTAATGCCAGATATCTTTGGCATGTGGGACTTCTGACACTACAAACCATGTTTTCCTCTTTATGAGTGTCTTGTATTGACTCACTGAAGTAAGATTACACCGGTAGAAATTTTTCATTAAAGGTTTATTTTATCCAAACTCCTTGCAAGTATTTGTTATTATTGTCTGTAACCCTCACGCAGGTTTGGTTAACTTACTTTTTATATTGTTTTCAGAAATTTCTTTGTCCACCTTAAAATGACAGTGTGGCAGGGTGTGGTCTGCAGGATAGGTGGTGCAGTGGGTTTGGAGAGCAGTGCCAGGGAGGCTAGGCTGGGAGCAATATAAAATCAAACCTTTCCACTTTATTGTAAGACGCTGGGACCTGAGGGAGAGTGGAGCTGGAGACAAAGCAGCTGAAAAGCTGGGGACGCACCTAAGCGAAAAACACTTTTGCTGTAAAATAGCAAACACTTACCTGCAACGCTGTCTGTGTGCGTGTCTGTACCACAAACAGTTATCACTGAATGTGATGTGGCATAAATATTTGCTACATTACTATCACATTTTTATGTAAAACTGGTCTTGTATGTGTGATTTCCAATTTTAATAATTTTACATTATAGCTAACTCAAATGATTTAGTTTCTATACTTTAAGACTTTGTAAAAATGTAATAACAGAACTATTTGCTTACCAGTCACACTGCAGCAACTCAGTGCATTTGGGTATGTAGAAATGGTCAAGACAACCTGCTGAAGTGAACTGAATGAAGGAGAAAAGTGATTTTTTTTATGAACAAAGCTTGGTTGTTGGACCCAGAAGGGCTGGTCTGACTATTTTAGAAATTTCTTATCTACTGGGTTTTTCCCACACAGCCTCCTCTAGGCTTTACAAAAAATTGTCTGAAAAAGAGACGAAAATCTGGCATAAACAGCATGAAATCATGGAACCATTCTGCATTGTGTCAATGAATCAGGCTGGTGCTGCTGGTGATGTAATAGTGTAGGGGAAATTTTCTTGGCCCACTTTGGGCCCCTTATTCTCATTATGGAAACATGACCAAAATCTCTCAGGAATGTTTTTTTTTAGGCCATTCTGGAAGTAAAAGCGGATCCAACCTGACACTACTAAGGTGTACCCAATAGAGTGTCCAGTGGGTGCTGTTTAGCAGATGTTAATATGGTTAACACACTAAACTTTGATGAGTATCTTTGAATTGTCCTTTGTAACATGCTAACATTTCTTTTAGCATTTAGCTCATATCACTGCAATCCCACAGAGCCTTTAGCATTAGCATGGCTGTAGGCTGTGAACCAACCAGCTGTGTATTTACAGATATGGGGCAAAAGATAAGATATGTTGTGTAGGCTGGTTCACTACAGTGCAGTTAAAAAAAAGATATTTTTTAACAAAATGAAAAAAACTGTATAGTTTGTTTATTATTTAAACGTTTGTTAAAGTGTTACAAGGTTTCACAAAACAGTGTCATTTTACAGTCATATACAATTAACTGACGATAAGATGATACTGATCAGTAACAAGTAAACAACTGTATATCAATAGATAATCTGTAATTAAAATCATTTGCAACTAATTCACACACACCTCGAGTTGTGATAAGAAAGGGTCTCCCCAATTTAAGTGGTTAAATTTCACAATATTGGGCAAATGAACTTGCAAGATGCAACAGGTACTGCTGCTTTCATGACTGTCTGCATACCAGTGTGACCACAGTCTAACTATTACTGTCTTTATCTCTGCCCCCTCCGGCACAAAGGTAGAAAACTCTATGTTCTCTTTCCAAAAAAAGGCCCTCTTCTTTAAAACTTCTGTGGGATATGCACATTTGTTTGTGTTTACCCCTACAGCAAAGATTTTTTCATGACAGGTCTTTGATTTTTACAGAGAAAAGCAGATAGAAAAATTGTATGAACAGTAAAAAGTGAAACTATCCAGTATTTTTTTGCCTTACTAAGGACAACATTATTACTCATTTGTGTTTTCTTTCCCACCACCTGAGTGTTTTCTTAGAAAGACTGATGACTGCGTGTTTATCTGGTGTGAATACAGTTGTACGTGGCAGTGAGGAGTTCTGACTGACAGCTGCTCAATATTCTTATTCATAAACACAAGCAGCAATCAGCATAAATCATGTCATTGACACCACTTTATGCGCTTTAAGAAATATTTTTTTAACGACAGATTGATTTGTTGTTATTTCTGTCTAATTGTCTAACTTGTCACTGATGCACACGCTTATGACTCACAAGCAACACGCCCACATAATGGTCCTGTTGCAGTGGGAAATTTCCCTAGCTCGTCACAATAACTTGCGGGTAGCCAAAAGACCTGTGTGGATGCCCGTTTGTGCTAAAGGACTTGAGGATAATTCCAGATCCCTTCTGGGAAACGACGACACCTGTCAGAGAAAAAGAGCCTCTGGAAATGATCACCATGTTTAGATCAAGCGGTGTTATTGGCAGAATCGAGTTAGATGTACTCCGCTCTCTTGCACAGACTGGACACTGATATCAGTGTTTGCCACTCAAAGTAGGTCATGGATAATAGTGAAATACATGTATACATTATTACAGTGTACAAGAAAAAAAATCATATGGAAATGTTGGCTTTTTGATGTATTTGTACAACAAAACTCATCTTTTATAAAATTACAGAAACCATTTTAAGTAGGTGCTTTGGATAATTGTATGGGAATCGCTGGCATTGTTTAGGTGAAAAGTCTGACAACTTTCATGCAAACTTTATCCAGTTGCAAGCTGTTTATGAGTTGTATTAAGTGGTTCAAATCACCAGTTGGTATGAGGTTTTTTTTCTTGAAAAATGTTGTATTTAATCTACATCAAAGAAGTTAGAGTTGTGGACAAGCAACTCCACCTTTGATTCATCTTTCCAGAGCATAGTATTCCTTTGTAATACTGTACTATTCATTTCATTCATTTCTGACAGCACTCTGACACCAACAGTTGCTTGAGGATTCCTAGAACTCTGGCTCACTGTGTTTCCCTGTGCAACATTTGAGTTTTTTGAAATCTAAGTATTTATAACATTTTTTTTAATAGTGAAATAATTTTAAGTCATTTAGAGAGCTGGGCATACCTATTAGCAAACTTCTATCTATTCAAAGCTCTCCATTGCACCATCCACTCAGTGACATGTGTTTAAAAGTCTGAGTCACACACCTATCTATCCAATACCTGCCACACTACAGTAGCTGTGATCTTTCTCACACATTTGGCAAATCTCCATCCACCTGATACATTTGGCCTTGAAATCACCCATAAATGACCCACGCACACACAGCAAACAGGGCATTTCGTGAATGAACATGAGGACTTTCATGGCTTTATTAATGGTTCTCCTGCTTTGCCATCTTTGCAGGGCCCAAATAATCAGCAGCGGCAATGATTCTTCTGATGAGACAGATTTGGCTGACACACAGAGGCCCAGCATTGAGGGAAGTGAAGAAGATCTGGTGCTTCAGACTGACATCTGGGTTGAGCTGTTGGCTCTGAGAGACTTGGTGGTGGAGCAAAGTGTAGAGCTTAGATACTTGAAAGACAGAGTAACAGTTCTGGATAGCCTGGTGGAGGACTTACAGAAAGAAAATACAGGTACAAAGTGATGAGGGAGTCACTTCATTAAAAATAGATGCAACTAAGCTTACATGAACTTTTGTTATAGTCATGGAGGCCAGGATGACTGCAGCTGAGATCCTGGTTGAAGAACTGCAGATGAAGAATGATGGTAACTAAATGCACTCAGCCCTAAATCAAGTATTGTGGTGTTCATTTTTACTTAGTTGTAAACCGTTACAACTTGCTTCAACTTCTCCTATCATGTATTCTATCATGTTAGCTCAAGCTAGAGATCTTGGAATAGCTCAGCAGAATATCAGCTCTATCCAGGAAACACTGACAGTCTGTGAACTTCACGTGGAGGAGGTGGAGAAACAGCAGGAAGGTAAAGGGTCAGGGTTTTTGGTGTTTGTTCTCTGACTTGTAAACCTTCACAATATCCCTCCATTTCATTTATCTCCCTTTTCATCATGTTAGCTCAAGCTAGAGAGCTTGCAGCAGCTCACCTGGAGCTCAGTGCTATGAGGGAGACGCTGACAGTCAGTGAACTTCGTGTGGAAATGCTGGAGAAACAGCGGGAAGGTAAAGATTCGGTTTGGGATGTATGGAATGATTTGACTGATTGGTTATTCGTGTGTGTCTTGTGATTTCACGGGGAAATACCACAGCACAAGAGCTTCAAAATATTAACAGAGATAAATACTTTTCTGTTTTCCTGATAAGTGTACAAGAAGTAGATGAATAATTAGTGGATGATCATTAATGATTCTGAGTTTATTTATTTACTTATTTTGTTTTCTTTGCCACAGTAGTGAAAGTGGCTTTTTCTGCCTCCCTCCTGGAATCTGGGGAAGGTAACATTGAATATGGCTCAGAATTTGCAACACTCATCTTCAGAAATGTCTTTACCAACACTGGAAACCACTACAACCCAAACACAGGTAGGCAGATTAGGCTTCTATTTAATTATTGGTTTCATTAATTTCACCACTATCAGTTGTGACAATTTTTCTGTCTCTTTTTTAGGTTACTTCACTGCACCAGTAAGAGGAGTCTACTACTTTAGATTTACTGGCCATATGGCATACTCTGAGAAAAATATGAGGATGAGACTTGTCAAAAATTCTAATGCCATGGTTTTCATTGGGGACTGTAAAACTCCATCCACTGATCCTGAGGACAATGCATCCAATGGTGTGGTGTTGCAGTTAGAAGTGGGAGATGTTGTTTCAGTACAACTGTCTGATAGTGTTTGGGATGACCAGTACCACAGAACAACTTTTAGTGGCTTTCTGCTCTTTCCTTCATAATTGCCAACATAAGAGCTGAATACACACAAAAGATTTCTTTTCTTAATTTCTGTGCACTGGATAGATTTATGGAAACAAACTCATAAACATAAAAGTAATCTTTAATTCAAAGAGCATTCTATTAGTAAATTAAACATTCTCCTACACAAACTTAATCTTAACTTTAATCTTTGACAAGACTGACAGCCATACAGTAGTTGATATGTTTACTAATTTATAGCCCAAACTACATATTTTAAATTATAGGTTCAAGGCAGACACATACAATTTGAAGCACTGTTAAATGACTTTATGTAAAATATTATTCTGCACTGAAAAAACTAAGGTAATAGTGAGTTTAGATTAATTTACTGACTCACTCTCAAACTTGTTCTGAGCCTCTCACACGCCAAATAATTAAGAAGTTGTATAAACTATAAACAAAACATAAGCTTGACAGATGACTTGATTATTTAGAGAAGAACTTGCATATTTAAACAAGACAGTGCTAAACTGCATCTATTACAACAGCATGGCTTCGTAGCAGAGGAGTCCGGGTGCTGAACTGTCCTGCCCGCAGTCCAGACTTTTCACCAGTTCAAAGCATTTGAAACATCATGAAACAAAAATATGACAAAGAAGACCCCAGACTCAGTTTCCAGATGTGTACAATCAGTTAAAAGAAGAGAGGATGCTACACTTTTGTTGGACTAACATGGGCCCATCCCAACTTTTCTGAGCTGTGTTGCTGCTATCAAATTCAAAATTGCCTTACTTTTTCCTAAAAGGGTACATTTACTCATTTTAAAAATGTTATACTTCTTCTATGTTTCTATTATGAATAAAATATGGGCAAATCATCGCATTCTGTATTTATTTACACTTTACACAGTGTTTTTTTGGAATTGGAGTCGTGCATGTGTGGATGGTTGTTACTGCAAAATAGCCATACTGTACATTACTAGTGAGACAGGGGTCAGGTTTTCAAACAAAACCTCCTAACAGGGCCCCAGTTTGGAAAAGGTGAACACATTACGTTATGAAAAAAAAGGGGGGGCCAAAAACTAAAGAAATTCCTCAGATAAAAGTGGAAGAAAATGACATCTTATGAATGTGATCATTGTTTCCTTTCCTTTGGTGTTTCACATCATAAACCTCCAGGAATGCAGCTGCATCAGCGTTTGAGCTTTGACTAAATCCATTCAGACTCTTTGTTGTGCAGTCATTCAGATCACACAGGCATACACAGACACACACACACACACTTACACAACACCACACCTTAGTTATCAGTCATCTAGCATGGGTCCGATAACCATGATCAACACACAACACAGAGGCAGGCAAGCTACATCTCCTTTCACTGCCAGTGTCTGTGATGAATTCTTTCTCTCTCTTTCTTTCGCTGCCCTCTACTTTCCCTGTTTATTTCCCACAATCCACAGAGAACGCTATCAGTCGCAGCTGATCTACAAGCTATCAGATGCCCTCACAGTACAATTTCACACCCTTGCTGGAAGATATGGAGACATTGTCCAATATCGTTACGCATCTACCGCTGTGAAATTTGTAGTTGGTAGGTAGTTAACACTTCTTCAGCCTCGTGAAAGGAAGGTGGACGTCACTATCAAAAAAGGGGTGCTCAAAGGAATAATTCAGCGGTGTTTATGGAAAGAGCCTGGAGTGCATTGGAGACGCGGTGTCTCCTTTGAATTTGATGAGGAGTTTAGATCAGACCTGAAGCTATGGTATGGCTAAGGAGCGCTGTTAGTCTGATCAAACAGCTGCCAATATGAAAAGGACTACCGTATCCTCTCGGCACCTGGGGCTGTGTGAAATGAATGCAGCTTCTATGGTTTCCTCTCTCACAGGCACCTCTTGGGTTGGAAACATTTTTTCATAATTGCATTTAATTCTATGTTAGGTGTCCCCACAGTGCCACTATTAAGGTTGAGGCTAAGCTGGAGAAGCTTTTCACCCTTTGTCATCAAGGCTTTGGCTCGTTTAGAGGTAGTATCATTGATCCGACTTTAAGAACACAAGAAAACACACAGCACATTAAGGTGTATCCCTGTTATTGTCGATATTTGAAATATGCCCGTAAAGACAGCATTTTAATTGATTATGTGTGCAATATTGTGAAATCCCTCTGTTTTGGGATAATTTAGCCAGCTGATGAATCAGCACTTAACGAGAGAGGGAATTTCCCATTTGAAAACCTTAGTTTCATTAGTCTTTCATTTATTTTTTTTTTCTTTGTCCTGGAGCTTAAGGTGTGAAAGCTCATTAAAGCTGTGACAGTGCACGTCTTCTCTGTCTCATGAACGGCTTTTGCAAGCTGATCTTTTGAAGTGCGAATGTTTTAGTTAGAGCTGAGTGCACCAGAAAAGGCTGCTTAAAGTGTCTCCAATATCATTTGTTTGGCATCTTCTTGGTCAATGATAAAAATCAATCAGAGCAGGAAGACATGTTTGAAAACCTCGTGAATGTTCTTTAGACACACTCATGCCTCCACTTGCTTGCATGTGTGCATGTGCACCCATACACAAACACACAACAGGAACGGCACGATTTCTTTTGACATTTAAATTAAAGAAGAGGTTCATTATAGCCTGATAAGAGTCAGCTATAGATCTTCATCAATGCAAACTAAATATAAGGTAATTTATGACATAAATATGATAGCAATTGCAAAGCAAAATCTAAATCATTGTAACAATATGTTCTACATCTTTACATATGTGGAAAAATATAACACATTTAACTCGGCATATCCTTTTCTTGTCACATTTCATGCATAGCTAAAATAGAAATTAAATTTCAAGACAGATCTTGGACAGTGTGCCGTAACAGCTGAACAGATAAAGGAGCCCCCATTAGTTCTCCTTCTGCACTCCAAAAAACATGTTTGGTGCAGGATGAGCCCCAAGGCTTGTGAGTGTAAATGTGCATTCCTTTCTGCCTGATTTAAAAGAGAAGTCTCCTCTTTTTTATGCACTTTAGTTGATCAGAGATGAGCAAGAGGCATTCCTTAATCATCACTATAACTATAAAAAAGGTAGACATCATGTGACTACTCTGGAAATTTCTATAGCTTCCAAGAGCGTTTCTATTGAGCAATAATAAGAGTACTAGGAGATTGAAAGTGACAGCTGGTTTCATAGATTGCAGAGAGGGAAAAGCTGATTTCCGTTAGCAGCAAATGCGTCTATTTGCATGACACGTTTGCATATAACAGCGCAATGTGCAGTAATACAAAGGATCCTGGCACCGAATGTACATATTTCAAGCTCTGTGATCCGAACGTTCTGGTGCAGGCAAGTTGCAAGCAACAAAAACACAAAGGAACGACACACACAAGCAGAGACTCATGTAGAAACGCAGGTATGCACACAGAGGGCAGCTCTGAGCCAACAATTCACTGGAAATGAAGCCCTCCACTGTAGCCAGAGTCTATAGATGCATATCTACTCAGAGTCAAACAGCTGATTGTACTCAGACTCAAATGGACATGTAATTGGGTTGTGCAAATGCACACTCTTTTATTAAAAGCATACTCATGTTAAATTATTTGGCATGATTAAGTTGCATTATTGAATTTTATAATGAATAGGTGCACTGCATTAAAGGTTGTTGACAAAGCTCAGTATTAGTGCTGGTCGGAGAGGCTGCAAAGTACTTGGCAATCACTTCACATCTTCAAGTGATGAAATGTACTGGAGTGTTTGTCCAGTTGCATTGGGTAACAGTAGATACTAGAATAAGATAGCTGGTACTATCACGTTTCAGACGTGCAGTTATGGACCTTCAGTTTTGATCAAACCAGGTTCACCTTAGGAAGAACAATGACTGCAGCAGAAGCACCAGCAGTTCAGACCTGGAGAAGCTGACTTACTGTTTAGGACCCCCCTGCAGGATACCAGAGTAACTGCCTCTGCAGGTTATAAGGTTACAGCTAGAATTTCTCTCTTTTTTATGTAGCTGATATATGTGCATTAGATGAGATTAGATAAAATTATATTAGAAGAAACAAATGGTCTGGGACATGCTGCAACTTTCTGCATCACTTGTAGATTTTTGTGTTTTCTATTCATAGATAAAACACGTTAATTTGTAAGCTTTTTTCTTTTTTCTTGTAAACAAGTTGTTTACACTTGTTTACAAGGGTGTAGGCGAGGGGTGGACAAAGATAACGTCTGGCCAGCCCCTCCGGCCAACCTACACTGTTGCTTGTGAAGCTCGCACACAAGAATTTCACTCGTATGTACTGTACCAGTGTACCTGCACATGTGATGTGACAATAAAAGTGATTTGATTTGATTTGATACACAGCCAGTGGTTAATTAGGGGGCTACTCACTAAACTAAAATTACATTATGTAAATACTACAGGATCTTTTTGGGAACCCTTTTTTCATTTTACTTCTGTAGTCGTTCTGTAGTCGTTAACAGATTCCCTTGACAAGGGAAAGGTTGCTGGTTTGATTCCAAATGGAAACAAATCTCCTTCAGGGTTGTGTCACGATGGGTTTCCGGTATCTGCGACTTTAAAGGTCCTGAGGTTGACTCCATCATCTGTCTGGGGCCTTTTTGTGTGGAGTTTCCATGTTATCCCCCTATTTGCATGGGTTCTCTGCAGCTACCATGCAGTTAGTGGGGCTAGGTTAATTGGTGATTCAAAACTGCCCATAGGTGTGAATATGAGAGCATATGGTTGCCTGTCTCTCTATGTGAGCCCTCTTTCAGGCTGGCAACCTGTCCAGGGTGTACCCCGCTGTGGCATGGTAGCTGGGATAGGATCCAGCCACGACCCTGTTGAGGTTAAACGGAAGAGAATGGATGCATGGATGGATCGATAGATGGAGCAACCACCTTATATCAATATAAATATAAATATATCAATGTAGATATAGAAATAGAAAAAAGAGAAACCATTTAAGATTATTTAAATTAATTGGTGGTTGCATAAAACAAATTAATTATATTATATGTGCAACTTCTGCATGGAAGCCAAGCCTGCATAACAAAATGAGAATCAGTGACTTAAAAACTTTGTTTTGGTTACAGAAATTTGCCACATAGGAAAAAAAGTATACTGAAGGTCAGTACTTACATTGGGCTGGCCTATGTCACTAATAGCACCAACACAGTGTAAGTAATGATTCAAACTTGACTTCAGCTATAAAACTTACGGTTGCAGTGGTTCCACCACTGCTACTATGACTGATGCAATAATGACCAAATAGCTCCCTCTGTACAGAATTAGTTGTTGGCTCAGTACACGTAAAAGGTTTTTTGAGCCCGTGACTGAGTTTTACCTCATTTCCGTGAGACGCTTTGCATCTGAAAAGAAAAAAAAGAGCAAAGGAAAAAGACTGATGACGCAGTCTTATTTACTTTGGCTAGGCGCTTATCTACCTTGATGAGATTTGTTTGTTGAAATGCACAGATCTGGGTGGCCCCAAAAGGTTCCAGAGAATCCAAATTTAAATGTGCAACTGTGACTATCTGCTGCCTGTCAGTTGTAGTGAAGCTTTGAAGTTTCAAGACCAGAAAGTATTTTGTTTAGGAATTTATGGTACTGTAATCCTCTCTTTTCATTTCATTCATGATGGGAAAAAGATTATTCCACCCCAAACAAATATATCACTCCTGACACAGGAAGTTCTGTTTTTCCTGAATGACATAATGTATCTCTATCATCATTGAAAGCTGACGGTCGAGCTGTGTGCCCACCTGCAATAATATAAAAATGTAAATGTTCCTTATGTTCCCTTTTCTGCTTTTTTCTGCAAACATTTAGCTACAAGTTGTTTTGCCTCTTTTGCGAAGCAAGTTATTCAGTCACTTTCAAGCTTCCTCTTTCCATGAGTATTTTTACCTGCAGGGCTATGTTTTCTGTGTTTTTGTTCTCATCTGCCTCATTGACTCTAATATGGGCTTCCTGAATGGGTTATCTTCAGACTTGTTCCCACAAGAGCTGATGACTCAAAATGATCTGAAAGATGCATGATGAGAATTCAAATCTTTTTGGTTTGAAGGAACTGGATTGGGTGCATTTTACACTAAAATCATATTACAAATGTCAAAGTCAGCAAATGAAGTTAACATGGAATACACATGTGTAATGCCAAGGCAACTGTGTTTCTTTCTTCTCTACTTCTGTGCAAATTTGAAGCCTAGAGCTCCCGAGGCAAGTGTCCACAGCCAGTCTACACCCAGTCGTGTTCTTTCCAACAAGTTTCTGAAAGTAACTGGATAAATATGCAAATTATCCAGACTTCAAAGCAGAAATGGCAACATCAACACGTCAATGACACGAAGTCAACACTTTCGATGTTTCCAAAATAAAAAAATATATTCTCACGAGTACAAAAATGGATTCTGCCTTAGGGGTAATGCTGGTTTCTTAATCATCCTACCGCTTCTGTGCTGACTCACATATTTTGATCAACTACAGGACCGATTGCCAGGAAATCCAAACAATAGCTGGTCCCGAGAGAATGAGTACTAACGAGTTTGCTGACCCCCTATTTTCTCTCTCACCACAATGAAAACAATTGGTTTGTGAATCCGTCAAGAACTTAAATTAATACCTATCAAATAAAATTAAAGATGTTGGTTAATATTTGCATTGCTGAATGCTGCAGATACTGAACAATATCTCCTTTTAAGTCCATATGGGAATCAGTTGTTTTTACAATTGGATTCAGCTTAAAAAGGTAATCATTTTAAAACAACCACCATGCACTGAATTCATTTAAACTATATCTAATGAATATTAATAAACCTTTGTTTAGCCAAATAAAATTTTGACATAATTTCCACTAAATTCTGATTTTACTGCTGGAGGGAAATTAGCATACTTCTTAAAAAGTATGCATTAGGATGTTGTTGGGGTGGTGATAGACTAAATCAAATGTCTTTTTGGCTTTTTAAAAAAAATGACCAATTAGAGTTCATATTCTTGCTTCCCTGCGGTGCCGTGCAGGGAAGGCAGACGCACCTGCACGGCATCCAGAATTATACCCTGCCATCTTAAATATGGGACTGGGTTCTGACTGGGGGTTGGTGGTGTTGATGTGCACAGAACAATAAAAATGTACAGAACACAACTGGGTTTGCCGTGCATGTTTACATGCTCTTTTCTTACTTTTGCTTTCACTTCCTGGTTAAGTTTGGGCACTTAAAACTACTGGAATAGGTTTAGACTGTGGTGGGGGTAAGAATGCGCCTTTACATTCAAAAGAGGAAATGTTGGGAGTGACAGTCCAGTGTCACTAATGCCGTACCCTTGTGTATATATGACCCAGACTGAGCCCATCAGGTGAAGTAAAACAGATTGTCAATAAAAAACAAATATTCTCTTCGTGTGCAAAGCCAAGGTAAATGGGGAAGGTTGCATCAGAAATGGCATCTGAGGCAAAACCTTCATTAAATCAAACATGGAGATCATAAAGAGAGATATTTGGGTACTTGATCTGTCAGGGATTGGGTGGAAACTGTGCTACGGTTGGCTGAAGACAAAGGCAGGAGTGTAGAGGTGAATGTAGTAACTCTAAATGTAGGCATTATGATTTGTAAAAGGAAAAGCTTGGCTGATTTGATAAGTGCAGAGAAAGGATGTTGAAGATGAAGCTGCCAGGCTCAAGGAAAGGAAAAAGACCTCTGACACGGTTGTAGTGAAGGAGGATGTGCAGAGGGGTGATGTGACGGGATCATTTTCGTAAGGATGGATGAAAATGATCCACTGTGGTGACTCCTAAAGTGGGGAGCCAAAAGAAGAAGAAGATCCTAATGAGTACTTTTAGGTTCTGACAAAAATCTAGGTAACTGACAAAAATCTTTGTCAGTTACCTCCCTTAATTAGTTCTTTTCTTTGCTCTGAGAACCGTGAACAAGTGACAGAATTTAACCCAAACGCTGACCCAGCTTTGGACAAGCAGAAGCTAATGGATGGATTATCATTTGTGAAGATCGATTCAGAAACAACAGTATCTAAGAATTAAAGACAATATATCACATTGCATTATATAATTGTCTCTCTATAGATATTGTTTAATTGTCTGTTTGATCATCTCAAAATTATAAAAGAAAGCAAAATTAAGCCAACAAATTGCCAACCAGCATGTAATACAATATTTTGATGTACGGGCCTCACAGGTGGGGTTAGTTTTACAGATGGTTCACAAAAGCTGTCTTGTTCTCTAAACACAGGCGCAGTCAGTTCATTTCAATATCAAGTGCAAAAAATAAGACATCCTTTTTTGTTCAGTTCAGTTTAATTCAGCCACAACAACAGCTGCCTCAAGGCGTTTTATTTTGTGAGGTAAAGACTCTACAATAATGCAAAGAAAACAGGGACAACCAAAACAATCATATGACCCCCCTTTTAGTAAGCACTTTGATTACAGTTGGAGTGAAAAACTCCCTTTTAACCTCCAACAGAACCAGTCTCAGGACCAGTTGGGGTGAGGTGGGGAAAACGGGACAAAGACACACTGTAAAGGAGAGCCTGAAATTAATAATAACCAGTGTTGGGACTAACGCGTTATTAAGTAACGCGTTACAGTAACTACGTTATTATTGTGGTAACGAGCACGGTAACTAGTTATTATGCCAAAACCAGGAACGCGTTACTCGTTACTGGGATTTAGATAGGCTCGTTACTCGTTACTTCGTGTGGTGGATATCGCGGAGCTTCCACAGATTCAATAACATTAGCAAGTGGTGGAGGCCAGCAGGTGGATGAAGGAAAAGAGAGGCAAGAGGAGAGACCCGAAGCGGCCGCCGGTCCGCGTGTCAGGTGAACTGAACTTCAGGTAAGAAGTTATGACCTGCAGTCTATCGGAGTCAGATATAAACCAAGTTTAGGTGGAGTTTATTTTCGGTATGCTGACATTTTCGTACTGCGTGCTAGCTAGCATGACGGAGTTTCTATACAGCTGGGTGGGTGCTATGTTACTGATGTTGAACTTTATTTTGTTCATACGGTTAATTATTAGAGTTGCCAACCGTCCCGTAAAAAACAGAATCGTCTGGTATTCAGAGAAAATATTAGGCGTTTCGTACTGAGGTGAAAAGGAACACAGTTTGTCCCGGACTTCAGCTACAATGAAAAAGACACAAAGCTGAAGCTGCACAGCTGCCTCTTCTTCTCTCATTCTCTCCCGTTTCTACTTCAATCATGAAACTGATCAATGATCAGCTGATCGGCTTTTCTCTCTTGTTTATTTATCGCCCACTTTGCGCCAGAAAGAGGAAACCAGCGGAGGTCGCGTTAAACAACAGCAGCACGTTTAAGCTTGATCAGCTGTTGTTAGAATTTATTTAATATTAATTTCTAGTATCAGCTGATGTTTGCTGGAGCCACAGCTGTAAAGCTGCTGGTCATGATGTCGGTTTGGTTATCTGGTGAGAGGGAAACATGCAGATGAAACCAGGAGATGTCCTTACTGAATCATCAGAGCTGAACAGGTGATGGAGAAACAGGTTTACCTTTTAGGTGACATGAATGAGTTGAAGGGAAGTTATGAACTGTTTCTGAGAGACAAATAACACCAGGATCCTTTTCTATGTAGCTGACAGCTGGTAACTGTGCAGGGGCAGGTCTAGCAAAGTGTTGCCAGGGGGCCAGGTAGGGCATTAACAGGGAAAGGGGGGCACAAGGAAATACTTTTCTTTATTATTCTCATTTAAAATGTCTCGCTTTTAAAAAAATAATTATCTGAGTCTTACAACAAACAATTGATAGATTGATACATATATACCATCAGAACAGTGTACATCACTGTCACAACAGCGTTTATTTTCATTCAAAGGCTTTATGATTTTTCCTATAATGGTGGGCCGGTCTCTAGTCAAAATGCCCGGGACGATTGTTTTGTCCCAGTCCAGCTCTGTATGCAGCTCATCTGCAGTCTGGTGTTACCTACATCTTCCTATTCAGAAGGCAGAATTTCCAAGTTCTGAGTACAATCAAAAGCACCACGACTGCAGTTTTTGTGTTGGATGTAAAAAGCAGGCTAGAATCATGGCGGCGGTCAACGACGGTCCAGGCGTGGGATTTCTCTCGTGGAAATGTGCACATTATTTTTTCCTTTCTGTTGGTAGGTGGCACAGTGCACTTGTGGCAAGTAAGCAAGCTAGAAGACTGGCAGTCTGGCTGGGTATCCAGTTACGGAAGCAACACATTAACAAGAGAATTCTGAGTAAAACCAAAGTTACTTTCCCTAGTAACTAGTTACTCTGAAAGTAACGAGTAACTTGAAGTAACTGAGTTACTTTTTTAGAGAAGTAACTAGTAATGTAACTAAGTTACTAATTTAAAGTAACTTACCCAACACTGATAATAACTAATGATTAAATACAGTGTCAGCCCACATTGTGAGTAAACAGGGTGAGTTTGATGTTCAGTGTTAAATATCGGTGCAATTAGCAGTAAGTTTCATGTTGCAAACATTAGTAAATCAGTGTCTGTGCTTGATATAAGCCTTGAATGAGGAAGTACCAGAAATATGTATGCAGCAAGGTCAGCCCTAAAAACCTGCAAGTTCCACTTACACATAATCTTGTCACTGTGCTCTCTATGTAAATACCAACATTTTTTTTAACACTAAAACCCAGTTTGCACTGGTGCAACGAGTTGCTAAATCAGGCCCTGGGAGTCTGCCATTAGGATTTAGCTCAAAGCACTGCTGCGCCTACTAGCTGCAGAGTCACAGAGCTAGCACACCTCTGCAGATTCTCTGGAATAGCTGTCATGTTCTTGAATGCCTGCACTAATTACCCCACATTTATCTATTTGTGGTCAAAATCACTGGAGGCGTGGCTTCAAACCTGACATCTCCTCAGCTGGTGCAAGGCATTCATCTCAAACTGCTTGGCTCTCATAGCCAACCAACTATGGAATGCATACTGTCCTAAGTGGATTTGAGCGAGGGTAATAAATTTTTTTTTGGTGAGCAATGGGAGAGTTGTATAATGATGAAAAGTTGAGGCTTGCCTTGGAAGAAACAATGTCACCCAAGTAATGAGCTGGCTTCAAGTGTTTGTTATTTCAAAAGGCATTTTTCCTCTTCAAGGTGCAATCGTCATACAGTTGTGGACTCTGCTGTGGCATGTTGCAGTGAAAAGAAAATGTGAAGAGGGATTTGTTTTTAGCGTTCCCTAAAATAATGTCAGTCAGTGAAGACAACCAGGGGCCAAAAATAGTATAACTGCATCTGATGCCATTAAAGATTGATTGCAAATTTGAAAAAAAAAAAACCCCTTACCTGGTTTAAACTGATGATTCCCGGTTATTCTGGATCCACGATCATGAATAAGAATACATTTAGCACAGCAGTGCAAAACAGCACTGCACTTTGGAAGAACTGTAGGACTTTTCATTTTGACTCTGCAAAGACATCAAAGCAGTATAATTTGTCGTAATGCTCTTTTAAAACTCTTAATCTGTTTGACGCTCTTGCCTGCACTGTTTATTCATGTCCTTAATCTACATTAGGATTAAATTTGATGCATCAAGATGTTCCAGCACACAAGAACAGGCAGGAATCGGTTAACGTGAGGTGCAGTTTTGACTTGCACATCAAACACAGGTATGTAAAAAAAAAAAAAAGGAAAGGAAAGAAAAGCCTTTCTGTATAACGCTGCTGTTTTTGTGAGTGAGACACAGCTGAACAGTCATAAATATACAAAAGTGTTTATCACGTTTTAATTAGAACCTGTGAGTATAAGTAGCTGCCAAATCCTAGTGTGCTGGTCTTCCCATAAAACTCAGCACGTCGACATACCTAAGGCACGGAGGCTATTTAAAGCACATTGCTGTATTGTTAACTGTGGCCACTTGATTAGTTGATTATAGCGCGAGACACACGTCATATGTGTTTGTATAACCTGACAAGTGTAAAACAACACTAGTTCTTCTTACCATTAGACAGTCTGTTTACTTAAGGCTGAAAGTCATCAGGTGGTGGTGTTGACTGGGTATTTTCTTCTCCTACCAGTAGCAGGAATCAGGAGTTTGATGTTTAATCGCTGTGTTCCTGGGTGTTAATGTAGGAGGATTGACCTTACATCACGGCAGCCCATTTAGTGGTGTTCTCCTACACATGAAACACGGTTTCCATGTGCAAATACAGTTATGCAGGTTGGCACAGAACTCTGACAGAATGTGCTCATCTTTTTTTTTCTTTTTCTTTTTTTTTGTTGAATGCATAAATTCAGGAAGCCCAAACACTGGCCGACAGCACTCGCTAACCAGGACTACTCTCAGAAAACACGTGTCAAATGTAAATATGTGCACTCAGTCAATGCCACTCATCCATGATGGGATGATACTGCTGTCAGTGTGGCCCTCTTAAATGGAATTACTGTCATAGTTGGCAGGATGACTCTCATCAGGTGATAAAAGAGGTGTTGATACAGAAGCATCTGGCAGGCTTCAGAGCTCCAGACAGTTTCTACTCTCATCCAAATCTATCAAACCGCAGACAACATCTGCTCGGGCTGAAGATTAGCCTAGTTAGCAGATATTGTGAGTTTCAAAGCTTGTTTCTTGTGCAGAGCAAAAATATTGATTCTGTTGATACAACTTAGATTAATCATAAACTCACCCAGGACGGGGGGGAGGGGGTTTACACTCAACTAAGCCATCTTCAGCTCCTCCTCCGCAGGGTTTTTCCTGCATATGTTACCCAAGGCTTGTTTTGGAAATGTTTTGATTGATCACCAGGATTTAGGGAGGAATCTCACACAATTTAACACAAATCGCTGTAGTCTTGGAGAATAAACCGGGGATGCTCGATGCCAGTGGCGTTTGGAGTTCTACACAGTCTTAAACAGACTGTAACAGTGTCACTGCTCCATGGTGATGACAGATGTGGTAATGTAGATTTGATTGATGTTGATTTACAAAGTTTACTGCCTGTCATGTATTTTATATCAAAGAAAAAATGGCAGACACGTTTAAATCTAGGTCAGTTTAAAGCCTCGTGAGACCTGTACAGTTCTTTAGACTTGTTTTTCAGATGAATTTAACTGAAAAGACTTTGATTGAAAGGACAGTGGAGCTGATGTTAAAGAGACAGAAATCAGGGGGAGTGACGTGCAGGAAACAAACCAGAGTGTGCTGAAACCCAGGCGTCTGCAGTAGGTCATATTCTCAACCCAGTGAGCTATACTGGCATCCATGCTGACGATTTTGGTTCACATACAGACAGAACACATGAGACTCCATCCATCACCATGGGTCACTGAGGGGTTGGATAAGAGTGAGTAGAGAACACCTACAGGAGATGATGATGATGATGGTGCTCTGTAACACCATTATCAAAACATCATATAAGGAAGTGTGTTTTGGAAGAATCAAACATGGCGGAGCAGGACAGCACTGAGATACTTTATGTTCTGTTTTCTTTTCATTTGCCACCTGCCTCTATATACTCGTACTAACCATCAGTGCTTCTTCTGTACGTCAGCGTTTCTCCTTTCTCAGTAACACACACACACACACACATACACACACCACACACACACAAAAAAGCACGCAAAGACACCTCTTCTGTCTCTCAAATGTGGCCAAAACCCCTGAGGGACCAAAGCCATTTTTCATCTAATTACAGAAAACCTGCATGACTGGCTTTGAGGCAGCTTGTGAAAGGAGGGACATAGCCTTTTCTTACACTGCACATATATCTAACCCGCAATCTTTAGCAAAAGTTTATTTCACTTTCAGTCACCGAGTCATGTTTGTTTCCACTTCTTTTGGTGGTTGAAATATGTTGCCCTCAAATATCACTCACCTTCCCAAACGCTTCTCCTGTATAGAGCCTTAAAGCTAAACAGTTGATCCAGGAATTAACTAATAATCCAGCAAGCAGTTTAACCTAAGCACTTTGTTTTCTATATCTAAAACACCTTGTCTAGTCCCCATCTAAATCCTGCACGTCTTTCAGACTTACTGTTCATGCATGAGTTCACAATAGTGGTATTTTTCCATCATTGAAGCACACAAATATATCATCATATGACCCAAGAGTGACAACTACAGTCTACTTCAGAGGGGGACAGTACTAGAAAGGAATTTTCCCCCGGGACAGATCAGAACAGACTCGGTGAACTGACGCTGTCTTTGCGGGTGTGCAGCAAGTCTGCAGCAGCACTGGAAGAGGCAGCTCTGAGGTAATGTTTGTCTGCCTCTCTTGAAGATAAACCTGTCATTTATGCACTGGCAAACCTGACGCATCCTTATCTTTTGCTTTTTGTTTCTTCTTGGGAAAATGGAACCTAACTTGATGAGATTATGGATTGGTTTTATCTACTGGGTCCGTGAACATGTCCTGACCGTGGATCTCATAAAAAATATCTCCTCTTACTTAAATAATGGTAATTTAATAACCTAAATAGACAAAAAATGTCCTTTTATTACATACATTACAACTTATAACATCTTGTTCAGATATATGATATGAGACATATTATCCTCTAACGTTAAGAGTATCAAAATAGCTTCTGAAATTTTTAAGCATAAATCCATCAAGAGCTGCTCTCCTCTGCCTTACATGTAGCTGTTTTAGCTTGTTTGTTCCCCCAGGTTGTCTGTACATTGCCTTTAATAGTTTTTATGCTTCTCAGCACAACTGAGAAACATTTTATCTGCTGTTTGGACCTGTCTGGACCTCACTGTCCTAATGGCTGATCATAAATTTACGACTGGCAGCATTCAGCTTTACTGCTGCAGCACAGTGGGTTGACATCATAATATCCTATGTAGCCCATGCTACCAGTGAGCTTTTACCTGTTAGGCTTCTCTGGTGCACACTCAACTTCTAAAAGCCATCTTGCCAGTTTGTTTGTCTAGTCTTTAAGGCAGCTGCCATCCATCCTTCTGTTTTCTCAACCACTTATCCAGCAAGATGTGGGAGGTTGGTGACATCTGGACTCTATTGCAGATGCCACTGAGCAACAGGTGGAGTACACACTGGACAGGTTCCCACCCAATCACTAGGCCAACACAGAAACACAGACAAACACAACTCTCACATTAATTAAGCATTTAACCAACATGCAGGCTGGAGCAGGCATGGGGGGAATATGCAAATTCCACACAGAAAGATCCTGGCCAACCAGCAGGTCTGAACTCACAACCACTGCATTACAGTGATATCCTTTCATAATCACTTTAATGTTATCTGTGGTTAGCAGCACTGTAACCCTACAGCAAGAAGGTCCTGGGTTTAAGGTCCTGGGCCTTTCTCACTGGAGTTTGCATGTTCTCTTTTTAGGCCTGCATGTGCTCTTCCACAGTCCAAAGACATGCTTTTTAATGGTGATTGCTGAACTGGTGAATAGTTGTCTGTCCTTAATTGTGATCCTGCAGTAGACTGGCAATCTATGCAGCTTGTACCTGATTTTTTTTTGCTCTATGACATCCCTGTGAATCTCTTTTATTAGATCATTATTTTAGTTTTACAAAATATAGCCTTAAGGTTTTGTGTCATACAGTATAGAATAGTTTTATATCACTAAATTAGACTATTGAAGCAAAAAAAAGAAAAGAAGAAGAAGAAGAAGAAGAAGAAGAAATAAATAAATGTCTAGTGACTATTACATTTAAATTCATCAGCTTACTGCTCCAAAAAGGTCCATAATATGGGAGGGGCTTTGAAGCAGCTGCTATTTAGTTTGTCATCTAAAAAAGTGATGTTGTCAGTGTTTACTGCTTGTTTTTGCTGCCCCCAAGTGCCTAATAAAATCTGTTATTGTGGTCCATTTTGGCATTTAGCCATTACTTAATGGCAGTTTTAACCCTTCAGTTTAAAAAGGAAGAAATTTTAAATAATAATAATAATAAGACGCAAATATTTTAAATAAAGTAATTTTGACCTAGTATAATAGGTTCAGTTTTTGTGTAAACATCATATGACGCAAATTAACATTTTTTCTGTTAAGATCTTGAATTTTCAAAATGATCAAAGAAAACTTGTGTACTTTTCTTTTTCAGCGCCTTCTAAGATCAGCCTGCATTTCACATCATTTTTAAATAACAACATTTTTCGAAATGCATCCTGATTCTCAGAGTCTGCTCTGGATCTGGAGAGAAAACATCATCTCAAGCACCACGAAGGACTACTTCCACCGCTTTGTTCAGACGTCTCACTTTGTCACCAGACACCTAGCCTTTTTAAAAGCAGTGATTTATGATGGAACTGATCGCTGCGGCATCTGTGCCAGCTGACAATGCTTTTGTTCCCTCTTCAGGAGTCACAAGTGACATCAGATCATAGTCCAGATCCTGCTTTTATTCTTCCCCTTGTGGCAACTGTAGGAGATAAAAAAAAGAAAAGGAGGAGACTCTACACAGAGCAGTTCTCTCTCTGCATGTCCTACTAATATCAGTGTCAGTGCATGACAGGGTCGTTTCTTTGCCTGCAAAAGAGCAAAAAGTCTAAAGACTTCCTGCCAGAAACCCTTCAGGGTGTCATTGTCTAGCACAGTATCATGAGTCACTGTCCATCAGGCTTTCATTCGGGATTTAACTAGGCCAGGAGGAGACACTCGCTAATGAATGAAGCATCCAAGAAATGCCATTTGTACTGCCTGACCTCAGTATTGCAACAACAACAAGACCTATATAACATTACAATAACCATAAATCAATGCACTGCAGGTATAAAGCCTCTTTAAAGTCATTAAAGGAGGGTGAAAGTGAGATTCGCTCCCCTTCGTTGCTCTCTTTATCCCCTGTCCCTTTTGTTCTATTCTTTATCTCATTACCATCACTGAAGCTGACCTCGGAGCATCCATCCCTGCCCTGCAGACAAACCTCTAACCCTGCCCTGAACTGTAGGATCATCCACCACTGTCACTGAGAAACCTCCACAACTCTGGGGTCATTTGGTTCACATTACCCCCGTTTTTCAATTAAAACTTTTAAAGGTGGATTTGGACTGTAATCATGAATGTCCCGGCATTGTAATGGAAAATGTGACGAATGAACAAAATGACCTGAGATACCACCTGTCAGACATCAGGCCTTTACCTTGTTTACAGCCAACACTGGCTATTATTTACAGGGAGCCACACAGACATAAAACTCTCATACAAGTGGTTATTACAGTTCATGGCATTGTGTGCACAGTTAACCACATGCTATGGCCAGCTAGGGTCCCGTAGACACAGAGGTGGGACTGGAAAGGTTGGAGCAATGTTGAAAAATACCTTTCAAAGACTTCTCTGGAGCATGCATGTCAATCCAGCGGCAGGTAATAAAATAAAGATAACATGATTGAAAGGGTCTGTGGCACTGACTTCAAAACACTTTTGTCACCAGCATTGAGGGATACATATCAAAAGAAGTACTTTCAGGTATCTCTTTACCTCTTTTGGGTTGAAGGTGAGGGTGTTTCCATTTCTTGGCAAAGCATGAGTGGAGAGAGGGAGAAGATTAATGATATAATAGCTCTGACCACACGGTTTAGTTATTTAAACTGGCAGCATCAGCTCAAATTGTTTCATGGCTTTCTGCAATGATACATTTAGGAGCGTGTCTGGACAGGTTGCAATATGCTAGAGGAGAGAATTCATTGCAACTCTCTCTGAACTCAGCCAAGAGAGAGGAGCTTGGAAGCTATGACACCATTGCTAAAGTACACGCAGAACGTTTACGTCCCAGCAGCTTGTTTGCGCACCTTTCTTTTCTTGTGACAGAAATTTTGAATTCAAATGTCAGGATCTAATTAAATGATTGCCTCGCTCCATTACAAATCGATTTAAAAGGCGAGGTGAGCACTTTTAAGGAAAAATGTTTCCTCAGATGTGACTACAGGTGAGCTGCACTGTGAAACCAAGAAGAGAGAATGAAATCAAAGTGAGGAGATAGCGTCTTCTCTTTGGAAGGGCAAGGAAAGGCTGTCAGGTGCTACCAGACCGGCTGACTGTCATGACGCTGGATGATGATCCGTGATATTTCCTAAGCGTCTCTGAGTCTTACGGGGTTGTAGTGAGTTTGGTGTTTTTGTTCAAAACATCCCGGGTCAGGATGCTCGAGACGTGGGAGGATTACTGTAAGCTCAGCTCAGGTGATGTCCTCTGCTGGGGGGGCAGGCATGAGGGTCCTCTATAGCCCTGTTCCAAACCACTCCAAAAACAGGGGAAAAGTATCATATGGGGTTCTCGGATCATTTGTAGACACACCATTACACACCTTCAAAGGCAGCTTTTGACATACTCACTCAAAATACTTATTACCCCGTGTCTCAGATGCACTTCTGTTCCATGATTAAATATTTCAAAAGCTTTCAAGGGCAGGTTAAGCGGGCTGGTATGTTCATTCATATCATTGTAAATGGGTGTCTCAAAATCCCCCAGGAGAGCTTATCCAGCCTGTATTCTTACCTTAATACTGCCGACAAAACCCTGAAGCTATTTGACCACTGTGTTTACTTGTAAAATCAGATAGACCATGGGAAGTCAGATAGACCCTGCGAGGGCCAGGATCTCTCTTGTGGGGAGTGGATATTGTCGGCTATCTCGAGCTTCCATCTCAGAGTCTCAAACAGAGTTAAGAGAGTGCACGAGTGAGCTCGGCAACCATACAGTATCTCTGGAATCACATAAAGACAACCTTGTGCTCTGCAATTTAGTGTGCAGCGCTCAGGTGCTTGTGCATGTCTCAACCAGAGGAAAAACAAAAGTATGACTGACATAATCATGTGTCAGAAGATTTATGGTCAGAGAGAGCAGAGGGGAGAGAAAAACTGGGAAGCGCATTTTCTCTCCCCACCTCCTCCTCCTCCTCAACCACCTTCAAATTATTGTCTTTAGTGCCGTCCACTTGTTTGAGTGAAATGTTGGAAACTGTTGAAACAGAATAGACTCTCTGAGCCGCGGGTTAATGAAAGCCTTGATTGAACCACTCTTTATCTGTCAAATTGAATAATTTCCTTATTCATTGGTGGTATATTTTCACTAGTCATGCATCTTCTTTGTTTAGTGTGTAACCTGCTACAGACACGAAGACAATCTAATCACTTTGTAAGCTGTAACTGGGTTTGGGTTCATTATGCGAATTGGAGCAAAAGCCTCAATTCAAGTGCCAGTTTCAACACATTTCTGCGTCATCAAACAGATTTAAATTTTAGCCATAAATCTGATCACTGCTGTAGTCAAGCTTGATCTAATGATAAAACATAGAGCAGGATGGGTCTTGCTTAGATATATTTTAAAGGCTCGCTGCTGGCTTTGACGCTAATTGCTGGCTGGAGCTCACTGCCGTGCTGCCCTGATCTATCAGGTCATGGGAGCAGATAGGGAAGCTGTGGCAGACCGCCAGCAATAACAAAGGGAGTGAGCCAGACTACTAACCATAAATCTGCAGCTACCACCAATTTCCAGCTCCCGCAGGTGATGGGTGAGCGTGTGTGTTTGTGTGTCTATGTGTGCGTGTTTATAAACAAAACTCCAAAGGGTAACACTACCCCACTTCAGAGCAACATGGATATTACACCTCTGAACATCTTGGCATGGGCCTGGTCCTGTTTATGGAGAAACACGGCTAAGAGTATAATTAGCAATTCAGTGATCCTGCAGGGTGTCTGACTTATCAAAGAAGGTGGTATTTTGTTCTTGTGACTCAACGAGTCTGAAGTGACTGTGGCCTCTGTGTGGTGGGGTTTTGCACCTGACTGGAAAACACTGCAGGTGGATTACCTGGAACAGTAGCTAAACTACACTGTTTGTTTTTAAAAAGGCGTGTTTTGCTGTAAATAATAGCATCAAAGGCTTCACGGTGTAAATCTTCAAAATCCGCATTAGCAGAACCAAAGGGCACCTTGTAACTTTAGAGCGCCACATTCAAAGTATCCACACAAAGCTGGGATTTTTGCCCCTGTCATTCATGTTTGATTGCTAGAAGTGAAAGTAAATGGGGGACACGTATGAAAAGGTCTCGGAGACGCGAGTGTTTTGTTCTTGAGATAGTGGGATGTGCGTCTTGCTCACAAAACCCCTAGTTTAGTTTTAACCAGAGCCTTCTGAGCAGCTGCCTTTTCTTATGCGTGAGTCTTTTGTATCAATATTATGAAAGCTGAAAGCCTTTGTCAGACAGAGACAAGCCCCTGTTATTATCCCTTCACGCCCTTTTCTCTTTATTCTAGGTAGATTATCACTGCCAATGACACATGATATGGCTAATCTACTGTAAATTAAACCTGAATTCTCATGTGTCTGCGTTTTTTTCACAAAGGAGGTAGGGGAAAAAAAAGGTTCTTTCACAGAGAACATCCCCATGAAAATTTTGTCAGTCAGTCCTTGGAGAGTACTGGGAGCAGGTTTTCCATCAACACCTTCGGGGCCACCTCCTCACTCCACTTCCAGGCCAATGAGAGTGGAATCTGGAACGACTGTGGGCTTTTGCATCGTTAACATTTCCCTGACACGCTGGCCGGCCTCTCTTGGAGACTACCCTGCATTTTCTCTGCAGCGCTGGAGTTGTTGTAGCAACTAGTGGCCCAGAAGTGAATGAAGCAGATGTGCGAGTCATCTATCACCTGACAGCTTCCACTCCCCCGACTGAGCAAGTCATCACTGTGACAGTTCGCCCAAGCAGTCTCATCAATTACCCCTGTACCCTACCATTAGTGGACAAACACTTTTCTTCTGGGACACATTCAGCTCCTTCCCATTGTGCGAGATGGGCCCTCAATTGAGCCTGAATAACTTTCCCCTCTCAAAGAACATCTCTGTTTCTGCACACATTGTGCTAGTCCTTGATTTATCGCCATGGTAACTGTGTGATATTAACAAACATATTTATTTTGTGATAATTATGTCAAACTGTTATGTTTATCTGGATGAAGTAATGGCACTATCAGTTAACTGATTCTCTTTTTATGAGCAATTAAAGTAATTAGAGCCATAAATGTTCAACAGCTTCACTGCATCACTTTTTATGGCAACAATATGACAGCTAGGCTTCCTTTTCTTTAATTTACAATTACTGCTAAATTTACTAAGACACGCTAACTCATTCTGAGACATATCACAGCTGTTCAAGTGTGTTTTATCCACATAAAGCTATTTCAGAACATTTCTTTATGGCATAATCGATAAAAAAATGATGTGTGAACAAGAAATAAGGGAACTCGTGTCTTGTAAGTGTTATTCTTTTCCTGTATTCCATCAGTAGTAGTCATGAAATGCAGTAAACACAGACATTTGAACACTTATAAACAGTCTCTATCACTTACAATATACAACTATGGCAGCGACAACAGGGGCCAACTTACATATATCAGCTTCTTTTTTTTTCACAGGGGTTTAAAAACAGACGTCGGGGTCAGAATGCGACCTTGAATATGCAAAATATATAAATAAAACATTCATATAAAAATAGGCTTTTACAAAATATACTCTATTAACCAATGCTTACCAAACATGGAAAGTGTGCCTGTGGTTTTCGTTTGTTTGTTTTTGATCAATGATTCCAGTTAAGCTAAATCAGCTTGAAGTGAGGAATGCCGCTGAAGACGGTCAGTACAGCATACAAGTACAGCCTTCTACCTCACGTTTCTAGACTAGCAGCAAACAGACGGAAGACAAACTCATGAGAAGGTCAGAAGGTCAATTTGAGTAGCCTACAGCATTTTCATCTGGAACAACATTAGTCTACAGCAATACGGATTATTCCAGACAGATTCAGTTCCAGTGTCTTAACCATGAACGAGGTTGGGTTTCTTTAATAAACTCATGACATTTAGTTTTTTGTTTTTTTGTGTCCAAATCGGACAAAATCAGTAGTTCTTTATAGAATAAATTAATATTAATTACTTTTCATTCTCTAAATACAAGTATGTTAAATATTCCAAATTGCTGCTTAATTTCATCTGTGCATAGGTGGCATTGGAACTACGGCAGTGTGTGCTGCCTGGCATAACGTCCACCATAATTTATCTGCATTGGCAAAGTCCAAGCAGTCAGCATGTCGGTACACGTCCATATAGCTTAAAGTCTTGACATTTAACTTTAGAGACTCCCTTTGTGGTCACCCAGTCGCATATGTCGGGCTACATTTTTTTTCCCCTTTAACAGTGGTTGTCACAATGCATCGCCACTACATCCCAACGAGCAGTCCAAGAAGAGGGGTGAAGAGCTTTTGTGCAAAAGAATCATGGTGCCTCATTTTTAGCTTACTGTATATGCAGTACAGTAGTTCCTCATGATGTGTGTAAAGACTGCAAAAGCAGCCTCTTTTTTTCTTGTAAAGGTTGTCCATTAAAACACAAAAACAAGACCGCTCACATGCATACATCTCACACACACACACACACATGCACGCACAGACTCACACGCACACCATCCAATAAATATTCTCATTTGCATGTGTACACCTCTGTCCTCTCGCTGCATGTGTTGCATTTCACATAGCAGCACCACAGGAACTTGCAGTTGCACTGCCAGACCCGGGAGTACTGGTGTGTGTTGTATCCCCGACCGCAGCACATCAAGTCGCAGCCGCTGATGTGTTGCATCATTGTCTTGTTACACACCCTTCCCTGCGTCCCCAAGCTCCCCGTGACGGGGTCCGCCTCACAGTAGTTAGGAGACTTGTCTATGTACACCAGCTCTGTATCCGTGGGCTTTCGGTAAGAGTACGGCTTCTTGATCTTGAGGAATTTAGGGCGCTTGTTGCGGCTGGCTTTGACTGGTTCCACGTGTACGGCATGGGCATATTTCTCCTTGAGAATGTAACCGAGCTCGCGGAACTTGGGAAGTGTAGTCCAGCAGGTTTTGGTTGTGCAGGAGCCCGAGACACCATGACACTTGCATTCCAGTCGCATGTTCTTCTCCAGCACCTAGACACAGGAAAGCAGCTTAATAAGGTAGTAAACACACTCCAGTGGTGACTGTTTTACAATCAGTTCCTATTGACTATAATAATGACTTCACTGTGTCACCCCTGGAACATGCTCATATTAAAATCAATCAGAATTTGTGTGTGATTAAAATTGAAACTATGCTTGCATATCCTTACATAAAACTGTTTCAATCCATACTTCAACTTTACTTTAAAACAGGCGAAAAACGTGCAGCTTATTAAACAACGTGACTGACAAATACAGTACGGCTAGGGATTAAATACAGCCCCACAACATAACAGTGTGGTACCATATACACAGAAGCCAAAATAATGTATCAGATTTCAGGCTCTGTGTGTGTAGTTACCACACACAACACACAAATGTCAAGAGTGACTCTACAAGGCGCCGAGTGACTGGGATTACGGCTAAAGCCTCAACTGATGACAATAAGAAGTGCCATTGACTAAACTAGAGTTTTCTTTAGCAACAAGGTCAATTGCAGTTTCCGCTTTTTTCTGAAATGCTAGGTGTTTGGTATGCGATACGGTCTCCTAAAGCCATTCGTGAGAAATTTACGTGTCTGTGTTCTTGACAAGTAAACTGTAAGGACTAAAAAATCCAAATACAGACGTGTGAACAAGGACCAAAAGGAACAAGTTTTCCCTGAGCAAACCACTTCATAAAAACCTTGGCTTCACTCCCTAATCCATCACTTGTCCTGTGACCAACACTTGTGACAGCCATTGTGTGGACGTCTTCGACCAGGGAGCTGTGAACGCTCCTCCTGCTCAGTGTCACTGCTTTTGATTAGCATAAGTAAAGGAAAACAGAGAGTCTATTTATTTGCAGAAAGAATAGGAAATAAGTGAGACGGCTCAAAGTTTGAATCCACGAGTAGTCCTTTTCGTTGGGAGGCAGTTTAGCTGTCCAGAAAAGCCAATCTGAATTCACCGCCCTGAAATGGGTGCAGAAAATTATCTGCTTGGTACTATTGTGTTAGGAGGCTTTTCAGCCTCTGTGTTCAATGTGTCGGTTGTGGGAATCAGGCTCTTTTGGCAGAGTCAGAGAGGGAGAGAGGATATGGGTTAACTTGGGCAAAGCTGGGCAAAGCTTTAACTGTTGGACACATTATTCCACTCAGTTTCCAACTTCTAGACCTACTGGAGTCTCTTTGTCATTCTGCAGCGTTATGCAACCATCCACCCAAAAACACAGGCACAGAAAATGATTAAAATCAACATGTAATTAAAACTAACTCTAACAAAAACTGTCTAAAATCTAGTTTTCAAAATAAAATACAACTCATGTTGTGATCATTTATGTTTTGCTTAATTTCTTTGCTTGGGGTTGTTTTTGCATTTTATTGTGAATAAAAATATAATCAACTCTGAGAATTGACCTAAGCAGTGTATTTAAACTGTGCATTAGAAAGTACACCTCCATACAGGCAAATATTACCCAATGACAAGCAGCCCCAGTTGCTAAACTGTAAACAGCCCCGAGCTGCATGTGCATGCACATTGCACCTGATGTGGGTTTGCGCGAACAGAGAAATTGTGGGTGGGGATTGTCATAAAGGTAACTGTATACTGTCCCAGTGGTGCAAAACATGAGGGGGACTGGGCTAATGCCTTTTTGTACCGTGTCAATCTGTTTTCAGTTCAGAGATCTGGGCTGTAATCAAACCCTGCCACTTAGACAGCTAAAAGCAATCTTTTATTCCACTCCTTGTTTAAGCTTGGTCCCACTGCTCAGTGCTTTGGCTCACTCCTATCAAAGCAATACCAGCTTTAGCCTACTTAAGATCAATTCACCATTATATTTAAGTGTGGAAAAAAGGACGTGGAGATCGGAGCAGGACTTTTTCACAGTCCTCTTGCTAATTACCTACCTTGCGTCCCACCTCGTTATTATGGAGGTTCATGAGTGTCCTTGCATTCTGTTTGACCTCCCGTGCGTCAATAAATACTTTGGAGAAGCCTAAGCCGTAGCTGATATCTGCTGAGCAGCCTCCCCACTTCCATCCTTGGTCTTTACTGTAGAAACCCTGCTTCTCCTTGTCACAGCTACAGTCACTCAGGTTACCCTGTGTACAGGCGGCTGTGATTGCATGGGCCACCCCTGCTGCGATGATGGCGTAGGTGAATGCAGCCTCTCTACTGCCTAGGGGAGCAGGAAAAAAAAAGGTGATGAATAATATGATAATGATGTGTAATAATAAAATGTAGGCATACATTTAGATTTAATTAAGAGGGGAAGATTATAGTGTTTCTCCTTTACTATAAAAGGAATACCACAGAATGTAAGAGATTGTTTAAATAGGAAAAAGAGGTCAATTATTAACAATATGTGTGCTTACATCACAGTCTTACTGACATATCGCTCAAGGGCTGCAGTGTTTCGAAACCTGACCCGGAAACTGTCGTGCCCGTGAACCAAAATGTCTGCAGGCCGTACCGTCAACAAAGCCGTATGAATAAGAGAGTTGTCGGCAAGGAAGGGCTATTGATCCACTTAGAAGCTGTCGCATTCTGTGTAAACTCATAAGGCAGTCGCATCAGAATCTTCATTCTGCTGTTATCTAGTTCCAGGCCCAGCTGACAAATCATTTACACACACGGAAATATCGACAAATAACTAAAGGTTAATCTGAAACGGCTCAGACAGGAGTCAAAAGACAGAACCTGAAGCAAAGCTCTCAAGCCGAACGAGCCAAGAGACAGTCTAATATCGCTTTTAAATGTCTTATTTGCAACCTCAAGTGTAGTGTAAACAAAGCAATTCAATGTTGAAATGTTCCCAATATGTATGTGAGCATTCTCAAACAAAATCAGCAAGTATGATGTTTTAGTTTCAGATCTATGATTCATTATAATGCAAACAGGAAACCCCTAAGTGTATCATCCATCATATCTATGTGTAAATAAACTCTTCTTGTTACTATTTGCTCAAAACAAACATCATACCTTCTTTGTGCTTCCTCCAGCCACCAAGTTCACTATGTAAACCTGCCGTGTTTTTGATAAACAACTTGGATGTGAGCCCTTGCCATTGAAAAAAAAAAAAAAAACTCATATTGAGGCATCAATTATTTGGACGTTTTTATAGACTTGATGGGCTCAGAGCCAAAAAAAAAAGGTGTGTCAGGGCAGCCAGTTCTGGGTGCACTGTTGTTAATTTTTCCCCTGCACTTCTGAGTGCATGGGTTTACCACAAGAGATGGTATGAATACTTCATAACCTTGTAATGACAGAAGGAAGATCTTTAAAAGAAAGTAGAAAAAAAATCAAAAGCCTGTATGTGTTGAACTAGGAGTGCCAGTTTACTCACACTATGCAGTCTCTTTGTATGTTCCTCATCTCAGACTATTAGTGTAACTACAAAGTTCAAGTGCAAACATAGCCGAGGTCTAAACTGTCTCAAATCTAGTGCACGTTGCGTCAACATTGTGTCAGTCACCCTGCTCATTCATTTCCAATTGTTGCTTCCAGAACAATAGCAAGCTACACAGCTCCACTCAGCCCGGGGATCAACAATGGTTTTCATTTACAACCATTCATCTTCTAAGCTAAATCTGATCAGTGAAACCAATCTATTTGGTACGGCTGTCCAAGCAATAGAGTTAAACTCCTCTTTTGGACACACAGACCAAAACTCTGGATTGGCTAAAAGCGCTCATTCAAAAGGGGACAGACTGTCAAATGCATTGTTTTCATTTTAGAAGCATGAAAAGATAAACTTTTCTTTCCAAAGCAGCAGCCTCCAACAGCTGGCCCAAGCTACTGACCATTGTCCATAGGGCTATTTGTGATTTTTAAATTTTACTATCTTTAGCTGGGGATGGAACAAAAACATATTTCACGTCTTTTAATGCTAGGTAAAAAGTTTGACAAAGCCACCTCTGTTGTTCTAAGCCTTCCACTACCTGTAGCCATAAAGGCATCATAAGATAAAATGCCTTCAGTCTTGAGCAAACACTTTCCTTTCCACTATCTAATAATCTTTAATCCATTTTAGCAAACAAGCCACAGAACTTCAAAGATAATTGAGCATCCCCTGGATGGAGTTCATCCCTCTTTAAAGGAAACTTTATTCCAGCTGCAGGAACTTGATTTGGGTTTATTTGTTTCTCTAATTTAGTACTTTCATGTCTTGCTTTCCTCTTGGCTATTCCTCACTGTAACTTATACCCGTGGTAAGACCGACATCCTTACAGTGAGAGCCACCCATTCGAAGGATAAAGACCAGTGGAAATGTGCCTCTAGAGACTCTAGGGGCTGAAAAGAAAAGCTGCCAACAGTGGCAAGAGTTTTGTTACCATGCTGGACTCAGATACCTCGGAGAGCCCTACTCATTTAAACGTGGGGCGCAAGACTAACCCAGATGTGAATGACTCCTGATAGTATAAATCCAACAATGTATTAATGAAAAACAGATGATTTTTCATATTTATGATGTTCAGGTGCTTGACTGGTGACAGGGAAGACATACACATATATGGTGCCTGTCAATTTTTGGAGGGAAATCATAAAAAGAGCCAAATGCAAAGGCTGTTTTACGCACAACGCGCAAAGGTGGTTAATACACTGTGTTTGCTGCTGGGAGGAAAATTAAAGTTTCAGAGAGAAGGCTAAGCAAACGTTAACAGACAGCAACATACCCACTTTCAACTCTTTTCCGAAGACAGTCCTTTCTCCAAGCGCAGAGCAGTTCCAGCGCCCGTTTTTGAACTGAAACTGACACTCGTTGATGCCCATTTGGGCTCCCTCTCCGATGACGATAATGGCATCGGGGCGACTCTGGCAGATAATCCGTTGTCTTGGGGCCAAACCGGGGATCTTGTTACAGATTATACTCGCACCTAGCGCCACCACCGATGAGAAGCCACTGTAAACGGAAGATGGATATGACTGAGAAAGCAGCCATCAGCTTCTTAGCTTTGTTAGCTTAATTTTATTTTACATAACAGTCTAAAATCAGATGCACCTCCAGTTCCTGTTTGGTGTTATAAATTGATGTAATACTCCAAGCATTTAACACGTCCGTGTGGATTAAATATGCTTTTACTATGTAATTCAAAATCAAGAGGAGATGTAATCAACATAATTGTTTGTTTTTCTTTACAATAGATTCTATCATATGTGTGAGCTCAGGTGCACCGCAAGAGTATTTCTGAAACTTACCTACAGTACAGTTTCATATCATTTGAACTATTCTGAATGTATGCGTTTTATGATCATTAAGGTATAATAAAGGAAGCGTGATTCACTTATAAGAGCAACAGGCATGTAAGTCCACGCTCCTCGCTCGTTTTATTTATTCAACTGCGTGCTTCTACCTGCTTTTGAGGAAATACGGGGCTCAGGAGTGGTTTCTGAAGGACCGACAGCACTTAAAAGTCCGCCAGTCCTCAGCTTTTAAAGTCTTTTGTGTTGTGACTGACTTACGGCAACTGATGAGAACTCAAATGAACGCTGCTCACCCGATTTTCAAGTAAACAATTCCCAGGCAAAGTAAAACTCTTAAAATCCAGCGTCGTGTTCTCCGACTCATTTCGACCCAGCTCTCAGTTTCATGCAACGATTCGTGGAGCTGATTAATCACTCGGTTCCCTTACGCTCCGGTCGATCACGACTCAGGTAACTCCAGGGGAAGTCCAAAGTGACGAAAAGCATCAAAAAAAAAAAAGAGCAGCAGATGTTTCGGTACTTTTATAAATCACCGACTAGGGTATCATCCAAAAATCCCATTACGTGGCCCCTATCGCTGGGCCCTCTTGTCATTGCGAGGGTGTCACAGGTAACTCTTGGGGTGAGCAAGTGCGATTATCTCTGTCTCACAGTTCCTCTGCTACCCGCAGGTCTTGGATATTTATCTGCTTCATCTATCTGGGCGTGTTCATAGGAGCCATGGGGCCCTGCTGAAGAATCCCGCCAGGGCTGAATCTCAACAGAAACACTCACACACACACGCTTTCAAGCCTGCACACTCCTCTGTTCTTCATTCACCTTGGCTGATTAGGATTCTTATTAATTTGGGGGGCGATATTAATAACTCAACGCGTTAACTCAGTTTAAAGCCTTCTACTTTTATTTTGCCCAGGTTAACATTTTTGGATCACTGCATTTAACTATGTTTATGTCACACTTTCCAAAAAGAAGAGTAGAAAAGTAAAAAGAATAATATTTAAAACGATCCTAATTAAAGCCAAGATCAGATTTTTAAACCGAATAGAGAATCTGATTGTAGAGTACCCCACTCTCTCAACTCTTTTTTGACAACCCCCGATTAAATTACGCCTTTATTGAATTTTGTATGTGGATTTAGTTTTTTTTTTTTTTTTTTAACCCAAAAGTCGAATTCACCGGTCTCTTGTCCACGCACAATGCGTCTGGTGCGCGCTACCTGTTGTGCGTCTCCGTCCCAGACTCTGTGGATCGCCTGTCTTTGATGATGGCGACATCTGGTGGTGCAGCGAGGACACTGCGGGTTAAAGCGAACTCTCCCTCCTTGTCCCTGGATTCCTTCCGTAGCTTACCCGTTTGCTGTCGCACTTTCTCTTTAACTTACTGAGGAGAAAAATAAAGACAGTCTCTGCGGGAATATCTGTTTAACGAAGTATCGATGCCAGCATGGACTCCTGTGAACCGCAGCTGATCGATGACTGCCTCATTCAAATTTTTACATTTCTTACCGAGGAAGATTTAATTAATGTATCAACTGTGTGTAAGGTAAGGAGTGTTCACTATGCGGAAGTAGCACCAAAATTACAAAAAAATGTGACTTGTGTCTGATTGCAAATGTGTATTTCAGGATTGGCATGAAGCTGCAGAAACTCCTTGGTTATGGAGGTGATTTGTTTGCCAGTTTTACAACATAAAGCGTGATATCAAAAAGTCGATGGGCGTGGAAATCGTGATAACCCGCATGTAAACATTGGACTGTGTGCTCTCCTCAGGAGGATGTGTCTGCAGCGCTGGGGTTTCTGTAACCTCGCAGTCTTGGGGAGTGAACAGGCGAATCACTCCTGGAAGAGATACTTCCTGCGACGATCCCACTTGGAGAAGAACATGACGAAAGGTCGCACAGGAGGCTATACCTGCAAAAGCCTCAGGGGGCACACAGGTGTGGTCTGTATGTGTGTGTGCGTCAATGGAGTCTCCTTTACATCATTGTTAGTATAGTTAACTAGAACTAAACTAAAGGAAGGAGGGGAAAATATTTTAGCTAACCACAATTAAAAAAATAGAAAGTGGAGTAAATAAATAAATAAATAAATAACAGGAATCAACTTTAAACACTGAAAAATGAAATTAAGCTGAAAAGGAAATAAATAAACGTAAAATAATCTTGTATTAATCTTGACTGCTGAGGAAAATGTCCGTGCCTTTTACATGCTCAATGCAATAAAAATAGAAACACACACTGAGTACAGTGACAGGCAGGATTGTCAATCACTTAAAACTTACCGATCTCAGCCTGGAAAGGATCTAACTCTTACAGTTGGAGTACAACTATAAAGATTACACAGTGCAGTATCTCACATATGAGAACCATGGTGTAAAAGAGAGGAAGTGTCATTAATGGTGAGGTAAGAAGTAATTACAGATAATCCAGTAACCACCACAGCTGGAAAAGCTCCATTGTAGCGCTCAGTCCTGCATCAGAGCAGCGAGCCCTCGGATGATGCTGAGGATTTTCCTCTCAGATACCTCCACCACAGGCTCAAGTTCCACCCCAGAAGATGACCAGCCTTCCTGGTCATCTGGATCGGTTTGCTGGCACAGCTGCTTTTACCCTGTTGCCCCAGCATACTGCTGCATAAAAAAAAGTAAATGTAAAAACATACTTGCCACCATGGAGTGACAGAATATACACAACTCTGCAGATTGTGAGAATGTTATTAAAACATACAGTTTATAATTATCTTTATTTGTCAACAAAATAGGCACAAAAAGTAGACAGTTAATCACACATTTGTAACGTAAAACCAATTATGAGCTTATTAAATCCACCCCTAAAGACAAAAATACTCAAACTTTGTTTATTTAAAAAAATATTAAACTGCGAAACTCAAATTAGCAACCAATCTGTAGAAACTAATTTAACTTAAACTAAAAATAAAACCAAAATTAAAATAAATTTAAAAAAATAGCAAAACAAAAATGTAACAATTCAGGCTTGCATGCCGTTCTTATATGTCTATTTTCTTTGTTTGTGGTCTGTTTTCCTTTCCATCAGGCCGGGTTGTGGGGTTTGTTTACCTAAACGCAAATTCAAGCCAGCATCCAGATTTCTGGAGCCACAACGCCACAGTCTGCAGTGCTTCTTCTGATGGGACGGTCCGAGCATGGAACATCCAAAACGTCAGTGCTAGAAGTATCTGCACCATTGCAAAGTAGTGTCTTATTTTTATCTGCTTAACATAAATTGTGCATTCAGCTGGATAAATATTGCCTTCTGACTTAAATTGAATTTGTGACAGGAGAAATATCAAATCTGAACATTATGTGTCAAATCCTGGTCTTTTCTGCCCGTACTGAAGCTTGGAGGATACATTTCTAATAAGTCATGAGGTTTTTTTGTTTGTTTTTTAGATCTTCAGTGCCACAAAGTTAACGCAGAAATACTACACATGCTGTATTGTACTGTAACAGTATATAACTTTATTGCGGAACCAAAATCTCTCAGACGTTTCTCCTGTATTGTTTGAAAGTCTTCTGGGATAAATGTTTGTCGCTTAGGCAGTAACACACAGTAGCACCCCCCCCTCCTCCCTTTTTTTTTCTCAGGGTGAGCCCCTGTGGTGTAGTCCTGTACAGAGTCCTTTGATGAAGATTTTAAGTGATGAACAGCATGAAGTTGTGATCACAGCAGATTCTCAGGGCCTGATTAAGACCTGGCAAGGCCAAACTGGCCAGGAGTTGGCCTCCTTTTCTACTTCCTCATCACACTGTACACTGCTACAGTACAACATAGACAACGATTGGTTTCTAACCGTAAGTAACCACAGCATTTCTAAGTTTCTTATTAAAAAAAGAAATAAAATCATTTTAAAGTAAGATTTATCATATTGCCTTCCAGGTTGGAACTGGTCAGGGATCTGTGTGTACACTAGCAGGTCCTTCGTTGACTAAAAAGTCCAGTATTATAGTGTATGACACCTTTAGTGTCAACATACTCCTAGCTTCACCTGACAAGAAATGGATCACAGCTGGAACTACAGAGAATAATGATTTTTGTCCAAAGGTATTTGTTTTTATTGTCTTCAGCGGCTCTGCTGTACGCTGATTCTTTTACCACATTACCTCTGTATAAGTGACTCATGTAGAAAATATATGTTGCACAGTTGGAGTAGTCAAAAACATTTATAGATACAGTTCTGCTGTTTGTGTTTTTTCTCTGCCAGGTGTTTTACACTGAGAGTTTGACCTCTCCGTCTGAGGATGAAGAGACCCTTTGCCAGTCTGTGCCAGTCATTGGGTGCCGGGCTGCTGTCTTCATACCCACCCAGCCTGCCAGACTGGCTGTCCTTCACCACAACGACCTCGAACGCAAAAATGACATAACCATCTTTGATATCATCATGAAAAAGACTAAGTACAAGTCAGAGATCATAGGTGAGGACTCAGATATGTGCACACTAACTAGTAAAAGTCAGTATTTAGAAGACAAAAAGGAAAACTCTTTACAGCCACTGCTGGTACTTGAAAATATGCAGTTTGATGTATTTGTCGTTTTGAGTTTTGCTTACTTCCTCGGATAATAAAAATTCCATGATCTCAACACATATATAAGATAAGTAGATTAGAATAAAGTGTTAAAGCAAACTGTGCATCTATGTTTGTTTCTGAACACAATATTGGTGAGTGATGTTTCAAAGACCCACAGATCCCTTTCAAAGGCGTTTTTTCAACCTGAAAAAAATGGCGTACCAGTCTTGTTGCTGTAATTTATGATCCACATGTTAAGCCGAGACTTCTTATATTTTCTTAAATATTTGCCTTGTGCAAGTGTAATCTGAGTCTCCTTTACGTTTTAGTCCAGCAGGTCGAGTCTTTCCCCTTGAAACTGCAGCTCGAGTCTTTCCCCTTTACACTGAATGCCTCGTCCTCAAACATCCTCCTAGCAGCCAAGGACAGCAACTGCATAGTGCTGGCAGCTGGTCAACAACTATGGGTTTACTCACTGAAAGGAGTCATGCTTGCTAGCTTTAAAGAACATACTCTGCCAATCTCTTCCATATGCGTGGTAGGCTGTTTCCTCATTTGGAATTCAGAGATTCCCATTAGCTGTTGAAATTCTTGATTTAATGCCATACATAATACCATTTTTGTGAAAAGTTCACAATTAGCCTGTAAATGATTGGTTTATGTTGTTTTCACATTGCAGGACAGTTTTCGTGTTGTGACAGCATCCAAGGACCTTTCCTTACGAGTGCTAACCTGGAAAAATGACAGAGACTATGGGTTGACACTGGAGAGCCGATACCACTTACTGGGAGGCTCTCACACAATGTCCAGGTACTGTAAGCTGTGGTCTTTTAGTATCCCTACTGTATCAACACTATCCATGCCATGTTATCATCAATAATTGCAAATAATTATGACCTGAGTATCACATAATATTTACACCATACTCTGTTCCAGAGGGTTTACTCACGTCGCCTGTGACTACTCCAGCATTGTGGCCTCAGTTGAAGGGAATGATGGAAAAGACGTCCTAAAAGCTTATTCCTTCAATGCCTGAGCATCACAGCCTCACAAAAGTGCCTGCATTTAGTTTGCACCACTAACTACAGGGATCCACATTTCTTTTTTTGTTATATGCATTTTCTTTGGTAGCACTATGCTTATAATATAAATGAAAGTAATACAGTTAAGGATCCCTGTGGTACTTATGAGAAAGGCATCAGTAGTATTGTGTTGTGAGAAGTCTGCGTAAATGTAAGATTTGTGTTTGAGCGCTACGCTTTTAGAGCTGAGGTCTGTGTTGAATGTGACCAGGCTTGAGGCCCAGTATACTTAAAGAATAAAGTATTCTCGTCAGGTGTTTTTCAGTATGTTATTTGGAATCTACTGAGGCAGGTTAACATATAAATGTTTATATTACACATTAAACAACTTTGACACAAGGCACAAAAGCATCCTTGTCTTTCCACAGTGTCAGTGCACCAAACATAGATTAGTGGCTATATATTATGTTACAGGGAAGGGAGACATGGGCGTCTCATCTGCTTCTGCTGCAGATCTCATGTCCTCAAGAATACACCTTAAGACTCTAATCATGGACTCGTACACTTTGCTGCTGTCCTCTGAATTAATATCCACCTGTTAAAACACAAACGTGATTCTTGAGTTGTTAGAGCAAACTAGAAGCCATATATGAACTGAATTATTCAATAGATCGTGTGATTCAGTGTGTTGGTTTTTGTTACCCAGGTGAAAGCCTTGAGCGCACGATTCAGGAATGTATTTTCAACCTCTTCTGGTATTTTCAGCATGTGAGCCATGCAATCTAATATGCATGTTAATGTTTCTTTAGGGGCCTAAGAGAAGATGACAAAGAGGGTTACACTAAGCACTTTGGAGCAATTTAACATGATACTGCTTTTGTATTAAATCTTAAACTGCACACAACATCTGACCTGATCGAGCGTGTTTAGGATCGTTTGAGCATCCATGTTGTCGGGGTTCAGGCCTTTGGCATCCTGAATAGAGATGACTGGCTCTTTAAGCTGCTCTAGCCATGCCCACATGAGTCCAGTGAGGATGAAGGGATCTCGCTCCATGCACAGCCTTTCCCATGCACCGCCTTGATTTAGCTCTGCCTGCATACATGAATAAACGTGTCTCTGTATTAATCCATATCAAGATTGAGTGGGTTTCTGTTATTCTATTATTATTACTATTTTGTCACACAGGAAAAAATATACATGGCAAAGACAAAAATGCTTTGGGAGTGGCTTTGAACAACACTCCATGCAGGTGTGGCTGTGAACCGCATACAGACAAAGCATTGTGGAACTAAGCTACATGCATGCTTTCTTTTTCTGCCGACACCACTACAGTACTGATGTGAGTTAAATACCTGCCAAGTCAAAACTTTGCTCTTGTGTTCCTCATGCCCATCGACAAAAAGGTCCACTGCCAGAGCTTGTGCCACAAGCAATCTCCTGGAATCCAGGGACAACTCTGACTGCAGGGTGATAAATGGCACCTCGGATTGTTCCTCTTCTTTACCTTGAGATTTCACCCCATTCATTCCTAGCTCTTCCCTCTGCTCAGCCTTCCATCTGGACAAAATGCTACCCTTTTTGATAGGTTCATTGTTTCCCACTGACTCGCTACGTTGGATTGTTTTCCTCTTCACTTTCTTCAGCAGAATGGCTCCATCTTTTTGGTTCTCGTCATTCTTAACGCACCAGAGTGAGCCTGTTGAGTTGTGGGAGACATCCGATGCGTTGCTACTACAACCATGAGACTGGGAAGCGGGTAACTCAGATGGGCAAATGGACATTTCAATATTGCTCTGTGACAGGGAGGTCAGAGGATGCGTGAGAAGGTTCAGCTCTGACCCCAACCGTCTCAAGTCGGACTCACTGTAGCTCAGACTTTTACGATGGTAGAAGATGGGGGGTTCGTTAAAATGTCTTGGTAAAGTGGGTAAACCTGGTAAGCGGGGTTCCTTTATATCAATATCCATCTTCTCGATAATGCTGAGACACATTTCAATGTCATGGATATCAGGGGCCTCCAGAATATCTTCCTCAATCACCTGTCGATTCTCTGCAATGTCCAGCAGCAGCCTAGACACTAACTTAACAATCTTTGGCAGGTACCTCAACTCCTTCCTCTCATAGCCATGCAGCATATGTCTCTGACGGTTCAGGTACTGGGACAGAGTAACTGGACTGGATTGAGGCTCAGCACAGGAAAACACACTCCTTAAGGGGTTAAGGAATTGAACAAACTGTCTGACACAACGAAGCTGACCTCGGGTCTGGATGGAATTAGGGCGTTTGGCACGTACATATAAAATAGCCTGGTTAGCTGTCATTCTAGTAGCATAAGCCAAAAAACATGCTATCAGAACACCTGGAGGGTCAGAAAAGACACTTTGTTACCTCTGTGTAGTGTGCAGATGAAAGATTTTACCATTTCAGACAAATTTACTACGTACTACATGCAAAGCTACCTGTTCTGCCGAGACCAGCGTGACAGTGGATCGCTATTTTTCCCTCTTGCAGCGCAAAGGCCATGACCTTCACCATGTCCAGCACAGTGGTGAGGCTGGCCACGCCATAGTCACTCCAACCAAAATTATAGAAATAAACTGAAATTGCAAAATGTTTTTGGTTAAATTTACTGAACTCCACAGCTAAATCAGGAATTTCATAAAGCACTTACTGTTATTTTCCATGAAGACCTCGGGGAGGTATGAAAATCCACTCTCTGGCTCCAGTGGATTGCCACAGCTAGCATGTTCACCAGGGATCTGCAAGTTGATCACTGTTTTAATACCATTCCTTCACACACAAAGAGAGAGAGAGAGAGAGAGAGAGAGAGAGAGAGAGCACTTCATTAGTCTTATTTCATCTGAGGATTCTCAGATAGATGCTGAAAACTGCTGACCACAAAGTTGCGTATACCTTCTGAACTGATCAATAATGTTATACTTCTCAATGATTTCTGTTGAAGGTCTGGACATGGCAAGAAGGTGATCAGTAATCCTACAACAACAGTGAAGTGTATGTTACATAGCAGTCCCCACCTTTCTCAGTTTACCTAACACGACTTCAAAGAGACATTAAAATTGAAAACACCAAACTCAAACAGAGAATTCAGGTAAATTAACTACTGAAGCACAAAGATCGCCTACCAGGATGAGTAGAGGCCCCTAATGGCCTGTTGGTCATCACTCCAATAACTTGGGTTGTCATACTTGCAGGCTTGACCTCCACAACCGATCGAGCACTGCATATGCCCAGGGACAACATAACGTATGGCTTCTCCTACCATTGTGTACTTTGATCTGGGGGCTCTGACTGCAGTTATTATAGAAAAATAAAAGGGCAAAAATGAAAAATATAATATCACACATTCATTTCTTTTAAGCTTCCATTGCTTAAATCTGTTCTCTAAATGTAAATCAGTGTTATTTGATTAGAGATTTGATTAGCGATAGTGTCAAAATCCTTTAAGAAGTCTCAAATACACAACTGTTGCACAGCACAGAGACTGTCAAATGTAGGCTGTACTGTAACACCTAAATAGTTAAGATCATCAGTGCTCACTTATAAGTGTTTAATCCTTGTTTGGCATCGCAAGTTATCAGCGGGTTGCAGTAAAAATAGCTACTGTTCTGGCATGACTTTAATGTGGCTTTATTGGTGAAGTAAAAATACAACTGTAGCTCATCAGTTAATAACATTTTAGTTATTAAACTGAAGGGTTTACAGCATACTTACTGTAGTCCATCAGAAATCCACCTCTTGTCTTTGCATGGGATGCCATATGAACAGTCACTTAGGCTGACGGTCATAGCAGAGCCTTGATCATGGATTCTAGAAAAATGTATCTCATAAATAACTGGATGTCAAAACTCATAATCATATATGACTGATACTGAGAGAACAAAAATATTTTTAGATATAACATGTTACAGAGAACTGTTTTCAGTAACAGTCAAAGATCAACATCATAAGTCACTTGCAGTCAAATGTAAAGCATATTAAACAGTTTCAAAGGATTTACCATCAGCCGTTGTTAGCTTTTTCCCCCTTTTGCCTCATCGTATTACAGAATGTATTCTTACTCCTTAAAACCAGCATGCAGAAGAACTAAATGTCAAACAGCTTCAATCAATCAAACAATGAAAACTAAGTAAATAAAAGGAAAAATATCAAATCAGTTATTTACCTTCAGCAGTTGACTCATGAATATTCACAGCTGCTAGTGCCACCATTTCTGACATCAACCTCAACAGCTCTGACTGGCATTTTTCCATCCCCGGCTCTGTGTAAAGTCAATCCTGTGGTCTTACTTTATTTGATTCGTCGCAGATTATCTCCTGTGAGGGCAATACAAGTTCCCCTCGATGCTGTGTGCTCCTTTGTGAGAGTCTATCTATCCCACCAGACCGGGAATAAATAAATATGTGATATGTTTTGAAAAGAAGCAGAGAGTGTGTCCCAACTAGTTACGTGTACAAGATCCTTAGTCTGAATGTAAGGATATTCTTGACTCCTCCCAGATTAGACTACTAATCTTATCAGGAACTGGTATAAAATAGAGCCTCTACTCCTCAACCGAAACTTACACTAGCCACATTTGCATTGCCTTCTAATGATCTAATGCAAATTTTGCTTTTTAAAACGCGCATTATATTCACCTAACACCTGACCAGACCGGATTCTGACTATGTAGACTATGCATTTGATTAATCATAAGAACATTTTTAGATGTGAACAGACATTAAGAGATTTCTAATATCAGTACACTTAAGCTTCCAAACTCTGCTGAGACAAATAGTAGGACCTTAGTGGCATAGCAAGTTGGTAAAATCTTATTGGCTTATCTTGCTAAAGCTGGTTAGCTTTAGGTTAGAGAGGAGAGATCAGTTTATTGCGTGGAGCATTTGAAAAGACTTCAAAGCCAACAATCTCAATTTAATGTAAAATGCTGCAGTAAAATTTGATTAAAACATCATGGACTTAATTATATATAAACTAAAACTGTTTATTGTGTTAAGTGGGTGTTAAATTTTTCAGCATATATTAATGTAGGTAGAGCAATGCACCACTGGCATTCAAATGGCTGCATCAGTGTACATAAACACTCTATTTTCACAAGGTTTTATATTACTTTTTACTATTTTCTTTGTGTTTATGTGATTAAACACACAATACGAGTAATGAGTAATATTTTAAATAACACCTAAAAATGCATTTTTTTAATTTTCAGTTACTTTAATACGCCAAATCCACCTGTGCGGTCTTGAGCATGTGACAGTGGAAAAAGGAAAAAGACGTTTCAAATTCGTGACATCAAATGTCAATAAGGCGAGATCCAGGTGAGTTTGATTATCGATGCATTATACCAGTAATACAGTGAAGTGTAAAGAAAAATATGAGATGCTGTCACATAAATGTATTGAACTTTTCACCTCCAGGAGTAACATCGGCGTAACTTTGTGCTGAACATTGGGGGGGTCAAGATCTCTGTCTAAATACATAAATAAATCTGGGTAAATTCCCAGATGATTAAACATGCAACTATTTTGTTGCTAATACCTGAAACGAGTAAAGAAAATCAACAGCCTATATATGCAAGAGTCGAAGGAGTTTGCAAAGAAAAGCGTCTGGACTTCTTTAAGTTGCTTGAAGACGTTTCACCTCTCATCCGAGAAGCTTCTTCAGTTCTAAGGTCAAATGGCCGAGAGTCCCAGATTTAAACCCAGTGGGAGTATCCCCCCAAGGAGGGACAAAGGACCCCCTGGTGATCCTCTAATCACATGCGCCAAGGTGTGAAAGCGGGTGTGGGACCTAATCAGCCAGGGTTTCGGGTGAGCTCATTGTGAAACCTGGCCCCACCTTGTCATGTGAATTCCTGAGGTCAGATGGCCCAGGATGTGAGTGGGCGTTAAGGCGCCTGGGGAGGGAACTCAAAACTGGATTATAGATGGCAGACAGTTGGTGTCGTAAACCACCGCCTCTGTTCAAAGATGGTCGCTCACAGTGGACATAGATGGCCTCTTTCACTCCTCTTTCAAACCATCTGTCCTCTCTGTCCAAAATGTGAACATTGGCATCCTCAAAAGAGTGACCTTTATCCTTAAGATGCAGATGGACTGCTGAGTCTTGTCCTGTGGAGGTGGCTCCTCTATGTTGTGCCATACGCTTGTGAAGTGGCTGTTTGGTCTCTCCGATGTAGAGGTCTGGGCATTCCTCGCTGCACTGTACAGCATACACCACGTTGTTCAGTCTGTGTTTCGGAGTTTTGTCTTTCGGGTGAACCAGTTTGTGTCTGAGTGTGTTGCTGGGTCTGAAGTACACTGGGATGTCGTGCTTGGAGAAAACTCTCCTGAGTTTCTCTGATACACCGGCTACATAGGGGATGACAACGTTGTTGCGTCTGTCTTTCTTATCCTCCCTCGCTGGTGTCTGATCTTCTTTTTTTCTGTGCATCTTCGCTGACTTTATGAACGCCCAGTTAGGATAACCGCATGTTTTCAGTGCTTCCTTTACATGTGTGTGTTCCTTCTTTTTTTCATCTGCATCTTAAGGATAAAGGTCACTCTTTTGAGGATGCCAATGTTCACATTTTGGACAGAGAGGACAGATGGTTTGAAAGAGGAGTGAAAGAGGCCATCTATGTCCACTGTGAGCGACCATCTTTGAACAGAGGCGGTGGTTTACGACACGGTGAAACGTCTTCAAGCAACTTAAAGAAGTCCAGACGCTTTTCTTTGCAAAGTCCTTCGACTACGATGACCTGGATGACTGAGAACCTTCACAGATATATATGCAAGACAATTCAGAATTTTATTGAGGGGGTTATATTGGTTGGGTCTGATTATTGGGGGGGTCATAAGCCCCCTGGAAATTATGCCCCTGAGGAGTAAAATATTATCATAGTCAGGTTGTTTTTTTGTTTTTGATTTTTTTTAATCCAGCAATGACACTGTTCAAACTTAATGAAATCACTGTTTCTGGTCACAAGTGACAAAACAAGAGACTCCACGACACAAGAAATGTCTTGTGATCCCATCAAACAAGCATGTGATGCTTAGATTTAATCTACACACTCTTATCTCCAACCATAAACATAACAGGTCCTTTTCAGTCCATTCTGCAAAAGCTAATTTAAAAGAGTGCACTTCAGTGAGAAACCAGTTCTGCCACAAGCATTAAAGAGTGGATTTAAAATAAACTTACAAGTCTGCTTTATAGGTGAAGAAGAATACCGGGGATGGAGGAAATAGTCACAGTAAAAATGAAATAACTTACCATAAAATCCTTCATTATGTGCAATTTTCTTGTATTCACATAGTTTCTTTAGAAAAAATAGATAATGTATTTATGTACAGTGCCTCTGTGTATTTAAGGCGATAATTAACATTAATACATTCACACAAAGAGACGTTATTATGCTTTTCCTTATTTTACGTCATATATACAATTATGTGAAAAAGAAGGTTGTTGCAGAACTCTATGCAGTCCTGTGAAAAACTAAGACTACCACGCAATTCAATAGCTTGTGGATCACCTTCAACTAAACATTTTATATATGACCTTATCACTCTCTCACATCTTTGCAGAGGAATTTTGACCTACTCTTCTAAATAACATTGCTTTGGTTCATGGAGGTGCAGGTATTCATTTGTGCACAGCTCTGTTGAGATGCTGCCACAACATTTTAATCATGTTGAGGTCTGCACTTTGACTGGGTCATTGCAACACATTGATTTTTTAAAACATTTTCCGCCCTCGTGTTGTAGATTTGCTTCTGTGCTTGTACATTGTCCTGTAGCACGACCCGCTTTCGGGTAAGTTTTAACTGTCAAATACATGGCCTCACATTTGACAGCGAAGTCAATGATTGCAAGGTGTTTGGGTCCCGTGGCTGAAAAACAAGACCAAATCATCACCACTCCACCACTGTGCTGACAGTTGGTATGAGGTGTTTCTGCTGATATGGTGTGTTTGGTTTTTAGCAAATGTGGGGCTGGGCATCAAAGCATCAAGGTCTCTTCTTTCTGAAAGGAGGACTTCTTTCATAAGTCTTCTGGTTCTGTGCAAACCTAAGCCATGCTGCCAAGTTAGAGAGCACCGTGTCCTGGTAACACTTCCAAACAAGCCATACATCCTCTGTCTTTTTTCAGTTGTATTTTCATGAACTTTAACTATACTAACTACTGATGTTTTTTTCTGCTCTTAAGTCTGTATTATGTCATAGGAGTTAAACCCCCCTACTGTACAAAGCCTTTTGTTTTATGCAAATTTGCTCTAGGGATGCACTTTGCTCAGTGGCAATAGATATTTTTCGCAGACAGACAAAACAAAGATCAAACTGACAAAAATCAATAGAAAAGGTTACATTTAAGAAACAAGTAGCTAGTTTTGTTTTAGTGTACATGACACGTTCTTTGTATAGAAGAGAATTAGGGCCACATTTTTTCCTTCCAGAATTCTAAGAAAAAGTCAGAATTCTGACGTTTTTCTTAGAATTCTGGAAAAGAAAAAAAAAGGATGTGCCCACATTTCCTCTTCCATAGTTTTGCCATTGTGTGGCCCTGGTGCTCAAAGAGTGAGCATCCTATACCGTTTATTTGAATATTCAGTTTTTCCTACAGATGGCAGCAGATATACATGTGTCCGCTACTAGAGCTCGGCCGGTAGCCCGCCTGTTCGTTGTATTTCTATGACAACAAACGGTTTGGATAAAGATTTCCGTGCTCCACATAAGCAAAGTAAAAGGCTTTATGGGAAATGTGTTCTTTCGTGGGATTGCCAGGCCAGTTTGCTGGCTTCACCTTCTACAAGTACTAGATTTCCCGATAGGTAGTGGGAGCGGGTGGGCGTTTTCCCAGCTGATAGCGTAGGTGCATGTCATTAAACCAAACGGACCATTCAGCTGTTTCGAACAAGCGTGACAAACTAGCGGAAGAGAAGAAATATGATCTTCAAAATAAAGCACAAAGACGCGGATATTATGTGACAGCATCAATCATTTCCTATATGTTTTATACACTCTACAAAATATGTCTGTCCTTTCTTCTTTTTTTAATTACGCACACAAGGTAAAACAAATCGGCTATCACACATGGTAGGGAAGTTATTTTCCTTCGCCAGTGCTTTATTTTGAAAGTAAGAACCGGATTTGCATACTCTTTCTCTCGCCTTGGCAATTGGTAGTCCTGCTCCCCGCACTGTCGCTCCGACAAGCCGGGAGAACGGAGAAGAAAACGCAGGAGCGCAACGATGGATCGCCTGTAAGCAGTAACAGCGGACTCCGCTGACGAAGATAACTGAACGGAGTCATCTACATGACCAAAGAAACAAGACCGGCAACAAGAAACGCAAACGTAACAATCATGCAATTTAAATACAGAAGAATTTGAGCAACCGCTCCTTCTTCAAGGTTACACCGCTTGAAGACGCCCTGACATCCTCCTGTCGCAGATCAGCTTGGTTGATCTTCACCGGTGGCGATCATGTCCGTGGAAGAGCAGGGATACCCCGACGCTGTGCTGTTGATGGAGGCCGCCCCGGAGTGGTTGCGAGCCGAGATCGGGCGTCTCTCCCGGGAGCTGAGTGAGACCACGAATGAGAAGATCCAGGCGGCAGAATACGGGCTGGCGGTACTGGAGGAGAAGCAGCAGCTCAAGCAGCAGTACGAAGACCTGGAGATGGAGTACGAGGCCGTCCGACAGGAGCTCGATCAGCTAAAAGAGGTAGGCAGTGTATTAAAACAAATGAAATAAAATCACAGAATATGTAAAGATTAGAATATCATCCAGGATTAATAGGCCCCTAACATAAATTCTAAAACTATAAAAATTCTCATCAAGAGTACATATTAAGGGCACATTGTCATTTTCATCGGGTGTGCAAACTCGCCACTATAATATTCAATATAGGGGCTTACTGTGATTTAATGTGTCATTAGGCCAGGCAGCTGCCTCTTCCTACAAGGTCAAAACTGTAAGCAGAGGAAGGGATGCTTTCTGTTCCCCACCCCCTCCATACACAGCACAGGGTATTCCCCATTTGACTGCCACTTTTATTTATTTATGCTGCAGCTCTTAGGCCCCTTCTTCAAGACATTCATGTCTGGCTCAAAGCTAGAATAAGTCCAGTGTGTTTCCACATACGTTTATCTAATCAGTGCTTATCATGAGCAGATTTCCCAACTGTACAATTATGATTTTCAGTTCAGCAATACTTGTTGTGTTGTGTTCAGTACCAGACATAAAAGCAGTGCATTGTTTTAGAAATAACACTGTGATCCACAGATTGCTTGTAAAAGTTTTCTGTGTAGTCAGGCGAGTCCTGCAAACAAGAATATCTTGTTAAGCAGGGAAAGGGCGGGAGTACGTTTGAATTTTGAACCTTCCCGCTTAACAGAGGGATGAACAAATTTCAGAGGAAGCCAGATGAGTTGTGACCCTTTGGGGGAATGGAAGGAATGTTGAGTGCAATGGTTCAAGCTGGTCTTGAGAGTCAGATAAAGGGTGTGACTGTTTTTTGAACAGTGGCCTTACTTATTCCCTAATGTAATATCACAGTGTGTCCAATTTTCTTCGCTGGAGTAGCAGTTTGTCACTACGTTGTGATTTTAGATGGAGAGAAGTATGACTTCAGAGTGGTTTGGCACAAAAGTCCCTCCAGCTGCTGTGTACCTCTGATTCTTCTTTCTCTGCCCACTCATGGTAAAAAAAAAAGTTTCCGGCACTGAGGCGGGCTTATTCATAGTTGCTCACATCCTCCTTTTAATATGGATTCTTCTTGTGTCCCCCTCCGCTAAGCAAAACAACTAAAATGTGTGAGAGTTTCCTTCATGATAAACCCTTTAGTGCCTTGCCAGATCTCTGCTCACTGCTTCCTTTGCATTTCGAAACACATGCGGAGATGTTTTCCAGCTCTCTGCTTCTCCCTCTTGTTTCTCCCTGTCTTCCCGTGGCCCACTCTCTTGTGGTTGTTAAAATAGAGAGGAGGAGGTCTTTGGGCTGTCTCAGCAACTGCTGCTTGGATTTTCCCATGCATTTCTTTCTTTCTTTTTTTTTTGCCAAGAGAGGATCACTTTGTCAGAAAGGAGTGACAGCTAAAAGCGCTGAATAGAAGAGAATAGATTAAAAGAGTAGCCATGGCAATAAACTAGAAGTGATTTAAAAATAAGTAGAAACATTTTTAGAGATTTTCTTACTTTTTTCTGGCTATGCCTGTTGGAAAGAAAAGCATCGCTGTTAGCCTGGTTAGACTTGTAGATTATGGTTGGTCTTCTTTCTCTTTCAAAATGGAGCACAAACATTCATCTATATGGGCAGTAAATGAGATTGTTTGCGATGAAAACTGCCACAGTGTCGAGTTATGCTGGTTGCAGATCGCTGATCAGATGTTAACCTTTGAAAGACGATACCCAACCCCCAACCTAGTCTCTGCATATGAAGGGCAGACGAGATGCTATCAGAGGAGAAATACAAGCCCGTTCTACATTAGGTAGTGGGTAACAAGCACAAGATAAGGGGTAAAATGAAAAGTGTCTGTCAGTCTCCACTTTAAGGACAGCTTTATAATTCGAGATATGGTTTTGTAGGACAAATGTCATATGATTGAGTTGCTTTTGTCGCTCTCGTTGATAGAACTTTCTTTTAGGTCAGACAGACCAGTGTGGTCTGTCAACAACCGGGACCAAAGCACACATCTTTGGTCAGGTATAAATGCCATGTTCTCTTTGGTACACAGCTGCTATTTGCACTAAAGGCGGCAATGTTTGGATTGTTAGTCTCTTTTCTCTGACTCGGATTGTCTGGCATATTTAGACGGTTGCTTAACACAGGATTCTGTTCAGTTACCCCAAACCTCCTTTTGCTTGTTGGCAAGCACAAACCGAATACAAAAGAAAGCGATTGAGATTTATTCGTAGCAACTCAAATGCCTTCATAACACTGCGTTGCCTTCTCAAGGACAAAAAATTCAGTGAGAAATCATCATGACGGTAGGCAAATTTCCCCTGTCACACAGCCAGTCCTGAACCCCTCAACAGCACACACACACACACACGCACACACACACGCATTCCTCTTGAGGCAGGAAGATGGAGGAATCCCGTGCACTGCTGTTGCTTAGTAACTGCCCAGCTCTTTGCCTTAATTTGAACAGCCGTGCTGATTCCTCAGCAGGTTCTGCTTTTTGCGTATGTTTGTGGATGACTGCTGAGAGATAAGCTTAGAGCTAGCTAGAATAGTACACAGGACAAGTACTAGAAGCCGGCATGCATTGGTTAATGGTATTAATACAATCTTCCTGCTGTTTTCAGCATCATTTGTATGTTTAATGTCGAGTATATCATTTTTACACCTGGGACTCTTAGCTCATCTGCTTCCCTGTTTTCTCACTGCACTCCAGCTACAAAATGATCCTGCCTGATGCAGTGATTCATCTTCTGGTACATTATAATGAATGTGAGTCAGTTGGCCCAATGCCCTGTGCTACCTCAGGGAGACTTTGACTATCATATTGCTCAGACTTTATCTTTTTCATACATTTCTTTTTTGGTTAGGCTACTTTTCTTCTGATTTTTTTTTTTTTTTTGGAACACAGTATGTTGTATCTAAACCAGTCAACAGCTGATTTGTACCTAACAAGCAGCCCTGATAAAAGCCTAGAGTGGCTACTAATAAAGATATGAGTGTGGACTTTGACCAAGTTATCACTTATTGCACAGGTTCAGTCACAAGGTGAAGTAGTTAATGATAGTATACCAGCTGGAGCAGGGTAAAAGAACAAGATGACTGACTCTACTGTTGTTCATATACTTATTTTAAGCTACTCACAGATTACATCATATGTCACACCTCCAGTCTGAGTAATGTACAGCTTCCTTTGTGAATGTGTGGAGAACTAGAGAGGTTTTGTATGCCCTTTCTGGCTTTTTTGCACTTTATAAATGCATATAAATTCTCAGGTGTAAAACTGATCTGCTTGCAGTTTTAATGTGTTTTTCAGCCCTGAATTTTTTGTAGAAAGTTAGGGCTCAAAAATACTGAACCCACCCTTATATGCTCTGAGGCCCCTTGCATGGAAAAATTTTGATACTGTGAAGGTCAAATTTTCCATGGAGTCACTAAATACACTAAAGTTATTGTACAAAAAAGGGGGGGAAAAAATCAGCTGATTGTGAGGGGGAACAGATCTGTTTGATCTTATTTCGTCATTCAAATGCACAGACGCCCTGTTCCTATCCTCCTAGTATACCAGCAGCATTGGAATTCAACCACACAATCAGAAAACTGAATTTTGTCAAGGTCGGTCGAACCCGGGTTCTCTGTGCTCGGCTGTTTGCCCTTTTGTGTGTTTCAGCTCACTGGGGTTAACTGGTCTTGAGTTTCACAGACGAAGAGAGACGGTTAAATGGCAGCAGGACACAGCGTGTGACAAAGGAGCGATAGAGAGAGGCGTCCCATTGTAGTTACATTTGAAAGGATCGGTCAGTTTTGTCCCTTTTGAAATGGCAAAACCACTAAAGAATATATACCAATGTCCCCAAACAAAGCTATCTGGTGTGACTCTAAGCCCTGTGTTGTTAAATGGGTTGGATACGGATTGGACGTCAGTAGAAAACACGAGGTGGACACAGATCCATCTGGTGCCTTGTATGAAGAGTCGTAAATAAAGTCACTCTCATTTGTATTGCCAATGCAGGCTATGTTTCATCACCAGCTGCTTGTCTCTCACTTTTAGAATCTTTCTTTTTTTCTCTTCACACATTTCCTCCAACCATTCCTTTTGTTTCTCACTCTCTAAGCTTGAATATTTTCAATGGGCTTTCAATCTGTGTTATCTGGGACCTAATATGTGGCCTTTCAGTACTGTTTGGGGGTTTCTGATCTGCCTTTTTATCCATAATTTCTTTTGCCCAATGGCAAGACTGCAGTTAAGGGGTAATCTTTTCTAAATGGCACTAAATAAAGTCCCAAATCCCCCTTCCCTCTGGGCATAAGAGGATGAATCCCAGCCGCTATGCGCAGGGCTTACGGCAGTCTGCGAGTCTGCCAGGACCAACAAAACTCAGCAGCTTCCACTGCCGGGCACAGGTAGGTGCTTTTTGGGTTAATGCTTCACAGAGGCTGTCAGGTCTTCTTGGGAAGCTGCCCTGTTCTCCCTTGTCTAGTTCATCAGCTGCGTCTGGTCCATAAGCTTACTCTAGTGGCTGCCAAGCTGAGCAGTCTGTGCTCTGGGTGCTGTCGAGCCTGGCAATCTATTCACCGAGTCTCAGTTTTACTAAAGGAGGGCAAATTATTGTAACTATCACCCACGCAATAAATTTACAAAGGAATTTCCACTATATCTTTTATGTTTCAAGACGAGAAAGGTCCACTAATGTATACAAATGTTACTTTCTGCTTTGCAGAAAGATGGCCACATTGTATCGCCAATATAATAAAAGAATCATTTCCCCTAGTTTTAGGTAAAATGACCCTCTAATCACGAATGATTTTAAAAGCTTTTGGCCCTAACTCTTCTGAACAAAATACAATCAGCTGCCTTCCACAGTTCACATACAGGCCACATTTACAGCAGCAGTGGATGGCTGTTCTCGGCCTCAGTGAGCAAACTGTTTAGAGTGTTTTTGGCCTGGACGTTTAAAGAAAGGTCTGTTTCTGCTGTGTACTTAAATGCAGCAATTTGAGGATTTCAAAAGCCCTCCTCAGGCAAGGGCTGATGTAGAAAAGATGCGTATGTGTTAGCAGTTTCTTGACTGTTTACACGGCTGAAGTTCCTCACTTTGACTTTCTTTTTTTTTTTGGGCTACAGTAAACATGTTGAAGTTATAAAGTAATCTAAAATAGAATACAAGAATAGTTAAAAACAGTAAAGTTAACATTTGCCATACTTAAACTTTAATATGCAATTCATCATAATCATAATCATTGTCACGCTTATGATGAAACTAAAAGTATATATTTTCAAATGTGGATTTTTAGAGAGATCTTATGTGCATTCAAACGAGTCGGAAGTGCGTATTGAGAAGCTGTATGGCAACCCGGCTCAGTCATGATTCTGCTAGTGTAATCCAATTACTGAAGACTAGGGCCAGATCACGCAGGAGCCCAGGCTAAAAGCAGAAGATGAGGTCATTGTGACTGTATGCGTCTGACAATACAACATAGTTCACTCAGGCAAAAGGTCTCTAGTTTTCCATCTCCTGAACTACATACTGACTTTAAACAATTCCAACTGTCAACAAAGAGCACTGTGTGCATACACGTGACTAGGCTAGATGTCTGTGTGTGTGTGTGCATAAGAAACACAATAGATGCTTATTCCTTCACTCCTACATGCCTTCTTGTCTTTTCTCTACAGCTTCATTGTGTCTCTTGGATCGTATTTACATTTTCAGCAGCTAAATAAAAGAAAACCACCCCAGTTAGTAGTTACTGCACTCACTTATTTGTTTGGTTTTCATAACTATAGTATATGGTTTTAAGGATAACGTTTCCTGTCAGTAAAACCTTGCTGTTTAAACTGTTAAAATTCAAGACATACAGTCTCTCTGAAAGACGTATTAGTTAGCTTTAGATCTATCAATTGTTGAACATGCAAAGGTATGACTAATGTCATATTTATTTATACTGAGGTTATGCTGTTTTATATAAACAGATGAATCAGCTAGGCATGTAGGTAGTGCATAGATTTGATTTTATATTACAAACCTTGCCTGTGTCATTCCTATAAAAGGGCCCATAGATTGACTCGTGGGGCTGGATCAGATTGCCCTCAAATCTTCCTTATCTACTCTGTTAAAGAATCCAGTCGACACGATTGGCACCCTCATATGAAACGCGTTAACGATCTCCAAAGCTTGTTTATGGCTTTGTGTTTTGATAATAAATCTTGGGTACAGGTTTGCTGTAAATCATAAGGCACAAGCGAAGCTTTGCTCTATCCAATCTCTTCTTCCTTCTATTGAAATGAAGTCATAACTCACCCCCTGTGCCCCCCCAGCTCCACATCCTGTTTACTTGGGAGGAGTCTTTTTATAGTGGATAGGAAGCATATGAAATATGGCTCTCCATCAGAGTGGATACCTCTTAGTGTATGAGAGTAAATCAGGTCACTTCTGCCACACCTGTCTGACAAGAAAAAAATTAAAATGCTAAAGAAATGTTTTATTTGCTTTTTTTCTTCTTTATCAAGAGAAATACGCCTGTACTGGTGTGTTAACATCAGCGCTCATTATGGAGCGTTTCCTCTCAGAATGATCAGGGTATTACCACAGCAACATAGAGAGGAATTGAAATTTAATAGCCTTTTGAGTTACTGATCTTTATTTGCTTCTGTAGATCAAAAGCGGTGCTGTTTAACATTAATTTACAATTCCACTTGTACTGGAAGTGTTTAACTTTTATCGGGCCAAGTCCAAATTTTCACATTTACAGCAGCAATTATAACCTCATTCCAATACAGCAAACAAGATGAGATTTGAAATCGCTGATGTCCTTTTAAGGACTCATTAAAAGAAAAGAAGATGTTGACATTTCCCATAACTGAGATATAGTTTATTCTTCTGGACTTTGACTTGTGCAGGGTGTAGTAAGTTTCCTTTAGAGGGTTATTGTTATACTTAGATGAAGAAACGATAAAGGTGGTTGTGCACACTTCTTGCTTAGTAACCTGAATGAAGTGCAGGAGCAAACTTGGAACAGCTATAAGTAAACGGGGGGCTTCACCTTCTTGCATACACATCTGTAGGGTATGCTCCACCCATATCCTCCCACTAAAGAGGGCTTTTGTTTACAGCTCCTTGTCTGCAGATTGTCCCAGGACACACTATTTTGAAGCAGCCGAAGACGAGATCAGGGATGAGATCTAGACAGATAGTACCCGTGCAAACAAAGATCTCTATCTGGCACACCCCTCTCTGGTTCCTCAGAAATTCTGCATTGTCTGCTCATCTCAGTTATTCCCTGACTGGCAGAGTAGTGCTTCCTATCTCACTTAAATTAATTAAACCAGAGGGCAGATTGTGAAAAGCATCTTTGCTTTTTATTAGACCATCTATTCAAACATTAGCAAACCCAATTTCAAAGGGTTGTCCCTTCACCCTGGGGGTCCTTTTAACTTTTGCACCAGAAAACAGCAGCATGTCTGCATTCTCCCCACACGCCATAATCTCTCCCATCACCTTCCTCCCTTCCTTCATTCCCCCAGTAGTAAATAGGCTAGTGGGTCTGGGTCCTCCTGTTCCAGTGTGCCATACCCAAGTCTCCTGGTGCCCACACTTTGAAACCCTCAGGCGTAGTTGGCCAGGGGAGGGAGTGGATAGAAGGGAGGGGAGATAAGAAGAAGGAGCTGTGTAGTCGGGCAGGGGGCTGGCTGTACGATAATGACAACATTAGAGCTTGGGTTTGGAGAGATGAAAGAGAGGAGGGTTTTTAATTGGATATGTGCCGGTCTCTCAGCAGTCCTGCAGTCTTGAGAAATGGGGATTGAAGACATGAGAGGGAAATGCACGGGTTTCCTGTGGGAACCAGTTCACTCTTTTAGTTGGAATAGGAGTTTCTCTATCAGCTAGCTTAATGAGTTAAAAGCGCTGGGACTAATTGGCTGTAATTTTTGTATAAAAACATGGTTTTTTGCAGTATCTCATGAAAGAATTGTAGGCTCTTTTTTTCCCAGCATTTGTTCAACTTTTAGGGGCTTTGTCTTATCTGGTTTTCAGTTTTATTTGAATTCTCTTTGTCAGAGAGGTTTAAGTGTTGAACAATTGATTAAGTGTTGCTGTGTATGGGGAAAAAATCAAAGAAGGCATTCTTGTCACTGTAAAAAGACAAGGCATTGTATGTAATCTACAGTCTTCATTTGCTCACAGATATCATCTTTTATATGCTCAGTGTTAGCATACTGAGACCCACTTTATTCTTTTCAAACTGATATGACCTCAAAAAGAAGACTTTACGCTCTGACTCAAGGTTTGGCCTCACTGGTAGAGAGAGTCCGTGCACACAGAATCATTTAAAAGATTTAATTACTGCAACTGGGGAAGGGAGGTCATTAGTTTCTGTCTGGCCAGGAGCAAGGCCAGAATCCCCTAAGAGACAGTCCTCTGGGTTTGGGATGGCCAGTGGAGAGATATGAGAAGGTGAGATAGGACAACACATAGAAGAGTGTGAAGAATGAGATAATTTTATCCTTATTCATGAATAGAGTGGTGGGGACAGAGTTGATTAGGAGTGATTAATCGTTGTATGCAAAGGACAATGTTAGAGGCGTCTTAGAATGAGAATATGTGGAAAAGGGCAAATCAAGTTTCTGCAGTCCTTCCCCCATTATGTCAATACTTCATCCTGATTGATCAGACATGTCTCAGCATTAATGTAGCCTAGGATGATGAAAGTAAATGCATTAGGGTTTCATATAGCATTCATTTAATAAATGGTTATTGGTAATGGTAAAGCTTTTTCGACAGCAAATGCACAAACAAGTAGATTCGACATTTTCTTCACCCTCCCCCTTATTCCTCTAAGCCTGACCTTGGATCCTTACAGACAGCATGCTCAGATGCGGGTGTCTGCGTTCACAAATTCATGCGTATATCTGTGTTTGTGTGTGCCTCAGCTGCAGCCCCAGCTGCTCCCCTTGTCCCTGAACGTTGGTATCAAGAGGCTGTTCATTTTTGGAAATCATATGTGAGGTTCCACAGGGACCAATGTCTCGGAGCCCCCAATAAAGACTCGGTCTGATTGAGTGTTCATTGTTTACTGTTGATGACGACTTGGAATTGAGTAATTTGTCATCTGTGACAGCAACTCACTGGAAGAGAAGGATATAAATGCGCTTCATTTATTTATGCTCACAAATGCTGCTGCTGCCTGTAAGAAACGAGCATCCATAAAACAGTATTTTTTCAGTACTGTCAGAAATATCATTATCTCAAATTTAGCACACACATCTGTAGGGTTGATTCGAATCAACATCAGCCCAGGATGTTCTTTGTGCAGACAAAACTGGAGAGGCATGGGTGTCGACTGTTGCCAGAGAAAGAGGGAGGAGAGCAAGCTGTGCCGGGCTGAGCTCTAAAACAGCCATCTGTGTCAGTGGCACCCCTCGCGTTGCCTTTACTGACCTGCCTCTCACTCTGTCACTGTAATTGGCATAGTAACCATAACAACAGCTCTCCCCTCTGGGGTGTGGGCACGTGGACGAGGGAGATCTCATCAAGAACGAGTATCAGGGAGAAAAGGGAACCAGCAGCCACAGATAATGTTGGCTTTGCATTGCAAATGATCAGTATTGTCAATGCTGAGACTGGTGCTTGTATAGGGCATTGCAGTGATATGAACAAGTGATAAAGAATCCAGAATCCAGCTCAGGCGCTGATATGGTGGTGCAGTGTATCTATAAGAGCCTATTGAATGAATCTCTGCTCTCCCTTGAGGCTTTAGCTTTATCTTCCAGTCTGCAGTAGATTTAGTTGGTAGACAATAGAGCCAACATACACTGCCTTCTTGTTTTTAATTGACTGCTAAGAATAAATGGTAAAGACAAAAGCAGAGTTTAAATCTTGCACTTAACACATCGTATCACACAAGACAGAGCAGAAAATTTTTCGTTGTGGAGTACTAAACAAAACTAGTGACCCAAGTCAACACAAACCTTCGCGTTAAACATTTCAGGAACTCAGACATTAGAGAAACTCCATTTCTCTAGATGACCAGCATGAAAATTCTCATTTCTCATTATAGTATCTCTTTGTATCATGTGTACTTTTTTTTTTTGTATATTGACTGAGAGCTAAAGTAAGCTGAACTTTGATGGAGGTTGTTTAGCTTGCTGCCGAGGGCATAATGACTATTTTTGCTCTCTAATAACACAGGAGCCAGGCAGTAACACCTATAGTGTTGAGCCTTCAGGCTAACACAGACAGCGTAATGGCAGTGCGAACCTGGTTTTGCTCTTTTTTGCAGATGTTTCACTTCATAAAGAAGGTATTTTATGGGAAGTCCAGTCTTTGTAGACGTTTGACGAATATAAATTAACGTGTTTGAAGATGAAGACTGACTTCACACAGAATCTCTAATGCTTCCTTCGGATTGGTAGCCAATGTGAAGGCAGAATAAAACATGAAATGTAGTTTTCCCCAGCCGGATATGATGAAAGCTCTAACAAGCACTTACTCATTATAACATGAAATAAGCTGGTAGAATTTATGTAGCTACTTAGTATAACTAAGCCCCTGCTGCCCAGTTATGCTATTCTGATATTTCTTTATCAATGAGGATGACTTTATCAGTCAGCTGTGTAAAGGGCCTCATGAGTCTGATTAGTACATTTCTCTTACACAGAGGCCTGTGTTTGTGCTTTAATTGCATGTGTCTACCTACTCCCAGTGGCTCCATCCCCGTTGGCTTTCTCTTTTTTCCCCCTCTCTCTCCTACCCTGCAACACAATAGATCCACAATCTGCCACAGCTTTGTGGTTGCTTTTAAAAGGTGCACGCCCTTCTAGTCCCATGACGGTGGAACATGCTGCTTCTCTTCTTGAGGCAAAATCATTTCACTTTTGATGAAAATTTGCATTTCATCAAGTCACATGCAGGTGTGTTTCTTTGACCTCTGGTGTCTGATGATCTCTCTGGAATATTCCTTTCCATTAGCATACAGTGCATTGCCTCTGTCCTTTGAAAACATGAGCCGTCTGCAGTTTCGGTAGATTCCCTATAAGGCCTGGAGCATTCGCCTGTTCAACCTCTATCTCAGATGGGAGAACATGCTTCAACATGGCTTGAGTATCAGGTGGTGCATTATGGCTGGCTGCAAGGAGCACTGGCAAAATTGGAAATGAGATGTGTGTGTGTATGTGTGTTGAGGCTGTGAAATTGTCCAGACCTGTGTGTGAATAATAGCCCAACAGCTCTGTGCTATGCAGCAAATCAATGTGGCTCTGTGCCAGGCAACAGCAAATATCTCTGCCTCCCTCGTTTGCGTTTCTCTCACTGTTTTTTTTTCTTCCTCTCCCTCCTCCTGCTCCTTCTGCTTGGCACTTTTAATGCTTTGCATACATATAACTGTTCAACATGAAAATGCCAACTACATATTCAAGAACCCCTGTTATATTATTGCTTATTTGGTTGTAGAAAATTGGTTTTTCAATGTCCAAATTTACAGAGAGAGGGGGAAGAACTGTCAGGATAGCAGGAAGGAGATTAACTCTTCCCACTGCAAGAAAGCAGTGGAGAGTTAATCATAACCTCCATGGATTTTTGTCAAAAGATGAAAGTGAATTTGTCTCTCACTGAAGAGTAAAGTCTGAAGTAAATAATTAGCTACTCTGTCATTCATTATAGCAGCTGTCTCTGGCTTTGGTGTAATGTTCACTGATTAGCAAAGATGTTCTCTGTAAATTTAGTGAATGCTTACAAAAAACAAAAACATGCACTGCCGCCTGACATGTTTTGCATTGCTTACAGTACCTTACTGTACATGCGGTTGCAGAAATAACACAGAGCTATTATGTCCCACACAAATAGGTGAAATGCAGAGTAGTGTATCGGCCTGCTAGGTCACGCAAACAGTACGTGTTGCAGAGGCACTTTGAATCGCCAGCGGGTCTCTTGACTTTAACACAATGCTCCATCGCATGAACGGCTGAGAGCCGACAGCTAAATATAGAATCTCCACACACCTTGAAGCTATCTATCTTTTTCGAGTCTCTCGCTGTGCAGTGGCCTGTGAATGGAGATGGAGAGACGGACAGGAAGGTGGGGTGGGGGGGGGAGCATGCCTGTTTGTCGTTATAAACTGCAACTCCACGTGAGCTGTGATTCACGAGGCCAGAGAATCCATTTGCTGTATTTTTTTTTTCTTCTCCTGCCCCCTCCTCTCTTCCTCTGCATTCGCTTGCAATGACAATGCTAACAGTGACTAGCCTTCAGTGTTGCTGAAACACTGCTTTGGAATCTAAGGTCAACTCCAGCACAGAATGAGTAACCAAACTGATCCAGATGACACAGTGTGATATTGTTTAACGTTTTCCACTGGCCCCCAAAGCCCCAAAATACAGCTAAAGAAACAAGAAGTCTCATTGTCTGGAACTGCTTTGTTGTGCCTAATCGGGCACAATTTAGCAAGATTTTGAGATTGTTGATCAACTGCTAGAAAATACTATTGTTAAATGCTTCCTGAAACTTCAGTTAGAGCAAAGGTTGAGTTGGATTTCTCATTCGGTTTACATGCAATTGCACAAATGGAAGGCGTTTCATTGTGGCTGAAAAATAAAATGAGCTGTTTGAGTCTTCTTAGTTTTATCCCATCTCTATTCTTGTCTGCCTTTCTTCCTGCAGCGGGCTTTGCTTTCCCAGAATGCAAGACCACAGGAGGCTAAATTGAAACCTTAATAATGAGATGTTTTGAGCTGGACCAGAGATACAAGTGTCAAATCCAAATCCATCCTTGGTTTTCTAATTGGGTTTTGTTACTAAGTCTTCAAAAAGACTTCCTGCCCTTGCAAATCCATCCCTGTGCTTTGGAGCCTATTGTTCTTAATCTCCTTTCCAGAGGGTCTCCAGTAACTGTATCTTTGTAGATCACGTTGTTCTTCCTTCATGCCACGGAAACACTTTTTTTCGCCAGTGGAAAGGGAACTGAAAATAGAATTTTAGATGTGTACTTCAGCTCCACGGGGGCTCTGAGCCCGGCTGTATCGATCTGTTTGTTACCTGATGGAGACCCAAAGCCCATCTCCCTTGTGCTCTTGACTCACTGGATTAGAGAAGCCCATGCAGCAGGATTCTGGCTGAGAAAACCAGAATGAACTATGTGACCTACTGTATATTCTTCCTTTACCACATAAGGCATTGAAGATTACTAAGTAGCGGTCGTGTTCAGAAGCAAGTGTTTAGCGATTCCTGAGCAGAGATCAAAAAGCAGAGAGGTGTGATTGATCTTTGAGTCCTGATTTGTCTCAGCGTCTAATCAGTGTCACTAAAGGCTGCGTCCTTGGTCAGGTTGGAGGACAAGGCAGTCATCTCACCATGTTCAAACATGTTTAAACAGCCTTTGTTAAATCCAAGACTCTCCTATCAGAGGACAATCTGCCATAGCAACATTTGTTTTGGAGAAAGATAAGTTTGCAGATGACTGTTTTAGTTTAACTCATAAATGCAAACATCTCAGAGAAACCAGTAATTTGATATAAGCTTTGTCTAAGACTAGAAACATGGCAGCTTGCTTCCTTCTTCAGTAGTCTGCATTTATGCGCCCACGCATCTGTCTTCATTAATCTTGTGACTTGGGTTGTTAGATCCTGTTAGGGTGAGAGAAATGTAAGAGGAAGTAATCAGACAACACTGTCATATGAGGGGGGAAAAAAACAAAAATCAGATGTGACTGGACTAATTTTGTCAGTTCCTCTATCACATGAAGCTTTATCATCACCAGTGATCATGCACTATGATGTACTATGATCTCAGCCTAGGGTATGACCAGCCCATAATGTATGCTGTCGTCTGGGGTTTGTGGAGGGATAAATCTTTTGAATTATTGGCTCCTCTTTTATATTCTCATCTGTGTGAAATCCAGTCCACACAGCTCACTAATAACTAAAGACCCATCTTTGATTAGCTTTATAAGAGATTAATAATCCACATTCGCATGTCCAATGTTAATAAAACTACAACATATGGTAAGCTAAAGATGAATTATAAACTGGGTGGGCAGCTCACTGTGAGATAATAGGCTTGGTCGCGTGCAGCCCCAATTTGCCCTCCTTTAAAGTAGCCTAAACCCACGCTTGGGGAGCGGAGATTAAAGGCCTTGGGTCACTGGGTTTTTGACTAGTGGCTCTGCATGTTTGAAGGGCAGGCCTCGTAGATTGGATTGATTGGAGTCTTATTCAATAAAACCTATGCATCAAGATTATAATGATGGGATTCTCCTGATTACTGATTGGGTTAATCCTGTCTTTTCTAATGACTTTCTAATAAAATGCAGCCTCCTGCTGATTGATGATTTGATTTGGAGAAAGGAGGCAGATGGGGGAGTTATGCAGACACGTATTTAAGTGATACTTTTATCTAGAGCTGCAAATAAAAGGCGAACAACTATGAACACTGGTTATATGTGGTCAAATCACAGTAGTATTTTTCTTGTTCTTACAGGGCATTTTCTGTTCAGAGCACTTCTAGGCTAAATGCAAATAGTCAGTCAATGTGTGGGTTATGTTTTTTCCCTACTAACTCATCTGGCTGAAGGACCAATGAGCTTACACTACGGCGACCGTAATCTGTCCCTGCACAGTTCACAAGAATTGCGACTCCTCCTACAGTATCAGTGGGATTGTAGTGAAATTTGCTCACACTGATCAGCCAATGGATCTTCGACAGTCGTGTCATGTTTGTTGTTTTGCAGGCAGTAACCTGTGAATTGTGATTGTGCGCTGGATGAGCTTTAATCTAATTGGATAAAAGTGTTAACAATTGATGTTTAATTTGAATAATTGAAAAGTATTTTGTAATTTTTTTTAGTACGTTTAGTTATGGTGGTGACATTGTTGTATATAGAAGTTTTACTTGTAGAAAAATTAAGATATTTACATTTGTTAGCCAATAACAGAGATGCTTCTAAATGAAACACTGTCAGTTCTTTCTTGCCAAGTTTCTGCTTCAGTCATCATCTTTCCTGAAATGTAAAAGCTATGCTAGCCAAACTGCTAAAGCAATGATGTCATGCTCCACTGTAACCCATTAAACTAGTTTTTCAGTCACATATACCTCTTAAATCCTGGAAGTAGGTCAGTTTGACTAATACAAATTTCCTGATTTGCCTCTATCTAAAGGAATTACTGGGATTAATACGATACACAGTCACACAGAGAAAATCCTGCAGCAGCTAGTCACGTGCAGTATAATGGCATAGGCAGTCAGAGAGAGGAGAGAGTGTGCTGCAGCTGCAAACAAGGTCAGATTCAGTGCCTCAGGTGATTTCAGATTACCGCCTGCACTCGAGCTGTGAGGCAAGATGAGAATCAGAATGCCCATCCGATCACCAGCGGGTACAGGATTGAAAATGAAATCTGTAATCATGAGGTGATTATTTTGAGAAGCGAAAGTGTAGCCTAACCTAGATTCTGCTGCAGTAAAGGTCGCCGTGTCACTTTGTGTTTGTGGCTTCTGCCTTGGAGGTTATAGCAAATTAGCACTTATATTAATGAAGCAGTCTGTTTCATATTGCACAAACTGCTATTCACAGCCTTTAAATAGACTGCCTCTCATAGAATGTAGAGGCTTTAGCTCGTAAGTTCTCCATAGTTGTTTAATCTTCATAAGTTCATCCCCTTCATGCAGTCTGCAAAATCAAATAATATCTGTTGACCTTTCTTTACTCTGTTATGATCTCCTAAGGTATTAAGAGCATTAGAATACAGGATCTCGTGATCACCCAGACACTAGTGCATTTGCTCTACTTTTCCTGTTTGGTTTTTCCATCTGTGGAGTCACTGCACAGTACATGCAGGCCAATATCCTGCAGCTAACAGAGGAGAGAGGGGGAGGAAATGGGGGAAGACAGGATCATGCAGCCCAGATGGAGCCTGACTGATTATCTCTACAGAGCAACTGCAGTATTTTTGGGGAGGTTTTTGAGCCTCGGCTAAACCACAGTAGAAGAGATCATTGTCGTTCTAGAAAGGTTGAATCACAAATAAACTTTTGTCAGTCACAAACCTGATAGATGAAAATGAAAATGTCTATTGATGCTTCATACACAAGTCTCTAAATATTCTTAACAACCCCATGACACTATAGTTTCAAACCAGCAACCGTCTCTTCTTTCACTGTATCTCCAGGCCTTTGGACAAGCCTACTCCAACCACAGGAAGGTGGCAGCAGATGGAGAGAGCCGAGAAGAGTCTCTGATCCAGGAGTCGGCCTGTAAGGAAGCCTACTATGAACAGAGAGTCCTTGAGCTGCAGAACGAGCTCCGGCAGACACGCAACATCCTCACCAACACCCAGTCTGAGAATGAACGCCTTAATGCCATCAGTCAAGATTTGAGAGAGGTAAAGGGAGAACCAAAATCCCACCACTGTTCTGTTCCTAATTTCTAAATGAGTTTTGAAATTAATTTGTTGTTAAAGGAGCTTGCAAAGAAAAGCGTCTGGACTTCTTTAAGTTGCTTGAAGACGTTTCACCTCTCATCCGAGAAGCTTCTTCAGTTCTAAGGTCAAATGCAACTTCAAGCAACTTAAAGAAGTCCAGACGCTTTTCTTTGCAAGCTCCTTTGACTACGATGACCTGGATGACTGAGAACCTTCACAGACAAATTCATTTGTTGTTTGATCAGAGATGTAACATAGATGTTCCTAATATTCTCTAAAGGTGAAGTCACTTCAGCACTTCAGTATTGCAGTAACTTGCAGAAACAGTATTGCTCTAACCTGCTTTTTAGAACATTGAGGGTTGATCATTTATCACCTGATGCATTTTATCTTTCTGCAAAAGCTGCAGAAAACAAACAGATATTCTTATCTATCCCTATCCTGGTATAATTTTTCTCCAGAGTAATCATTTGGCTTTTCATTTTTGCATTAGTTTCAGTTGGTTGTTGAGACTTGTGATGTACACCTACAGTACCTTTATTTGACTGACATTGCTGTCCAATCCTCTGTTATGCAGGGTGCAATTGCAGAGTCTGCTTTTTGACATGCCAAGACAAGATTAAACGTTCTCTAATGACTAGAAACACCTTGCCTTTAAGCCTAATGTGTTGTCTTTCGTACCTTATGCAGTCCAGGGTGGAGTTGTTTTTTACAGGAAAATACTGAGACCATGGGAAATATGCTCTGTTACAAAAGGTGTTAGATAATTGAATAATTATTCTAATAATGTTTAATTTGTGTGAACCACTGCATGGGACTGCTGCCTTAACTCTGACATTAGTAACATTATAAAATAAAACATTATAAAAACCCCACCTTAGACAAGCCCATTTCTGATAACCAGAAGCACAAGGAAGTTATTTCTCAATACTGAGCACACCCTTTGCACATTCCTGCACTTTATCATACATATCATTATACAAACCTTTGTATGTGTCCCAATTTGGACAATGTCTCCCTCTTTTACTGCTTCAATTTACATATACTCACTGCTAATTTGCCCTCATTAGAAGAGACAATTGCACAGCACATAGTGTATGTAGTTCATGTTAATTGCCAATGATCATGTATGTCCAATGTTGTGTGATTCAGTTGGTGAAGAGGAGGTTAAAATTACAAGAGCAGACCGTATATTTAAATCACGCTGCGCTTTAGGGAAGGACTTTTGACACAAAGACGGGGAGACACAAAAGTAAAAAACAGTAACAGAGGCTGACAGGAAGGCAGAGGGAAGCTTTCACCATTCGAGCTCCTCGCTCCCTTGACGGGCAAATCAAGGCAGGAATACTAAAGAGGGAATCTAAAGTCACAAGTTGTTTGAAGAGTTTGGCTTCGTGTCAAAGAAAGAAGCGGAGTAATGCTAATGCTAATTGCATGCTGATTTGAAAGGGGAATTTATTTGCACTCACAGCTCTAGGTTGGGTGCTTCACATGTCAGAGAGCACTTTTTATTTTGAAAGTTAAAAGATCAGTGTTAGCTCTATCGCTGGGTCTGTCCCATTCACTCAAATGACACCTTGGGATAGGATTCAGGAGGTGGATCAATAGATGTATGAAAGATTAGTGTTGCTATACCCGTTCCATACATATATGGTGTTCAGCACTCAACGATAGGCCTATATTCTGCAGTGTGATATTAAGGATGCCTGTTTTTGTTTCTGTCTGTTCTGATAGCTAATGGGAACTAATCTTGTTGTGTTTATGCACAGCAGATTTAGCTGAGTCTGCTGTTTTGCAGGTCAAGTTGGTAATTGGGAGGGTGAAGGACTCCCCTCCTGAGTCCCAAGACTTTGGTAGACATCTGCTTGACACAGATGTCAGCAGTGTTTCTTCCTCAGATTAGTGAAAGACTTAAAAATGGCATGTCCCGCACAACGACTTAAGTTCCAGAAAGCTCTAAATTCCACTATAATTAGGTCAGCTGCTGCTCAGCTCTGCATCTACACTGGTATAATTCGAACATTATTGAAGCCAGATGTGCCCCACTAGAAATGTTTTTGTAACAGAGGAGGAGTTCCTCTTCATAAAACCTTCCTCCAGCTTCCATTCATTCATCAGTTTCCAGCTCAAACATAATTACTGATAACATGCCTCTTAAATCTTTAGTTGAATCTTTGAGAGAAAAGCAAATACAGCCTTTGCTGCATGTCGCATGTACAGCTGTAACTGGTGTTGCACTGGTGGTCTCCTTGGCCTTTCTGCAGGTGCCATTCCCTTTATAAACACTGTTGCATAGCAATGGGCCCCGGACAGTTCTAATTGGTTAGATAAAAGGGTCTGGAGTGTAATTCACACCATGTATGGGAGATAATGATGTCCTTCCAACTGTACGTTGGTGGGTGCTAGGAGTGTGTCTGGCAGGCAAATAGAGGCAGCCTGGGCACTGAGGCTGGCATTGTGAGTGGACTGACATGACTGAAAGAGGCCTTTGTCTCTTGGATTTCAAATTAGCCCCAAAGCTTAGGCTGGGAGAGGAGGAGGAGGAGGAGAGCCCTTGGAGATGATAAGAATGGTATGAGAGAAAGACAAGGGGGCCTAAAATCCGTTAGAGAACGAGAAACGCTTAATGGGACTAAATCCAAGGAAAATTGAGGACTGTCCTGCTTTTCCCAGACTGGATGGCTAATCGAATTGAGAAAGGAGTGTGACTGAATGACTCAATTTTTCTTTCTTTTTTTCATGGAATGCAGCTGACAGTTGGGTTGTAGGCCTTTGTGTTTGTTTCAAAGTGAAGTTTATGTATTTTATTTTATTTATTTTTTTACTCCTGCAATTCTACAAGGTTCCTCTGAAAAGCTATTTTATTTGGAGTGGAATTAAGATCGCTTAAAGAATTACAAAAGGCATGAGAATCACAATTTCAACTATAAGAAAAGCATCACAGTCCATGAATGTGGAAGCATCACTCATTATAAATGGATTTTACCTCTCTGTAGCACAGTTCATTTATAGCCATTTTAGTTGCTGGTTTTCAGCCTGTTTACATGCCACACATTTAAGCCTACCAGGCACTCTCCCATGCCAAAGACTCAAATGTTAGCCCAAAGCACTGATAAGACACATTTCACTGCTACACTGCAGTCTACAGGATTATATCCACACAAAGAGCCAGTACCATTGTGGGGAGGCGCACTCTAATAGGCATGACTTCATTAAATTCAATCTCGTGTCATGAGAGGAATGTGCCTCCGACGATGCCTCACAGAATGGGAACCTCCACTGCATGCCTTTCAGGAAATTATCAAGCAAAGATGAAGAAAAAAGGGTCAAAATGTTACCAGTGTAATTCACTCCATCTCTGCTCACTCTTCAGTCTCTTAGAGTGTTTCCACCCCAGCATAATTGTGCTTTCAGTGATTGCTTATAGTACACAGTTTCTTTTGCATGAGTCAGGATGTTGTGTTGACACACTTGCTTGTGCTTTCACTTCAGGTCTATTGTTGTCTTTTGATATTTCACATGCTTGAACCATCTCTCTCTCTCACTATTAAGTTGGGTGTTGTGCTGTTTTATCTGTTACCATAATGTAGAAGCCATTCAAATGTTAAACATGACTGGTTTTTCCACTTCATTGGCACAGTAAATGACATTAAGCATCGGCCTACACCCCCCCACCCTTTAATTTAAGTGCTGTTTAACTATCTGGATTAAACACCTGACAGAGTAGCGGGGGATTAAGAAAAGGGAGGTGTCTGCACTGATGAGATGAGATTGAACAGGTTGGAAGAGGGTAGAGGGTTATGCTCAACGTGTTGAAGACCTCTGCTAAAACAAATAGAAAATAAAACACCTGCTTTTCAGTGGTGCAATAGTAGAACAGAGCCTTTGATGCAGGATGTTACAGCTGTGCTGCAGCTTTACATTGATTATTGTAAGGTCAGAGTTGAGTGTTAGAGCGATCCAAGAGGGGATGCTCTTTGTTCGCCATTATCATCTGACATGAGGTTAATGGAATAGGACTCAAAGAGGGCTCTGCGGTGTTGGTGTTGACTGCCCTATTTTTTCTTCTTGCATTAATTCCAAGACAGATCAACTCTTGTCCTGCTGTACTGACAAGATAGGGAGGCTATATGCTAGGAAAAGGTTTAAAAATTAGTTCTCAGAAAATAATCAGTAGTAGAAGAGGTGTGAAAACACCAAAGCCAGATACAAGCCAGATTGACCTTGATCTTTTTACACAAGCCATGGTTACTACTGCTGTCACAAGTGATCTACATCCTAGTCAAACCCTCCAGATATTATGTGGGTTAATTAGAGAATCAACATTATCACTTTAGCTAGCTGCTTCTCTTCTAGACTCAGGCTTTCTTAGGGAGCATTTGATGCATCTGGGTAGTTTCACACTTTGTTGTTAAGTAAGATTATGACAAAAAAATGGCAGATAAATTTGCCTGAATCTTTTTGTCAAGTTATGACATAAAGCTTTGAACATGCATTCTTCGTTTAAGCTTGTACTTCCAAGCACCAGTCAGGTTTTTCATGGTAGTTAATAAATCAACAACAAACCCATTGGCCTACACGTTCACTTAAACTAATGGGTGTAAACACATTTGTTCACTCTTCTGCACTCTCATCCAAATGACCTCAAAAACACTAATCCACTGTACACCCTGTGGACTTTTCCACAGTGTCACATTGTGCTAAGTACCACCAGCCACTCATTCACCAGGTTCCATTCACATTTTAGTTTTTCACAGTCTGAGTGAAAAGTGTGACCTTGGCTGTGTTTTTGCTTCCTAATGGAGTCTGGGTAAGATGAACAGAATGACAGTTAGTTGCAACAGGAAGGAGGATAAAAGCAGTTTTACTTTCTCCCACATTCTTGGTGTTGACAGCAGTAGGATGCCCTTAGGCTTTATTTTTCCTTTGCTGTGTTTGAAGTTATACTGGGGGGGTTGAGTTCATCTGTGATTTATTCTTCGTTTCTTCTTAAGAGATGGCTTTGGCTGCAAGTTTAGTTAGACTAAACATGAGCTGGCATGACCTTGAGTTACTTTAGAGACTGCAGGGCATTTAAAGTTTTTGTTATTTTCTTTTTATAATCACTGAACTTGTCCAGTCTTGGTTTTATCTGATAGAGAGATATGATAGGGCTACAGTTTATCACACTGCCTCTTACAGCACTCTGGGATGCAAGAGCAGAGGTGGGAGTTGGGAAATGAAAGCAGCAGTGTTAGCGGTGTCAGAAAAAGAAGCTGAGAAAAGGGGTTAAAAAAATAGTATTAAGCTGATGTGCACTTTGCTTCAGGTCATCTGGGAGCTTCTCTGCACTTTGTGTATGTTTATGGGGAAAAAAATGAATATGTGCAAAGTGAGGATATAGAGTGAAATTGAGGTCAGTGGAGTGAGTGTGTTAAGAGAAGGAGCAGGAAGAGGATAAAAAATATATTCATAGCAGGCCTGTCTGTGCTGTAATATAAATACTACAACTCTGTGACATCTGGGAGTCTAGGCAACGCTTTCAGGGAAGCAAAGCCTGGGTAAGAGACTAGTAAAAATGGATTCTCTGGTGTTATTAAGAACACAGCAGGGCCTTTAACAAAGCATTAAAACATTCCTAATCTACACTTGTGTTAATCCGGAAACTTTGCGTCTGTGGCTTACTGGCTGATGGAACCATTTCTCATATAAGTAGAGGTTAGAGTGGCTCAAACACATTTGGAAATTGCGCGGAGCTCTGGTGAGATTTAAGTGGGCTCAGCCTTTCTATGCTGTCAAAAGCAGTTTACTGGTGACAAGAAAGCTCGAGATTTGAAATGGAGAGAGTTTAAACGGTCTAGCTGGAAGATGCTCTGTGTCTCTCTATGTCTCTCTCTCTTGCTCCTGACTGTATGACCTTGAATGTTCACAACTCTGCTGTGTGTAGTCTGTGCACATGCACACACTACCCCATCTCTGTTTTAAATATATAATATCTCGTGCCTTTGCTATAATTATGCAGCGCGGCTTAACAACCTGGTGTTTTTGCTGCCACCCACTTTGCATAAAGTGGCACATTTGTCTGTGGGTGTGTGTGTGTGTGTGTGGGTGGGTGTGTGTGGGTGTGGGTGGGTGTGGGTGGCTGGTACATGGCTGTTTTTTAAGGCAGCTGTCCAGACGTCACCTGTAGTGACAACAGTTACAAACCACACTTAAGCCTGTGATCGCGACGCCTTGTCACCGCTCTCCTTTGGCGGCACCACAAATTGCCTTCACAATGTCGCACCTCACAGCCACACACACCCACATTATTGTGAATTATCAAAAACATCCCCCAGGGAGCCTCATTTCTCTCTCCCAGTTAAATGTTATTTGTTCTTTGTAGCAGGAGCACATGTGGCCACTACAGCCTTTACTTACATTTTCTGTCACACAGCCAGGCTGTTACCCTGTTCTCAGTCTTTGAGGGGCTCAGTGTAGCAGAGGATGTAGAAGCAAGGTGAAAGGTTAAGACCCTGCCATGCATTTAAATCAGAATGGAGTGGGATCTTAATCAGGTTCAGCGGCAGCTTGTATTCATTTGGACCAAACAGCACTGACCCTCCAGCTGAGGCACATAACCCTGACAAGAAAGTGACCTGAAAGCCAGCTGACACAGCTCGCCTGAGCCTTAATGAAACATTCGAATCTTTTAATCTAATATTATTTTGAATTTCTCCAAAGCTCCTTTTATTTTTATTTTTTCTTTAATTTAGCTCTTGCTCAGAAGTCAGAACCACTCTGCAGAAGCTTAGTGGCAGGACAGAGCTGTGCGGAAGCTCATGCATTATTTAGCAATGCACCGACATCAGGGCTTTTGCACAGCAAACACCCACACTCATTAGACATGCCCAAAACCCTGATGAATTTTAATGCACCTTCAAACGTCAGCTTTAGCCCAGGTCTGCAAAAAGTGATTAATTATTACACAGGGAGGACAGGATGCGTGTACTCGTCATCACTGGGGATTTAGCAACATATCTGGGTTTTTTTTAGTAAGCAAGTAAATTCTAATTCCAAAAAGAATCACAAAAAATAGTCTCCTGAGACATATTATTGAGATGTGTTTTTTTAGAAGGACGAATTATTGTTTACTTTTAAAACAGTTTAATTATGTAATAAAGATACTGTACTCAGTTATGAGCTATGTGCGACTCCTGTAGTTCACTTCTCTGGATGGTTTCTGTGCATATTAGACTAAAAGGTGCTATTACCTCACTCTGCTTCCATTACAAATCTCACTGATGTGAATTCAGTTTTGACAGGATGCCGATATGAGAAAGTCAGCTAATAGGAAACCTCTCAGGAGTGACTCCTTTTATCCTGAAAGGATCTGAGAGCAAGGATTGTGATTTGGACACATGGCGATGGCATGAGAGGAAGGGGCCACCTGGCTAGGGATTGGGAGGCTAATTGTTCCTCTGGTGTTAGGTTATCGCTGCCAAGGGAAGGACATGCATCACATATATACCAGCACGCAAACACACATGCAAATCCAAAACATAGAGGCTGCTATTCTTCTCTTTCTGAGAAACAAATGTAAATATACGCAGATTTTTTTAGGTGTGTGTGGATTGAACCTTTGCCATCCAGTAGTTACATGTGCATGCTCACTTAGTTAAAAAGGCACGGGGCCCAACAGCTGTTAGCGAGTATCTACTTATTTCACCTGAAAGCTGCGATGTTTCTCGCCTAAGTCCTGATTACTTGTGCGTTGGAATGAATCAACAGCAATAACAAAAAAGCATTAAACAAGCTAGTAAGGGCATGGGTGGCTCAGCAGGGCTGACCGGATCCGCTTTTAGTTTGCTGGTGTCTTCAAGTGGGGGAAGGGCATGCCGTTTACCTCTCTAACCCTTTTTATAATTAATGGTGCCTTTTCTACACAGAAAGAGGGATCAAACTGCACTTGGAGTCTATCAGAAACATCATGCTATCATGCAATAACTGCTAAGCAATCACACTATTGACATAATGACTCTTTGCATGCTTTTTTTTTTTCTTTTGTACCAGCATTTTGCTTTACTGGGACACAACCTAGCATATATCAGTATATCAGAGAATTTTCCAATGAAATGTAGATAATTAATGCCATTTCTTGTTCTGGAAATGGTCCTTCTGTCCTTCCGTACAGGGAATCAACCCTAATGAGACTCCTATTTAGAAAATTAGACCACTACAGAGCTTTCTATCCACTGAAAGGCTGTCACCGGGAGAGATAAGTAGGCTTCAGTCTCTTTGGTGCCATCAGAACTGGCAGGCAAGCACACTTGTGGCCCGCTGCCCAGATAGACACCTGGCACCTCCCTCTCGAACACAAAGAGGCACATAAACACACACGCACACATTTAGTTTGACCAGATGGGCGCTCTTAAAGCGTTAAAGAGCCCACGTGACACAAAAGGTTAAACTAAAGCAACAATATCCAGTCACTTGGCATCTCTCACATTAGGCCCAAGAAGATTGAAATAGTGGTCATTGACAGCTCTTCTTCTTCTCTCTCCGCCTATCTCCTCTGGCCTTATAGAGCAGCCAGATGGTGGAGCTCCAGAGGAATCAGCTGCGCGATGACATCAAGGAGTACAAGTTCAGGGAGTCTCGTCTGCTGCAGGATTACACCGAACTGGAGGAAGAGAACATCTCACTGCAGAAGCAGGTGTCCATGCTCAAACAAAGTCAGGTGAGAAGAGAGCAGCACTGCTGCTGTTCATGTCACAAGTCTGAATCATTTAAATTGTTTTACAGGTGGAATTATATTAGCAAAATGAAAAGGGATGGGTGTCAGAGCAAAAATAAAGTAAATGTGCCTTCACTGCTATCATGAAGCTCACTCTGTGGTTAGGCATATGTAAATGAACTAAAAATATTTTTCCATTATATTGCAGATTCATATGCTTTAGAAGATTAGCCTTAATTAAATTGGTGGCTTCAGGCATGTCGCCTCCTTTATCAACATACATTCACTGTATGCTGGATTTTGGTAGCCCTCTTACATACAAGCTCAAAAAATTTGCACTTTAACATTCAGATTTAAGTATGATATTAAAATCATCCTCGGCGTCTTCTTGTTTTCCCATAATGCCTTGCTGTGGGAGCATTTGACAGACTCAGCAGCTATCCTGCAGCAGCTATATCAGAGAGTCTATCATGCTACAAAACATTTCCTGGTTTTATTCAAATGCCATGAAAGCTAAAAAAAATCCTCTTTTTACATAAAGCGCAGCTATATTTACAGCATGGATAGTTCCACTTGATGATGCTGTTTATGCCTGAGCTCTTGATTCTCTTCTTAACCCCTTGGATAATGTTATATAGTCATTAGACATGGCATGAATTATACAGATATTACTGCTGTTTAGGGAATGAAAAGGATTCCCAAATCAAATTCCCTTTAAAAACTAAATTAAAAGGAAAAACCTTGAGCAATTTTACAGCTTAGTGGCTCATTTTAATTGGAGCTGCTGATATGCATTCTAGTGTGTAGTCCTCTGTGATTCTGAAACTCATGATAGTGGTTTTCCTGTCCTCCCAGGTGGAGTTTGAGGGTTTGAAGCATGAGATCCGTCGCCTAGAGGAGGACACTCAGTTCCTTAACAGCCAGCTGGAGGATGCCATCCGTCTAAAGGAGATCGCTGAGCGTCAACTGAGTGAGGCTCTGGAGACCATCAAGACGGAGCGTGAGCTGAAAGCTTCCCTGCGGAAAGAGCTGTCCCACTACATGAACATTGGAGACACTCTGTACAACAGGTAAATGGAACAGAAACCAGGTTCTCAAACTCTTCACAACAGGCTTAAAAAAAAACCCTCTTAATAACATACAGTTTCCACATTGTTTCTTCAGTCCTCTCAGCATTTCTCTGGATGGTCTCAAGTTCAGCGACGATGCTGCAACTGAACCTAACAACGACGAGGCTCTCCACGGATATGAGAATGGCTTCATCAAACTGGCCAATGCCATCACTGACGACAACCGGATCTCCATGCCTAAGAAGGAAGAGCTTTTCCGTCCTGTGCCCAGCCTTGTTGATGACCTGCTCAGCGAACTTAACATCTCAGAGATCCAGAAGCTCAAACAGCAGCTGATGCAGGTTTGTGTTTCTGCATGAGAGCTTGTGTTTTCTGCTCACAATACAAAATACAGTTTTCATAGCAATGCTTGCTCAGCTAATTTCTCTTATCGGGTGTGAATCATTTTTATGCAGTTATACGCTGAATTAATACCAGGAAACGCTAGAATAAAAGACATGCAATTCCTGTTTAGTGGCTCATGTAAGTGGTTTTTTAGACTTTGAACTATGACTGTTTACAGTTGCCAGTTTATTAGCGTCACTTAGATCAAAGTAATCTGATAGTTCACCAATACTGGAAGTTATAATGTTCAACTTTTGAAATTTAGTTTGATTTTTTTATGTGTATTTTTTTTTTTTTTTTTACACAAATAATCCTATTTTGTTCACTCTGTTTATGTTTGTTGGCAAAATAGCAGAAGTTGAATATGTCTGTATAAAATGCAATTAATTCCCAAATACTCATAAATATCTTTAAAATAGTTTTACATTTTTACAAGTTACAAGTTTTAAATTGTCGCATTTACACTAGAATTTATTGGAGGGCTGTGCGGCTGGACTCCTACAGTTTTAACTGGGTGTAGCTGACCCGAAATCTCAGTGTATGTTTGGTTGAACGGAAGGTGCATCTTACAGTGGAGCGTTGTCTTGCCCCAGTCTGCTGCAGGGATCTAAATCCCCTTACAGCAAAGTTAATCCAGGGACTCGCACACATATCCTGCTCCGTGTGACCCCAAGGCGGCGGGTGGTGGCACCGGAGGACCTGCCATCTGCTTGATCATCACTCCATGAGTCCAAGGCCACAACTGATTGGGCACCATGGTTACCAGAAAATACTAGCAACCTGTGGATAGTGGATAGTTTTGATGTCTGAGGGCTTAAGTCTTTTTTTTTTCTTCCTTCATCAAACATAAATATAGTTGCTGGATTAATGTGGGAACTTGAAGCCACCACAGTGCTGTCTATTGTAATGGAAAGACTGTCAGACTGTGATTAAAATCCCATGTTTGATATGACCCAACAGCATATTATTCAGCCCACTAAAACCTTCTGACACATCACTCCACAGATTCCTGGCAGCAATCAGAGCAGAGGAAACAAAAAACATTCCTACTCATTTAGTCAAACTCTGCTGCTCTTGTGTCTCAACTCATATTATTCTTATTTCTTTAGGGATAAATCCCAAACATCCACTCATTGGAAGTTAACTTATTAGTACTTGGCAATTCAGCATTTATGACAGATTCTGCAGGAATAAGGTCACCACTGCTGTGCTGACTGCCCATACACACTATTTCAAGCATTGGTGTCTCATAAACTGTCTTGACAGTTTTTAATGTGACCACTGATGTAAATAAAGGAGCCACTCTGGTTAAGCATGCAGTCACTTTTAGAAATGAATCTTCACGAGCTATTGTGAAATAATAAATTATGTATGCAGATGAGCATGATACTTTAATATTATTTACAGAGCAGATTCCGAAATAGCTCAGTGCTTACAAAAGCACAACTTTGTGTGCATCTTTGTGTAAGATGACACCACCACGCTGTCTGCCAGCACTGAGGTGAACTGAGTCCAGCAGACTGTCAAGGTCATCCTGATTCTGATGTCGGACCTAGTGGGCAATATGCGTCTCATACATACATGATAGACGATCCTGATATATAACATGATTTAAAGACATGAGTCCTTCATCAGATTAGCAAGTTAACAAAAACTGCAAAAGTGCATGTGTTACAGGGCAAGGTCCTTTTGCTAATTGTGTCTCTGCATTTCTACTCAGATGGAGCGTGAGAAGGTCAACCTGATGTCCACTCTGCAGGACTCCCAGAAACAGCTAGAGCAGGCGAACGGTGCTCTGTCAGAGCATCAGGAGAAGGTCAACCGCCTCACAGAGAACCTCAATGCCATCCGCAAGCTCCAAGCCAGCAAGGAGCGCCAATCTGCTTTGGATAATGAGAAAGAACGTGATAGCCACGAAGATGTAGACTATTATGAGGTTGACATCAACGGACCTGAGATCCTGGAGTGCAAGTACAAGGTAAATGGCATGTGGTCGTTGTAGGCAGCGCAAAATGTCAAATTAAATTTGAAACCTGCAGGAAAACTACATAGGGTCAAGTCCGAAAAATGTCAAATGTCTTGCAGCGCGTTTGGGTTTCATTTACACTCGCATGTGATCTTGCTTCTCTAGGTTGCGGTGTCAGAGGCAGGAGAGCTGAAGGAGGAACTGAAGACTCTGAAAGCAGAATACCAGGCCTGTCAGTCGCGTTACGAAGAGGAGCGCACCCGTCTGGCAACCGATGTGACAACACTCAAAGAGAACCTGGCAACTCTGGAGAAGACCAGCCATGTAGAGAGAGAAGAGAAAGCCAAGCTTGAGAAAGAGCTGCGCAAGGTGAGATGTTTCTCTAGACATTTTTATTTTGATGTTTTTATATATGCCTTATTTTTAAAAAGCTTTTTCATTTTTTTTTTAGTTAAATAATCCGTTTTTTGTTGTTTGGTGTGTTCTCAGTTGAGCGACGTAGCAGGCGAGTCTCAGGGTAGTCTGAGTGTGGCACAGGATGAGCTGGTCACCTTCAGTGAAGAACTGGCCACCCTCTACAACCATGTCTGCATGTGCAACAACGAGACCCCCAACCGCGTCATGCTCGACTTCTACAAAGAGGGTAAGGGTGGTCGGAGCAGCCCGGAAGGCCGCGGCCGCCGCTCTCCATCTTGCTCACCAAGGGCCTCTTCCCTGAGCCCAGTAAGACCGACCTGAGCGATGGAGCACCTTCCCCGATCTCCTCCCTGCCCTCTCCTGTGTCTGACCACCGACGCGAGCCCATGAACATCTACAATCTGGTTGCTATCATCAGAGACCAGATTAAGCACCTGCAGCTGGCAGTGGACCGCACCACCGAGCTGTCGCGCCAGAGGGTTGCTTCTCTGGAGCTGGGCACTGTGGCCGACAAGGACAAGGAAGCCTGCATGGAGGAGATCCTCAAACTGAAATCCCTGCTCAGCACCAAGAGGGAACAGATTGCCACCCTGCGCACTGTCCTCAAGGCCAACAAGCAGGTAGGTTGATCTGTTTGAGTGTCTGTAAACAACGTACTCTCAATACAAACATTTGTCATTGTCCACAAAAGTTAGAAACAGAGGTAGGGGGAATTATTTTGGGTGTGTTCAGCTGCTGAAGCAAATTCTTTGCAGTCTAGATCTATAGCAAACACTGGTTGAGAGAGCAGCTGTATGGTGACAGCTGCCTCGAGTATTTGTGTGGTTAGAATCAGAGAACAGCTTTACAAAGCAAAAAGAACCATAACCCAGAGGCGGAGTGTGTATGCAGTTGTTTGGTAGTCATTTGAAGTATGCATGTGGCTACATAGTGAGCATTAGAACGCAGATGTGAAAATAACTCATAAACCGCACAGCTAGGGTTTTTAAAATGAACATTAGCAGCTAGAATCATGCGCCGTAATAAAAAAGTTAGGAAGCATACCCCAACTTCTTCCAGGTGCTTTGACCATTTTGTTCTTTCTGCCCACTCACAGACAGCTGAAGTGGCTCTGGCCAATCTGAAGAGCAAGTATGAGAATGAAAAGGCGATGGTGACCGAGACCATGATGAAACTGAGGAATGAGCTCAAAGCTTTGAAAGAGGACGCTGCCACCTTTTCCTCTCTCCGGGCCATGTTTGCCACACGGTAAGAATCGTGCCAGCACCTGCATGATGGTCAAGAAAATATGTTTTATCTACATCCTGCCATCAAAGGCACAGAAGTCTTTATCTGACATAACATTGTAACCTGGTAAATTCTTTACTTATTTGATCTCTCCAGAGGAGGTTGTGACAGTAGCAAGTCGTGGCATGAATTCCATACTGTGCTGCTATGCTACAGCAGTAACACAGACACGTGTCATTTTTATTAATGCCGCACATGCAGCACACAAAGGTCATACACAATATAACCAGGTAGCATGAAGATAAGATTATAGTCATAACGTAATCCATGTTTACCATATGTTGGCTTTATTTCTGTGGTAATATTGAAACATGACATATTTAAGTACACTATTGTGTTATTAATTCATAGACAGGAAGTGCTTCTATTCGGAGAGATTCAGACTATAAATAACAGAAGGTGCCTAATCTGGATATCACTTAAATATGTCACTTAACCATTGTTTTTGACCAGTGACTTGGTGTGTGTGTGTGTCTGTCAGATGGGCCGACACGCATGTTAATCTTTTCTGATTCTAAAGAGAAGCCGGTCAAAGGTTCTGCACATAATCCCACCTCAGATTGGGATGGATTACACATTCACCCCTCAACACGTAGTAGACTAAGGACTCGTGAGCTGCTTGCTTGTTTATTTTTGGGTGTGCACATGTGCATGTGTGAACAATATTTTTGTGCTTTTTTGATAGATAATTTCATTTAAAACAATGATGCCCGCGCTTCCTGTAAATATAAGCTATATTCCAGACAGCATTGCAGAGATGCTGAGACAGTCTGTCCTTCATTTAAAGCTGTATTACATTCCACAGCGAAGTTCAAGCTGTGCAGAAGGGAAAGAGGAGGGTAGGGAGAGGCGAGTTTGTACAATGAAGGGTATAATTGCTGCAGGGAGTGTGTGTGGGCAGCTCAGCACCCCTTGTCTTACCCATACAGAAATTCAATACAGATCGCTGAAGTGCACTAGCTGAAGTAATTCCATATACCTGCAGTGCCTAATCAATTAGTAACAGTTTTAAAACTCATCCGGCTGCAAATATAGGCATGTGTCGCCACAGGCTTTTTTGTGTATACTGCAGAGCTAAGTTGCTGCAGGATGCTGAAGTATTGTAACTAAAAAGCAACCTTGGCTGATAGGATAGGGAACCAGTTCTTGTACCGACTACCTGTTTTTGGCTTCTTCTACTTCTTCTTCTTCTTTTTTTTACCCTGAAGGGCCCTATAGTTGTGTCAGGTGTCAGAGGAGAGCAGCTGAAGTGTAAGATCATATTTAAATGTTTTTCTCTTTGAGTTTCTTTTGCCGGAGAGGGTTAAGATGTTTTTGAGCGCATCACAGCTTCCTGTTTACTTCCTGTTTCAGTCCATGTGTTTTTATTCCTCCATATGCCCAGAGCAGCTCCACCAACTATGTTGTTGAGCTTTCAGCTCCAGCACCACACCACTATGTATGATTTACATTCACTGTTTATGGGACTTGTGTATTGGTATGTAAATTGTGTCTTATATGACACAGAGTTGGGTCAGGGGACTCTTTTGAGAGGCAGGGGGACTCGCCCGAATGAAGTTTCCCACACTCCCCCCCTCTTTGTATCCCCTGTTCCCCCTCCATCCTTCCTCACAGCCAAACACCCGGTTCTCTTGTCATGTGGAAAAGAAAGAGAGGAAGGACCAGGCCTTCAGTTAAAGCCCACTACAGGAGTCTAATTTGATAGTTTTTTTTTTTTTCTTTCACTTTTCAAGATAATCACTGCTCACACAAAGTCTGTAAAGGAGGATTTCTGAGATGTGTACTCGTGGATTCAAATGATGTATAGTCTTTGACAAAGGAGAAGCGAGATGAAGTGGAAGTGAAAGAATGTGTGGGGCTTGTTATGGTCTTATTGTTCAGGGAATTGACACATAATATACTCATAGGACTAAAAGGCACACCAGACTTATTATTGACATTTTTGTTTTTAAAAGCAATTTAACAAAAACACATTTATTTTAACACGAATAGCAAATAGGAAGGAGTAATTCTGTTTAGTTTATTTCATGAGAGCAACACAGGAATGTTTATGGGCTTCACTGTCCCCTCCTTCTGTATGTGTGCCTCTCTAGCTGCAGTATCTGGTGTCGTGTTAACAGTAAGCTCCTGCCTCCGACATTCCTAAGACAAGCCTGGACATGCTCGTGCCTTCTGCTCTCCCTGTCCAAACATTTACGCAAATAACATTTTTTTGTAAAATGTACACCTTCAGTTATCTGGTTATTCTGGTGCTGGGTCTATGTTAGTTGTTTTCCCTTTTTAGCTTTCTTTGTTTTGTTTGAAAAGTACCTCCTCGTGTGTGTGTGTGTGTCTGTGTGTGTGAGAGATATCCATACCACCATGACCAATCAAGCTCTAGACGAGACCACAGCTGAGCATGTTTTGAATGTGTGTGTTTGTGTCCTATTGGGAAATTATTGGTTATGAATGTTTTAGTAGTCACAGCCTTTAAATGTCAGCAGCTACTGTAAATCATTACAGCGAGATGCAGATAATGCGCTTATTTGTCAGAGTGTGAATATTATGATTCCTTATGCTCAAAAGGCCAGCCGTCGCCTCCTGGCCCCCTTCGGCTATTGTGCTAGAACTCCCGATCACCAGGGCAAAAAGACTCCTATTGTATCCACCCACTGCTTAGAATAGATTCCTCTTTTTTTCCCGGGAAAAATGCCCCCCACCCCTATGCAAGAGTGACTGAACTGTCTGAAGGTGCACCAGCTCGCTCCTTGCTCCCGGGTTGTTCCCAAATCTCATACTGGGTTTAATGAGGTAGCACTGATCCCTATTGTCTGGGTGTGTGTCCCAGAGGGAATCAAGCTGCATACACAAGAGGAGGGGGCCATGGTTTGTATTTGTTTGGTGGTCTGGCAAGGCCAGGGTTCACATGGCCCACCACCACGTGCAGCACCACACGCAGCAAAAACAGCTGCGCTTCCTGTTTGCAGATGCTCCCTTCGATATTTTCTTTTCCTTTTTTTTTTTTTTTTTAAGAAAAAGCTGATAAATTCTTCACCTACTGAAAGATTATTTGCTTGCTTTGCATTATTTTTATGGATTTTTTTTATTTTATGTTATTTATTTATCTCTTCTGCAGCAGCAGTTCAGTTGCTAAACACGGACTAAATCAGAACAGATCGGTAATGACAGTTACGGTTCGTAGAGAAAAGAGTTTGCAGACTATAGCTTCAGGCTAGGGTGTTAACAAAAAAATAAATAATTATTAATTTCAAATAAATGAAAGTGAGTTGGGTGAGGCTGCCTAACAGTTAAATTGTATCTGAACTTTGGTGATAGAACGGTTGGGCAATTAAGTGCTGCTCACTAATGTATTCAGCCCTTCCCTCCCAATAGGTTTGACAGTCATTACTGAAGAATGTCACTCGATTTGCTTTGTCAGCAGCACAGAAAACAGGGATGAGCAAGATGAGAGAGAAAGTGACTGATTCAGGCAGATAAAGAGAGACGGTAGCAAGGAAGTGACGAGGCTTGAAAGGCAATGATAAGACTCAAGAGAGGGGATAAAAGGAAACAAGGAAACAAGGAGCACGACAGCAGCAGATGGGGAGTGGCGATATGGACCCCCCACCTTGAAATCCTGTCAGGTGTCCCACTTTTTATACTTGTCCAGCTTTAGACACACACACACACACTAACACGTGTGCAAGGACAGCGGGAGACAGGTGATAATGCCGCAGTGCAGCACCCGGTGATGACGAGCGTTAGCAGACAGACTTCATATCTTGTGCTATTTCGCACACAGATGGGAGATGCAAGGGAGGCATAGAAGTTATGCTGTCTCACTCCAACTGGAAAATTGGAGATCAGGTTTGAACAGCTACAGCTCGGAGCAAGAAACCACATTCTTCTCTTCTCCGTCTTAATTTTTCTCCTCTTTCGCTCCCCTCCTCTGCCTATTTCTCAAGTGATGCAGAAATGATCTTCCCATTGACCTGTAGGCTAATGATTTAATCCCTTATGTATGTAATCTATCTTCAACTGCCACTGTGCATACATTCATATTATCCCAAGGCACTGCAAGCTGCTCTCAGATGTCTCACCTGTTCATGAATGTAAATCATGCCCTCTAGCAGCAGCTATACAAATAAAAAGTATGGGTTTGATATTCAGCTTATGAAATGACGGAAGGTGCGGTGAGAGTTTGTTACTATATCTGGCAAATTATCTGCAGAATGTTTTAAGTGGAGCTGAAAATGTGTTCGCTGGGGGGACTTTGTTGAAGAGGACCAAAATGGCTGGTGAAGTCCTAAGTTAATATTTCAGAAGCTTGGGCAGTCTTGCAGGCCTTCATGTTGTGGCTCAAGGGCTCCACCTGCTGGTGGCTAATGTATTACACTAGCAGGAAGTTTATGATGTGTGGGTTTGAATGTGTGTCTGAGTGTTTCTGTCAGTGAATCAAATCTGAGGTATGGCATGAGGTTCGTGTTTAATAATATCACAAAAATGTCAAAAAGATTCAACTGATTTTTTTTTTCTTTTTTGTTGAAGCAGTGCCCTCTTGTGATATGTCACAGGAACAAATCTGACATTGTTTTTTCTGCCTGTGTTTTTTCTGCCCGTGTTTCTCCTGCAGTTGTGATGAGTATGTTACCCAGCTGGATGAGATGCAGAGGCAGCTGGCCGCAGCAGAGGACGAGAAGAAAACCCTTAACTCTCTGCTGCGAATGGCTATCCAGCAGAAGCTCGCCCTGACACAGCGCCTGGAAGATCTGGAGTTTGATCACGAGCAGACCCGTCGGGGAGGCAACGCAGGCCGTGCTAAAGCACGAAGCAAGGCCGCCAGCACCGCCAGCGCCACCGCCGCCACCAACACCACCACCAACAACCCGCATGTAAGTCAGAGTCTCACCTGCTCTGTCTCGGGCCGACCAGAGCACAGCAATTCTGTGCCCAGCGGCATCCTGGGAGGCCCCGTGGTCTTCTGCAGCGAGAAGTACAAGATCTACTGCGACTGAGGCGGCAGAAACGTCCGCATGGGACTGCTGTGTACAGAGGGGAGGGGGCTCACGGGCCGAAACCCTCCCTGCCTTAGTGTTAAAGAGCCCCACTTGCTCGCTTAGCTCCATGGCCAGCCTGCGCTCCTCTAGGGACTGATGTGTTACTAACCAGCTGCTCGTGTGTGCTACTATAAACGCTTAGGGGAATGCAGTGTATGTACAGTGTGCACTAGACGTTTGGACTGTAGTAGACATATATGGCATGTGGGTTATAAGGCCCTGGTTATATTGGGGGGTTTGTGGATATTATGGGTTGTCTATTCTTTCCGCTGTCGTAGTGCTGTACGTATGATGTAAAAGGTGGAAGCTTCTGTGCTTGTTTGTTCTGGCCCCCCGGAGTGGCTTGCCTGGTAACATTAACACATTGCTGAGGTGGAGACGTGTAAAGATGATGTCACTCTGATGCTCTAACAACTAAACTTGACATCCTCTGTTCTTTGGCTTGTCTGTCGGCATTGGTGCTCCTTTCCGAATAAATAAAACGGCCCCTTCTTTCCTCTGCCTCTCCGTCCTGGTCCCCCCAGGACTGAACCGTGCCCGGCAGCCCACTTTCTAATGTTTACAACCAGAAAAAGGAACTAAAATATGCAAGCTCCCCCTGCTTTTTTGCTAGGGGAGCATAATATGATTTTACACAGAAATACAAAAAAAATCATAAGTGGGTTAATGAAGTTGTTTGGGCAGAAAAGGAGCACTTATGACCACAGCTGTTTATTTCAGGTTAATTTTAAAGCTGTGATGCTAGCACACCAATACTATAGGGTCAATAGAATCGCATGGCTTTGCAGCTGAAAATGCTTGAGAGCTTTTTAACTGTTTTTCTGTTGTTAGGTGTGTGGTACCAGACGAAACTCTGTACTACAGGGCTCTACATTGTTTTTTGGTTTTTAAAAAAGAGGAGTTAATTGGTGTGATACAAGAGGGCTGTCTAATCCCTGTGACCCATTATGTTGCAAAGGATTCATTCAGAGCCATATTATGAGAAAGAAGGTTTGACAAATCGACACATCTAAATTAAGTGCACTTCAGCATAGGTGCCTCAGGTTCCTGCTTCTGTTCAAATGGATATAATGCTTACTGTGAAAAGAGATACAATATAGTTTTAATCAGAGAGGATTTTTTTTAAAAACTCTATAGAATAAATCCTTGAAGAGCACAAATCGAAACTGTTCTCACATCCGGACAATAAATCTGCAAACAAATCCAACCGACCGCTCGACAAAAGTGCCTGTCGACCCCAAACGCTTGATATTTTTATCTATTTGTTGATGTAAAGCCCTGTCCTTGCGTCTCAGCTGAGCTAATGCTGTTCTTTTCCTTCTCACTCCCCCCCCCCCATCCCCTGCCCCGCTGTTTGCGAGTTTGCTGAGAGCTGTCAAATAATTTCTATGTGGTTATGTGGCTGAAAAAAAAAAAAATCCTCTCCTAATGTCTCTAATCTGTGTCTCATTGCTCGGTCGCTACTACGACCTTCTCTCTTGTAGATTGTCAGCAGCTTGCTCCCCCAGCATCACCACTCACCCTTTAACTAGAATGAGGAATATTTTTGTCAGGTAACGTCCTCGCATACGATGTGTTTTCCGAATTTTGCCTGTTTATATCTCAGTGTTGCAGTGAAGGGCCTTCATTTGTGTACAAGGTTTTTAACCGTTGCAAATGAAGGGCCTCTCCTTTTTGTTTTCTTGGGTTGCTTGGTGTGTGAGGACAAAGCAACGTACTGTTTTAGTATTGACAATAGCTTTAACCCCTTGCAAGCTAGTATTACGCAAATAGGCAAAATTTAAGTGGGGCTTGTGTTTAATAAAATCCATGTACCACTTGTGGATCATAGACACATTAGCTTTATGATGCTAAAAGCAGGGTTGATGTGAGGAAATCCTGCAAGATTTGTTTAAAAAAAAATAGCATTTTTTACTACTAATAAGCTATATATAAAATTCTCTATATTCTTAATATGATCATGTTCAGGTTATAATCTTGCAGGTTTCTACTACAGTATTCCTTCCTCTTAAATGCATATACAATGGGCATTTATTCCTCTGAACACAGGGAATTATGTCCGCAGTCAACCCTGCTTGAGTGCGCATCCGTAAGCCGCAGCACACAGCATGGAGACGAGGCTATTGTACACTTTCTGAAAAAAGAAAAAAAGCAGCCTCCTTAGAGGTCAGTCACTCCTATGTTTGAAATTCAGTCAACTTACAAGTGCGGTATATTCTGTTTCCATCAGTTTGCGCTGAGAAAAAAAGTTTAGGGAGTAGAGGAGGGAGAACTAATCGTGTTGTAAACCAGCTCCTGAGAGAGGAGATAAGAAAGCTAAACATGCTGGTGAAGAAAGCCAGATGTGTGGCTGGATGGAGAATCTAATCCAGGGGTGCTTTTCGTTACGCATGCTTATCTCCTTGGGAAACTTTATAATTTAAGGAATTAGAAGATCCTACCATGATACTTGGAGACACGAGAATAGGCTGGCATAGCGAAAAACACCCCGTGATATTTTTTTCTTTATTCTTTTTCTGAGGGATAAACTCCCGCTGATATTTGGAGGAAAAAAAACCTTGAGATTGGTTGCTCGCTCAACCAGAGGACATTGATTCAAATTAGTTAAGCTCCCAACTGTATCCCTTGTATAGGTTATGTGGATTTACTGAGCAGTAGATGATTGCAGGATGTGATTGTGACTAGAATCCCCTCTCCTTAGATAGACTAATCCCCACTTCACTCGATCTAGTTTGAAATCAATGTCTGGCTTTTTTGGTGTCATTCCAATATGCCACCTAAAATAAAACAGCAAAGCTCCTCCTACCTCTGCCTGCAGGCTCCTCCCACATCACCTCTAAGTTTTACTTCACATGATGCATCTTGTTTCTGATTTAAAAGTAAGCCTGCATGTCAAAAGCATAACCCATTTTTCATTAACTTGCATGGCTTATGAGAAAGACCCATCTCCTTTGGTGGTGGGATGTGGCTTCAACTCTGTCCTATGAATGAAAGTTCATGGTACTCGTGAGTCACTGGCTTCCTAACCACACCTGCGGGATGATTCGCAGTGAATGCGCTTTCACACCAGAAACTAAATGGCCGCACCGGTTGGCTTAAAGTTCCTAACATCGCTTTCTGTTGCTTTGACTAACCAACAGCCGCCATCTTAGTCTGTCTGCGTGGACTCCGCTGCTGTGACCTTGTAAACAGTCACTCTCAAATGACCAAAACCAAGTGCTAATGATGCTCATTATTTGTTTGTTTCTCCACTTTTGCAGTAATTTCAGTAATTCTGCACGGACGACGAAGTACCAACACAAGGTCCATTCTCGCAGCTGATTGAGTTGGGCGAAACGAGTTAGCGCTACTCTAGGCTATTTGGACTTGAAGAAAAAAAAATGGCAAAACATAAGTACAAACGTTAAGCACAGGTTTTTAATTTGAATCAATTGTCCTCCCTTTTTCATTTTAAAACTCTATTATGTTATGCACATTAGGATCCCACTTGGCCCAAATTGTGGATGCCTCTGCTGGAAGCCATTTTTGCCTCGCAAGTACAGTGAACTTCTTGGCTTGTAATTGGCCAATCCCTCCAAATCCTCTATTGAGAAGCCAAGGGAGATGTGGTCGTTTCTTATTGTTAATCAACAAGCTGTTTTTGTTTGGTTTTATCTTTTATTTTTAGTTTATCGTTTTGTTAATCTGTGCACTTTCATTTTATAGGATTATAACATGCTATTATTAACCTATAGGAAGCATGGTAGTACAATGGTTTGTTGAGTTATCCAATATAGGTTGTAGGGCTGTAGTATTGTAAGTCCTCCTCAAATATTTGAATTTAAACAATACGCACTCTAGTAAGGCTCCACAAACCACAAATGTACTATGATGACTCTGTCCTCAAGAATTTATCCATCAAATAATCATTTTAAAATCGTTTTGTTACATCGTGTTATGCTGTTGCTTTTATTTTTCATATGTTTGTTCTACTGCCATGTTCTCTACAAAAATCCAGGGTGATCAAATTCTGGGGTTTTTCATGTATTTATTATTCCTAGGAATAGTTCAAAAATTACACTATGAAACTTGACAACGCTCTGACTCAAATAGGTAAGTTGTGTGTTGGGAAAAATTTGCGTGACGACGATATGTGCTTTTCCTAGCTTCTTACCGAGGGCGTTCCACTGAAACGGGATCGCTGGCTTTCAGAATTCTTTGCAACTGCGACAATTAAAATTCCAAATTGGAATTGTTTCATTCTCTCTTTGTTTATTGTGCCAAATCTTGGTACACCGTTTAGGTTGAAAAAAAGAAAAAGAATCGGAAAGAAGAAGAAAAAAAACCTGAGAAAGGTGCAGTTTGGGCCATGGCTCTCGCTGCCGTGCGAGAGCCGGGGTTTTGTTTTTTGGTTCGTTTTAGTTCTTCGTTTCTGACCAGTAGTGCCTTTCATTGTTTCAAGGGAGAATCTTAGACTAGTGTTTTATGTTTCTGTTTTTTATATATAGGTGAGGACTTTGGGTTCAAAATGACTGTGAGCAGCAATAAGCGCAAAGGGAATTTTCCCCCCTTTTCTGCATGAGTGAGGTGATAGTTTTGAAATTAGCTCAATAAAACTCAAGTTGTATTGAATTCTGCAGGTCAGTGATCCCCTCGAGAAATTCAGGGGTATTGAGAAAAGTTTTTTTTTTGTTTTTTGTTTTTAATTTTATCAAACATTGGGAACCAAAAGAGATCCCTTTGGCCTCCAGTTATTGAACAAAGTGCTCCAAGCATCTTTAATGTGTTGGGGTAGATCAGTGTACTATTGGAAACATCTATGTATCTCTAGCTTTGTTTGGTGAAGGTAATGTGATATCAATAGTATTGTTAAAAAATGTGCAGAGAGCGCATTTTATCTTTACTTTTGTCTAATTTGACTTTTGTTTGTTTTGTTTTTTTTATTCTTGAATCTTTTTTTTTTTTACATCATCTTTGAGCATGGTGTTTTCAGGAAACAGAAAACAAGATTAGCATCAACAAGCTTGAATAGTGCCATTATAGCCAATGCTTGTTTGTTGAGGCGTTAAAGTTACCAATATGGATAAGAAGCTAACAAAAAAAAGTGCAATTCAGATACTGTTTTACATTAAAAAGAAAAAGTTTTCTGTTTGCTGGAAGCGATAGCATTGTGATACTACAAAAAATAGCTGTGCAAACTTTATATTGTCATATTGTGTTTCAGTATTGATCCATAATGAGAGTTTGATATCTTTATATGAAATAACGACTTCACCTGTATTTATTTGAACTGTCATGCAGTACTGTATTCTTATCAATAATGTGCATTATGATTAGTGGCATATTGATTACAGCTAAACGTCTTATGCATGTTTCTCAGTCATGGGACCTTTACACAGAGTTGAAAACAAACATGTTAAAACTTTTGTCAGGGTGTTTTTAAAAGAGAGAAAAAAATTAGGGCTTGGGGCGGGGACCAGTTAAGTCTGATGTATTACTGCTGAACTAATCCTATGAAAGTGTTTTGTTTGTTTTCTAGTGGAGATGGTATGTCTGTGTAAGGGTAGTCATACTGGCTAAAATCAATAAATGTGACTTAAGTTCCAGCGTGTTTCAGTGTTGTTATTTATAGCTGCTCCACAGCTGAAGCGGATGAAAGGGTTAACCATTGAAGTATGTGGTCTGCAGCCCTGGAGTCTCCTCATAGCGTTCCCAGTTGGAAGCCAGGGGAAGGGGGAACTTCCCAGCTGTCCAAGCGGCTCCAGGAACCTGATCACATTTCACACAATGCACAAAAACACCTCCACCAAAACCCCCCCACCTCCCCCATCCCTACCCTGTCTGTTCTCTGTTGTATCGCTTAAACCTTGCCCCTCCCTCCTCTGCCCCCTCCATTTCCTGTTTCTTTCTCCCCCTCTCCTCCACGGTCCCTCCCTCCTGGAGATATGCCCAAGCACTGATTGGTCCCAGTTTCTCTTTTGACCTTTGGTACACCCAGCATTTCCTGTCGAGGCTCTGGAGGCCGGCTCTCTGCTCAATTAAAATCGCTGTTATTTTCTTGGTGTTGATTTACAAGAGGAAAGTATAAACGTTACTTTATGCCATTTAAAAAAAATCTACACATTAATGATAATAAAGGGGGAAAAATGGGGATTTTTATTTATGCAAATGAAAACAAATAACTGGACGGATTAACTGTTATTGATTCAATTCAATTCAATTCAATTCAATTTTATTTATATAGCGCCAAATCACAACAAAAGTCGCCTCAAGGCGCTTTATATTGTACAGTAGATAGCACAATAATAAATCCATTCACTTTAGAGGTCAAAATGTTGTATGGATGTTTTGAACTCCATCTATAAGTGTTCTGAACGTGCACATTACTCCAAATGAAGAAGTGAAAAAGCACAAGGTTGACCTTCTGATTAAGAGGGCTAAAAATTCTATACTTTAAAAGCTCAGATCCTCTTAGGTGTTTTAAAACCATCTTTTCTGTCCACCCAGATCATGTTCCTTGTCAATATTAAGTCAAGGCTCCCTCTTTTTATTTTATTTTTCCTTCTGGTTTGGTTAATTCTGTATTTCTTCCTTTTAGAATATTCAAATATTTATTTTTATTTATCTCTCTAGAGCTAGTCTCTTATTGGCAGCCTCACACTCCTGTCATTCTTAATTCTCCTCCTTTAGAGCTATGTGGGCATTTCTCAGATTACTTCCAAAACATTCCTACTTTCTGATGAAAGTGGTTCATTTAAAGTCTCTGATAGACATTTAATATTTAATCCAAATAAAAGGTCTAGAAAGAGTTACGATCTTATTTCGCCTTACGAAATTGTGGAATATCATCTTGACACGTTGGATACAGTTTACCAGAAAAAACGTTGGCAATTTAGCAGTAGCACGTTTGCCTTGTGCGCTACACCGTTTGAAAATTAAGGCAGCACAAGCAGAGAGACTCTTACTCTTGTCCTTTCCACCACTGCTTTTGTCAGAACTAAAGTATGCAGAACCATTTACCTTTCTGGTAAAAGTATTAAAAGTAATGTGGACATTTTTAACAGTAAATTTACTCTCTGTACTTACTGTACTTACTTACTATATCAGTGTTTTGCTACTTTTTATGGGGGGGGGACTGCTATGCATTAATGTGTAGGTTTTGGTATTCAAATTACAATAAATGACTATGTGATATAGCAATTAGTTAGTTAGTCTTCTTCTTCCTTAGAGGATGTGGAGATTCAGAAATTCTTTTATTGCTGCCATATAACCTGCCTTATGATAAATGCATTAATAACATATTTTACAGCATTATTCTATCAGTAATATTTCTTACAGGGTTCATATTGTATTGAAGATGTTTGTCATTACATTGGCCTTTTCTGTTTACAGGATTAGTTATAATCAATCTATACATATTGCATATTTGTGCTGATTTGGAGTTGATGTTCCATCCAAGAGGGTTTTAAGCTTCGCTGGTGAGAGTGTCCAGGTGATACATGTTGAGGGAAGATGAGAACATAGCAGGTTGATTGCATGCATGCTTACAATACACATAAATTTAGTAATAGGCCTGAGTGAAGGCCCAAGTGTATTTTGCTTCTTTTGTAACCTGTTGCATTTTAGTCTACTTGGTGATTGATGATGAGGGTCAATAATTAGCCCTTAGGGACCCTGAAGCTTGAAATTTATTACCTTGTATGGAAGGTGTTATCAAAAAGAGAAGTTATATGTCTGTTTATAGTTATTAAAGATGTACAAGATGTACCATTGACTGTAAACAATGTATTTTTAATCTGTAATTGACGTATGTGGGGGCGTGATCCCCAAATGCTATAAAATCAGCGTCCAGTGTATTTTTGTAGGAGATATAGGGGAGATATATGCTGATATCTCTTCTCCTGTGTGTAATAAACTTGTCGTTTGATTGCACCTTTCTGGGGCCTCCGTGGTTTGTTTCTCTGCTCTGCATTTTGATTGATTTCGCAACAAGGAGTGTGAAGCGCTGAAGTTCTGCATGTAAATAAGTGCACTAGAAATATAAAGAGGCATAAAATACAAATCCTCAAAGTAGACATACCTAGAATTTGTATTTACATGCAATATTTGTAATCATTTAAATCGAGTCAAAATAAAAGTAAAGCACCACTGATCAGTCCACTCTACAGCTTTGTCGAACTTGCAGTCCTATATATAATATATACTGATTTCAGGTTTATATATAATAAACCTGAAATGAGTTATTAATGCTTAGTTGTGTCACTAGACAGTGCTGTGAATCAGTACAGTTAAACCAAGTGCTATTATTTACCATTCATGTGCTGCAGATTTTTCAGCATCAGAGAATTAATGATAGCCAGTCGGGAGAAGTCAGTTCACTGACAAGCAATGACATCACTCTAGTAACAGTGGAGCCTTTGTTGGTGCCAGTCTTCCATTATTTTCTCCCCCCTACTGCCTGAGGAAATATGGGTCACTACATGGCATCAGTCTTGTTCTATTAATACTCAGCTGCTGCGATTATACCCAGGATGAAGAAGGATTCATGCAGCAGAGCAGCTGTTTTCACTACTCAGCTGATGCACTATCTATATTCACCACCTGGGGTCCCCATGCTACAACTGTTGACGTCTTTGTGAGCTGACCGAGTAACTGTAACTCTTCCAGTAACTGTGAGAGCTGCAGGCCTTAAGGGGGAGAGGGCTCGCTTCTTTGCACTTACAAAGCGTCTCCTTTATGAGTGTGCGCCGGGGCTGTCATGTGATGAATCCATGTGGAGCCTGAAGGAGCGGAGAGCCGTGATCAGCTGGTCTGAAAGAGCAACGGCAATCATCAACAGCGCACACACCTCGCACGGATTCAATTTCTAAACAATCCCACCGGAGGAGAAATAATGCCAGTGAGAATCTTAAGCAATTTATGACCCGTGCAGTGTGAGCTCAGCTTCACGATGAATTCAAAAATTCCTGAGTCCTGACACTGGATGCAGGGTGTGAGCGTCCTCCCTATTGTGACTCATAGATCTGCCTGTAGTATCTCCACGCAGCTGTTGGTGTGGTCCCAAAAAATGCAGCTTCGCCTGTGTCAAACAATGAAGTGTTGATTCAATCAATACCAGGCTTTAATTTGCACCTGAAAAAGAGTGAACAAATGACGACTGGCACCCCATCCTGGAGTGTGATTAGTCATGTGATTGGGACATTTATACCACGGCACTTTCAGATAAGTGTAAAAAGCTCTGTGGAGCTCGTGTCACACTTATCTATGCTGACTTTCGCACCAAGCTTTCTGCTTGGCTGCTCATCTGCCACTCTGCTTTTCTTCCTCTCTTCATCCTAATTGCCATTTTTCACATCCTCCTCCATCTCTCACTTCCCCCCAGTCTCTCATTTTCCTCTTTCCTCCTTCTCTCTGAATGCAGTTGTTTCACTCTGCTCTGTGGTTTTGAGTGGAAGAGCCCCAGGGAAGCAGAGCACAGGATGTATCCCAGAGGACTGTTTGGTGCTCTATTTTCTATGGACCAGCATGCCCTAGAAAGACAGACAGACAGTCCGAAAGACAGGCAACTCCATGCACCCAAGGGCACTGGGCCCCCGATCTATTTAAAAACACAAGTTCAGTCATCCACAAAACACTTGGCCTTTCAGACTCTGCACTGACATGTTCTGAACTTTTCTCTAAAGCGAAGAAAACATACAAAGTTACAGTAAAAGAAGAATATTTTGCTGCTCTTGTGTCTTTAAAGTGGAAAGCCAAAAAGTGGAAAATGTGTGATTCAATAGTGTAGTCACAGAGGTCATATACATGTGGGAAGAGAGGAGTGAAATATAATGTGTATTCACTGCTTATTAGAGAGGAGCATGGGTCAATGAAGCAGCCCTCTGCCTGGCAAGCAGCCAGACAAAGAAGTGTTATCATTAGAAGCCCTGCTGTTGTCTGTGTTGATCTGAGGCTCGTGACAAGTGTGAAGCACCAACAGTGGCCTTAAAAGGGGTTAATGGTGCATAGCCGAACAGACACAAGTTTCAAATATGTGGGTGGGAGGCTGCAGAGAAACACAGAGAGAGGGGTGTGGAAAGTTATTCACTACAGGATCCTGAAAATTAGGGAAAAATAAAAAAATAAATCAAAATGATCACTGAGAAACAACACTAATGAGCAAAATGTGCACGTGTTAAGCACAAAATGAGTCCATACTACTATAATACCACAATATTAATACATTATTAGCTCGTTCAGTGTCTTTACTTGGAGTTATATAGTTTCATTTTTTCAGCCTACAGGGGTTGGGCGGTATCCAGGGAGTTTAAAGATAAATCTCATGGATGTGATATGAGTAATTGTTACCCTTATTTTCTTGCTTCATTACTTAAATATTAGACATGTTTGTCTTTTGGCTCGTCTGAAAAGTTTAGACATTCAGTACAAGAGTAAGAGGTGTTAAAGGAAAAAAGTAGTCAAGGTACATATGTGCTTCATGAGTAAATGTTCTTAGTTATATTTCACTACTGCAGACTGCAGACACCCCCGCTGACCTTTCCTCATCGACTGTATCAAGTGGAGGTTTAGAGTTAGGGAATGCTTATAATATCCTTATAATATGGGAGCTTAACTTCTGCAGATCCATGATTTGTTTTCTGCTTCGGTTCCTTGTTTCTCTCTACAAGCATTCACCAAGTCAGCAGATGTTTGATGAGACAGAAAAACCAACTGAACCAATTAAAAGATGAGGAGAAAGCCTGCTCAGTGACATGGAAATGCAGTGCCAGTTAGTATTCATGTTCCAGAAACTATTTCCTAACTAATAGGCAGATGTGGGGATTTCAGAGCAGAGCCATCTATTGAAATAGGCCTCATCCTTTTCATGGCTTCATGTGACAACTCATGCCTCTGTCCCAGGGCATGTCAAATGCACAAGGATAGAGGGTCTACTTTTAAAAAGGGACAAAAAAGAAAGAAAGAAAAATGATAAAACAGTGAGCCGGAAAGAAGAAAAAGAAAAAACAAAAAGCTTCATTGGTTTGTAAAAAGATAAAATTATCATTGTTCTTTTTCCTCCAGTGCTTTGCTTTCACTGCACTCAATGAATGAGGTTGTAGTGCTCGCGCCTCGCACCGGCGGGAACGCGCATTTTCTTTTTTCCAGCGGCACAGAGGAGAGACTTCTGTCTGTGAGAGGGAGGAGAAAGGACTACATGGAGGAATATAAAGCTCTTATTCTGCACAAAACTGATCCGGATAACTTCTCTCGCGTCTGTTAAGAAGCCATGAAGTCACCTTAGTGGGTCTGTGTGTATTTTTTAATTTTTATTTTAGTCGGCGAACAGGAAAAGTGAAGCTCTGAAGTGCAGGCGCTCCTCCGAGTTTAACCCACAGTACGCTGGATCCACGGCTGCTGCTGCTGCTGCCAGTTGCTCCGAGAAAAAGAAGAGTTTAACAGAAAGAGGCGAGAAGAAGTTTGTGCAAAATGCAAGGAGTTTCAGCTACCGGTGAGTAAAACGAATAACTGCAAGCCTCCCTCTCTGTGTGTCTTTATTAACCCTCTGCGGTTTTCAAGAGTTGTTTCCAAATGGCTACGGCTGGTATTGCGCACAGGGTTTGAATACCAGAATGCTTTTGCCAGCTGTCAACAGGGCAGCTGCAGGCCCGCATCAGCTCCACAACAAAACTGAGAGCTTGTTTGCTCGTTTGTCGACTTTATCCGCATAACTGAAAAGAGGTATTTCTGTTGTATGGGAGACTGGAGCTGACAGGGCAGGAATAGTAGCGAACTAGTGCCAAGCCTTGAACGAGGGAGCTGTGACCTCACTGCTGCCCCTGTCTGACGCGCCCCCCTCTCATAAATACCCCACACACATATGTTTAGTTAATGCGTGACCGGTAATCAAACACCACGTTCTAATAATGATCATACGAAGAGGGCTCATTTATTATCCTACAGTAGTGTGTGTGTGTGTGTGTGTGTGTGTGTGTGTGTATGTGTGTGTGTTTGTGTGTGTGTGTGTGTTTGGCCATAAGAGGTACACACGTTCTTCCAGGAATGTGATTTAAGAGGAGGGGGAAAGTGTTTGCTATCTGAAAGTGTTGCAAGTGTGTCTGTCTGTGCAACTATGTGGCTGGATGATAGAGGGACATATTGGCCTAAGGGGAGTGACAGTGTGTGGTTTCCTCTTTGCAGTGTGGGCAGCCATGTTTTGATGCTGAGATACTTTGAGAATCTTTCTTGCATTTCTATTTCACCACGATCAGAAGGGGGGGAGGGATTTGTTTTTCTTTTCTTTCTTTCTTTTGTTCATCACACACCGTGTCCAGATCATTGTTCCCTGTCATGCATTTTGCTTTGCATGGCCTGGAGATGACAGATCTGGGGCATTAGGCTTCATATTCCTATCAAACAACCCTGAAGAGTTTACTGCCAAAGTTCCTGCAGATCTCAAGATCTTTCACAGAGGCCCGAGAATGAAGCACTAGCATGCAGACAAAGAAGAGTGGGGGGGAGGGCATATGAGAGAAAGAATGATAGAGATGAAGTGCTGATGGGACGATATGGAGCTGCAGCAGAGGTGAGCTATGCAGACAGGAAAAAAAAGAGCGTGTTTGCTGTGAGACTCAGGGGAGGAATCGATCTGCTGTCCTTCTGGCTGACTTTCTTTTTTCCGGCAGTCCAGCAGTGTATCGTTTCTCTCCCACACACATTCACTCCCAAGGCCTTGCTCCCTATTTTTTTTTTTTTTTGCAGTTCCCTCTTTCTCTCCCACACTGTCCCAGATCAATCTCTGCCCTGCTCTTCCACTTTGTGGCTGCCTTAAACAGCCCCCATCAAAACACACACAGCTCTATTGCTCATCGCAGCTACCATCGGATGAAATATCCCTCCCCCCTCCTCCCTACTTCCCCCAAATATATTCCTTCCACATGGGAAACCCAACCGGCCTGTGCACTCTCTAATGCTTATTTTTGTGTTTATATGATGGGAGGGTCAAACGGGTTGGAAGCTGCTTGCATCAAATCGTTGGAGAATCTATTAAAATAAACCACATCACAAATAAACTGCGGTTGGATAGATAGAGTGCCTCTCAGTTTGAGGTCCACCTCAGTCCTCAGATTGTTTCCAACTCCATAAACCTTTCTGACAGACTTCAGTCTCCGTCTTACGCTCCCTTTGCACCGTGTCTGGTTGAAAAATGGGAGGACGTCTCCCTCACGGATGGAGGACAATAGTGGTTCACGTAGGGCAGCTGGATGCTCCATCTGGCTGTTTAGGCTATTTGTTATTAACAAAAGCTATTGGGCTTGTCTGTGTTTAACTGGGCTAATGTAAACATTTCCCCTCCATGTTAGATAAACAAACAGCAGAGGAGTTATGTTGAAGGATGGTGCGATTTATATCTGCCCAGCAAGAAAAAGGGGGAAAGGCCATAAGTTATTGCGAGATTTAGCCTAAAAACTTAAAATTAAGCTAAAGCAGGGTTTTTCAGTGATTATATATTGAATGTAAACAGCAAGTAGGTTTTTTAGAGCTAACTGTCGATCTCCAAGGAAGGAGTTTCACTTTCCAGGCATGAATTAAATATCAATATTTACATTTTCCACTTGCTGTACATCTCTTCTACTTTTACAAGTGCTGTCTGAGTTAGCTTGTATGTCGCCTTATGTTCTTATGACACCTGTATCTGTAGCCTTCGTGTTTTTCTGCTGTCTGTCTTTGTGTCTCGTTCTTTTCCAGGTGCACACTGAGCCTATTCCTCCAAATTTGGCAAATTTGGACTCAGGAATGAGACGGTTAGAGTTTGGTGGTCACTGTGACCTCCCATCCGTGCTACTGTTTTCAACATCAAGGGAATTTCATTACATTTGACCACAAATGTTCACTAGAACTAAAACATAAACTGATAGGTGAATATGATTAAAATGCATAAATCATGACATGTTGGCCTGATCCCAGGTCCCCCTCTTGGCCCCATCTAGCACGAGCTAAAGTAGACAGCAGGAACAGTGAGGAGCTAAATCAGAACTTACTGTCAGTTTCTAACACATGTATCCGCGAAAGATGTGACAGGTCTTACGAATTTGGATGGAGTCAGCAGCTACTATCACTGTACACGGGGCTGTTTATAATGAAGGCAACAACTTGCTGATTAATACTAACCAAAGACAAACTCATAGTATTCCCGTAGGAACCAATCTCAAGCACATCCTCTACATCTTTCTACTCCTCCATGTCTCTTTCTTATCTGTGTGTATGTGTGTGTGCATGTGGGGAAGGCAGCATGACTCGGTTCCAGGGCCATGCAGAAGCTTCGGGCTCTTTCCCGGCCTGTCTGAGTGTCACATTGATTTCTCTAATGGTGGTCATGTGTGGGTCCCGCTGTTGCAAAGACTTCAGCTTAAACGACACTCAAGTTTTGCATTTGTGTGTCAGTAGAAAAGCGCTTTCAGAATCCATTGACCCCCTTTTTTTTTTAAAATCGGGCACTTTTTTTGGAAAGCCTTTTTTTTTCCTACACCACATCACATGAAGGATTACCCATTTAAAGTTGCATCTGCACATGGTGTTTTTTTTCAGTCACACATAGAGATACACTTCTGTATTAAACCATCTGTCCACTCAGGATAAGTAACAGCTTTTTGTGCACTGCTAAATGGCGTGAAAGTGTAGCTTTACACCTGATAAGATAATTTGGCTGGTTTGCTTGTGTGACTTTGGTAAGTGTGACTAAGCAAGAGCTCATGAAACACTTTTACAAAAGCATCGTGACTTTTCAACACAACCTGATTGAATCTAAACAGAACTGGGTGGGATAAGAAACTGGTTTGCTTTGGTATGGTTCATACTTACTAGCTACAGTGAACAGACTTTCAACTTCTATTGAAGCTCCTGTTTAACAGGTTCTCCCAACATTTGCGGGCTGGTTGCTTTGAAAGGTGTGTTTTCAATCGTAGAACTGTTGTTACGTGAATAAGCATAGTTACATAGATATATGAGAATTCATTAGTAAATTAAAAAAAATCCGCAGTTGTCCCAGTTTTATTTATTCTTACATCTTTGCAGTTTTGAATTTGTTGTGTTTATTGGATTATCAGTTCTGTTAAAAACACACAGAAATACCCCCCCCCCAAAAAAAGAAAACAACAAAAAACAAACAAACCCCAAAAACCTGGTTATATAAGAGGAAGCTGTAACGAGCAGTGACACGAAAGACACTCAGGGGTGCAGCTGCTGTGTAACAAATGTTAAAAACGCACCTTGTATAATGTGACTATGCGTGACAGCTCACCTGTCTGACGTGTGGAAAAAGTGTCTGTTAGATCCCGACCAAACCTGTTAGTGTTTTATAAATATGTTATTATAAGAATGAAGTTGGCTAAAGAAAGATGCTGCGATTATGGTGGCAAGTGCATAGTTTTGCAAATTCCCTTTATATGTGGATCTCAATGTATGATGTTGTAGGTGTTTAATGAAATTCAGTGTCTATAAATAGTAAATGGACTGGTTCTTATGGCACTTTTCTACTCTAATTGATTAACTGATTGATTGGTGTTTAATATGATTTCTAAATGTCAAATCCCAAATTAAACTCATTATTACTGAGTTTTATTAATCTAACCTGCCACAGATTCTGCTTTTGCAACCTTTTGGTTTCTGATAGATGCCCAGCTATTAAGAAAAGTAAATGAGGTGAAACGTAGCTTACATGAGAATTATTCACGCCTCTTTTGCTTTTGTTGTAGCTAAAATGTGCTGAATGATATTCAGAATTGATTTTGTAGTCTGTTTTGAGAAAGCCTGTGTTTTTCATATAGGATGGGCTTTGAGGCTTCCTTTTATTTGAAATGATATTTTTTGGGCAGCGAGAGACAAAGAGGCTAAAAGCAGGTGGAATTTGCAACTCTGCATAATGTTTTCTCCACTTTATGGCAAATATCTGACACACACTCTGGCAAATTCTGTCATTTTTGATGGTAAGTCTGAATGAATCTCTCAGGAACGATAATGTAAAGGTCTGAAAATGGCTTAAAAATCTTCCCTCTTTGACAGAGAGGTAATAGTTCCTCTTTAAGATAATGTTATTTGTGTTTGCATTATTGTATCCACCTACTTTACACCAGTGAAAGTAGGATAATTAACAGATGTTGCGCTATGGGATCACACTGCTTCCAGAGAGTGTTTAGAGATTAGTGAGAGTGAGCAGCACTTTGATAGTGAGTATAGTAGGAGTATTGAGTCAAAATTGTGTTTGGTATTAGGATGTTTCTGTTCAGAGTAGCAGTTCTTCCTGCACAATATGTTTATACTGGAGGTCTCTTGGCTTAAAGTCTGGCTGACACACACACACACACACAGAAGGCGGAAGTGACCTAGTTTTCCTAAATGGTACCAACTGTTGAGGCCTTCTATAAATGAGTAGAATAACTTGGTGTCACTTGATAAAGAAGTGCCATGTTAGATTCTGAGAGACTAAATTAATCTCATGCTGCTAATCTAGATGTGTCAAACTGTATGCAAGCCAGATGTGTGTCTGAAGAACTTCTGAGAGTGTGTATGTGTGTTGGGGGGACGTATTGAGTTTAACTCTGCGCTCGCTCTCAAAGTGGAAGAAAAAAAATTATCTGAAATCAGCAATTTTGCTTTGAGATATGATCCTAGAACAGTAGGCTGACTCACCCTAAATGTCTGTCTCAGTCACAGGAATAGAAGGAATGGAGGTCCATTCCTCCAAAGCCTTTTGTGTCTATCTGTATCTTTGTCTATTCTCCAGTCTGCTGTCTGTCTGGATTGGACCTACCCTGATGAGGGGGATTTTCCTGGGAAAGTCATATGGAAAGAAAAAAAAAAGGCTTAATAGTAAAAGCATGTTCCATTATATTTCTTTCCCTTTGTGTGTGTGTGTGTGTGTGTGTGTGTGTGTACATTTTATGAGTGGAGCTCCTTTTTAGCACACTGAAGGCATTGTGTTTTTCCTCCTCTGATCATCAGAAGAGCAGTCTCTATGAAACTGTGGCTTCCTGTACACACTGGGGTGAGGCAGGGTATCTAGAGAGGAGAGAGGCGGGGAGAAAAAGGAGAAGGGAGGGAGAGAAAGAGAGCCAGGTGGAGTTCACCTCTAGGTTAGATGGCGAGCATCAGCATTCTGATACAATAGTTCAGTTGAAGGTGTAAAATGGTTAGAGCCACTATTCTGTTGTCTACCAATCTAACAACTGAAAACATCCCTCTTTTCTTTTAATTTGGAACCAGTTTGCTGCTTCTGGTTCTTTCCAAAGCCCAGCCAGTATGTACTGGTCTGCAGTAATTAGCCAACCAGGGATATACTTGCCACTTTATTAGGTACACCTGTGCAATTGCTTGTTTATGCAAATTTTGAGCCACGTGGTTACAACTCAGTATGAATGTAGGTATGGCCAGCGCCTGCTGAAGTTCAGCTGAGAGTCAGGGTGGAGAAGAGTGGCGATCTCGGTGACTTTGAATATAACATGGTTGGTGGTGCCAGACAAGCTGGTCTGAGTACTTCAGGGGCTGCTGATCTGCTGGGTTTTTTGACGCACAGAGAACAGTCCAAACGAGAGAAAATAAACAGGGAGCAGCAGTTCTCTGGGCAAAAATGCCTCGTTGATGCCACAGGTCAGAGGAAAATGGCGAGACTGATTTGATCTGATAGAAAGGCAAGACAGTAAAGATGCAGAAGAGCATCTATGAGTTTGTGAAATGCATTTCCCACCATTTTTCTTTTCAATATTATTAAAAAAAGTTTCAGTGCAAACTCAAACTCATGCAAGAAATCTAAAAACAGTGGTCTAGAGGTGCATGGAAAGATGACCTTGAAGGGAAGGTTTGAGGTAATCTAAATTGGATTATTTAAATTTTTAGGTATTTTTTCCCTCCATAAACAAAATAACAATACAAAATATTAAATACAACCAGCCTTATTATTTACTGGTTTTCATCGGGATTATGTTTAATATGTCCATTATAACCTTATTTAAAATGTCTTCAGTGATCCAGTTTACTGGATGCACTAGTGAGTTTTTTCTCTCTCTATTGTATAACGATTTTCCAGAAACTCGCTGAATCCTGTTATTTCCTCCCAGGATTGTATTACTTTATTTGGCCCTTTTTCGTTATGAGCAGGGACTGTTATAAAAACTCTCCGTGGTAGTGCTTTCAAGGACGCTGCTGCTGAGAAGCAAAAATAAGCCAATCAATAACCAAACAAGGACATGTGAGTTTGGTTATTTCTTGTACTACAGGGTTGCTGCTTGTCCTTGAGCCATAACTCTTTGTGTTTGTGCACTCGTTAATGACCATCAGCATGGGTTCCACGTGTATACGTTTCCCATCTCAAAGCTCCAGATGTTGAAATCTGCACCCCAGTGAAATGACACCAGTGGCTCACTTGAAAGTTGGAAATCAATCTAAAATACAGACGGGCCTTAGAGAATGGTTAGCAAAGCAAATAAGTTGTATATCTTTTGGAAACCCGGCAGTCCTTGATCTTTCAGATAATTTAATTCCTCAACAATTCCCACCCTCCTCCTAATCCCCGCCTCACACTCATTCACCTGACGTCGCCATAAACCATGTTGTAAATGTCTTCCTAAGTCTTGCTGATTGCAGCCAACAAAGACAGCCTGTGTTCAATTCTCCATGCTCTCTCCCCTGGGTGCCCTCCCACCCTCCATCCCCCCTCTGCTCTGCCCTTCTGTTGTTATTAACCATTGTCTCTCTCCCTTTCCTCTTCCTTCCTTTAAGCCTGTGTATTTTTGGTCCCTTAGAACGAGCACAAGATTCTGCAACTAAAAGCCGACGCTTATTTGACTTGTTTACATTTTTTTTTTATTCTAACGCTTTCTTTTTAACACTGCAGACACACACACAGCCTCGGGGCCTGTCAGTCAGCAGAAACAAACTTCAACTTTTTCTGCCTCTGTTCTCTTCAACTGTCTTCCGCACCACCAGTCTTAGACTGTCACAGAGTAGCTCCTTTTTGGATGGCACGGCTGTTTGAACAGGGCTCTTATTTAGTCCAGTATAAGGCGACACCAAGTGTGAAAGTACTGTATTGTCTGCAGCCTTTCTGTGTTGGATGTATGCATTTTAAGGGTGGTGACCACAGCTGCTATGACACTGTTTCTGTCTGTTAGGAGGAGAAATGCTGCTTTCACTCAAACAGCTTTGTGTGATGATTTGTTATGACTCCAGACGTGTCTGCCCCAGCGAAACCCGGCTGCCTTCAAAGCCCTCCAGTCACTCGAAATATCATCAAATAAATGAAAATAAGCAGGAGAAGCTGCTTTTTCTTCGTAACTTCTTTTTTTAAGATCGAATTTTACAATCTCATACATTTGATCTTGTTACCGTATCTTAAAAAACTGTATTGCTGCAATGCTGAGTGTACAACTGCTGTGGTACCACTAGATGGCACTGTTAGGTTACTCCTGGCGACCTCCAGCGCTGACTAAGAAGAGAGCATTTCCTAACCATACTCTACATTTAAACAAATAAACAACAACAATTTTTTATCATAATGCCTGAATTTTTGCTTGTTATGTGATAATTTTATTTCTTAAATATATTTTTAAGAGAAAAAATTAATTATTCTGTGGGGGGGGAAAAAGAGCAAAAAGCAGGTCCTTTCTTTCCGGATTCATTCAGCATCATGACTATAACCCTAAATACCTCAGCAGAGTTATGAAGACTTCCTTTCACTGACAAGACGAACAGGAAGACCTACAGCAGATCATGTGGCTGTGACAGAGCACATATGTAATCATCACTGAGTCAGTCAGTCTTAGAAGAAAAGACTGAATACCGAGACAGCCTAAGTACTGTTGTAAGATCTTCAAGGTATTTAAAACAACCTGTCTGCCAAGTCGCTATGGAAAATGATCATAAGCCAGAAGGGCTGGAAACTACTGGGCCACACTATATTGTATTTGTTCTAATTTCTAATACTTACAGTCTCAGGGAATATCTGCTAAAAATAAATACGTCTAATATTTGGAGATTCAGGTCATGAACATAAAAGCAGTGGCAGTGCTGTCTACGCTGTCTGCGGGTTCTACACAGATCTGAAGCACTAGTGACGGAGCTGCTCTCGTTCTGGGTGACCTCGAGGTGCTTCGCACTGAAGGTCACCCTGGCAACAGCCGGCTGATTCTCGGCTGTCTCCTCTCCTTTCTTCTATCGTAGTCTGCCCTGCCCGTCAGCCATTTATCTTGCTGTAGTGCTCTGCTTCTGTAATGACTTTGTGAAACAAGATATCGCTGTGATATTGGAGCAATATCCGCGCTCCGCCTTGCCGCTTTAATGGCTGCAGTTCGAAATGACTTGCATTTTTCGACGGCAGTTCTGAATTTTCACATCCTTGCGGTAGGATGCATCACCTAGGCCCTGCCTTTGTTTTCAAAACATCACCCAGGGATTTGAACTGATGAGTTTACGAGCACTTAACTGTACTGCCCTCTCCCAGCATGCCTCGCCCAGCCTCAGCTCTCATCACAGGACAGTCATAACACCCTGCGCCTAATGAGGAGATGAGAGCCACATCCACACAGATGGATCCTGTTCCTGTGGCCTGCTGTGGATTATCTTTGTCAAACAGTTATTTCAGGTTTTGCCATTTCTTTTTGTTTTGTTTTGTTTTGGGGACTTTTTGGGGGGTGGGGGGCGCTGCATCCCTAATTCACTAACAAGCTCTTCATTAGATTTACATCGATCCCGAAAGGTCAAAATGCAATAAAACAACAAGCCGCCTCAGGCTGCTCAGCATCTGTGTTTTTGCGTATGCATGTCTGCATGTGTGCGCACATCTGTGAGCAAGCGTGCCTGTCAACTGATTCCCTGAAAAGCGTGTTCTCTGTAGGCTGCTTTAGGTGCCCGAAGCAAAATTGTTGTAATTAATTTCTTCCAAAAGGACCCTTGAAATATGAGTTGTGTGTACTCTGGATTGTTAAACTGTCGTCTACCACTGTGCTGCTGTTCAACAGTGAATGATGAGTCTCATTAAGCTCGGAGCGCCACACACATGCTGGTCTTCTGCAGCGTGACCCCGCTGATATGTCTTCTTGCGTTCAGCCAGTGGAAAAAAAAGCGAAACAGCTAGACGCACATCATCTTCGGGTAATCTGTTTGCCAGCTGGGAGACTGTGCCAGCAATACACTTATTGGGAAAGCTCTCATAACCACAACAAGCTTCAACCCTATTACAATAAGTAGCTTGTGGGCTCGGTTCTCTGAATGACACTCAGAGAAGGATTGCATCATTCTTGTCTCTAATCCAGTAGAAGAAATGTGACTGAGTGAGTGCTGCTCTCAGTTTCAGTGTTTGAGACAGCTGAGGTATAAATATGTTGACTCATTCACAACCAGAATTTTCAGATGCTTTGCATTCTGCAGGTGACTTGCTCCTGTTGGTGATCGTAGTATTAAAGTTAGCAATCTCCGGATATTTGGTTCTCATGTAAATAACTGCTTTATATTTTGGGTCACAAACATGCAAAGAGGCAGTTGAACTGTATGATTCTAAATGACAGACTTGTTGAGCAGATTTGATACATTATCTTCCAGGTGAGACTGTAACGATAAACACATCAAGAGTTAAATGGTGTTGGTTCAGTGAAGCGTGGATCATTTTTCACATCGCCCTTTTGGCTGTGCTTTACTTGCACGTGCACGATCCATCATGTCACACAGCTACTGGTGACAAATGCCCTTGTCTTAATGCTTGCTAGAGACATTCTCATTTGACATAAACACACACACAATCTTAAACATGATGCAGATCTTGAAAATTGAGCTCATATTATTGCAGTTTTATGCCTGGCAACAAGGTTGTTTGTGACGTTGCTTTGCATGTTTGTTGTGCTGGGTGAAGCTAGTTGCACCACATCATCGTCCTCCCCCTAGTTGTCTGACCTCATATACCTCATGTTTTCATTTCATTTTGTGCCAACTTTTTTCCTTATTTGAACTATTTATTTTGACTCTCTCTGTTTCTCTTTCTATCTCTGCTGCACTGTAATCTCTACTGAGCCGTGCATAATCACAGGCCATCTGGGCGCTGTAGGGAGAGATGAGCCTGCAGCTCGTCAGATGACCAAACCCATCGTGGGTGGATAGAAACTTGCGTGTGCACTGCATCCTAATATACACACATGCACACAATCACACCTTTTAATAGTTGCAAACCATCACAGGGCTGTACACTTTCATCACACCTTAAGACCATAATCAAGGACATGCAACCTGAACAACGCACTGCATTGTTGCACAATAGAAATAACTGCCGTGGTATTTGGAAACAAATCACATGTCTTTCAGCACTGTTTATTGATCTTACACGGCCAGAATGTTATGAATGTTTGTTGAAGCTGATGACCGGTTAGCTTTAAAGCATCTTTCCTTTCTTGTTTTTAAAATGTAGGTTTTTTTAAAGACATTTTTCAGATGTTTATTTTTAGATGCATTGACAATTGTTGGGAGGCTGTGTTTGCACTTACAGCAACATAATGATGTCTTCAACCCAAGTAATGCTAGCTTCACTTAACCTGCTTGTCTCTGTATGGCCTGCATCACATCACACACAGCAAAACAGAAACCAGAGGAGAAAAACCAGAGAAAAATTGATACAGCATTTGTCTTTGGCTATGCAGAGTGATGGATTTGGGGTATGCAACCAATGTGCTTGCTTGTAGTCCTTTAAAAAACACTGTGCATAGGTGGGATGTTGATCACCGGTTAAAAAGTTAGCTTGAACTAGAAAGGGAGCTGCAATGGAGTTCACCATGAAGAAGGACAAAAAAGACAAAACAACAACTAAAAAGAAGTCATGCATGAACAGCACAGCGGTGACTTCATTTGAAATTTTTAATTTCTTTGAGCACTTGTTTACACGTGACTATAAAGACTTCTTTGTCTGTCATGACTTGTCTTCAGGGGGGAAGCTAAAGTACCAACAACAGCACAGATACAAAACAGGAGTAATCCATAGACTTGTTGTTCCACTTGTTTTTGATCTCATGTGATAGTACACAGCTACTTCATGTAGAAGATCGTCAGCAATGCACTGCACAGGGCCAACACACAACCCTGTGTTATGTGCATAAATTATGTAAATATAGGTACTAATAAAGTGACAAATCCCGTTAATCCAATGTTGCCATGATACAGATTTTAAAATGTCATCAAACAATTGGTGAATCTCTATCTTCTTGCAGTATAATCTGTATTAAAACCTGATGGATTTGTTGCTAATATCGGCTGATATTATCACACAGCAGTTACCTCTGCATATTTGATTTGGCAGTTTTTTATGCAAGATGCCCTTCCTGACGCAGCTCTCGAGGTCAGGCAAATGTATAAACCACTACACAATGAAGTCCCATCAGAAATAACATTTATAATGACCAATGAGTTCATATGAAAAAGGTAAAGCAAATACAGGAGAAACACCCTTCAACCATGCTGAGTGTTGATGTTGCATAGTTTGTCCACCAGAGGAGACTCAGCAATTTGGTGAGAACAGTTGGATAATCGTAAATAAGTAAATAAATAATAAAACAGAACGAATATTAGGGAAATTGGCTCATGTTTCCTGACTACGAAAGCAAAAATATATCGCCTGATATACTGGAGTCACCAAATATCACCTAATATTGACATTAGTCTTAACAATCCTATATCGGTCTGCCTTAATTTTTCTTAATATATTTTGTATTATTACATAATCTGTAACAACATAACATTTTAAGTGCAACAATATTGTTTAATAAAAGCTGGTGCTAAATCATAGATTTCTTTCTCGACTTTTTTATTTTAGACATCATTTCCAGTTTAGCATAAACATTCCCTACAGGGTTTTTTTCTATTTTCATTCATTTTGGGAATGTAGTATCTTAACTATTCACCTTTTTTTCCCCTCCTTCTTTGCTGTGCACCCACAACTGCTAACATGCCCTAAGGCCAGGCACCCTCAGACATCATGGGACCAGTGCAGAAATATACTTTCTAGAGCTCCCCACCTCCATCTGTTGCAGTTTTAATAGAATGTAACAGCTGTTCTAGTGCATCGTCTTTCTGTCTGTGGTGGTGGGGGGTTAACATAGATACATGGATTATGCTGGGCTCCAGCCTCTTTGTAATTCAGATAAGACCTCTCCACTCCTGGAGATAAGTTTAAATATTAATAATGAATTAAAAGATTCTCCTCTGGGTGAAATATTAATGAGCTCTTCTTTAAAGAGAGCCTTTGACTCCTAAGAGAGGAGGGATGACATTGTGCTTGTTAGAGTAATTTAAAACATCTCTTTGATTTTTTGTTGCTGTTTGAGGATGTTTAAGGACTTAAGGCCAAGGTGGTTTTCAGGGTCAGTATTTGAGCTAACAGATATTTGGAAATGCCCATTCAAGTAGCTTTTGAACAAGACTAAGAGACGTATACCAACAAAATCTGACACATGAGCTCAACTGTCTGTACTCATAACTATAATCTGAAAGCTCTAATTGATCCTTCTATTGAATCTTTGTGAGTGCAGTTCCCCTTTGAGAAAGCTGATCCGGAGGCTTACCGCATCAAGGTGAATGTGTATCAGTAACAGCGGAAGACTAACGCTGTGTCCTTCCTCAACCTCTATCTTCTGCTGAGATTTCTCTAGTTGTTGTGTCTTCCTGGCACCGCAGGACCTTCAGGGACGTGAGAATGTGAAAGATTTCAATTTTTTCAGCTCAAGCTTTCGCACCCATGTGTGTTTTCTAATTGTTTGCTAGTGGTGAGGAGTAGATTTATTCATATTCATATGTGCTTGCGTTTTTTTTCTATGTGAGGACTGTTTGGAAAAATCCTGGAGTCGGGTCAACATGCTGTGGAATGTGAATTGCCTCCATGGCAACACCACAGTGTCCTCCTTCCTGCTACCATCTGCAGGGTGCAATCAAGTGTGCCATGATGGCAACAGCTCACTGATTGATCTGAACTATTTAAAATATGCTCATTTATATACTGTATGTAGATTTGTGTAGCGAGTCCTCTCCGACTCTAACTGGGCCAAGTCCTCAGTGTGCACGTTGTCGTCCAGAACTAGAAACAATGGGGAAAATCAGTGTGTGTTTGTGCAGACTAAATTCAGCACAGTCCTTTGAAAGTACATTGACAGAACTTTGGCAGGCATTCAAACAGCTTTGATACTTTGTTTTGCTTATTGTTGACTGCATTCTTGTGGATGTCTTGTAGAAATCAGCAGGTGGTGAACTGCAGGAGTGTACACAACATACTCAAGTTTCTGTACGTCCGCAGACGATAGCATTGGTAGCTAGATTTGGCAGCATTAAACTGTTAGCTTGCCATGATTTAAAAAAGATATCTTCCTCTATTCCTTGCAGTGCATGGATATAGAAATGCAGCGTTGTCTGACATTAAACAACTGCAAAATAAATGCCTACCAGATGTATCACTGGAAATTATTTTGCACATCTAGAACAATTATGTAAAATAACTGAAAAAAACCCAATCATATCAATACTAAATTAATGAGGAAAAAAATAGTCATTGGCATTTACTGTATACAACTTCACATTTACATTTTCTTACAGCCCAGAAGAAAAACATACATGTTATTGGCAGGGCTTTTCTCCCCGACTGGTCTTCATGTTTTTCCTATTAAATCACAAAAAACATCCTTATGTTCCTTTGAATATACTCAGTTGAGTGATATTTTCCAGTAAGACACTGATGGAGTGGAGTGTGTGTTAGGCTATTGGTCATCCTGTTGGACAGATGTGTGTGACAGATGCTATGTTTAGGTCAGTAGAGCGAAGAAGATTTAGACTAGTGCTAGTTGTCAATATTCCAGTGGTTTTTTTAATGTGTGACAGAGACTAAATAATCACACAAAGGTTCCTCTTTGTGGACAGATGGAAAAAGATTGTTGTTGTAATTAGTGAGCGTAATAAAGGGTGACAGAAGGGAAGAAGAGCTGTGCCAGCTTGCTGTATCACTATCCTATGCAAGGGAATTCATCTCTATCTAAATGAGGTTATTCCAGCCTATAAAATGAAAATCAGTCGTCTCTTTGCTCCTTTTTTAAAAGCAGGTTCTGGTCTGAGCCGTGAATTCAGCCTTCGATTAGTGAGAAAAACGCAGCAAGATGGCGAGAGGTTCAACATTCCTCCCTAACACACAGCTCACATTCCTGTCTTTGGTTTAAAGAGGGGGCATGAGCGCCATGCCTCATTAGATAACCCACAAAGGCAAGGCTCTATTCTAATTTGAAATGGGTTTTTCCCCTTTTCGGATTGCCCTGCAGGGTGGCTGCAGCATTGATTCCCCGTCTGCTCTTTCCCTCCTGTGAAAAGATTTCACCTCGTCAGGTCTGCTGGGTTGAGCAGCGGATGTTAATGCCACGGAGAGCATTACCTCTTCCAGCGTCCAGCATGATGCATAATTCACTATGCTGAGAATTTCACCCAGTTCAGCTAGAGGTGGCCTAGAATAAGCTGCTTGAGGTGAGGCGGTTTGCAAAGGAGCATGCATTTACTGCCCGTTCACCATGAATACAAGAGAATCAATCAGGACCCATTTTAACCCACTCTGAGCCACTCTCAGCTCCCCTCCAGTTTGTAAAACCCTTCGTTTTCTGAATTTAAATCGAACTCAGACACCCATCCCCCTTTTCACGTTCACCATCTCTTCCGCTCTTCTCGTCACACTCGGCTCTAAAGCCCTGTTATCGTTTTACACCGAGGGTTTTCCAACAGTGTTTCCATGGTTATCGGTGGCATTTGTCTGTGGGTTCACAGCCGGTGTCGGGCAATGTCACCCTGTCTTTCAGGCTGATGTCAACTATTGAGTGTGTAGAGGGGGAACACGGAGAGACACGGAGGAAGGGGGTGGTTGTAATTATATGTGCATATGAAGAGGGTTCGAGCAGCTTGGGCGCGTCATCCTGGCAGCTTTTGTGATCCACATGTCTGTGGGGGGAAGTCACGCAGGGACACGGATGTACTCCCCAGAGACTTGTGGTAAATTTGCTCCCCGAGAGATACAAATGATCAGAAATACAGATGATGTTTGTTTTGGGATTTTTTTGCAATAGTGCTGAAGGTGTCAGTTCATAACAGTATTTATATAATGGATAATTTGAGGTTGTCAAATGTGAGTGAAACTCTAGAATATTTACATGGGAAAAAACATTGTAGAACAGTTCGAGCAACAGTTTGAGTAATTTAAACAAGAATAGAAATGCACAAATCTAAATATTTTCCACCTTTCTGTGTTTAATATCATTAAAATTTCAATAACTCTGCATTTGGGCTCTTTACAGGATAAATCAAGCAATTAAAAGAACCTTTATATGAGTATTTTTTGTGATCATTTTCTAATGTCATTAGCAAAAAAATGTGTTTGTTGCCACACCCCTTGGTGTTTCCAGCAAATATCTGAAGAATATCCTCCCTTCACCTTCCCTTCACTTGAGCTCACTTATATCTTCACACACTCATTGAACTACTACAGGCACACCCACTAATACTTACACACACTTCCCCCATCTTTCATTCAACTGCTTCTTTTCCTCTCTCCCTCCTCCACTCTACCCACTCTCACTTAACTCTCCCCTCCCTCTCCATCTCCCCGTTTCCCCCCCCCTTCCTCTAGCCCTCCTCCTCCTAACCAACCCGGGCCGTCATTAGTTTCCATGGTGACAGTTAGGGAGGTATTATTGCGGGTTGAGAACTGCTCCTGGCTTCCTTTCAGATCGGTGGCGGCGGAGGCATTGTTTAGCCCACTGCTGTGAATGGTGTGGGGATCAGGACGGGGAGAGCGTAGGACAGGAGGAACGCATCTCTTTCCTTTTTTTTTTTTTTGGGTAGGTGGGAGGGGGGGTCCACTGACACTCTCTGCGTTTGTAGTCTGTGGAGGGAGGAGGAGGAGAAATAGGAGGAGGAGCAGGGAGGGAAGTGGAGGAGGAGAGAGAGGGATGAGTAAGAGAGGCAGCGTGGTGGTTGGAGAGTCGATGAGGGAGCAGGAGTAGTAGCAGCAGCACGTTCACGCCGTCTCCCTGAGAGCGCCGTGAGAACATCCAGACTTCTCTCTGCTGCAGATCGGACTCTGCTTTTTACTGTTCATATGTTTGTCACACAGCAGGCGGCGACAGGAGCGACAGAGATTTCAGACAGAGAGTGAAAACTGAGCAAACATCGGAGGTAGATGGCAAACTGAGTTTAGCCGGTGAGTTACTGATGTCGCTTCGTCATGTGTATATCTTTGTGGGAGCAAACATTAATTCATGAGCTCACTTGTTCAGCATTTAGTTTACATTTTTGTTTTAGTTTGTATGTGTAGCAGGTGCTGCCTCTGCTGCTGCTGCTCCTTCACAAAATTAATGTGTTTTCCTCCCAACCAAAACTCAGTCTGGGTTATGTTTGGGTGCGTGGGCTTCTAGCTGTCTGATGAATGTGGGCTAATTCTCGCTGCCCTCTGAAATATACATGCAAGACTGCATGTTTTATTGAGTACGTACATTGGGGGCGATTTTCTGCTGCCTTGGTTCTTGGATACCCCGCAGTGCTTTTTCAGAGAGCAAGGCGGTATACGTGTGTTTTTCAGTTCGAGTTTGTTTGGTTTTCTCTTTCATCCACACTGCAGTGGGCAATTAGGAGTGAGAGATGAGCCCCCCGGCTCCTCAAACAAGTGATATGAGGTGAATAATGTAGTGAGCGGCAAACGCTGCCAACTTCATATTACTGTCCTTTTTAATCACTTTTCACTGAAATGACTTTTCAGCTGAAAATTTGGCAAGTTCCATTTAATACAAGCTCGCTGAAGGAGTGGATGAAGTGACACAGTGATGACCACTAGTAGCTCAGTGATGTCATTACATGGCAGCATGACAGTAATTTCCCAGATGATTAAAGCTTAACAGATTGCACAGACACCACCTTGTGTATGATGTCTGTTATTTTCCACTGATATGTTTCTGTTTGTATTCAGTTTCTTTCTTTTTTTTGCGCAACTATATAATTAAGCTTACTGGGGAGGTGTCTTGTGGAAAGGGGAGTCTGAGTGTTTCTATGACGACTGGTAGCAGCTGTGTGAGCTGAGGCTGAGTGTGTGGCAGACATTGTGGCATTGCCTAGAGACTGCCGCACTCAGTCTAATCAACGACCCCTTGACCCAGATCAATGGGATGATGCTGAGCCAAGCAGCCATGTAGTCTGCCTGGCATGTATGTATTGTAGTACAGTGTTGCACAGCTGCTTACATTTCCTGGCTCACCACAGGCTTGACTGGTGTCAGAGTGGTCTGATCCGCTTAGATTGGTGGTGGTATTAGTCCAAAAAACAGGCTTTTCATTCATCAACGCAATCATGGTGATTAGATGTATTCAAGTGTAAGTAAGACAAGTGTAATCTCCGTTTCTGTAGGTACTGGAACCCTGAAGTGGGTAATTTTGCATATTAAATCGGCAAAATAACAATGAAAGCCAATTATAACAGTACATATTTATAGAAGTATATTTAGGATTCTTTTAGTTTTACGCCTTGAACTTCCAAAATGAGCAGCTAGGTGGGGAAATGATCAAATAATGAGGGTTCACACCCTGTAATTCATGTTGCTGTCAGTAGAGAAACAAGAAACTGAAAGGCTCTGAAAGTTGTCGGAGATGGGGATGCAGACTTTGACACTGGTGCTCTGCTCTACAAGTCTTCACGTCGACAGTGTTTGGTGTCCTTGGCACTAGATTGAGATCTGTTTCCACTACGCTAAATACTTGGTTGGGTTTAGACCCCAGTCACACAGGCCTAGAGCTGCTGGAGGTTGTTGGCGATCGCTTGGTGAAATTAGGCTCAAAGAGGTATATGGTGCTGTAGTGAGGAGCTCTTTGCAATTGGTTTGGTCACTAGTAGATTACCACGGTTGCCCGCTGTTTCTACGAAGATGCTGATTTGCTTGGCACACTTGGCAACCATTTAGAACCACTTGTAACCAGTTATTTTTACCTAGCAACCAGTCATTGCCAGGTGGTTTCTGTACTGGCCTGTGTGACTGGGTTTAAACGAAACTGAGTGTTGTGTAAATAGGTCTGTAGTGTGCTATTTTCTGCTGTGTGCTACATTTCAGAAAAACTAAAAACTGTCCTGACCTGATTCTCTGAAAGTTATCCAAACTTCATGTGTGAGAGCAGCTATATTTTCTTTCCAGGTTAATATCTCTATGTCATTCTCTGCACTTTCAAAGTAACACAGTCTCACTGCAAAAGCTGCCGATGCTTTACTAAAACCAACGCATACCTCTTTTATTTGTTTGAGGAGAAAACGAGGATTGGTCAAAGGTAAAAACTAGCCAAATCAGCTCCTCTGTGACACTGACTCATTAAAAACATACAGGTTGCATAGGGGAGCTGTGAGCACCATAAGCTGATATTTATGGTTAGGCTGACATGTAGAAACTGCTTAAGGCCAACGCACAAAGACACACACAGTGTGTCCTTGTGTGAAAGGCAAAATCTCAGAACCCCTGGGCAGTGGAAAAAGTCGTGAGTCATGTTTCACCCATTTTCCTGTGTCTGGTTAGGTTTACTTCCAGAAATAAGCCAAAGGAAAGGTTTTCAGCCCACAGTGTCCACAAGTATTTAATACAGGGGTGGGTCTGTAACTGTGAGGGCAGCCATTCTGTGGAAGTCATTAGATTTGATCTCTGTATCTCTGCATCTGTACACCTGTTGGAAATTCTTCCCTGTCCCGGAGTGAAGCTAATGTGAAGTAAATTTGATTATTTAATCTGTGTCATGTCGATGTAAACTGATAAAGATGAGGCATGCCTTATTTATCCCAGAGCTGGAAAATTCAGCATCATACTTGTGGTTTTTCCTCCATTTATTGGTCAAATCAAGAGGAAGGAAGCGCCTTATATTGGTCAGAGATGCTGGAGAACTTGTGGTGACACTGACCAGACCACACACAAACAGAAAAACACACACACACTCACACATACACACAAATGCCATGCTCAACAGTCAGCCTAATTAATGTACTCCATCACCCTAGTAATTATACCCACAACTTCCTCTTATTCTGGGGCACCTAGGGTCTAGATGGTGATGGTATTTCCTGTGTTGGTAATATATAATTATATGAATCAGCTAAAAGAAATTTCAAGTGATCAGATAAGGATGGATTACTGTACTGCTGTCAGTGTCATGAAGGCATCTAAATAAAGCTCAGTTCCTTTGTGATATTTCACTTTGAGTTCAAATGTTTGTTTACATTCTTAAGGTTGGAAGTAAGGAGACACAAGTGTTTTACTTTCTAGTATCATGTGTGTCCTTGCTCCTTCGCGTGCATATGCTTGTGTGCGTTTGTGTTTTACTTCTCCATTTGGTCGGGGCAGTCACTCGGAAAGTGTTAGGCGCTCTCTTGTCTCTACTGAAGTGTGTGTGTTGTTTTTGTATAAGACTTTGGCATCAGACAGGAAGGAAGAAAAAGAAACTGCATACAAACACACATTAACAAACAACATTCTAACCTAGTCAAACTCAATTATGAGAAATATTTGCATCTTTTAATCTGACTTCCTTCAGGAGAAAAGGCCACTTGCCTCTAACTGTTGCCCTCTTGGTATTTCAAAAGCTCAAAAGGCTTCAGTGTTAAATGGTCTTTGTAGTTGTCTCCTACTGCTGTGGAAAGGATGAGATGGCTTCCAGAGGCCAGTAACGAGATATTTAATGATTTTCTCCTGCAGGGCATAGTGTGAGTGTATGTACGGTACACCTACACATTTGCTTGCATACTTGTTTGTTAGCAGACAGTTTTTTAAATATTTTTTTATGGGATTTGGTGAATCCCTTCTTGCCTTAACTTCGGAGGGGGTTGTTAATGTCTCCTCATAAAATGCAGAGTCAGTACCTGTGCACTCATGGTTGCAGTAAGTAGGAGCTACCATAAATGGTGAATTTCAAGACAGTGAGCTTTTCTTTGTGATCTTCCATTTTTGTACGTCATTTGGCTTGACTCATGTTTCCAGAGTGAAATGTGGAAATGAATATTTTGAACTTATCTTATATATATATCTGAACTTATCTATATAATTTTTTTTAAAATTTAGATCAACACCTTTTTTTTATTTGAAAGATTTTTATACTCTGGTTAATCTTTGATGTTGGCCAGTAGATCACAAGCAGCAGCAGAAACAGCAGCCCGCTAATTGGGCCGTCTTCGATGATTCCTTGCCTCACTCCTCAGACTCCCCCATCACAGAAAAGCTAAAGCGTTTAGCAGACATGACGGATGAAAGGTGGGATAGAGCTACCTGCTGCGGGCAGTGGTGATTCTCTGCAGCTCTTTCTATACAGATTTAACAAGGGCTCTGGTTTATCCAGCTGTCATGTGATATACAATATGACAGCTAACAGGGGTAGATCATTTCAAGTGTGTGGAGCTCTTATGGATTGTAGTTTGCTGTTTCCTGTTCGCACAGACATACTTAATGTTAAAGAGAGCATATAACAAGTGGAAGCTGATGGTGGAAATGGCTGCAGAGATTATATTTGAGGAATGAAGCTGAACATTAACGAAGTTGATTTTTGCTGTTTTAGAGAGATTTTATAGGCTAAAGAGTTAATGGGTTAATCAGGAAATAATGAGTACATTTAAGCTTATAAAATCATTTGCTGTAGCCTTAATTGGATTTGCATTTTGTATACATAAAGGTCATGAAGCGATCCTTTGATGTCTTGTGTGCTCATGACTTGCATGTTAAGCACAAAGCAGACTGTAAGGACTGCAGATTGTATTGCCAAAGGAGACCGTCTGTTATCTGTAAATCAATATAGGCTCAGAGGGTAGGTTGGATTATAGCAAAAATCTTGGTAAACGATTTACGAGAGCTTTGAAAAGTGTGTGCATGCAGCGGCAGGCCAGCATCTCTGTTTTGGGTTTAAGCAGTGAGACCAGCTTAGCAGCTCAGTGTACAAGAAGCTGGTCCTAGCGGTCCTCCTGTCTCCTGTGTGGGTAAATGAATGCGGCTCTGAGCACTGTAGTGCTGTGCTGTAAGGAAAAATGCTGGAGCCATTACAGAGGAAACAGGAGCCTTTATTGGTCTGTCTAGTGTACACCTGGTTTCTATAACAGGCCTCTCCCTGTACAGTCATTTCTGTGCGAACTCGTTTGCTTGTGGTTCTTGGTGTGTCTTGGCTTCTCGCTCCCATGTCTTAGCTTTTTCTGCCCTTGACAAACTTCAGCTTGTTTTCATTTTTTTTTAAAAAATTTCCATGCAAGGCTTCTCACACACAAAATGTTAATTTAGGCTTCTTTCTCATTGGCATTTAAAAGTATTCTCAGTTTTCACATTTGAGTGAGTAAGAAATTGCAGCCAGCTAGTGTGAGGCACTGTGTTCGAGGTTCAGGCAGACTGACAGGAGCTGCTTGCCTCGGATCCTTCTTGCTCCAGAGATCCCATTGCTGACGCTGCCTTTCAGGAGCCAAGTGACATTTTGAAAATGATTCTTACGTCAAAGAAGATGTGTCAGGGTGAAATGTGCAGTGACCTTTCTGTCTCTGTGTGTGTATGTTGGGAAGAGTCCAGTCTGCACAGAAGAACAGCACACAGGGAGGAGATAAGGCTTACACCCAGCTCCACGCCCGCATCCTTTCTTTTTCATCAACCCAGCCCTTAGACCAACCAGGAATGAATCAGAATGGGTAACACGTTGACCTGTACTGGGCAAGGATGTCCCACTCTGGGACTCTTCATGTGTCAGCAGCCTGATAGACACTCCTCTCCGCATGCTGACATCCATCCTGCCTGGAACAGATGCAGGGTGGTGTTGTGGCCACCCTTCCACCTCACCCACTAGTGCAGCATCACTTTGACAACGGAGGCTGTAACAGGGGGCAAAAAAAGCAGTAATATGATTGTGGCCCAGTGTGTAAAATGTGAATACATGTGTTGGAAAGATTTGAATGGTTACATTTTGGCACAATGTTGCGAAACAGATCAAATACATTTACAGAATTACCAGAATGTTTTTACACACCACTCGGCTTCTAATCATTAGTTATTATTAATCTCTGGCAACAGCGTGTTTTGTCTTGTCTTCTCCCCATCACCCCCATCCGACTGCTGCCTGAGGTTTCTTCCTGTTAAAAGGGAGTTTTTCCTTCCCACTATCACCAAGTGCTTCTCCAAAGGGGGTCGTTTGATAGTTGTAGTTTTCTCTCTATTTTATTTTGGGTCAACCTTACAATTTAAAGTGCCTTGAGGTGATGGTTGGCTAAATACCTTCAGACAATGTTTGCTTAATCACATCATCCGTGGTTTGTTCAGTAGTTAAAATAGCCAATGGGGAATAATGGACGCATTTAGGTACACAAAAATAGTGGACCCCTGTTCACTCTAATTTCCTGCTTTTACTTGTTTTTTCCATCACACACTTGCATAATATAATACGTGCTGGGAAAGCTGGATTCGGTAAACCAGCTCTGCATGCGCCACTTCCTTCTGTTGTTTTGTTGGGCCTGGCTTTTCCAAAGGTGTAATTCTGTGGAATTGTGAGGTGTGTGTGTTGCATTTTATTTGGGAAAGGCAACGTTTTGGTCGGCTGTGTTTTTGGTAGGCCGTGAGTGTTTTTCTGTGGCTGCAGTGGAAAGCTTTGCAGCCTGCTGTAAAACTTTAGCAGATCAGAGTTAATGGTAACAGTGTTGACATGAGTTAAGTGTTAGACTAATTTTGTGGTCCGTACTGCAGATGGGTTTCTATAAAGTTAAGTGACTGGGCAGAACAGCGTGCATGTTTAGACGTGTACGTATGCACATTTGTTGGTGTGAATGCATACGGTGGATACTTTTCCTAGCTGCAAGTGACACTGTGCTCAACATTTATTGACGTGCAGTCAGTCATTTCAACGATTGTGCTGTCAGCCGTTGAAGCAGTTTGTGAGTGGTCCTGTCCAACACAATGATTGGTTAATCCCACGTATCAATGTCTGGCCATAAAAAAAAAAAATCAATGATTTGACGCTTCAGAGACCTTTAATCAGAATGAGGGGTGATCGAGCTTTGATCCGAAAGATTAACATGCGTAATACTTGAGACAGTGTGGCCTTGATAGAATAGGGAATGATTGAATTTGAAAATGCTTTAGGTGCTGGTGACTCAAGGAGCAGACCTACGTGTAAAGACTTACCCATCCCCCACGGCACTGGAAATAGTATTTTTCTTTTCTCTTGAAATTTTCTCTACCAGTAAATATGTGTTGAATCTATTTAAACTGGGAGGAAAAGATGAGCTTTCCTGTGAAACCTTGCCTGTACTGTTGTAAAGACAGTCCAGCCTGGTTTTTGTTTTTCACAGTGAAAGCCCCCATTGAGAGCTGCTACAGTAGGTTTCAGTGAGGCTCCAGTAGTTTCTGGGACACTTAGGCAGTCATCTCCACAGGCAGGTTTGTAAACCCCCTTGTTCTCCTGTGTGTGCGTTGCCCTAATTGCCAATCTGTAGCTGTTTTCTTTGCAGCAATGCTCTGGGCTACAGTAGCACACTGCATCCAGTCAGACAGAGGCTTGTTTCTCTGCACCCTGCCTCATAAAAGTCTGTGTAGAGTGTTTGCGGTAGCGCGGAGAAGCTGTGAAATGGAGAGGCCGGCATGCAACCGTCCTGTCAAGTCACATGTTTGATGAAAAATTTTGACCATCCCTTTGTCACGTCCTCACATCATTGTGCTACTTACTGTAAAGTCTGAGTGCTCTCCAGTGACTATCCCGTATCTGTATAGATGACTGCTGGTTGTACTGGCCTTGAGTCACACTGTTCAAAAAAGGTCAGTCAGTGTGTCATATCTCACCCTCAGCATTTTTTCAGACTGGCCGTCAAGGACACAATAGGAAATGAAGGATGCTGTTAGACTCAGGCACATGTTTATACATAATAATATGATTACTGGAGCTCTGGCTCGTGTTTTACTTTCTTTCTGCTTGCAGCTGTAGACGACAGGATGCCTTCCAATTGAAAAAGAAATTAACACTTTATTAAAACTGTGCATCTACTAGCACAGGTAGTTTACTGTGACCTGCTTGCTATATTATTAGACATATAAAGGTAACTGTTGGCATTGCAGTTGCCTCTTCTTTTAATTCTCAGGGTACACGGAAGCACGATTGATTTAGTTTGGGACTCTGCGTGATGCCACTTCGATATTAAGTCTTCAGTCTTTGTTTATGTTTAGCTTTTTGCACTTGGTGACAGTGTATAATTACAGGAACTGGAAACAGATGGGCCCGTTTTCTTAGTATCTTTACAACTCTGAATGCATGCTGCATAGAATGTATAAATAAAGGATTTACCCTCCATATTTGAAAAGCGAAACCACCGAGGAAGTGCAAATAATCTGCACTCCTTCTAATGCCCAGCAGGGGGCAACTCTACTGGTGGCAAAAACAAGATCATCAGATAGCATAGAAGTCCTGAAGGAAATATGTGTACTTCGTAGTTGATGTGTTAGAGTAGTGAACACTGCACTGATTAGTTTAGGGAGATTTATTGTATGAAAGTGCCTTGAGTGGTCAAGTAGAAAAGCACAATATAGGAACCATTTCATTACTGCTTTGTGAGTTTTACTCTTAGATTATGAGGCTCTAACTTTAACTTTTAGCAATCCGTTACCTGCTGAACCTTTTTCTAACCTCTCAGCCTCTCTGTCTTCGCATCCCAGAAAATCACAATCCGTGGGAGCTGCTGAAATCTTCCCATTTAGTGTGGGAGACATGTCATTGTGCCTGCTATGCCCACTGACCTAATTTAGCTCAGTGGGTAGTTTCCCCCCAGTGCCTAATGCCATACCAGTGAAACTTGGGGTGCCGCTAATTGTTAAACAATAAATATTTTCTGCAGTAGGTAAAAAAACTGATTGGTTGACAAAGAAAATGTTATTGTTTCTCATAACAGAGCATGATGAGGAGAAGATGAATATAGATTTTTAATCTCCAGCTGTATGTGATTGGATAGCTGCTGATCCTTGTGTACTTTTGTGTGTGTATGACTGCGTGCATGTGGAGATGTGTGTGGGTTAATAAAGCCTGTGGTAAACATAGAACTGGGCCCTTGTTACTGTGTGATTGTCAGCAACTGAGATCTGCCCTACTGTCGATCCCAGGGCAGCTGCTGTTATACTCACACCAGTATTTTCTCTCTTGGCTTTTTTTAATTTCCTGGTTTGTGCATTTGGGTTTTTATCCTCTTAAAGTTTCGTGTCAACCAGTTTCTTATATCTAGAAAAGTTAAAATACTTTTTTTAATTTATAGCTATTTATAGCTTTTATTTTCTTTTTTGAACACATCACCTTCTTTATTTCAGTGTCTCTGTGTCCCAGCTGCAACATGTATTTAAATTCTGTCTTTGTCTATACATTTCTATCTAGCTGTGTTCCTTTTTTTTAACGATTGAGTTGATTTCTGAAAAGTAGATCAAGGTCATAGCACATATTGGTATAGCACAGGGAAAAATGAGACAAAGCAAAATTCCTTTGTTTTCTTAGCCTTGCTATTTTTCTACAAGACAATGTGTGTCTGCGCAAGCCTAGAATTTAAGTGGCTCTGTGGCTCAAAGTTCATTATAAATCTAAGAGTCGTTTAATGAGAGCTTGCTGCTCTCTGGCTGAGTCGTTCAGGGTAACACGGTGGAAATAAAACCAGTATTATTCTGAATGAGACAGCGAAAGAGAGTTATACAGACACAGACAGAAGGAAAGGAAGAGAGCTGGTATAATGAAGGCAGAAAAACTAAGAAATGTGATGGTGACATGGGAAATAATGAGGTACACCACCCAAGCTGGACGTCTTGCCATGTCTTGGTGGGGAACTGGGCGGGTGGTTGGTTGAAGTTATCAGAGCGGCGCTGTCAGCTCTTCCTTGCCAGGGGTTGCTTTGTGGACAGGAGAGCTGATTGAGTAGCTGTCTGAGTGGGGAGACTCTGCTGACTGTGAGCGATCCATCTCTGGGATGATGGGTAATAAATGACTCTGTGGGGGTCGCCTCGGGGCTGAAGGTGATTGACAGGGCAGCTACGTCTGTGCATTTTCCTCGTGCTTGTTTGTGTGCATTTTGAACCTGGGTGTCTTGGGGTTTAGGGAAAATGGAGAGAGGAGAGAGAGGTAGATTTGTTACAAGTGTTACAAAAAGAGATCAGAAATCAGGAAATGACAAAGTTCTGAGTTATTTTCTCAGAACTTTGAATTAGCATGGTGAAAATTTGAGATATCTATCTCGAAGGTTTGATTTTTGGAGAGTAAAGAAAATGTTTTGCTCTGTTTTTTGTTTTCAGTGGTGGAAACAAGCTTCGGTACTAATCTCACTATTCCTGGTGAAAATGAGCACATCTAGCACATTACACTATGGTTTGAGCTCACACCCAACTAGGGAGACAGAGACACAGCTTGAAAGGTACAAGTCCAACTCAAAATCATTAAATTTTGCTGTCATGCAACTTTTAAAATGCTCAGAGCATCACATCATCAGTTGTTGATAGTGTCCCTACAGCTAAACCAGTCATCTTTGCCCCACTGTGTCTCACTTTGCATACTAACTCATTCTACTGATGTGGTCTAGTCTGAGTAAATACGTAATTTTATTTTATCTTTTTAAGTCTGAAAATTAGAACTTAGAGAAAGTGTGGAAGTTTAAGGCTTCAGCCGTGTAGGCCTAATGACCTGTGGGCTACCCCGTGGCAACCACTGGATGTTGGGTAAAAATGTTTGTCCACAGACAATTTGCTGAGTGGTTGCTGGAGTTTGCTAACAGTTGCTAGGTAAAAGAGGTCACAAAGAGGCTGCTACAATCCCCCTGATTGCTTTAGTTCCTAGCATATTGTCACAGTGGCTGTAGTTTACTTAGAAGACCCCAGGTTCTCTGCAAACACCCCCCGACTGCTTGTAGAGTGGTAGTAAAACTGAAAATTGTGACAAAAACTAGAAATGTCACATGTACAGCGATGATTAACATCTATGTTTTTTTTATTAATTTATTTTAAATCCCAATTTTTTGTTACTTTCTTATACATTATGTTCATTTCATCATCCACCTGAGAATACAATGTTACGGTCTCCATTTGAATTTGTTTCATGTGCTATGATCAACCTGCATCGCCTGTATGTAACTTAACAGTCACCAAATTTGTATCCATCTTATTCGATATTGAAAAGAAATATGTCTGCAGCATTGAGCATTAAAAGCAAATATTGAAAGCTTGCATTGATTCTTGACCTTGTTTACTTAACGTTGTTCAGTAAATACATCTTAAGACTCATGATTTGATTAATTGTCACACAACAGAGACAATCTAACTACGCAAAGGGCAAAAAGCAATCAAACAAAGACTGATACACATTGCTGTGACGTGCTAACACAAGAAATACATTCCTTAGGTTTTTCTCTCACGGTAGCATCACAGTCCTGGACATTTATCGCGCTTACATGCTTCCTACTGATTAAAATCAAAGTGTCAGTATACATACCTGAAGGTATCCGAATATTTCTGTGTATAAGGTACACGGCAACCATTAACTTTGTGTAGTTGTATACTGTGAAGCAGTATTTTAACTCAAAGTCCACAGAGTCCTAGGCTGAGATTGCATTACATCACAACCATGAAAGAACAGGTAAGATTTACAGTGACTAATTGTTGGTTTTGCTGGGAGAGGTTGCCATGTTAACGCGCAGCCTTCAGGGTGCAGCAGTAATAATGTTCTCATATAATTTCTTTCTAATCGTGCTGTTCATTTATTCTTCAGTTACTGTGTGGGGAGCAAAGGAAATTAATGAGCTCATTATTCTTCGTTGTGTTTTTACAAAGCTCTCACTAAATTAGATAGATACATTATTAATATTGTCTCTTGAGTCCAAATCAATTAGGTGACTGCCTCAAAAAGGCGATTGCTTTGATTGTCTAACTCTAACCCTTGTCTTTTGAGTTGTGCGCTGTGGGCAAAGTTTACTGTGTTGTGGGTGAACTGTAAGATTATATGCTGAGATTGCTGGATTCCAGAGTGACACATAATTACGTCACTTTGGCCCCGGGAGGAGCTGTTAGTATCAGGTTTGTCAGGTGAGCAGACAGGTGCAGGTCCTCTAACACCACTGGGAAAGGACAGGTGACTGTGCGTGTTTTGGTATAATGCAGGATTGGGCTTTTAAAGGGTTGGTTAGGGTGTGTATGTCTGTGTTTGTTGGCCACAAAGAGTAGTCTCAGTTGCGTGCGCACACACACACACACACACACGGCACTCCGGAAAACTGGGAGGGCAGGATTTATTTTGGTTTAAACACTGCTGTGTGGATGACTTTTACATTCACTTGCTCTTTGGACTTTGGATATCTGACACAGAAAGATAGGACGCAAGGTAATGTTTTTATGGTACTCTTGGCTGTTTGTGTGTTCCTTTATATTCTAAGTATTTGTTTTAGTGTTTTAGAACACTGTGATGTGATATAATTAGACTGAATGAATTTGCTTACATATTTTCCTGTGTACTCATGTGAGGTTTGTGAGATTTTAATTAAGGAAAAAAACGTGAGTGTCAGCTCCTTTCTCGCTCTGCTGTGTTGTCAAGTTTCTTTCGGTGTTAAGCAGTTTGACATGAGGGCCAGGTTTGGCTCTCAGGTAACCATAGCTACACTGAGTTTCCATAGGTACCGGCCCTTATGCCTCTGTCTTGCACTGTTGTTTATTTTTCCCAGCAAAGACCACAGCCAGTCTTGGGTCAAAGTGTTCTTCATCAGGCAGTTATTTGGCTGAAGGACATGCCTGTTCTCTTGATCACAGGTCAGACTTTTCCTCTGACTCAGCCTGCAAGTCATCTCTGATTTAGAGATGGCATTAGCTGAAACCACTGTGAAGGGCTTGCAGTTTTTCTTTTGCCAGGGACCAGATGCAAAGATAGTCTAACTAAATTTAAAATCTACCTACTGTAGGCACTGATCCCTAGTCCTCTGTGTGGAAAACGTGTTCTTCGTCTATTGTACGGAGCCGAGGGAGCTGTTTGCTTTGTTCCCCCTGCCCTGCTCTTATTCCGCTGGTGCAAAGATGGTGGGAACACCTGCAGTGTGCCACATGGGGCAGACAGCGTAACAGGACTCATTACTGACAGAATTTTCTCCTTCCACTGCCTGAAGCGCAGCTGAAAAACACCAAATTAGATGTGCCAAGGCTCTTGTGGGGGCTCGGTGCAATTTTAGGCTGTAATCCGGTTGAGCAAGAGTTGGTGTGACTTGATCGAATCCACGAGCCTGAAGGAACAGAGCTGTGTGGCTGTAGTTTGCATAGCTATTATCATAATCTACTCTAGGGCTGCACTTTTTGTCCCCCTCTGATAACAACGGCGCAAAAAAAAGGCTGTTGTGGTATTTTCAAACGAAACCTCGTAGAGTGCATACGGTACAGACAAATGCACACTCACAAACAATAGCAGTGCAAACAGTTTCTTCTCTCTTGACTGGACTTCAAAGAGCTGGCATTCATAGCATGTCTTTGTCGAAATGTAATGGAAATATGTGTGTATGTGTGATAACATTACCACCTCGTCCTTTAAAGATTTTTTGCATCGTGTATTTTGCATTTTGAAGTATTAAAGGCAAATTGATGATCCCGATGCATTTGTGAAACTCAGTGTAGAGGAAACATTTTGCTCTTCACATCTAAACAAAAGGCCAAAAGCAACCTGACAGTTAACAGTTAACGATATGTAAATGTAAAAATAAATGCCTATATAGCTAAAGCCACACAGAGCACCGCAGAACTCAAACCATGTCAATGTGGCACCCAAATACATTGCCCTTGTGGCTTACAAATGCACTGTTGCACAAAAACCTGCAGCTGAAGCAGACCGCGGGGACTACTTATGTTACCATAGTGCTAAACACGCACAGCACCCAGCTATTTTAGAAATATTTTTGACTTTTTAAAAAAATATAAAACCTTAGATGAAATCCTTCCATAATATTTCCATCTTTGATTTGATTGATTTTGTTGACATAAACAAAAACTGATAACATTGAGGGTCTTGGAAGTCACTTAGCTGCTTTAAAAAGTGCACAATCTATTTTCAGTCAGCGTCTACAGAAAATTAGATTTATTCAGTCAGTTACAGGTCTGAGAGTGTGAAGAGAAACCAATTTGCAGGCTCTGCAGCTCTCTGCTGCCTTAGGCCTTGTATTAGGATTGATGCTGCAGAGTTTCTTTTGGCCCCAATGCTATCTGTCCGAGGGCGACACCGTGGAGCACACCAAGCTCAAGGTCATTCACCCGCAGTAGGATTATTCCTTGTGTTTAGATGCGTGTTATTATATTGATCAATACCTAAGATTGTCTTTCTTCTTTTCCTTTATATATAGATCTCCCTGCCTCCCCTCTGCAGTACCAGTGTGGATCAGTGGACTACCTGTGTTCTCCAAGGCTCATAAAGAAAGGTCCGACCCCCAGACCATGTCACGACAAGCCTCCAATCAAACCGCGGCCTCAGCCCCCCACCTCGCCCAGAACGCTAACCGCACAGAAACCTCAAGGTAAAAATCCAGTGACACTTCAGCCCCTTGAAGGCCAGTTTTGACATTGGTGCTGTCATTATAATTGAAAGGCGCTGCAAGGTTGGACCCCTGCTATCGAGCCGTGATTTATTCTGCTCTGACAAAACACTTTTCTATAACATGGTACGTGTCAGCTGCCTGACCTCACTCTGCCACTCACCGTGCTCAGTAGGTCACCTCTGCAAGAGCTGCTGCTGCTGTAAAGCAGGGCAGTGGCTCCCAAGTGTTTGTGATCGGGCACCATTTGAAGAATGCTAAATATGAACATGTGTTGTGTTTAGGGAGTCGCTGGGAAACATACTAGGACATTACACCACAGACCTGTCCCCGATTTTTTTTTTAAATGCTCTGAACTATTCAGAGAAAAATTCCTGCTGATCATTTAAAATTGATCATTTGATTAGCATTTCTGATCAAGGAAAAAACAAAGTTTTATAAAGCACCACAGCCGCCCTTTAGAATAGCTTAGATATTTCAAGATCCTCTCATTTTTCATGAATTGACACTGATGGTAAAGATCATTGGCTAAAAATGGCTGAACTTGGACTGCAGTGCTGAAAACAGTCAGTTTTAATGAACCGTCTCTTTCCCACACAGCTCAGAGGTTCATGGGTTAGCACCAGATTTGCTGGCTAGGAGTTTCAAACCTGTTTACATTTCATATTCTTGCTTTAAAGCTGTTTGAAATAAAATATCAGTTAGCTGATGACAAGTCAGTAAAACATATTATTCCATTGCAATAAAATCATCTGTGGCCTTTTGCTTTCTTACTTGTCTGCACATAAAAGTGTAAATATAATGCATATTTTGCAAAGGAACTAGTTGTACTATGCTTTGACTGTCATTCGCCTGACTTATGAGCTACTTGGGCACAGTTACAGTTTCTGGTACTGCATTTGAATGCATGCAGTACTTCCCACCTGACAGGATGAACTTCCTCACTGACATCTCCGAGCTAATCCAAAGGGAGGGAGAATTGAATTAAAAGGGAAGTCGTAATTCAGTCAGTTTTTGAGCAGAGAAGAATCTAAAACTGGACGTAGATCTCTCTGGCCTAAAAGCTTTGGTGGTGCAGAACATGCTGAATCACTTAACTGATGAATTATGTGGCAGAAGCAAGTAGCGCTTTCCCTTTTTTCTTTTTTTGCCTTTTTTATTGGATTGCTCTTTACAAATGTTGTGAGTTTTTTTGCAGCTACAGTGAACAACATTAATAACAATGGTTTAAAATAATGGATCAGTTAAACTATTAATTAAAAAATTAACTTGCAAACATTCATTAATTTACAGTTTTTACTGTTTGTCCAACTGTTTGTTGGTGATGCTCTATCCTCTGTTTCCCACTCATACATAAAATGCTTACCCCTTACTTTTATTTAACATACTCCATATGGCTGAAAAACAAGTATATAAAATAAAGTTGTTGCCTTTCTGATGAACTGATGAAACTGAAACATCTATATTTTCATCCTCAGTAGACAGCTCACCGCACATAAACACATGCACTATTACTACTGCATAAAGAAAAGTCTCCTTTCTAATCAGCAGTGGCCCACACAGATGGAGGAAGTGCTGAAATTAACAACTGTAACATATCAGCACATTTCCTGGTTTCTGACAAAAATGCTTCCTAAAATTAAATGTATGAAAAAAAATTCGGATATGTCAGTAAAGTTGGCCTATTATGTAAGCGTTTATTAAGTGTAGCATATATTTTTAAGAGAGCACTGTCATTATTGCACTTGCTTATTTTTTTCTTCTTTTCTCATCTTTCTTGAGCCACAATGGCTTACGCACATGCTCTCAGCATCCTGTTCAGAAATAAGGAAGTTGCAGATCGCTGACGCTCAGAGTTGATCTCGTCCTGCCCCACTGCGCTGCTACGTTTTTCTGTCTCTTCTGACTTTTTTTTTTGTATTTTCTGTGTTTTATCTCAAGTTTTTACAAAGTGAACCAGCGACACAGCTATGGAGGTTTTCTCCCTTGGATTTATTCCTGTTACCTGATTGCTTTTGTTCTTGTCTGGAGCCTCATGCTTCTCTTTTGCTCTGCTTTTCTTGTTTTGTCTGGACCCGCGCATCTGTAGTGCCCCCTAAACCTGCGCACCTGCTCGCCCTTGGGCAAGACAAGAAACCTAAGAGGATCCCACCGGCACCCTCCAGGCCTCTGCCAGCACCCCCTCTTCCACCTAAACCAAAGCCTACGCTAACCCCTCCTGGCCAGGGAGCACAGCCGCAGAGAGAGGCCCAGAAAGTTGGGCTGCTGATTGAGAGGTTTGAAAATTCAAGGTAAGCTGAGAAATTTAGACTGGTTTAGACCGGCTTTAGACTGAGACTGGTTAGTTTGGCAGATTTATCGTTTGTCTTCTAAAAGGAGTTTCAGGTTAGCCATTTTTTATTTGTACAGGTTTAAGATGTGGGCTAGTTTTTCAGTGAGACGTAGATACAAGGAAACAAGAAATTAAAGTTTTGCTGTGCAGCCCGAAGTATTGATCCTCGATGTAATACACATCTGTAAAGGTGATGTGATAGTAAGTTTTTCTTTGTTTTTATTTTTCCAGGGTCCCCATCCTTGGGGTGCTTCCACGCTCACAGCTGCAGCTGTGTCTGAGGATGGACAGTGCACCGGATATCACTTCCTGCAGCCAGGACACCACAGCAAAGGTTGCAGGAGACTCCTTCCCTGTGGATAAACCTGCGCTTGGCAACTTTGAACGGACTGACGACGAGACTGATCTCTCGCGTCTGGCTTCCATGCGCATCGACGGCACCGGTGATCCTGTGATGGATAGCTGTGCAGAGAATGACATCACGCAGAACGATGGCTGCCTCAATGACGTGGGGCGGGATGAAGGTTCATCCCGCAAACTTCTGGACAATCCGGACTCCTCAGAGCAGAACGGGAAGATTCCCAACCGGGACAGTGGCATTGACAGCCCGTCGTGCACCGTAGAAGGGGAGGTGTTCCCTAATGAGGATGTCATTGACGAGGAGGATAATTACGACAGCGTCACTGAGACAGAGAGTGTGTCCTGCTGCGTTACACTGGACAACAAGCGAGACTCAACGCAGGATGAGGACAGTGACTTAGATGAGGGGAGCAGTGGGGAGATACACTCTCTGACAGACACACAGATCGGGTATCTCACAGATACACACTCGGAGGCGCAGAAAGTGAGTACCTCCCTCGCTCAGCATCAGCAGGTCATAAGCACACATACCAAAGACCGTAACTTTAAGTCTGAATACAGACACCGCCTCGCTACAGCCTCCGCCGTTCAGTTCACGTGATGTGTGGTAATTGTGAGGAATTCTGATAGCTTGTTGAAATCGAAGCACACGTCCTGCGAGTTTAAAAGCTTCATCTCAGCCCGCCGTTCGTGTAATGGAAAAAAGTAGCGTGTGTCTATAATTATCTGAGCCTGGGTGAACACTTTCAAAGAATACTTCTGCATGAAACGTTAGACGCTATTACAGCCTCAGTTTGCCAGTCACAAATGATTTGAGCTGTAGCTAAAAGGGACTCTTGTGTTACATATTTAAAAAAGCTGAATAGCTGCCCAAAAGCTGTAACAAAAGCATGTTTTGATTGCCAGATCAAAGACTGCACAGACAGTGTTCCTACAGCTGATCTAAAATTTCAGCTTTTTCCTCTTCTTCACTTGTGTCACAGTACAGTATCGATTGTAAACAACACAAGTACCTCAGATAGTTGTCATAGCCTTCCTTGTGGCCTAAATGTGTGGTCAGTGCTTCCTGTTCTATCCAGCAGCTTATGAAATATTTCATAGTACAACAGTATCACAGACATGAAATATACTAATATTGGAAAAGAAGAAGCGATCGTGAAGGTGATGACAGATTAAGCTGTCCAATGAGAAAGCTTTTTGTAAATACTACTCAGGCTAAATCCGGAAATGTTAGACATTAGGAGCCAATAGGAGTGTTTTAAGACAGTAGATTTATGTGGCATTGCACTCATGAATGTCAGCAGTAGTTGTTCTTCCTCAGCTGTTGTCAGTACTGTAAAACATGAACTGTCTGCCCACACCCGCAGCCTTTTGGGGAAAAGGTATCTGTGCTCTTCAGCGCTTCCTGATCCCAGCACCGCTGTGCAGAGGAAGGGTGTGTTGATCTATGTGCATGCGTGTGTGGTTGGTAGCCTTTCTGTGTCTACATGAATGTGTCTAACAGCACAGCTGACATGTTGATGGCTCTATAATGACAACCTTTTGACAGAGGATGTGGTTTTTTTTTAGTGATGTGAGGTGCAAGAGTGACTGAAAACAAGTTCTGCTGACTTTGTGTGCCCTCTTCTTTGCACACAATGAAAACTGAGTTTCACTTTTGTTCACATAGTAATATTTGGCATTGTTAGATTTCCTTACAAAGCATAATCTCTGGTGAGTTTTCCCCTGCCATCTGTGCCAGGGTAAGAGAACAGAGGAGTGACAAATTCACGGAAAAACCCAAGCTGAATTATCTTAGTGAGATCTTAGGTCATCAGAACAACGTCAGTGCACACTGATATTGATTCTCCATGTCACTGGAGCTCAACTGGAAGGATGGAGCTGCTCTGATGGTGACTGTGAAGGACATACCACATGTGCCGCATCTTTTTTATACTAAACGATTCAGTACCCCATCCTGCTTTATGAGTAGGAGCATTTTCATCCATCAGCGATAACAAAGCCTCAAGATCCCCTTACTGCAGGGGTAAAGGTTTCAGGTTTTTTTGCACAGTCACAATCTGGGAGGCAAAAAACGACTCCCCATAGCACAAATTCTATCATTTTTGCATCAAGACTTGGTTAAGCTCATGTTTAGGTTTGGCCTAAATGAATGTGATGCAGTCATTATATTCTGGAAACAAGGCTGCGTGTTTTAATTTGAAGACAGCTGTTGCGAAACCTGGATTGTAGCAATAGGCTAAATGTTTTGTGACCTCAGTGTGCGTTGAACCAGTGATACAAGGATGAACTACTGCAGCGTTTTCATGTCATTTCAGCTCATCAAAGTGAAAGAGAGAGGAAACAGAGCTCTTCAATTTCACCGCAGCAGCTATTAGCACATCTCATAGTTTACTGCTGCTGAACTAAACCGGTGACTAAAATAACACTTTGTGAATGTCAGTTTACAGTAATCTGCTGCAGACGTTGCTGATAGTTACCTCAGCCACAAGCATAAATATTTGGGGCTTTTACATAAGTCCAAGATCCCCTTCAGACACTTCTGTTTTTCCTACAAGCATTGCTGCTACTTCTCATCAAGCCAGCCATGAGCTCTGTCTGTTGATGCTTCAAAGGCTGTAGGGGTGCTGCGACAGCTCCAGCAGGAACTGGGTGTGAGATGGGTTACACCCTCACCGGTCATCACAGGGGTGACACACGGTGAGACAAACACGGGCTTTGAGTTTCCGTATCACCTAGTAGTGTTTTGAACATTGGGACGTAAGTTTCAGTGACGTGACAAAATAATCGTGTGTGTACATGTCGTAAATTGATACTAAAGATGAGCACAAAGGAAGTTTCTCCCTTTGCCACATGGATGTGAAATTGCAATCCTAGTGTCACACTCACGTGAGGTTAAACTTTAAATGAAGAAGTAACACAGAAATTTGAATTTTAAGGAACTCAATAATTGGTATCTTTCTGCCACACAGTTTGGTTATAAAACCGATGCACGTGTTTGTGTGCTAAAAAGAGAGCAGCTATCCCATGTTAGTGGTTTCATACAAAAAACACAGTGAATAACTGCAGGGTAAAAAAGGGTAAAAATAAATAAATAAATAAAACTATATATTACGAATGTTGTTTAGCGTTTACAGAAAGTGTAACATAAAGGTTATTCAGGTAGGAAGTAGTAACCGTGGTTACTTTAACACTGAATAATTACATCCTAAAAATGCTTCTGTGGCAGTAGCTGTGCAGTGTAACCTGTTGGGTGGCTGTGGTGAATTATATCACATTATATTGAACATACTTTTTTGTCACATGAGTATTTATAACTTAAAGCATAAGGTGTCAGCTTTCTTTCATCTCTGACTGCTGTCTGAAAACTTCTCAAATATGGTGGAGTTGGCGTGTATGTTTGTCTTTTTTTGCCTTAGATGTAATCTTTTGGTGCTTTTCTGTTTCCCCTCAGTGCTCAGAAGCTCAGAAACTCCTGAATATTGCCAAAGAGCTTCTCCAAACTGAAGAGGCCTACGTGAAACGACTCAATCTCCTCGACCAGGTATCGCTTTCCTTTCGTATGCATCTCTTTATCTGTTACTGGCTTTGTGCGAGGTTTTTCTTCTATCCTGTTTAAATTTCTGTCGCCTAGTAGTGCTAGTGTTGTTAGCGATTGAGATTACAGCTGATCTGGATTAATGCTGGGACTGAGACCCACTACACACCAACCCTCTGTTGGCTTGATTACTTAGAGCGCTCTAAGTGCTATCTTGTAAGATGTAATGCACCTCTGTTTGTGTGCATGTGGACTATATTTATGAATGTCCAACATAAAGAGTGCTTCGTCACCGCAAACCTGAGTGTGCATCGTGTGTTTGTGTCTGTTAAAGGAGGCACGTAGGTTGTTGTGTGTTGCAACCCACGCAGTGATCTATATTTCTGTCTAAATTCTGTGAACTAAGCATGTGTTTCCCGACCCTTGGCTCTATTTATGACTAGACAGCTATTTTTTGATATAGCTGTCTACCCTTGGTCATTTAAAAAAAATCATATTTTGTATCTACCAGTGAATATAGTTTGTCTTCTTTCAGAGAAAACATTTATATTCAAACTTAAAACTTCAGAAAACACTTTAGATAAATCGCGCTGTTAAAAAAAAAAAAAATAAGGATGTGAACTCAGTGATCTTATTTACTTACTTGACTTCTGCCCAGCTTCTAATTTTACAAGGTTATTTTCTGTTTTCTATTGGACAATCTCCTCTATATAATAAGCCTTTGTGCCAGTTTGCACTGGCCTGCACTCTAAAACCCAGAGATGCTCACTTAAGTGTAACTTAAAATAATGAAGTGAAAGGACCTCAGGAACACAAGTTACTTGGCTCATGTTCAGTTGCAAACCAGTCATTGCGGCTCTTAATTTTTATCACCCAGACCTCACACTCTCGGCTTCTTTGTGACAGGCTAAAGTTTGACTGCTTTTTTTCCTGTACCTGCAGTTTTTTCTCTACCTGCAGCGTGGTGAGTCGCGTTTATGACGAGTGTTCACTGCCAGTGGTTAAGTTGCCTTCCTCTTTGTTGAGTTCATGTGGTAGAGTTGATGATCTCTAACCTATCACAGAGCAGCTATGGTTTATTTGTTACTGAAGGCAAAACGTTTTTATGGTTAACTTCCTGTTTTTGTCTTACAACTTTCACATGAAACTTGTTTCCGTGGATACCGGTTACTGCGATTGTCAAGGAAGCAAAACTAGATGCAGTGATTTGGACTTTATCTCAAGAGTCATGGCGAATGATGTGCTCGATTATTAAGCTGAACCTGTACATAAAGAATCTGTCGCTGATGCTCCCCCTGTGAAATCAATCAATCTGTAATAGTGCTTAATTGGACAGAAACATTTTTTTAAGCCAACAGTACTGATAGTCAATTATTGATTCTTCATAACTGAGTGTCAAATTTCCACAAAGTTTAAAAACACACAAGAGAATAAGCGCAAACAGCAGTCGTCTAGATATCCTGAGATTTTACTTGCTAATATGAATCAGGCTTGTAGACTGATTATAAAAGATCAACAGTTTGTCTTGAACCACCTTAAAGCATACTGCAGTTTAAAAACAAAATGCATGCAGTTGCCTGCTGGCACTCCCACATCAGCTTATTATGCATTCTATGACATCATTCATTAGACCTTTTGTTCCTTATTTCTTCTTCTTCCTTTTAAGACCTTCTATATACTAAACATTTAAATACCCACAAACCCACCGCATTAACAGCCGTTTACCTTGGCCTACTAAATCATCTTCAGCGAGTTGGTGTTCCAGGCATGAAAAGCATCAGTAAAGTTTAGATAATATAGTGTAGTTTATCTGTTTTTTAGCACATCTGCAGAAAAGTAATCATAGCTTGATGTCATTCACACTTAAATATATATGACAACACGGACATTTTTCTGCCTGAGTTTACATACCTGCTACTTAAACAGAGCCAAGCTGAGTCGAGTTGTGTTCTGAGCGCGAGTTTTTATATACAAATATTTTCTCTGCAGGTATTTTGCACAAAGCTCACCGAGGCTGGAATCCCTCAGGACGTCATTACAGGGATCTTCTCCAACATCTCTTCTATCTACTGCTTTCACGATAAGTTCCTGCTCCCTGAGCTCAAGACACGGATTACTGATGAATGGTGAGGACTAAACACTCGGCATTTCGCTGGCTTTCCTAAAGTATCGGTGTGAAGAGATGAGCCGTTGGGGGGTCATTATTGTCAGGTTTTCAGCAGTGTCTGATTTTAGCTTGTGTGTATTTATGCGTGTCATAAAGACTTACAGGTTGAGGGTATTTTTTTTGTCCTTTTTTCCCACAGTAAGCAGGAAATCTGCTTCCAGTGTGTGATATTATGCCAACATCAGCCACCCTTGGTAGATAATGACTCCTCTGGAGACCTGTCACATAATGGCTCCCCTCACATTAACTCATTAAAATTTATTGGCTGAAATAAACTTGAAAAAACAAAACAAAACAAAGGACATCAAGTCAGAAAAGTGCACCTTAGGAAGAAAATTCATAAGGAGGATTAATTTCTGTAATGCCCCAATAAAATTCTTGAGATTACTCTCATTAGTTATGAGCCTTTGTTTGTGTCTCTTTATGAGTGATGTAATTGCCCCCAGTATTATAGTATTTATGCTTGTGCAGCCTCTCTTGGTTCTAACATGGATATGTGAAATGAATCTGCTCGAGCAACCCTTTAATTACCTCCTCCCTGCTTTAGTAGGAAACTGTGTGATCTTTTTCCCAATAGGCTTTGGGAATTTTCCCTCAAAGCTGCAACTTGATGTATTTACACGTGTAGAGCTGTCTATATATTTGCATGAACGAGTAGCTAATGTGCATTTCATTAAAACACTTCAACAATCTTTTGATATAGAGACAAGTGCATATGAAATACTAGACACCTTGGCATGGAAATTTGTTTTGGAATCATCCGTTTGTTTGCTCGTTCTTGCTTTAGGGAAAACAAACCACGCATCGGAGACATCCTCCAGAAACTGGCTCCATTCATGAAGATGTATGGAGAGTATGTGAAGAACTTTGACCGGGCCATGGACTTGGTCAACACCTGGACGCAGCGATCTTCACAATTTAAGAGTGTCGTTCAGAATATACAGGTTTCTCTCTTCTCCTTTTTTTTTCTCTATTTTTACATTTTTTCAACAGCATGTCTCGGGAAAAGAACATCCAATCATATGTATCTAAAGATTATTTGGATTTTATATAGTTTTTTTCAGGAATTTTGTGAGTTTTAGCAAAAATTCAACAAGTCTTCTTTCTGAATTAATCAGTTAAAGTTTTGTTTTTTTGTTTCAACCAACAGAAACAGGATGTGTGCGGGAATCTGACGTTGCAGCACCACATGTTAGAGCCAGTCCAAAGGATTCCTCGCTATGAGCTCTTGCTCAAAGACTACCTGAAGAAGTTGCCCGATGATGCTCTCGACAGAAAAGACGCTGAAAGTAAGTTGCTGCTGACTCACACGTTTACGCTTCATGACTGATAAACTCCGGGTCACAGAGAAATCCAACCAGCTGTGTCTTTGCTTTCCTCAGTAATCTAGAGATTCATGTAAATCACATTTTAAAGACGCGCTTGTTGTATGAAAATACGCCACCCATTGACGAGTATTCAGCTCAAGGCAGACACAGTTTAGCTTTACTCAGAAATATGGATTTAGAACAGAAGAATGAATAAATAACACAAGAAAGTACCATTCAGCTAAAGCCCATGAAATCATTAAAGGTCACTAGGGAAAAAAACAAAAAGAATATGAGCAGATTAAACATCCCCCCCCCCAAAAAAGTGCAGATAAAGCAAAAATATGTCCTGTCCAGTTCATTCAGCAGTGAACACTTGGGAGTTATTCGACTCCATAACTGTACAAGGACAGGAGGGAAGGTGAGAGGAACTGGCCAGTATCTGTTTTCACAGCAAATGTCTTCTTTTCCCTCGACTGTCGACTGCGCAAACTGCAAAACCGCTCGACTGATCAAAAGGAGCCAAAATTCACTTCACCTTGTGGTAAATGTGAAAACAGGCTGTTTGAGAACACGGGCGCTCTGAACACGTCCCTCTGTGTTTTTGTAGTTTTACTCTGCACAGCTAAAACCCACTTATGACGCAGAATGAATATCTTAGTGTTATCACAGTTTTAGAATTATGAAGTGTTGCACTTAATTTCCGTCATATTGAACATTATTGTGTTGCATATGCAGGGTTAGATTAGGATAAAACTTTGGGGGGTTTTTGCTGTAATTTATCAACACTGTGATGATTTGTACAGTCTTCTGAGATAATTAGTATCCATGTATAGCAACAAAAAAAAAGTCCTCGTACAAAATGACCAGATCTTATGTGATGATAATCATTGGAATAACTAGTTAAATGAATGTGTTAAGAAGATGAATGTAGGACATAGGCCTCCTACGTCTCTGCATAGCTGTTAGTATGATACCACAATACTTCACAAAGGTCAGGGTGCTCCTCGTGTTGTTTCAACTACAGCCTGGCAGAAACAGATTACATATATTACATTATCTCATGTCCTCCTACATCCCTGTATCCATTTACCTAATCCTTAACGTCACCACACGGCGTTGTTTGGAGTCTGTGCAAAGGTTTCTCTCATCCTCTCCAGCTGAACAGCAATTTATCACAGTTGTTTTGGCCTCATTTCCCCCGCCTGTGTGTCTCTTCTGTTTATGTAGGTTATGATTAAGATGGCTGACTCAGGTACTCGCAGGCATTAGTACTAGACTCTTGACTGGCTGGAAGCCAGCCTAGAACCCACTGTGTGGTTAATGTTAAGAGTATGCGTCTTTTTAAGTTTGTAGTACTGGAACAGCCTTGGCAGTTTTTCTGTGAATAACATATTTTCACAGGCGTGTAATTGTGTTTGTAAGAGATTTATATCAGAGTTTCTGATAGTCTTAGCTTATTAATAACATGACTTTGTTTTTATTAATTGTTGTTACTCACGTATGTGTATTACAGAAGCACTGGAGCTCATTTCTACCGCAGCTAACCACTCCAATGCAGCGATCAGGAAAATGGTAAGGCTTTGCTCGATGTTCTGAGTCATTCTCTTATTATGTTTTTGCTATCTTCTCTTCTATGCATCAACTCTTTCCAGTACTCTACCACTTGGCTGATTAGGAACTAGATAATGTGTTGCCCAATAAGAGAGTAGCTGATGTGGTACAGTCAGTCAGCAGCATTGCATTGGTACAGACAGGAAGCTGCTGTTTCCTGCCTTCTTGTTCATAGCTCGCGGAAGTCTGACTGACTTTTTTAACACCCAGCCTCCTCGTATTTTTCCTCTGTCTTGTCGTGATGTCTTTCATGTTCTTTAAACAGCTCAAGCAGACACATGCGTCTGTGAATCAATAAAGAATTGTAATATATACTTTCCACCTTGCTGGAAAAGAATGAGTAAGCGTTGTATCTGATAACAATATATTACCCTCTAAAAGTTTGTGCTAGAGCTCCATCTATCATCTCGCTGTAGAGTATCTTCTCAGCTTTTCTGTTTCATCCTGTTGCTCTATGTTTTTAGGAAAAGATGCACAAACTGTTGGAGGTGTATGAGAGGCTTGGAGGAGAGGAGGACATAGTTAACCCAGCCAATGAGCTCATAAAAGAAGGACATATCAAGAAGATGTCAGCCAAAAATGGGACAGCGCAAGACCGATACCTCTACTTGGTGAGAGGCCTGTTAAGTTTGGCAAATATCAAATAAAGGAGATTTTTATTTGATCTGTCCTGTTCATCAACTTCATTATTTCTGTCTCTGATCTAGTTCAACAATATGGTGCTATACTGTGTGCCTAAACTCCGACTTATGGGGCAGAAGTTCAGTGTCAGAGAGAGGATTGACATTGCTGGCATGGCGGTATAATGTTGCTTTTTGGCTTATTCTCTAGCTTTTGTTTTTTTCTCCTTGACCTTTCACTTGTTGTACTGACTGTAAGTGGCATTTCTTCTGCTTTTTGACCCCAGGTGCAGGAGAATGTGAAGCAGAACCTTCCTCACACGTTTGCCATCATCGGTAAGCGACGTTCACTGGAGCTGCAAGCCAGGTAAAGATATGTGAAACAGCCTCAGAGCCACATAATATGAAACAAAAATGAAGACATTATTCTATAAATAAAGCACTTCATATGGTTTTAGAATACGAAACTGTGTTAATTATTACTTACATGAGTAACAAGTCTCAAAAATATAATCTTTCAACCAATCAAAATCAATAACTGCTGATGTTAAAGGAAAAATCCAGTGTTTTTTAGCCTAGGCACCATTTTCTCCTCTTTTGGGATTCAAATTATTAATAAATACAAAAAAGTCTGGAACGGATCAAATGTTGAACAAGAACGTTACAACCATCAACCACAAAATGGATCAAATGTAATCCCATTGCAGTTGTCCATTTCAGAATTGTACACTGTGATTTTGTTGTTATTCAGTCATAATTTCACTTAAGCAGAATTACTTAAACCAATAATATCATCCACTCTGTCTGCAGCAGTTCTTGTCTGACTTCAAAGTGCAGTTTTATTGATGTATGATTTCTTCCCCTATTTGATTAACAGTCATCTTGATCAAAATGGTTTTTATGGCCCAAAAAGCTTTTTATTATCATCCATATGTAGCAAAAAAGCCACAACATAAGCACGCCGCTGTCCCCAGAGGTTTGTTTGTGAACGCTTTGCAGGGATTGTTATGCAATTGGATAACCAGAAACTAGCTTGCAGTCACTTTGCCTTTTGTTAACTGATCTTTTTGTAGGCTAAACTCAGACTTTTGAGACATACACATGTTAAATACACATGTTTCTCTGCTGGGATCCTTTGCATAATGTTTTAGTCACTTATCTAACCCTATCAGTGGGTTAGGCTTACACACCAGCATTTACCTTTAACACTTTTCTTTGATTTTGAAGAAAAACAACAGACTTAGCTGGTTAGCTTGTGGCCAGCTAACTCTGACTGATTTTTTTTATCATTAGCCTTAATGTAACTGTAACTAAAATAATTTGTATTATTCTATACAAGTATTTAAATCAGCCAGTGAACAAAACTCTTTTGGGAACTTATTATTATTTAATGCCCTATTTACTTGTTATTTTCTCATGTTTCCACTCTTTGGGGCTCTGTGTGCACAATGAATTGCATTTACTTGTGAATATTTATTCAGTCACGGCGATGGCCTGAATTTTCTAGTAGGGTGAAATCAACTAATCATATTTTGCTAACTTTACAGGACGGCTGAGGAGAAGGAAGACTGGATTCAGGTAAATTCCACCCACTTGAAGTAGAACTCTTGCATGCATATGAGACAGATAGTGATCTGTGCCTCTCATGTGCATGCAGCATTTTTGGTCTGTGCCTTTGGTTGTTGTGTTTTATTAAAGAAGAATTAGAAGAGATTTCCTCTACAAACTCATGCAGTGTTTGGGAATTATATTCTCTAATAAAGCCCCTCATTATTGCTCATTTAGCCTATTACAGCAGAGTAAAGCTGATTAATACATTTTGCAGGCTGTAATAGGGAATGGGCAACTGGAGAAACTGTGGAGGGTTTTTTTTTTCAGTATGTGAAGATTAAGGAGGGGCTATGGTACCACTCCAAAAGTTTACAGACAGTGGAAAGTAAAAAGAAGCAAAGGTTTTTGCACACTGCTAGCCAACCAGTTATCTGGCCTGTGACACAGGCCTTGAGACTCCAGCATTAGGACCATGATACTTTTTAAGCTCTGATGTCATTGCCGCCGTCACTCGTTTGAAGCCCGGTCAGGGTAGTCAGCATACCACACATGCTTTCTTTGTTCTTCAGTTAGACAGGATAAAGAAAGACGGCTTTCCCCCTTCTTCCCGCTTTCAACTCATAATTTCTCCTCCTCTTTCCTGTAAATCTCTTCTGACTCTCAGGTTATCCAGGCCACGATTGAACGACACAAACAAAACAGCGAGACGTTCAAAGCCTTCAACAGCTCCTTCTCCCGGGAAGATGACTATGTGCCAGAGTCACCGGTCAGTCTCACTCCCCCTTCTTCAGGCACTTCATTGATCAGTCAGTCGGTTGGCCATCCTTTGCAATGAATCATCGGAGACTAGTGGTACACCAAACAAGCTTGTCATAGTCTGGCCTTTGTCTTCCTGAACAGCTCTCCTTCTATGGATGTGGTAGTATCATACAGACAATACGCTCATTTAAAGAAGCTCTCGCCGTTTCCACGTGTAGAGTCTGCGAGTCTCCTCTCACAGAGATCTCTCATGACCTAATAGGGAGAGCCCAACTCAAAGTATATACAAAACTATTATAGATGTGCTTTGACCCACTTTGAGTTGGCCTTAGCTGGACCCAAGCCAAATGTAGTGACACAAGCCAGAGGACCCAAGTCAGAAGTTCCAGACTGACACCTAGTGGTCGAGATAGGTGACTGCAAGGTTAAGCTACTGTTGCTCACTGTGTTTGTCTTCCTCCTCAGGGTTTGTGGTCAAACACATCCATCGACTCCGATGGCGAAAGACTACAAGAAAGGGTAAGATGCTCTTACAGAAAAGTAACACAGCCCTGATCCCTCTACGAGCTCTTAAATGTGCTGCATAGTTCATTCCTATAAGAAGCCAGAGAGAGAGAAAAGTAGTTGCCTCTTATTCAGGACATCAACATTGTTGATGGTTGTCTAGTGAATGCAAAAGGGAGTGAGACTGATTTTGGCCTGACTGCAAGAGGATGACTCAAACTAAGTCAGCCACTAGTCCTGGTAAACAATGTTTTTTTTTTAGTTTTTAGAGTAAAACTACAATCCCCAAAAGGCAACCAGCATCTCTGAGCTTTAGTAAATTCATGCTTACTAAAAGTGAAAAATTAGTCGAAGAATTTCCTTAAAGAAATCATTCTAAATGTAACAATAGTCTAGTTAGCTGTGTTTGTTTTTCTTTTTTCTTTTTTTTTGTTATGCTAAAGCATGCATTACAGTTAGGCTGAGCAAATGTGATGATACTAATCTCAAAAATGAAAAACAGTGTTGTCTTGCTGATCATCCCACTGCAAATGGAAATGAAATGGAGTTTTTCTGTTATCTATACAAACAGGGAGAGATTTATCTTACTCCTCATCCCACATATGTAGTATCTATAACGACAATCTGTGTGGATATTTTCGTGTGTATGAGTGGGTGTATGCCCCCTGTCTTTGTTAATAGAAGGGAGAAAAGGGAGACAGAAAGCCAAACAAACACGGGATGAAGCAAGACAAGCTGTCAGACATTCCTTTTGCTTCGCTTGTGCTGAAATTGAACAGGCTGAAGGCCTTTACACACAATCCCTTTTTTTCCAGAAGAGTTCCAAGAAAAAGGAGAAGGAGAAGCAGACATGTAAAGGTTGCAGCGAGAGCTTCAATTTCACCAAGCGCAAACATCACTGCAAGTCCTGTGGAGCGGTGAGCACAGATGGAACGAGACAAATTTGGGCGTTGTTTTTGGTGGGATGGAGAGAAAAGTGGTGGAACAAGTGGAAATTTTAGACAAATAACTGTCTGCTGTTCGCTCTCTGTCCTTCTGCAGGCCATCTGTGCAAAGTGTTCAAAGATGGACAACAAAACGAGCCGAGTGTGTCCGGAATGTTTCGAAGCCAGCCTCAGCATAGAGAACCTTGGTACTGGTGAACAGAGAAGAAAAACTGCACCTGAGGTTAGAACAGAAAAAATACAGACGCATTCAAACACACACACACGCACACACACACACACACACACAGATGGAAAAGCGTGTGAATAATAGTTTTTTTGCTGCATTGGCTTATGCCAATAGGTTATAGCTCAGTGTTGGCAGGAGCCACACTGTGCTGCTGGCAACAAAGAGTAGAAAGTGCTGCAGTGCCTTTTTACTCCTGTACTGTCGTGTTTAAGTTACTGTGCTGTATGCACACACCGCTACACACATTGCACACATACGTGCAGTACATGTGCATTTATGAGTGCAAAGACATTCACACTGAAAGATCAGCTAATCCCTTTTTGATGACTAATATGATAATGAGATCTCGGCTTAAGGCGAATCTGTCGTCTCTGCTGACTCCGCAGTCTGGCGGCTTCAGGTGTCTGTATCCCTGTCCCGCTGTCCGTCTGTGGATAGATGTACAGTCGGATGGAGTATTTGCACCTTAAAGCTGACAGGACATTAACCACTTATAGTGATGACGAAACTGTGAAACAGCATTGTGATTCAGGTTCATTCCCTCACGTGTCTCTGTTGAAGGATCCCAGTGGGGAATCATCTGCAGGGAGATTAGTCACCACATGAGGGAGCTGTAGGCTGTACAAGGGTTAGACAAGGGGCAGCAGAAGCTTTAACACCTGTCCCTGTACAAATCTCACTGTGTCCTACATTGCTGTTACATAAGGATGAACAGTAGAAGAGCTGCACTGTCATTCCTCATCGGATTAAGTGTCCAAAATATAATAAATACGTCTTTTACACATGTTTTTTAAATTGCATCTTTTCCTGTTTAGTTCAATAATTAGCTCAGTAGTGAAATGAGGAAGTCATTGATCATTGGTCTCATGTGTGTTTCAGAGACAGGTTTCTCTAACGGCAGAGAACTGCCTGCTGTGTGGCCACCTCCAAGTACAGGAGAAAGGGAAGAGCTGGATGAAAATGTGGGTGGCTGTGACCAAGGCTGAGCCGCTGGTGCTGTACTTACAAAGCAGCGGACAGGTAGGAGTTGGATACATTCAACATGCTTTGAATCCTAAAAAAATATTTGATGAACTTTTCTTTTTCCCCTCATTAGAAATAATCTTGCTCTAACGACAAGCTCACATTTCTCATAGATAGGCGTTGTATAAATAGAGGACAGTAAACTGCAAAAGTTCATCTACATGGACGCATAACCTGAGTGCTTTAGTCACGTCCTATATATCTGCTAATCCTCCTGCTACGCCCATCTGGCTATATATCCTGTCTCCTTCCTCGGTTTGGAGCGGGACATCTGCAGAGTGTAGCGCCAGGATATATCACTGACTGCGTGCAAGTCAAATCTGTCCAATCCTGCATGTGCCAGGCTGTCCCTGTCACTGTCTGTGCTGTGTAGATTTGGGCCAGGGGATTTGGTTATCCTGAATCTGACCTCAGGTATAACTGCTGTCAGATGCGCCAATGTGCGAGTGGGTTTTAGTTGGCGCTGAGCAGATGAAGTCTCTCAGCTCTCAGAGTTGCTGCAGTTCCTTGAAATCTTGGCCGTGGGTGGAGCAATAAATCTCCTTATAACATCCCAATGAGATGTGTAAAACAAGCGGTGTACATGATTGCTTTGTAAAAGATTACCCAAGCGTTCTATCTCTGTATACATCATCCATGTCTATGTATTTATAGATTGTTTAAAAATAATTAACTAAGAGAATTCAGTTCAGATTATAGATTTAAAAAAAAGAGAGTCATGAATAGATTTGCGTATTTTTTTTAAGTTTAAGGATTTGCTGTAAAATGTTATATTTTTGTCAATCATAACGGCAGAGAAGGAAAGTCAGCCTGTTAAAGCCTTCCAGGGTTTCATTTCCAAGACTAATATCCCAATCCGACTGCAGAAAGCGGCCATTCCAAAGATTAGGATTAATAGGAGTTGGATGAGCATTTCCTGATTATACAGAAAGAAAAAGGGGGAAGGGAGAGAGGAGGGCTGGGTTTACTGTACATGCCTGTTGGAAAATTTTGCAGAGAGACAAGAGACAAGCTGTCATTTTCATTATTTATAGTATGGTTCACTTAACATGAAATTTCCCCTTGTGGGACTAATAAAGATATATCAAATCAAACTTACCTCAAAGGAAGGCTTACCCAAGAGAAACCAACTTTGAAATGCAATTTCCTCTGACTGACATGTTTTATATTCATTTTTTACGATTTTTTGCAGGACTCAAAGGGGTCGCGGCCAGTACCTCTCCCTGGGTTTGAGGTGAGCCCAGCACCTTCTGCAGCTGCTGAGAAAACGGAGGTCAAACACATAATCCGGCTCAGCAACACTCAGCAAACTTTGCTCTTAAGTGCCCAAGATGAAGAACTTCAGGCCAAGTGGGTGGACTTCCTCTCCAAAGCTGCCCGTGGAGAAGCTTCCGCTGAGGCATCGACGAGCCTGACTGAACACAGGAAGAGCCAGTAGTGGACACGTTGGAGACACAGGACTCCCAACCCTCCTCCCTCCCTCTCCTGTGTATAGAGCACACATTACTTGAAATCACTTTACCTTGGCACTTTTTTATTTTTCCTTATTTGTTTTCTTTATAAAGACCACTGAGTCCTTTGCCACTTCAAACTTATCTTTCTTACCACACAGCTACTTCTTTTTCCTCTCTCCATCCTTTATGTATTTCCCAAACACGCACCTACACACAAATAAGGACTATCCTACCAAGCCGCCAATGCCACTGGTTAGTAGATTTTATTTCTCAGTGTTTTGAACAGCTAGAGCGAAGCTTTGAAGAACCTTGATTTGTAATATAGATGAAAAAAAACATGTTTTTTTTAAGATGAAGTTCCTTGTATATCATTCAATGGTGTTGTGAAGCATTAACATTTATACCTCTGTCTTTCCATTTGTGTGGAAGTGTGTGTGTATGTATGTATGTATGCGTGTCTTTGAGTGTGAGTCCCCTCTGGTGTTTATTAAGTATTGAATGTTAGTGTAAGGACCCATGTCACCTCTCTATTGTCTCCAGCAGTGGTGGGTAATTGGGTGTTGTACAATATGTATACTATGGTGTGATGTAAGGAAAAAAAGACAAAAATAGACATTTTAACTTAAAAGGCACAGAAATGTGTACATTTGTGGCTGGCCACCTGATGCTCCCACTGTCTTACAGACCCTTTCGTCTCTTATGCATTGGTAAAATTCCCTCTCCGTCATTTTCGTGGAACTCTGTGACCTCTAATCTAAGCCTGAGTGACCACATTTCCACTCTCTTATCTTTGTGACTCGTCTAGACGAAAGAGTAGTTACAGGGCTTCAGTTCTGACACTGTGTTGCAGGTCCAGTGTCTCAATAACTCCACTTGTACACGTACTAAATAAATCCTTTATGTATAGGTCTCTCTTTCTCAACATTGCAACCATTTGCCTGCTTCTCTCCCTTTTGGTGATGTGATGGAAACCAAGTACTGTACTGTAAAACTGTTCCTTCTGCCTTGTCCCCCGTACCCCGCTCCTATCAGCACCAGCCTTTAAGCAAAAGTAGCAAAAAACAAAACAAAAAAAAAAGCGTCATCGGATCTCTTTGTGCATGTAAACTCACTCATATTTATGTACCTTGCTATGAAATCTTGCCCTTGCCCCTCTTTTTATGCTCCAGAATTTGTTCTTGTAGTACTGTAAGTAAGCAGAGTCAGCATTGAGTGTTTTAAAAACATGGTTTGTGCGCAGTGGAAAAGCATCATCAATAAACAGACGTGGTTAATTCAGTACCACACTGTCCAGTAAGATATTAATGTCCTGAGTATCGTGTTATTTTTTTTTAAAAAGGGGGAGAAAAAAGCCTATATGAAAAACATACAAGCACAGAGACTACAAACAGTACCAATAACACACGAATATCACACTAAATACTGAAACTTTTTGACCACTTTATTAGGTACTCTGTTTAAGTGGTTGTTAACACAAATATCTATCAGCCAATTACATATGAGCAACTCAATGCACTGATGTAAGTAGAAATGGTCAAGATAATCTGCTGAAGTTCAACCTGGTTTAATCTGATTTTGAACGTGGTGTGATTGTTGGTCCCAGATGGGCTGGTCTAAGTAGGAACTGCAGATCTCCTGGGATTTTTTTTCTGCAAAACTATCTCTTAAGGTTTACAGAGAATGATCCAAAACAAAAGAGACAATATCTAGTGAGCTGCAGTTCTCTGAGGAAAAACAATCCCTGTGATGCTAGAAGTCAAAAGAAAATGTCCAGACTGAAGCTGAAAGGAAAGCAATAGTAACTCAGATAACCACTTGTTACAACCAAGATATACAGAAGAGCATCTCTGAAGGTGCGACACCATGAAACTTCAGCTGCTTGAGCTACAGCGGCAGAGGACCACACTGGGTGCCACTACTGTCAGATAAGTAATAAGAAAGAGAAACTAAGGCTACAGTTTGCATGGGGTCACCAAAATTGGTCAGTAAAAGACTGAAAACACTTCTAGTATGATGAGTCGTGATTTCGACTGCAACATTTGGACGGTAAGGGTCAGAATTTGATGAATCTATCCCGTCTTGTTTCAAAGATGCTGATCATGCTGCTAGTGGTGCTGTAATGGAGTGGGGCTTATTTTCTTGCTATACTTTGGTCCCCTTAGTACAAATTTGTCATTATTTAAACACCACAGCCTACTGCTCCATGTCCATTCCTTTATAACCACAGTGTATCCATCTTGTGATAACTGCTTTTAACAAGATGTCGAAATAATCTGAAACTGTTTTTTACAAAATCTCAGAGCAATGTTTTTAGTACCTTGATGAATGTGTGCCACAAAGACTTAAGGATTTCTAAGGCAAAGGGAGCTCCAACCAAGTACTGGCAAGATGTACTTGGTGAAGTGTCCACTGACTGTATTTAAGTTACTGATGAGAAGATACTGTATAATGATGCTGCACCTACTACACGTAATTCAGTCTATATGGAAGCTTAGGTTGCTATAATGTGGTTTTAACTATAGAAGTACAGACATGTTAGCTGCAACTTTATGCTACATAAGCACATAGCTTTCACGTACCTTTCACTTATTTATTTATTTATTTTTACAGTCAAACTTCACATCCATACTGTTACTACATTTAACCCAATCTTACAGTTCTGACATTTCACCAAAATGACAAATGCTATAGGATTTATCTGGAACACAGATTAAACATATAGTTTGAATATCTCAGTAATCCATGACTGGATTACTGAGATATTCAAACTATGATTTGATTGGTTTTCTGTTTCTGGTTTAGAAGCAAAGAACAGATTAGCTTTTATGTGTGTGTATGCATTTTTGCTTTTGAATTAGAAACACACCGAAGATCATGCTAGGATACCCGAAGCACTTTACTTTCCTAATGAAACATTCAAAGTTAATGTTTCAGGCTTTTCAACCTCCCTCTTTACTTTTTTCATGCTTTATTGTGATTGCTTTGAATTTCCTTGTTGGCACAGAGTTATTGTGAGTGTTTCCATTTGGATTCAGACTGTTAAACAAGACATATCTCTGTCATTTGCTGGAACAAAAGCCTCTATCCACATGAATTCAAGTACACCACATAAAAACCCCAGTTTGCCTGCTGTGTGCAGTAATATACTCAGCTGTCAGCATGATAACAGCACTGAAATTCTCTTCACTGTAGCAAATCTTCTCACTTTGGAAAGCAACGTGAGTGCTTTAGAGTCATCTTATTACTTTTGTTTCAAATTTATAGAAAAAAAAAAAAAAGATCCACAGACATATTTGCCCACAAGTGCTGCCTGCTTGTATCAGTTGGCAAGTTTAGTAGCCAGAACTACCTTAATCTTTCAACAAGGATCTGAAAACATTCCTCAGATGTCTGCATATCGTGTTCTATCGCATCCCAAAGGACTTACGTTTGATTGAGATCTGGTGAACATGGAGGCCATTTGAGTCCAGTGAACTCATTGTCATGTTCATGAATCAACTTTGACACGATTTGAGCTTCGTGACATGGCACATTATACTGCTGCAAGATCTGAAGATGGATACACTGTGGTAATTATGGGATGAACATGGTCGGTAACAAAACCCAGGTAGGCTGTTGCATTTAAATAATCCTCAGTTGGCACTAAAGGGCCCAAAGTGTGCCAAGAACATATTCCCACCCACAGCCTGAAGTGTTGCTACAAAGCCAGATGGACCTATGGTTTAATGTTGTTTATACCAAATTCTGACAGCAGAAAGCAAGAATCATCAGACTCATCAGATCAGGCAATATTTTCCCAGTCTACTATTGTCTAATTTTGGTGAGCCCATGTAAATTATAGCCTCAGTTTCCTGTTCTTTGCTGGAAAAATAGCACTCTCATTGGTCCTCTGCTGTGTAGCCCATCTGCTTCTTGTTCTGGATTCAGAGATGACCTTCTGCATACCTTGGCTGTAATGAATAGTTATCTGGGTTACTGTTGCCTTCCAACCATTCTCTTCTGAGCTCTAGCATCAACAAGGCACTCAGAGAACTTCACTGGATATTTCTCTTTTTTTAACCATTCTCTGTAAACTCTTCAGATGGTTGTGTGGGATTAACCCACACAGATCCGCAGTCTCTCAAAACTCACTTGGCCTGTTTTGCATTCAGGTTCACTCTGGCCGCCCATTTAAGAGCAGAAACAACAACATGAGTGATCTTGAAGAGAAATAAGCTGCACACATTTGTGCATGTGGCACAAGTTATTTCAAATAATACCATGTGCCTTTTCCTGCTTCAGACAGGTGAGCTGTCACAGTCAAAGTTACAGTTTACAAGCTCCAGTCATTTCTTTGATCTTTTATTGCTCCACCACAGCTGTTGGGAATTTTTTTTTAACTGTTTCCAAAATCTGATCCCTTTAATTTTATGTCACGTCTGAGTTTTTAATAGCAGGTATTTTTTGTCATTTGCAGCTGTGAGATTATTGTGTCTGGATAGGTCCTTGTAACTACGCATAAGGTGTGCCCTCTCTAATAATTATAGTAATAACAAAAATATAACCTAGAAGCAAAAGATAAAACAATTTATTTTGCTGCAAGTTGATGTAGATCAGTTAAACGTGTACAGAGTGATCATTGTTTGAGTATCAGCACACAGATTATTGTCATTTATCTGGTTTAATGGTTGACTTCGCTCTTAATAAGAAGTATGCAGGGAGTTAGAACTTTTCAACATCTGCAAGTTATACTTTTTCTGTTTGTTTATGTCTGCCTCAAAAGTGCAAAGAGCAGAACAAAATCAAAGGGATATGGGAAAATCTAACTTTCTGAAAGAGCGGGGTGCTTCGACTGCATGTGATTTCAACTCTCAGATATGTGTGTGTGTGTGTGTGTGTGTGTGTGTGTGTGTGTGTGTGTGTGTGTGTGTGTGTGTGTGTGTGTGTGTGTGTGTGTGTGTGTGTGTGTAAAAGAAGGCGCGGAAGGAGTGTAGAAAAGCTGTTGCAGCTGCCTTTGGTGCATTTTTCTACATCTTGATTTGATTCAGTTTTAACCTCCGTCCCCCCTTCTTTTTTGTCTCTATTTTGAAGCCACCACACTAGTTCTTATAAGCATAAATTTATTGATGTGCGCATTCACAAAAAATGGCGAGAGGACAGGTATTGATATGAGGGTATGAACCATAACTTCTTTATTTAGCAAGTCAACACTAGGTGTCAAAATGATTAATTTGAAGGCTGGCTTTTCTGTAGAGCCGTGAGCCGTGGTGCAAAGATAGAGAGCAAAATGCTGACTGCTCCTTCTGTCATAGTTTTACATGCTGTACATCTAGAACAGACCGGAGCAGGGTGGGTACTGAGTGTGCTGCAGGACGGAGACCATGCTGAGATAAGCTCTCATCATCCCTCCAGAGGCCTCTCTCCTGCTCTGTGTGTTGTTTTTCTTTCCAGCTAAACTTTTTTTTTCTTTGAAAATCTATTTTAACTGCTCTTTTCTCAGCTATACAATGTGAGGTTATGGATGCTAACAGCCTAAGTTTGAGTCAATTTTACTTTCTCCCAGTTGTTTGTGGATGACAAACCACCCTAATTGACAATGGACTTTTTTTTTTCTCTGTTTCCTTCTCGCACTTCTTTATCTGTGTTGGCCAGAAACAGCTGACTCTACCAAGGTTGTAGCGGAACTTTAACATGTCGAATTGACCTCTAATAGAAGCCCCAAGGCTTCTCTTAATGGCTCTATTCATCAAGGGCACAGACCTCTTTGAATGAACACAAAAGACAAGGTTGGTTGATCGGAGCCATTGTTGCTGAATAAAAGTATAAAAACGAAATGTAATAGTTGAGAGCAAATAGAATCTGAACATTTCAAAGAGAGACTTTTTTTCAAGGTTTCAGGTTGTGACCACAGATTTTTGAGGTTTGTTCCTCTTCCATCACAGCTGAAGAGAATGAATTTAATGGGAAAGCTGTTATACGCCACTGGAGCGTAAGCCTCTTACCAGCTGTTTGTGTGAGTGTGCATGAGCATGTGTGTGAACCTGCATCTGCATGGCCCAGAAACATTTGCATTTTGCACCATCAAACCTCTGAATACATGTTCCTTCTGGCCCAGCCATTTGGGGGAAAGAACAAAAATAACAAATTAGCACCTGCTTTCACATAGAAGTGATGACATTTCTCAATTCTCTTTACTTCTCTTTTCTTTTTTCTCCTCTTCTGTTTTTAGCAGAGGTGGCAGCATCGTCAAATGTGGTTGATCAGCATGTGTTTCCAACACTTTAGTCCACAATCTATGAGAATGATTCTTATTTTTCATAATTTAATTAGTTTTGTTTTGTATTTGCAGCCTGTGTGAAAAGCAGATGACCATATGTCTCACATTGAGAAATATCTTGTTAAAATGTGATTTGTTAGCAAACAGCTCTAAAATTAGAGTACAAATATATAAAGTATGTAAGGACATTATCAGCGTTATCATCCACCTGATGATTGTTTGTGCAGTACTCACTCTCGTTTCACTTTGTGATTTAGCTGCTAAATACTGCATTTTTTTTTTCATCATCCACTTTCTAACTGTGTCTGTCTTCCATCCGAGCTTGTGGAGTGTAGTAGGTTTTCAGGGCTTTTAAGCTGAAGCGTTTGCCTGCTGCAAGCAAAAATAACACAGTGAGCTGTGAGAGTGAATGAAAAAAAAGTGAAGTTGCAGACAGTGCATCTCAATAATAAGCACAAACTTGCTAAGCCAGCAGCAGATTCAGGTGTTGATGCTCAGTAGGTCCATAACTGCAAGCAACCCCTTCAACTCTACATAGAAAAATTGTTTCCATATTGTTATTTGATTTATTGCTACTGTAAATATAGCAATTGCAGCCATATTAGAGTTTCAGCCAATGACAGACGATCCATCACTTGCTACACTGCCAAACTTCTGTTTGGCATGCTAAGCCAGCGACTGTACTGTGGTAACACCTTTGGATTTCACGTATATGTAGGCGCATCTGTTGGTGTCATATTCATACTTTAGAGCAGGGGTCTCGAACTCCAGGCCTCGAGGGCCGGTGTCCTGCAGGTTTTAGAGCTCACCCTGGGTCAGCACACCTGAATCAAATGATTAGTTCATTACCAGGCCTCTAGAGAACTTCAAGACATATTGAGGAGGTAATTTAGCCATTTGAATCAGCTGTGTTGGATTAAGGACACATCTAAACCCTGCAGGACACTGGCCCTCGAGGCCTGGAGTTCTAATATTTATTATTGTGCTATCTACTGTACAATATAAAGCGCCTTGAGGCGACTTTTGTTGTGATTTGGCGCTATATAAATAAAATTGAATTGAATTGAATTGAATTAATACGGGGGGGAAAAGAGAGCCAAATTTCTCTCTGTCTTTGATTTCTGTTTTCCACTCAAATCATTTTGTATTCTATTTTGATTGTATCTTGATAAGGTTAGGGTAAGATTGAGCCTCGACACACCCTTGTTTTGCAACATGCTGCACTGTACCATCCATTGCTCTCTGCAGTGCCACCCACGTACAATGCAAATACTGAAACTTTGCTTTCTGAAGTAAAGGAAGTAAACAGCTCTCAGTTCCTGTAAAGGAAGTGGTTGCGACTATTGCAAGAAACTTTTTGTGCACTTTTGCTTTACTCCAGTTTCGTTGCTTGTGTCCATGTTTTGGTCTTTCTTTAATAAAGTCACTTGATGCATGCTGGATATTTTCTTTAACAACCAGCCAGACAAATAATCTTCTGGAAGTTTGATGTCGTTAAAGTAGAATCTCATAACCATTAGTCTTGACCTGAGCACAACACACACTGGCATCCTCTCTGAATTAAAAATCCAGGTGTCCTGAGGAAATGACCGGCTTTTAATCAACGAAACTGAAGTGATGCAAGATCTGTGGTGAGGATTGAAGAGACTTTTGTAATAGTAACAGTACATCACCTAACATCTTTCTATGTGTTATTCACACCCTGAGTGGAGGTGGGTGATAAAAGGAATCTATTCAGATTTAAAGGCACTGGAGAGGGTTAGTCATCCTACTATTATATATTAATTAGAAGCCATTAGATGGATTTGATGATGATAATTTGAGTTCTATTCAAGTGAATAACCAGAATAGCCTCAGAGTGACTGCATGATCTATATAGTTCCATTATAAGGCACCAGAAATCATAGTACTGTTCAAAAGACTTGAGACACTCTTAGTTTCTTTATATTTTGCTTCCAAGGAGAAAAAGGTGTTTTGTCAATAGTTCTCCAGGTTTTTTCAAGGTCCTTCAGAGTTTATCTTTGGACAGTGGCTACTTTTTCACTCATTTATTGTTGTTTTTTGTTTGTTTGTTTGTTAAAACACTTAACACTGACCTGAATCAGTGTTGAATCTACACACAATAAATAATTTAGCAAAGAGCAGATCATAAATTCTATCTTTAGGCAATTTACAAAATTACAATTTATGAAAATGTATTTTTACACTATGAAAGTGATTCCCAAAGAGCTGTCAGCTGAAAACTTGGCATATCTCAGTATGCTGTGCTGTGTATCCCAAAAAACATCTGAAGACAAATGGACAAATGGAGGACAAAAGAAGAAGTGACAGGCCTAAAGATCTATCTACAGCAAATGAACCGTATCTAAAAGTCATGTCCTTTAGAAACAGGAAAAAATCCAGCAAAGACTTGACACAGGACCCGAGAGACACATCTGGCCCTTAACTTGATCCATTTACTGTTCACCAAAGATTCAACAGAAACGGTCTCAGTGAAAGGGTGGCTGTCAAGAAGCCATTTTTAAGCAAAGGAAACAGGGAGAAAAGGCTAAGGTGTGCCAAACTGTATAAGAGCTGCCCCGACAATCCATGGCAACAGGTCTGATGGAGTGATGAATCCAAGTTTGAAATTTGTATGTACAATATAAATGGAGGAGGTCAGGACAGAGGTAGAACAGTGAGTGTCACAGCCATCTGTAAAACAGTGGTGCTGTGGATCAAGTCAAAATTGATGTAATTATGAAGAAAAAAAAAGTGCCATCAGATTTTCATCCACCATGCAATACAATTTGGAAAGCATCTTATTGGCAGCTACTTTATTTTTTAGCATGACAATGATCTCAGACACACTCCAGAGCAGTAAAAAACATAAGTGGGCAGAAAAAACACAGCATGGAAATGCTATCAGTCAGGGGTTGGCCTCCCCAGAGTCCACACCTCAATATTATTGAACTAGTGAGGGTAGTTCTGTGTAACTAGTGTCATTTTGACAAAGCACAGAAAGAAGACGCCAGGAGAACTATTCCCGAAGATTACTGAAAGAAATTATAAGAAAGATTGCCTAATATAATTCAGGCTGTGTTAAAGAATAAAAGTGATCATTCCATTGACTTTCCAAGTTGTTAGAACTGCAAAAACTCTGTTTTTGGCTTGTATTGTATATTGTATATTTTTTTGTTTCAGTAAGAACATTCCTATTAGGAAGGGTGGCTCAAGACTTTTGCACAGTATTGTACCGTACACTGTTTGTGTATTCATTAATAAGCAAACTTTATATCTCATTTATTTCCCCAGGTTTTGCAGTTTAAAAAAAAATATGGCTGCAACACGTAAATGTGTGTTGCCTTGAACACACACTACACCGCAACCTAAATGAGCACATTTAATGAAAGGTCCAACCCATCTGACCTCCTTCCATAATAGTGTCTGCTCTTCGCTGTCAGATAAACAATGATGTAAGCCAGTAGACCTGAATATCCTATTTATATATTTCCCAGAGCATGTCATTGTAAAGTGACATGAAGCTTAATAGCATCTAAATCTCACTAAAAGAAATAAAGAAGTATTTCAAAAGGCAGCAATCATTTCGGGATGGATCATTTTGAGAACGGGTCAAGTGAGATGCTGCTAAACAAAATACCAAAGTACATGTCCTCAGATATAACAGTGTATTGTACTGTGTTTATCTAAAATAAATAAAAATGTTATTTGAGAACCGCTTCCAGGAAATACTTTAGAAATTATCAACCTGAAGAGGACATCAGTATGAAGGCCTCTTTGCAAAAGCTGTGTATCTACTGTGAATCTTTAATGCCCAGGTTGGCAATCTGTGTGGACATCATGTACTATTATAACAGGTTTGCTGAGGCCATGTTGCTAAAATGCCCCCAGTAATAATGTGTAGAGAATGTGATTTGCCCCGTGAATGGAAGAAGATGAACATTCACTGAACCAAATTTAAGATAAGAAGTAAATAAATTTCCCAGTGGAGCCATCAGGCCATGGACTGCCTCGTATCAAATGCTTTTCTCCGTTATCAAACCGAGTGCCCTGTCTGCTCATTTTCTGTTTTGTTCCTTCTTCACGAAACAAAGTGATGCATCTGCACACTTTACCTCACTTAACCTTACAGATGTCCATTTTTCACGCTCTTTTAAAGTACTTTATCGCTTTTCTTTCTCTGATGTTTTTCTGGTCAGTACATCCATTCCTGTCACCTTCACTGCACTTTCTAATCATTGATTTGGTGTCTTCAGCGCTGTTGGGCTACCCTGCTGTTTGCTCCTTGTCGATGGCTCAGTGGGATTCAGCCCAGGCTGCACCAGTCTTATTAACACTGTTTGGCACACATGGATGTCCAAGTACTTAAAGAATTTGCAGGGAAAGTGACAAAACACTTAACCTGCTGATAAAATGTATTTCATGCTTTCCATCAGTTTCTTCTTCTCTACTTAGGTCTCATTTAGGTCTCCCCTTCTTTGATGAAAGGGGTTTGGGAGGGTTTGGATTTTGGGTTCCGTAACACTAGAGCTATAGGAAGATGTACAGTCATGGTAAAATTAAAGTTTATCCTCTTTAGTTTCTGAAGTTTTACATAAAAAAAAGGTCTTTAACAGATTAGGTTAGGCAAGGTGTCCAGGTCCTGTGGCTCCAAAACCAGGCCAAATCTATCACTCCACCACCACCCTGGACAGTAGTTATGAGGTTTTTGTGCTGATATGCCGTGCTTAGTTTTCTCCAAACTGCCATGTTCTTATAGAGAGAAGAGGCTTTTTTTCTGGCAACCCTTCCAAACAAACCATACTTGTTCAGTCTTTTCTTATTGTACTGTCATCAACTTTAACAATTAAGGTGCTACCCACGGCTTGTAGAGTCTAAGATGTAGCTCTTGGAGTTTTTTTCTGTTTTTTGTTTGTTTGTTTGTTTGTTATTTTATGAGTATTGCATGGTGTGATTTAAGAATAATTTTGCTGGAATGTCCACTCCTGCGAAAATGTGGCATTCTTTATACACACAGCTGAATGCTCAACACCAGCAAATTGGCAAGACTTCTGCTTTTAGCGAGGTTGTCACACATTTCCCAAAGATTAGTCAATCAATTGTGCTACTTACCCCGTGAACTCCTCTGGAAGGAGGAAGGGTGTTTTTCCACATTGTTTCGGCATCCTTTGGCCTAATTTTTTGTGAAATCAGTAATGACATGGTGCAATGCATCATGTGTTCTTGTTCATCTTTATGTATTCACCTACTTTTAGGACATGTGAAGGACAGAAATATGTTTATTATGTCCCTATATGTATAAGCTTACAACTGAAAGATAAATATAATGAATGTATGAATCTAATAATGTGAGTGTAACTGTAAATGTCACATCCTTTTTGGCTAAATATGAAACTGTTTTCAGATCACATAAATGTCTGCTGAAATTCTTTCAGTTTGCTCGCCTCGTCTCTATTTGGGGAAAACTTTCAGTAAATATTTATGCTTCTCTTGTATGACTTATATGTCTCTGATATTCTGTCTACTCATGAAAGTGGGTGCTGTTCGTATTTTTCTCCTGTGGAAATATACAACAGAAATTCAATAAATCCACTAAACATTACAGTGTGTTGCATGAGAGAAGTTGGAAAGTGGACACTTTGAGTAAATCACAGTATGACTCACAGCTTATAAATCTGTAATACTCACAGAGGTAAATTCTTACAATTTTTCCCCCCCTTTTTTTCGTGTGGGTTGTTATTCCATGAACATAAGCATTCTGTTTCACAGTTGCTCAAATTTCATAGGAAATTACACTTTTTGATTTTATTCTTTGTTGTTTTCCTCCACTGCCTCCCAGTTGGTTTCCATCTGTGGTCGGCATCAAACTTCAACTCATCCTTGCCGGCTCTTAAATCTCATCTGGTAGAGTCTGGGCAGCAACAGAACTACAAGTTATTCTGTTTAAGAAATTACACCAGCTGTATTGCACTGATGTGTCATAAGTGAATCACTGAGGAAAAAAATGTGTTTTTGTGTGCAGAAATGTGTTTTGCAAATTATTTCTAATTAGGTGAAATCATTTAAGCTTTTGCCAGCAGTGTGATTCATTCAATAAATGGGTTTAGATCACAGTATTGGGTTCAAATAATACAATTTTGTGTTTTATCTACTCAGAAACAATAATAGTTCATGTTTTAGGAATTTCTAGTGATTAAAAACATGGATTGCTCTACAACTGGAATTGTATAAAATGATGTGCATTAAAAAACAAATTTGTTTTGATTGTCATTCAGTGCTGGCTTCCAAAGTCTGCTGTAAATATTGTGGCCTTATACCATCACCATTGGATATGGCAGCGTGCACAGTGCAAGTATATAGGGAGTCAACACCCCTACTATAATAATAATCCCTGAATTATGTCTCTCAGCTCTAGCACTGATATTGTTGTTTCTTTGGTGTCTGAGAAACACAGCGGGGATGTGTATCCCTTGCAGTACGCTGCGCACGTCTGAAGAAAGAAAGAAATGCTTGATCAACTCAATTTCCTCCGAAAGTGTGATTCTTCTTACCTGCCACCCATTTCCCATCTCCTTTTCTTTCCATTTCTCCCTCTGTCTTTCATCGAGTGTACAGAGATGCAGATTTATGGTGTTGCCCAGTCAGTGATGGCATCGGTCCAGCCAGAAAAAGTGATTTGTTCAGAGATTACAGACACAGACGACAGCAAGAGCAGCATTAATGATGTTATGGGCAGACTATTGGTGTGTGTGTGCGAGAGAGAGAGCGAGAGAGAGAGGTGTCCTTTTAGAAGTAGTCGCTACTTAGTTTGATAAGGATAGTCAGCCATGTAGCTTTAAAAGCAGGGTAGAAAAAGTTCATCTTTAACGTGACTCTGACATTAATATTAAATGGCCTCTAAAGAAGTTCTTCCTTCTCTTTAGAAGCCTTGTGTTGCAGTTCTCCAAAACAGACCTTGTTTTGCTGTTTTTGTATAATGACTCATGCTTTTAGAGGGCTTGATTTGCATATCAGACATCTCAAACAAAGCCATTCATCCTCTGTGTAGATGAAGCCTTACTTATATCTTGGGCATTCACGGGTAGCCAAGCAACTAACATTAGTGCCTCACTGGGTGCATTTTATAGGAGCTAACCAAGGACACACAGAGAGGTCACCTTTGGTCTCCTCTGCCCAGACCTCCAGCCATATGTGGCCTGGTTTGAGGAGCAGCGTTGATGGGGCCGCTGGCAGTGGGAGATGATGCCCCTCCTGTTATACTTAATTACCTCCAATGATGGAGTGGTCCCCCCTCTAGCAGAGTCACTGTGTCAGGGACGGGGCGGACACATTGAGCTGACCACTCTCGCCTGCCTCACCTTTATCTATCACTCTTGTAAGACCGCTTTTATGTTTTGCTGTTCTCTAGCACTTTTTTGCACCCTACTCTTTCTTTTAAATATCTGTGCTCCACTTCTTTACACAGACGGTGATGATGACACTTGGCATCATTAGCTTTATTCTTTTTAATACAGGAAAGGAGGCATTATTGACTGTCCCAAGCTTCATTAGCAGGCCTCCTGCTTGGTTATTGGATTTTGCAGAGTACAGAAAACACAAGCCTGTTTGGAGAAAAAAGCAGAAGGCCCTGAGTGTCCAAACTGTACCAACTAAGAGCACACGGGAACAATTTACTTTTGCTGTGACAAATGTTTCAGATCAATTTCTCAAAATGCTCTCATTTGCTGTGTTGTTGTCACCTCCTATGTCCTCAACTACCACTGAACATAAAATATAAGTGTTTCAGCTATAGATGCTCCATGGTTTTCATTTTGCAAAGCTTCTGTTACTGGAGGTAGCTCAAATGGTAGAGCGGGTCAACTACCAGTCCGAAGGTTGGCGGATTGATCCATGGTTCGTCCTGTCTGTGTCTATATATCCTTGGGTAAGACACAGAGCTTCAAGTTAACCCAGGTATATCCACTGGAGTGGATCAAGAGCTAGATAAAAGTTCTTAGACATAAATAATGCATTTTGTTTTTTATTGCAGTGTAGTAGAAAGTCCTTTGAGTACTCGAATTGAGTACAAAGGTGCTATGTAAGTGCCAGTTTGTTTTGCCATACATTTGATTATTTTTCTGTCCAGCGGTGGATGCTTGTATTATACAAGAACAAAGTTTTAAGTAATCTCACTCTTCAGACGACACTAAAAAATGAGTGTCGGATTGATTTTTCTGCATTTGGCTCTGTATGATGTCAGTGAGAGCAAATATCCTTGATTCAGTCATCTCAGGCACGCAGTCCTGCCAGTGAGCACCAACCGCCACACCACCAGCTGTTCAACCCTTCTGTTTGTGAGAGGCTGCCAATCAGAAGGAAGTTGAGAAAGTTAAATGGAGGGAGAGGACTTAGACGACAGTCGAGGTTCAGTACGTGAATCATAACATGCTCGTAGAGTCTAAATATAAAATACGAAGCTGAAAATAAGCTTAATTGGTCCCTGTTAAAGTGGAAGTACACATTCAGACGTTTTCTTTCCGTCAGCTATCTACTTATTGAAGTTCAGTACTCACAAACAAACACTGTAACCATCTGTGACATTTTGGGGCTGAACTCCACTCATGTCTAAAGAATTGTTTAAAGCTTAAGAGAGAAAGTAGTTGTTGTTGTTGTTTTGTTTTTTTGGTGGAGGCTTCTAATATTGTGCAGATAGCAATGAAGGATGTAAAGGCATACACATAAAAAGAAAAGCAAAAACAACCCCAAAAGCACTTTTTAAAAAAATTCTTTCTGGCAAGAGATTCTTTACCTGAAAATCGGTAGATAACGACCGGTTCTTCTGAATCTTGGCCTCTCTACATGGTAAGTTTTTCAGTAATTGCAGCATTATCAATGAATGATGAGGCAATCTGCTGTCTGAACAAAGACTTCCAGTGTGTCTGAGGAGATGTGCTCCGGTAAACAAGGACGTTCCAATACAGCAAAACAGTCTGATGCATGATCAGAGTTCTGAATGATGGTACACCGAGAGAGAGCAGTTCTGCTTTTTCAAATGTAAATTCAAAGTGAAACTCTGTGCCTCACCTCTATAGGGTGTTTATAGAGTTAAATACAGGATGTGGGTCAGCTTTGTGTGTGTGTGTGCGTGTGTGTGTGCGTGTGCGTGTGTGTGTGTGTAATAGGTTTATATTTTGTTCCACCATATCCCAAAGTGACTTTAAGCCGTTTGAGTACAGTGAAGCAGCCATCAGAAGATGTTTATGCTGTTGACATAAAGGAATGGACATGGTCAGCAACAATGCTCAGGTAGGTTGTTCTGTTTAACCAATGCTCAATTTTAGCTCAATTTTCAACTAAGGACTCAAAATGTACAGAGAAAATAACACCCACACCTTGGCACAAGGATAGGATGGATCCATGCTTTCATGTGGTTTATGCCAAACTCTGACCCTACTATCCACATGTTGCAGCAGAAATCAACAGTCATCGGCCTAGCCAACATCTTTCCAGTCTTCTATTGTCCAATTTTGGTGACCCTGTGCAAACTAGCTTCTGTTTCCTGTTGTTAGCCGATGGGTGTAGCACCAAATGTGGTCTTCTGCTGCGGTAGCTCATAAGGGGTTATTTGAGTTATTATTGTTGCCTTTCTATTAGCAGTCTGGCCCTGGTCCTCTGAGCTCTGGCATCAATGAGGTGCCTATATTCCTAAATGTATTGAGTTGCTGGGATATGCATTTAGGTATTTACTAAACAGCAGTTAAAAAGATGTGCCTAATGAAGTGGCCAAGAAGTGTATACCTGGACACGGAGGTTATTGTTTACAGTGTGAACTGTTTAAAGGAAGCTGTGAGTAGAACAGAGAAGTTAAACATGTTGAATAACCACAAACTCAACAAAACTGTGACACAGCATAAAAAAGGAAAAGAAAGCGGGGGAAAAAACCCACATTTGTAAAATCTGAAGTGGAATGACGTTAAGAAAAATGTGTGTGGTTAGTTACAGAGAAACTGGATATTTTTTAATTTACGTGGAATGCAATGTCATACGATGTAAACAAAGAAAAATCTAATTCATTGGCTCAGTTGAGAGGTGGGAGCTCCTTCTTTAACACAATTATACTTTCAATTTCCTCCTTCTCAACGAGGTATTACAACTAATCTTCTATGTTTATGTAACATCATCAGTTAGCCTTACTTTGGAGAGATCCACTGCAAACTTAGTTATGCTTAGTTTTTAAAATGTAGTCCTGCTGTATTTGTCCCTGAGCAGGCAACAGTCTTTTATTATTGACAATCTCTGAATCTGTTTTAGAGTAGAAAGCGCTAAGGCTGACGTGCTCGTGCTGGGCGTTGGTAAACTGATGTAACTTTTGATAGTCTTCTAATAGACCACGTTTACGTGTCTATCGGGAGGTGTTTTGCGGGTTTTCAACCACATCCTGATTTGCACCTAGAGACTTTCCACAGGAGGACTGTTTATCGCAGCTGTAGTTAGCTGCAGACCCGAAACCTAACTTGACCCGAAATGATTTAATCCGCAAAGTCATTTTTGCTTTGGTCGACAAGGTCTCGACTGATCACTTCATCTCTCGTCGTCCTCTCAAGCGCTCATCCGCTTGCGCGACAGCCACAGCACAGAACGAACATTAGAATAAGTGAATGTTACGGTGCAGTGTGGGTGGTGACAAGCTGTTCACTGGACGAGAAGCGAGTAACATCGCACAGAGAAACTCAAGCGCCGCGCCAGCAGCTAGACACTTCGTTTCGTTTACCCTGTACGGGGCCCAGAGGAGCACAGCTGCGCCGTCTTTACGCACAACCAGAAGAGCTTTCTGTGAGACGGCTGTGTGTCACCACCATGTCCGCGGCAACAGCATCAATAGCAGATGTATCCAGGACTGATACCGCAAACAAAAATGAACGGAATAAGTCAGGTAAGAGAGATGGCATAGAAAAACCAGATGCTATTTAATTTAGACGAAGCCAGCGTGCAGGATTCTCGAGAGACCGAAATGTCACTTGTGCACGGACGCCAGTTTTATTCTGTTAAGTTGCGTGCTTCTTGTTCAGGTGATGTGCGAGTCCATGCATGTGTGTTGTACAATAGCTCTGTCGGGACTCACAGTGTTTGCTGTAACAACAATTGCACTGTAGGGATTAGTATCTTAGCGTCCTATGTAATATAAAGATCTGATAGATTTTGTGAACTAGACATCGCAGTAATAAAATGAAACTTAAAAAAAGGGTGGATTAGTGTCTGATTAACGGTAATTGTCAGGTGTTATGAAGAAAGAAAAAAGACAGAAAGAGGAAGCGAAAAGGGGTGGATCTGACGTCAAGCAGCCGGACATTTCACTCATACATACAAGTTACATAAAATTCTTCTTCTGTGCACCGAAGTGTGTCTTTGTGGTGAGATCTGAGTTACTAATGGTCTCCGTGTTACAATTTTATATTGTTTATGGTTTACTATTATCTCTTATTCTTTTATTTGTCTACCATCGACTTTTGATATAGTTTGGTGCACTTTATGGTCTGCCACATGTCTTTCTTCAAAGTGCACAACTCATCCTTGGATATTGTCCTCCAACTTAACCCTTGTGTTGTCTTGGGGTCATTTTTGACCCCAGGATGTACGGAAACAGGTGTATGGAAATCCCAAAAAAGTAACCTCCACTAAATCAGTCCCTGTAACCTGTCTGTTTTATTTCAATGAAAACCAAAAGCAGGTGTCTCAGAGTAAAGAAAAAAAGAATCAAAAACCTGGTTTTAATTTTCCCTAAACCAAACACATCATACTTCCAAGTTGTGCTGGAAACCACCGCCTTCATGTCATTGTGTTTATGTGCATTCCAACTGCTTGTTTTACTGTGAAGTCATACTCTTGTAGACTGAGACTTGTAGACATGCAGGAACTGCTGGTGTACTGAGCTGTCACAGTGAGCGACCTTCTCCTGTAATATGCTGAGCTCCATGCTGTTCAGTATGATAACCTTGTTTTTTTTTTCTCTTAATGTTGCTCCAGATGGCCTGTGTGTTTCCACCAGTCTTGCAGGCCTTTTGTTTAATGATTTATCACATTTCCTTCTTTGATACCGTTAGAATTCAGCTCAGCACGGCACTCGGCTGTTACGGGGGGCTGTGTTTTGTCATGCAGTGTTGCACAGCCCTTTAGGGGTTCAGTGCTGATAGCTATGGAATGACTGCCCCATTCCACGTTGACTCTTATCCGCAGTGCCCCCCCACCCCCTTTTTGTTTGTTCATACAGTTCACCTTGAATTATTGTTGTGCAATCTATGAATTCCAAGTTGTCTTATTGTTCCTATGAATACAAATTTTCTTTTGAAGATGCATGAATTATACATGTACCCAAATTTTGGATGAATTTTGTGTGATTAATGCATATTCACAGTATCTCAAACATCATTAGCAGCAACAACTGTAGACATTGCTGCAAATTGTCCACACCAGCTGACCTCCGGCTTTCTGCTTTAGGTAATTCCAAAGCTCAGTGCACACCCATGCCTCAGCCAACATTGGGCAACCACCAGATCATCCAGGGAAATGGCACTAATGTGGGCACTGTCATATCACTACAGTGCCCGGGGAAGCACAAACTGGTAGGCAGTGATATGAGGTGTGTCATGGGCCCCAACAGCACCTACTGGACAGGACAGTCCTATTGTCAAGGTAAGTAGAAACCAAAATCTTGAGATGGCAGTTAATACACAAAAAATGGCACATATTAGTAACCCATTTGTAGCCAGGTGCATGTCACTTCATAGACCTAATTGCATATTCATTATACATTACCAAAATGTGTGTGTATGAAGATTAAATGTCTCAAATGCTTTTCCTGGAAAAACTGCAGAGGCTGCAAAACTCCCACTGAAATGTCTGTCAGCTCATTATTCCAAAGTGATGGAATATATATTAAACATTATGTGTAGGCATTGTTGTTAGGGACCAAGTTACACGCAGATGCTTAAGTTGTGTTTGGCTTGCACTAATTATGACTTTAATTTGTGTGGGAACACAATGGAGGGAAAATGATGTGCTGTTTGTCGATACATCTCATTAAGCAATAATATTAATGCTACTAACTGGCAGCGAGGAATCATTTCAGGCAGGTGTACAGCCAGTGAGGAAGTGGAAAAACTGAGGGAAGAATTTTAATTATATTTTTTAGAATCAATCATCATGGGAGAGTGACACCGAAAGAAATAAAATAATAATAAATTTATATATTTTTTGTCCTTTCAGTGATGAGCTGGCAAGAACACTTTGTTGCAAAATGACTTTTTATTTCTGCAAGTCTCTGTTGGATAATGACAATGAAACACTTGTGGCATATTACAGCAGTCTGTGAGGTAGACAATATCTGCAAACCTCATTTGAGCCTTCTGTTATACACAGGTTTTGTAGCATGAGGAATGGAATTGTAAAAGAAAAAAAACCCAAAACACTAAGTACATGAGGCAAAAATCAGTTACTAAATCAGTCAACTGGCTCTTCTTCTGTCACTCTTCAGCTCTGTATCCCAATGATTTTGGTTACCGCGTGGCTGTGGTGGCATCCTTTGTGAGTTCAGGCATAATCCTCTTCATGTCTGTGGCCTTCATCACCTGCTGTTTGCTTGACTGCATCAAGGAGGAAGAAAGGAAAAAGGAGGAGAAGTGAGTTAAGGATTGCTGGAAAAGTTGAAATTAAGATTTTAAAAAGTAAAAGTAAATCTGGTAAGGTATCATTACTGGTAAAATGTAATTATAAGGAAAGCATACATCACAATACACTGCAAAATACTGGATTCTTAGGGGGTTCTTAGCTTAAATGATTGCTAACCTAAGGGTTATAAGACATTAATGGGACAGGAACACAAAATAAGGCCTGATCTCCTACACAGATGCGTGTATGTGTCTTTATTTTGCTTCTTTGGAGTAACAAGTGGCATTTATATAAAAGCACAGAGAAATTCTAACTGTCTAAAACATGACAAAGGCATGGCAAAAAAAGGACTGCTTGAATACAATGTATTAAAAGATGTATCTACTTATTTACAACCACAGGTACCAAAATACAATATTAGGTCTGGTGAAATATGAAATACTGACATGTATGGTTATTTTTGTGCCAGTGACTCAGATCCATGGCAATGGGAGGAGCCAACCCAGAACGAGGAGAACAACATGTCTCGTTATAGTCATAAGGGCCGCAACAACAACAACAACAACACCCAGGAGAATCTGCTTTCTCCATGGGACACCGCTAGCCCTGCCCTGTGTGACAGCATACGATCTTGCAGGTAAGATGTGCTGAATTTCATTTGAATGCTCCACAGTGACAACAACAACAAAAAAAAACCCAACTTCCTGTCTTTTCTTACACAGATGTCACCAGCATTATGCCTATGGTCCTGCCTGCACAAACTATGGCCCCACACCTCCCCCTGCTGCTCTTCCTGGACACGACTATAACCAGCCTCTCTTACCCCAAATGCCAGAACCTGACCCACCTCAGTATCCCGGCTCTCCCCTGTCCTCCTGTCAAAGTACAAGCCCGGGCCTGGTCCAGATCTCAGCAGGGGGGTCTGGTTTGGTGTGGCAGTATGAAGGACAACAGAGCAGTTTATCAGGAGCAAACCCATTAACCGCAGATGAGGCCCCTGGGAGGAATATAAACTCGAACAGGAATATATACCCCAAAGAACTTTCCATAAGGATTATATCAGTGTGAGGACAGCGCACAAAAATCATCAATCAAGACTTTGTTTAATATCTAAATCTGTACAACAGTGTCAGCTGTATAGACAAGGACTGGGGGATGTAATAACTGTATCAGTATGTTTTGGTGTATCAGCAGTGGCAAAATGGACAGACTAATGTGCCTTTTTATGCAAACTGTAATGGCACACTGCCCCCTGTCTGTAAAGAGGAGCCAGTGTATTTTCAGGACACCAGCCTTGGAGAGAGCTGTTCTTCGGATGTCAAGAGGTTTGAGCTTAAAAGGAAGTTCTGCTGCTTGAGGTTAACACTTAAGGGATCTATTGCGATATAATTAACTTTGCTGGCAGCTGAGGAGAGTGTGGGAATCTGGGAAAAGTTCACTCTTGACACGAGAAGAGATGTTGTAAAACACTGACGTATGTGTAAATAATAATTTTGAGAAATGTAAATAAATGACAAACGTATAATAACAATAATGAGTGATGCATTGGAGTGGGGAGAGTTTATTTAACAATATAAATGCCTACGTTTATTATTAATATCATAACATTCACAAAGGTAGCATGGTTTGGCACTTAATTTTACCCGTCAGAGTATGTGTGTAGCTGTTATTAACAAAGGTAGGATGATTTGCCACTGAATTTGAGCTGTTAAAGTATGCTTCTAGGTCATATTCACAAAGGTAGGATGGTTCGCCACTTAAATGTAGCTATTAAAGTATGCTTGTAGCTCAGATTAACAAAAGTAGGACGATTTGCCACTAAATTTTAGCAGTTTAAGTATGCTTGTAGGTGACATTCACAAAGGTAGGATGGTTTGGCAGTTAATTTTACCGGTCAGAGTATTTTTCTAGCTAATACTCATAAAGGTAGGACGGGCTGCCACTGAAGTTCGTGTTGTGCGCATGCGCAGAAACAACGGGTAGGTAGGATGGATTCCCAGAACACCGGCTCATTAACATCACCATGTAGCCTTGAGGTCGGTCATGTGGTGACGCCACGGCCAAGCGTGCTGATGTAACGGGGCAGCGGAGCACCGACTCACGGGGGAGACCAGGAAGTTTCACCGGGGAGGCTGTCGGTCCGATTGTCAAGTCCACACACGGTGTTTATTTGTCAGTATGTCAGGTTTGTGAAGCGAGGATAAGATGTTTCGCCTTGTTGTGAGTACTTTGCGCGTATCCTTGCGCCAAAGCCAAGACTTCCAGGAGATCCTACCAGACTCTCTCACTCTCTCTGTGGGTGCGCCACTTGTTGCTGTAAATTCATAGTATAAAGTAGTTGTTGTTATACATAGTTATTAAGTAATTTATTATGGGTCAACATCATCGTTTGTCCTGATATGCAACCGGTAACTAAATCGGCAGGCGTTTTAAAGACTACTGTCATCAGAGGCATACAGACCTTCATTAAAGATACGCAGCTCCTTCTGTTGTCAGTCCAGTCCATAGAGATATTATAGCATTAACTGGACATTGGGATAAAGTAAAGTACTATGACAGTATCTGACACTTACCTACTAATTTAGTTAATAGTTTATGTTTCATGAACAGATGACAGAAATATTAGTTGCATGTTTGCTCATCAGCTGCAGCCTGTAGCCTGTTTAATGTGTTAAGTACACAATTGCACATAAGAATACCAACAGTGGTCAGGACAAGTACAATATCTATATTACTTAATGATTGGCAGTGTGGATATTTACTTCCATGCATCCCCTTTTGTCGTCTTCTTCTTAAGTGTAGCATCTTTTTTTAAAAGAATGGCAGACAATGCTCGTGCATAATTTTTGGAAACGAAAACTGGTTCAGAGCCCAAACTATTAATACTAAACACCTTACAGTCTTTCTGCTGTCTCTCACCATTTTATGCATCTTAAACTGTAGTTGGCTGATTTTGAGTACTAACATTATTTATAGAAGCTATAAAGTGTTGTGAAACTGACAAGTTAGCAGCTATTGCATTCGCCTTTCTAAACAAGAGAATAAACCTCTTAGTCCCTTATTTTCAGAACATGGCTGATTCCAAGACCAGCTTACTAAGAAATGACTAAGACTAGCCATAAAATCTGCAGCCCTTCTGTTAGGGCTTTGTCGCATGAGCCAGTTGTGCAGGGTCATAGCCTGTTTCTGACCTGGTCTCCACACTCTGACCAGCACTGGCCTTGACAGCCCTTGTTAAGCAATGTCTTTTCACTTTCATCAATCTTCCTTTACTAGACACCGATGGTTACCAAGAGCAGCTGCAGAGTGACTCCCAGTTCCTGTGCTCAGATCAGAGGATGGACACTGAGCTGGTTGACAGACTTGTCCTGCAGCTCAACAGGATCTACCCGCAGATACTAAGTGACAAGGAAGCCCACAGGGTCACTGCAGCTATTTGTGTTACACAAACAAAATAGAAGCATACTGTGCAGATGCGTGCAGTGATTCAATGCAGCCTGTGTCTCCCTGCAGTTCAGGAACTTAAGCGTGCCCACCAAGGTGCGGTTAGCAGAGCTCTTGAAGCACCTGCACAGAAAAGGCGAAGAGGCATGTCATGAATTCTACAGAGCTCTTCACATCCACACAGAGGACATCTACTCTAGCCTGCCTAGCAGAGTCAGAGAAAGAGGTGAAACATTGAACTTTTATTGGCTACAGATTCCAGATTGGATGATAGCTCTTTCTTCTCCATAAAGTTCAATTTCACATTAATTTTATTGCAGACACAACTATTGAACCAATGTCTTTGTGGGACCTAAAGGTTCTGGTTTTACCCTTAAAGCATAAGTTTTGTGTCTGCTAAGCTTTTTTTTTAAAGCACTGGTTGCTTTTTGTACCATGTTAAAAAAAGTGCATCTTGTATGTTTGGAGTGATGAGGTTACACAAATTACAGGAGCAGCTTCCAAAGTGTCCTATAAAGGTGGCTCCCCTGCTGTGTCTAGCTTTACATAGGCTTATCCTGTTTAAGATGCAAAGAGAAGCTAATGTGCTGCCTAGACTGCTGTCCAAGTAGCCATTTAACACTTCACACGTTGTTATTTAAAGTGGAATGCCACCTTTTAACCTCTTTTACTTTCTGTTTTTAGAGGTGGCAGATTCAAAATGCACTAATGACAAGACAGTTCGGCAAGAGCGATATGTGCTTAACGACAGAGGTACATATAATCACCATCATTAACAACAGAAAAAAGGGTTGTTTCTATGTAAATCATTCAAATGTTTAAAATTTAAGAATATTGAGATTTCACAAACTAAAAAAACATTCATTGATTTATACAGTGATATTACACGATAAATGTTGCTGTTTCTTAGTTATTCTGTAATTATTTAGTAATTATTAAAGTAATTCTGCATCATTTAGACAATTCATGACGTGCTTTCCAGGAAATTGGACTTATTTATTTCAAAAACATGCACACTTTTACTTCCAGTCCCTCTCAGGAGGAATCATGCAGATTTAGTTGCAGGAAGTTCATGAAATACAATCACAAACATGAACTAATAGTCAGCAACATCTGACAATTTCAAGTCAAATGTGCAGTGTAATCCATAGTCTGTCACTGACTTGATGGCAGAAAAGCTCACAAATGCACTGCTGTTAATGGTTGAGCTATTCTGTTGATTTCTAAGTTTAAAAATATGACTAAACGCTAAAAACTGACTTTCAATCTGACAATGGCACTAACTAGGGGGCAATTTGAAAACAAATGCGATACTAGTAATCACTTGTGAAATATATAAAATGATAATATGTAAGTAATGACTCATAAAAGCCCTATATGTGCCATTTTTTCTTTAACTTGCCTGCATGGCTTTTTTAAAATTATTATATTGTTACAGTTTGTGTGAGTGTGTGTCAGGGTCCCTCTGTACCCCCTCACTGATCCCAAGATAAGCCCCTTAAGCTCAACTAAGCTGTGGACTTGAGCAAACGCAGTTGTCTGTTGAACCTTTTAACCCCTAGCATCAGAATGCGGGCCCCATCACTGCTCTTTACTGCTCCACCATTCATCATTCCATCACACTGAGAGCACAAGCTTTGTGAGGCCAGTTAAGCTCATGTATAAAGCAGCTTCCTCTGTCCTGCATTCCTTTGAACAGTCAGAGCTGCGTCCACTGGGTCAAAAGTATGTCAGCAGGGAAATGGGTCATCAGAGATGCCGTGAAACACTGACTCCTGATCATAAGTCATCCAAAGGAGCTTGTTTAGCTTGTGAGCAAGACAACTTTATGTACACAGAGCAGATTTAGGACTCTTGACTTTGCCATGCAGAATGGAAGCTATTATTTTAGTTTGCCCGTTTTTGTAGTTTTTTTGGATCATCTAATTTATTAAGTAGGTATTAAGTAGGCTACCGCACACTGATCAGATAATTAATTGTATAGTTAATAGCTTTATTCTCTCCTCCTGCAGGACCAATGTTCTTCCTGAGCTGCTTCAGTTTTGTAGTTGGAATTGCAATACTCTACTATTACGGAGGTGAGTCGTGGCACAAAAAGTGAGAGGGACAAAGACTTGAGACTTACTTTACTTACTTTGATCATGTTCAACATTTCAAAACACACCCTCCATATACTCAAAACTCTGTTGTTGTTTTTTTGCTCTTCATTATAGACACAGAGGGTGAAACCTTGAGATGCACTGGAGTGTTTCTTCACTGCTCTGCTGTAAGACTGAGTAAAGATGCTAGAGATGTTTTCATTTCATATGGAGAAGTTGGAAAGTAGAAAAAATGAAAACATCGAGGCAATGAGAAGAAGAAGCCATGAAAAATGTCTTTTTTCTGTGCCAAACTCATCATTTTCCTAAACCGCACATCCTAATTTATTTACAAAAGTACTGATTGGAGGAATGTAACTTGACCTGACTGATTCTGTCACAAATTCTCACAGCGTACATCTCCTGAAATGGCAGAACTATGCAATGTTCTTCCAGAGTACTTGTATGTATGACTCTTGCCTGGATTTCCTGTTTGTAGATAGCTATGAATTTCGTTCTTTTAAACTAAAATGCTTAAAGCATAATAATAACCAAGTGTAACCGTGCAGCTGCACTTCCACAAAGCTGTTTTCACTTACTGTAGACTGAGTCGGTTGTTTGGGTGCAACAAACCCAAGAGTGGGGGCAATGAAGTGTATTTTGAGGAGAGCTTCAAGTAGGAGCACCTGTGTGGGTAGGCTCTTGGTTTGCACTTAATTTAACAACTTGAATTTTTCATTGCTCTGTTTATTAACGCATTTCACAACAAATACATGTATGATCACACCTTAGCCCACCTCCAGTGCCTTCTATGAAATCTGCAAAATAAAGGGCGCTCTAATAGTGTTACTTATTTTCAAATAAAGCACAACAAATTAGGGTCACCTGTGTTTGCATCTTATTTTTAGTCTAGTGTAACAAATATTCGACAAAGGTCTTTGTAGAAATGGGTACGTAATTAATTAAATGCTGTATATGTTGCCGTAGTGTAGCCACAAAGGGGAATTAAAGGTAATTAGCAGTGCATTGATTAGCTTTTCCGGGTTAGTTTCTGGCACTGTTCACTGCACTGTCATCATGAAATGGAGATTATGTTAAATTATTCATCTAATTGATTCAACAGCAGCAACACATACACTAGAGGGCACTGCTTCCTCACTCATACACACACAAAAAACAGAAAACTATTCAAGTGTGCTATAACAATGACAATGGGAAGCAGGGATCAGACCTCATTAATGAATAATGACAATCAATTTGGTTGAATGAGTTAAGCTAACTTGATGAAATGCTCCATTAAATGCTGCTAGATAGACTGCCTTTGAAATACCCTGATGGGTGCATTTGAATGCTTTCTATTTCTTGTAATAAACGATGTGCAGGAATGTAGCCACGTCGAAGGTAAGGTCTACATCACAGCAGCAGAGCAGAGGTGTCTGATCTCAGGAGATTTTCAGCACTCCGCAGCATTTTTCTGCCACTGTCTTCCCTGCAAAGTGAGAGCAACAGATGAGAGGGGAGTCAAAGAGAGAGAGGAGGAATTGGGAGGTGCTAAAGGGGGCTGGAAATGTCACCAGAGTGATTGTTCAGTTCACACTCTGGCATCCACATTCCCACGAGAGAGCTATTAATACGCTCGCTTCAAAGGAACTAAAAGTCCTCGTTGATCATCAGCATCCTCTGATGCGCAGCCCCCACAGAGTCACTTTGTTAAACTTCAAGACAGAGCGGTAGGAGCCATGGATATACATTATGTATATATATCAGTCTACAGATCACCTCCAAGTGAAGCTGTGTGTATCATCAAATCTGGCTATCAGTGTGGCTGTTTCCACGGTTACCAATGATAGTTGTAGGGGAGGAAAAGGATGAGATTGCGACGTTTTGCCATCTGAAAGGTGCTTCCTCACAACCACCTTGGAGAAATTATAGATAGCTGCATGAATACAATTAAGGTTTTTAGCTGATAATTATGTGAAACAGCCTCAAACTTCCTTTACTGGATATTTATGTCAAACCACTCAAGTGTATAAAATGAGCATTTGCTTGTGCTCTAATTGGGGTTTCAGTGGCATTGCTGCCTAATTAAGGCTTCCGTTTTAACAAGTAGTTCTGCCGGGGTCTGTGCTCTGTTGACTCTGACTCATCAGCTACTTCTGGTCCAAAGAACCACAAACAAAGTCCGGCTTTGCTCGTCACAGAGGGATTCATAGCACAACCAAACACTGTTATAACTGAATGTTAGGCATGACGCCTGTGGGATAGAGTTGATAGTAAAGTTTAAGCTGTGGAGGTGGGTAGTGGTTTTGAGGCGGATGAGGCCTGCCCTGCGCTGCATACATGTGCTCAGCACACCCGTTAAACCTGATGAAACGTCACTGGTGCAATTAAAAATTAAAGAAGGTTCAGAGGGGTGTGTGAGACTGTGCATCCATGTCTGGCTAGTGCTTTGGGTCACTGTCGGACAGCATAGGAGACAGACAGCCAGAGGTCACATGTTCCTGACTGCTGCTGTCTCCACTTTCCTGTTTGTCCAATCAGAACAAATGTTGTGTTGTTTACGTACCAGACCTCTTTGTCGCTACGGCTGTTTCTTTCTTGTTCGCTATTTTCTCTCTGTGCCTGCAGCCATGCGGGACAATGATTTTCTGGTAAATGAACAGCTGTGTATTTTGTTTGAGTTGTTTTCTGGTGGAAATTTCTCTGCGAGCCTGGAGAGGTCACTGTGTTTGTAGGTCACGTAGGTGATTGTGAAGGTCCGGTCAGAAGAGGAGTGGACCAAAAACATGCTGACGGCATGAAAGTTTTTAGGAGCAAACTGCAGAGTAAGGCAGGAGAGAAAATACCTGTTTGAAAAGAGAGAGGGGAGCAATGAAAGACTGTGAAAATAAAGCATACACACACATAGATGTGCCTGTATGTGTGTGTGCGCGTGTGTGTGTGCGTGGTCAGTTGTTGTAATTAGTTCGATGGACCCCAAAAGCTGTGATGAAGACGTTGACCACCACGATGATGAACACCAGACCTGTGGCCACGTTTTCCATGAAGTTCAGCCTCTGGTGCTTTTGCTCATCATTCAGGTTCCATCGAACTGTGAACAAAAACGGAACAACACACAAACACACACTCAGATAATGTCTAATTACACAACAATCTACTCTATTCTGGGACTAAAGCCAACTCATTATGGTGCAAAGATTTACTGTCAACCACAGATCTATATTTACTTAATTCTGGGTTCAGAATGCTCATACATCTATGTGTGTCTTTTATTTTATGACAGAAGCATGTAAGGAAACAATGCAATATTCAGTTTTTCATTTTTCACTTAGTGGAAACTCAGATTAACGTGGCAAAAAAGTTAGATCTACTGCAATCAATTTACTATACTATACTATTTTGAATTTGATCACTCAAAAACGTTGGGACAGGGAAATGCAAAAGGCTTTAAAAGTAAGTGGTACTTAAATGGAGCAGCTTAAGGAACATTTTGCAACTAATTAGCTGAATCAGCAACAGGTCAGTAACATGACTGAGTATAAAAAGATCATCAGTCTGCAAAAAAAAACGCATCTACAAATTGTGGAACAATTTCATAATAGTGTTCCTCTTTGTAAAATGTGAAGACTTTGAACATCTTATCAGCTACAATTCCCAGCATCATCATAAGATTCCAATAAGGCGGAAACATCTCTGTGCGCATGGGACAAAGATGAAAATCAATACTGGATGCTCATGATCTTTGGATCCTCAGGTGACACTGCCATAAAAAACAGGCATGACACTGTCATGGAAATAGATGCATCCGCTCAGGAACACTTACAGAAATCAGTGTCTATGAATGCAGTTCACCCTGCCATTCAAAAATGGCAAATGAAAGCTCTATTGGTGTTGAAGGAAGAGGCTATATGTGAACACAATCCAGAGATGTCGCCATCTTGTCTGAAAGCTCATTTAAAATGAACTGGGGCAAAATGGTAAACTGTTCTGTGGGCAGATAAACTGCAAATACAATTTCCTTTTGTAAAACATAGATTCCACCTGGGGTATTAAAAGGCCATCCAGTTTGTTATCATTTCACTTAGAAACCCTGCATATCTGATGGTATGGGGTGTATTGGTGCCTGTCAAACTGGCAGTCTGCACTTCTGGAAAAGCATTATCAGTGCTGAATATATATATATATATATATATATATACACACACACACACACACACACACACATGGGTTTAAGACCATCATATACTCCAATCCAGATGATTTGTTTTTTCCTGTCCAGACCAACTGGAAACATTTGATGCATTATGAAACCAGAAATGTGTTTAAAACACACAGAATTGTTGAGCAGCTACAATCCTATATTTCAGAATAAGACAAGAACTGAACAAAATTCCTCTCCCAAAACTCCAACAACTGGTCTCCTCAGTTTCAAGACATTTATGGACTGTTGTTAAAAGAAGAGATGCTGGTACACAATTGTAAACATAGTCCTGTCTCAACTTTTGTTTAGACCTGTTGCTACTAACAGCACCCAATACGTTTGTTAAAATAGTATAGTTTCTCAGTTGAAACATTTAATACGTTTTCTATTCTTCGTAGTGAATAAAGTATGAGTTTGTGAGATATGCAAATCATTGCATTCTGTTTTTAACTGCATTTAACATAGCTTCCCAACTTTTTTGGAATTGGATTTGTAACATGTAAACATGTATATGATATGATACATTTACTATAAATGTCACACAGGTAAAGAAAACAAATGTCAGGTTCAAATCACAGAGAAAGAACAATACAGGGGAAGAAAACTGATCAAGGGAAGCTTGTATTTCCTATATGCAACTGTGTCCTTTCTTTTGTGTTTTAATAGCATCATGGCATGTGTTAAATGTCATGAAAACAGCTAATTAGTGTTGTGACAATGACATTACTATGGTGTCATCAGCAGTACAGGGAGTCGCCTGTGAATAATGTTCACATGAATGCATAGTCATACAAATGGGTCTGCAATAGCCATGCATATGTGCATGAGTGTGTGTATTTGATGGCAATTACCAGAGGTTAAACAGCGTAAGAACCCTTCCTGTGATGTGTGTGTGTATCTGATCTGTCTTGGTGGGGGCTAGAGTCGGACTGGGGTGGCCGGTATGTAGGCCGCTCACATCACGCACCACTGGTTCCATTAGAGAGAGCTGGATCCAACGGGGAGGGAGGGATGTGAGGACGAGAGGCCAAAGAAGTTCAGAAGAGTAAGAGAAAATGAAGAAATGAGTAATGAGAAAGAAATGTATGTGATATTTTGGTAAAGGCGAGGGGTGCTGTTTAAGTCTGGTAAAGGAGGTCAAAGGGGCAATGAATGGGTGATGACTCATGTGCTGGATGTGTCTTACATGTGACATTTTAATGTGAACACCTCAATGTGCAAATATCAGAGTTAATAATATCTGATTGCACTGTATACTCATACTTTAACAGTGTTAATGATGATATAATATTTTTTTGCAGAAATCTGAGCAACAAGGGAGGAAATATTCATCTGGGCGTGCTTTGAAATATCTGATTGATAATTGATTATTTTTAGATTTTTTTTCAGCAGTTTCACAGAGGAGGTAGATAAGATATGTGGCGTTGTTAGTTTCACACTAACCAAACAAAACTCACTTTATTTACTCATCCATTTACAGCTGAGTCATTGTGACTGGCTTAAAGTTCATTAACCTGTTGTTCAGTGTGTCAGGAAAAAAAACTAAATCAGTTCATCTATCCCCAACTTATCTTATTATTTTAATTTACACGCACCAATTTGTCAACCCGAGATATCAGCAGACCTTCTAAAAGATCGTTGCTGCATGTGTCACTTTTTGGGCTTTTCTCTTTGTTCCAACACATGGAGATACATACATACTGACACATATTGACACATTTACACACATACACAGCACCTCTCCCAACTCCCAGCAGTGCTGATATCAGCAGTAAAACCCAGTGAACCCTTTGACCTCTCAGTCCTGGTTGCTATGGAGACTGAATCCAGCTCCTAATAGGTTGTTTGTCAGGAGTCAGTAGACTTGACATTTATGGGGGAGGGGGTGCATTGTAGGGCAAAAGGTGGCATATAGATCGCTTTAATCTTGCTAGAATAGGAAGGATGAAGTGGGCAAGTAAAGGATGTGAGATGCCAGACAGCAAAAACAGCTCTGATACACCAGAAGGGCTCAGGCTATGTTTACTTTCTCACCTATGAAGATAAGCAGGACCCCGACTGTGATCTGTAGACACAGAGAGATGCTGATTAGGGTGATGGTGGGGGTGTAAAAGTGGAAGCTTGGCCCCTGCTCCAGGACAGCTTTTAGCTGGGAGGCATTGGCCATCAGCAGGGCCACATCCAGCATACTCTCAGCTGCACTCTTCTTATTGGCATAGTGGTTCATGTTCAGAGGAGCTGGGCTTCTGGGCCAAGCATCTGGATGGGTGGTCTGGGGGAGAGAAGAGAGTAATTGGCACAGAGATAATGTTTATGGCTCGCAGATAATGACAGAAAGAAGAACGCTGGGAAACAAGCAGAAAGGCTTGCTCTGTGCTGTGTTTTGTTCTTCCAGTAGAGCCAACAAGGCATCATTTTGATGAGACTAGCAGTAATTTTGTGTTTCCTGAGCACGGATGGTGAGGATCTGGTTATCATTCTGACCTAATTAGAACAACACCAGCCATTACAGAAGAGTGACCTTTGAAAACAGAGCCATTAGTACAGCAAAGAGATACTGGCAATCCGGTAACAGCACTATTAAAACATGACAAACACGAAGTCAGCATATGTCGTTTGTGCCAACAGTTTCAAACAGTCACTTTCAGTCTGCACATTTTCTCCTTCGCTTGTGTCATATGTGCTTCTGTGAGGCTGCGCTGCACTTGTTGCCCTCTATTCCAGGGTTTGTTGACTTTATAAATCAAAACAGTCAAATGATTGATTTTCTTATCTGTAAACAAACTATCAGTGTAGAGTGATAGAGTGATCCTTTGTTCATATTCTGCCCATATCACATTCTTTTGAAGCTTGATGGACAGCTGCAGAACTGGGCTGAGCAAATCCATGAAGAACTAATGTTATATGATAGCAGTTTACCTCAGTTTGTCCATCTTTTCGCAGGTGGAGCCTTCGGCTATCAGGACCTTCTCTTGTGAAGCCTACTCTCAGTTTTGGTTCTGAAGACAGACACCCTCTCTACTCTTAAAATTAATCTTTCCCTTTCCTTTTTGACAAATCTAAGACTTTCATCAAGTTCCTTTAGTTACGCTGCTCTAAACCCAGGCTGCTAGTGGATGCACTGAGCACTTCTTCGCTCCTCGCTTTCACTTCCCGTACACTCATAGGCCACCGGTGCATCTTGTTAACTCTTGTCTACTTTCTTCAGTAGTTTCTGTGATGTCCTGCTCGCGGCTCATCGTGCATCTATGGTCCTCTGTACTTCCGTCTTCTCTTTCCTTTTGCAACCTAACTGATCATGGCAGACAGCAGTCCCTCTCTGAGCCTTGTTCTGCCAGAAGGTCTGCCTGTTGACAGGGAGCTTTTCCTCCCCCAATTGTTGGGGGATCTTTGGAGTTCACTCTCTAATATTGCATGATTTTTACCTTACCTTGGGATGACTGTTGTTGTGAGCTGGTATTAGCTTTAAGCCTAACCTTAAAATTAGAGAGGCTATCTGTCTCCTGGATCCAAACTGGGAGCCAGAAGTCTGAGAGTAAAATGCTCTTTTATGGTGATACGATACTATGAGGTCTTTAAGGTAAGATCCAGCTTGAATATATGAACTCAAGTGAAATAAATATTCACTTCACTAGAGAACAAAATGTGCTTTATTATTTTGTTATATTTTATACTCAATAAACTAGGGACTTAGGAAGAGAGGTGAGTAAATATGATAATTCATTTCTATGATTAATCAGCAGGTGTTGACTTTAGCGTTTAAGAAAGTTACTTTTACTCTGAGTTGTGTAACCTATCGATTCTTGTGTGGGTGAGCGTGATGCAACATTAGATTAGCTGAGTTGTGAGTGTGTTTGTGTGTTCACTCCATGTCAGTGGACTCTGTACTGCAAAGAGAGAACCATACATATCCACTGGACCAGAAGGTCTGTCTCTATGAAAATGCTGAAAATACATTTTTTTTTTATCTGGCTCTACACCTGAGAACCACGGTTTAAATTTAGTGGTGACAAGGTCAAAGCATGAATGCCAACTCTTTCTTTGAAAAGGAAAAAAAAAAAATCAGCAGTCTCTTCCTGAACACCAAAAATCTTCCGTTTTTATCATAACACTCCCTGCAGCTGCAGAGAGCATAGTTTGTCTGAGATTAACCAAACTGCAGAAGTGGTGCGAGCTGTCTTCCCTCTGCTCGAGGGATAAAGACAAAAAGAAAGGAAAGAAAAGCTGCACCCTCTAATTTACCATGGATGAGGCTACAGCTGAATTACAATGTATTTAAGAGATTCACAGCAATCGACTGGCATGGGTTAACTTGATGTATGAGGGGAAGTACACTCTGAACAGAAGGTGTGGTCGATGGGGTTGGTAATGAGCTGGTACTCTGCAGTAATTATTTTTGATGATTTTTTTTTTTCAATCCTGTGATAACCACTGGACAAGCCATGTTTAATTCTCTTAATAAATCTGTGCTTTTTAGAAGATGTATTACATGGGTTACTGGCCAAGTTCATCATCTGGCAGTCTACTTATCAGTTTAACTTTTATGCTTTATCATAGATTCATGCGAACACTTCAGAGACGTCTCGGAAGTATCGAGCAAATGTTAAAAAAGCAAACAAAAACAAAAAACAAAATGTGTTTTTTCCAAATCCTTTCAACTCAAAGCTCCACTGCACTGTGTTACACCTTCACAACGAGGAATTAAAACACATTTTAGGACATGCTTTGTGAAGCCAAATGTGCATTTTCACTGGAAAGCAATGTGGTGTGGCAGGGTGTCCTGTGACTGTGATCTGCTCCAAATACCACAAATGGCATACTGTCATGACGTGTCAGGGTCAGCCTTTCTGCTCTCAAACACTGACATAGGTTTTTCAAAAAATACAGCCCTTTATCCCAGAGTCAACAGACCACAGTGAGATAATGCTTGTTGTGAGATCGCAGGTTGGAAATATGGAGTCACTATGTCTAGAAACGCAGGAGGTGAATTTTTTCCAAAAAAGAACCCCTCCTTTTTGACATGTGCGTAGGCCAAATCTAAAGGTCATTTCCTCAGTCTGCTCAAGCTATTTATCATGATTAATCCTGCTGTCTACTCGCATCATACAGCTGGCAAAATAGCACAACAACTAATCACAGTAGAGGAGACATTCAGTGCAAAAATGATAGCAAATACAGGCTCTTATAATATGTCATACTCAACAGCTGTGAATGGAGTGCAGGCATAACATGCTACAAATTTTTTTTTTTTAAAGAGAATGTACGTGATCCTGGTTTTCATTTGAATAATATTTGGGGGAAAAAAGTGGAAGGCAACTCACATTTGCATATTTGGAAAGAATTTTATATCCCAGAGAAACCCAGTGCTTGTCAGTCATCTAGGCACACCAGATTTATAGCTATCTAAACTGTAGGGGGAAAAAAAAGTTCTTATTAAATCAGTTGTGCTGTACTGGTTCTAGGTTTCAGTGCTGAGTTTTGTGATGAATTATTCACAGTGCATTTCTAGTCTGAATTAGTCTCGGGGGAGATACACCAAGGGGAGAGAAGGAGCAAGGTAACGAGGGAGGGGGAGATAGTCAGAGACATAAAAGTTGTTTGGATCTTAACTCTCAGTTATGTGTCACTGTGGAATAACAGATGAAATCATGTAATAATATTTAACATTATTCAGCTTTCTGCTGTAAGGTGCCACTAACACTACAATGTGGGAATGAGAAGGGAAACCAGCTAATCAGTAAGTTATTTATATAGGGCTTCTTCAAACAATGAATGTTGACCTAAGTGCTTAACTGAGCAATTCAAATCATTTATATAAATCACATAAATAAAATACCATTAAAACACGCTGGAGGTTTCTTCCTGTTAAAAGGAAGTTTTTTCTTCCCACTGTCACCAAAGCGTTTGCTCATAGGGGGTTATGTGATTGTTGGGGTTTCCTCTGTTTTCTTTGTATTATTGTAGGGGCTTTACCTTACAATATAAAGCACCTTGAGGCAACTGTTGTTGTGATTTGGCGCTATATATATAAAATTGAAGCTGAATTGAACTGAATGAGACAATATGACATTATTTTACCTTTCAACCCGGGTTGCAGAGTACAAAGGATTAACGAGGCTGAAAAACAAATAAAAGACCTTCACATTTGCTACTTCTCATTTTTTTAATGCCTGGTCCAAAGCTAGATGCAGACTAGTATAATACATGCTTTTCACAACTTTGGAAAGACTGCAATTTCTTAATTCCCGTGATTTAACCCAAACCTCAGATCAAATAAATCCATTTTTCATTGTGTATTCAGAAGCAAATGAACGTTTTGGCTGATTTCCAAAAAAACTAAATGAACTCATTCAACTTGCACACCTAATCCTAAACTTTTCTCCTTTTCCCATGTCGTCACACTAACTGATTACACTACCCGCATGTAAGTTACTTAGAGAGTATGCGGTGCCTTTAGCTTTGTATCGTCAAGCTCTGTGTCTGACATGTAGAAAGCTCTTCAAGGCAACAAAGCAAGACACCACTTAAGACAGTGAAACCATACATTTATTATTTAGTTAATTGAGCCCGTGTTCAGCTATATGATGAAACGCTAAATTAACTCTAACTGCATGAGTGAGTATTTCCCTTACTTTTTTTTTCTTCGTGCATAAGCACCTTTTTGCTCTCCATCCATCATGTCCTATCAGCAGCCTTCTTCTCTCACTCACCTCAAAATCTGGCCAGCTTCCAGATGACAATCGACCCAACTGTAAATCTAATTTCCATGAATCTCTGTAGAGCTTTTAGTTTTACAGCCTTGCACAAAGCAAAGCAAACATGACTGTTTCTGAGTGTGGTCTATGCAGCTAAGGCACTTATGGTGGGAAAAAAAACCCCAAACAAATCAAAAACACTTTCTCATTTAGTGAAAAGCTGCAATTTAAACTACGGGTTATCAAAGAAAGTGAAATCTGACTCGTCTCATCGGTCTTAGATTTCAGTGAAAGGCAGGCAAGGATATTAAAAGCCTGCAGAAAGTCTTCCTGTAAGATATTCACCCTACAAGAGCCATGGATTGAAAAAACACTTATATTGACTCACACTGGTGGGGGACAAATTGTAAATGAGATCAATTGCTCATTTTATCGAGCGTAAGGGTATTACATTTTGCAAATGCTGGCTGAGCTCTGACTGTTGCAAGGAAGTGTCTGTGGCTGCCAGGGTCTCTCTTCCTCCTGCCTTCTTCCTCAAATTCACACACACACACACACACACACACACACACACACACACACACACACACACACATCTGAAATTAAATGGCGCTATTAAGACAGTGACCATACAGATAACAGAGTGAAGTCCCTTTCCCTGCCCTGTAAAACTGGATGCTGCACATTAGATGCAGGACTGAACTACTTTTAAATGGCAGCTTCAATTGCCTAATAAACTAAAGTAATCAATCTGTGAGCTTTACAGTTGTGGCATGAAGCAGGATGATGTAATACAAAAGTAAAACCGTGTGTCTGTTTTTATGTGTGCATTTACGCCAGTGTACTGGTAACAATGGAGGGCATTCATTATGTGTGCCTATGACAAGAGGCACACATATTACTATTCGTCGGATTTATTATTATTATTATTATTATTATTATTCTCCAGTTTCCGCCTGAAATTTTGCAGCGAATCTCGCCCCGCAGTTTTGAGACAAGCTTCATATATGTTACCTCATTTTGTGCGGCTGGATCAGGAATGGTGTGCTATGACTTTTGGTGTTTATAACTATTATAGTTTTTTAAATATTAATATTTTAGTGAAAATTTTCCCGCGCCTCTCTGCCTAACAGTTTTGACAATAGGGTTACATATGTTAGATCATTTTGTGCGGCTGGAGCTGGACTAGTATGGTATACACTTTTGGTGTTCATGACTTTTATAGTTTTTGAAATATTTAGATTTTAGTGCAAATTTAGGCCAATTTCCATAGAAACAGACTTTATTTGTGGTGGGTTGGCTCTCTCTAGTGGTATACCGGGAGTAGTACGGCCGAAATCTGTATGCTTGTTTTTAAACTCAATATCCCATAATGCATAGCACGCCTCTGCCGAGTTCAACAATGGCGGACACCTCTTCGTTTTAAACGTCTTTTATTCGTGTTTCTAGGTCACAAAATGAACTTTTAAGATATTTTCAGGCGAGAATGTAGGTGTGTAAACTTCAAATATCTGCTCGTTTTGTCAAAACATCCCATATTATATCTGACGATGTTGCCGGCTAACTAGCTAGCGTGGCTAGCGACCCTTCGAGCACCCGGGCTTGCCTTCAGTGAGACTGCTGACCATCACCTGTTCGCTCGCCAACAGACTGTCTTAGGTGGACTTATTTTTCGTTTATATGGGCCGATGATGCTGGTCGATGTGGAAATAATAACTGAGTTGTTTGGTCTTGGCTAACGCGCAGCTACAACAGAGAGCAGCTATCTACCGGTGTGTGTCAGAAAAACATGCGGGAACGAGACATAGGAGGCGGCGAGGGGACCGCCGATCGACCGGTGGTAGATCGTGGATCAGGCAAACCTAAGGCAGGAGCGTGAGGTGAACTGAATTTCAGGTAAGAAGTTATGAATTGCACAGGAGTTTCTATAGAGCTGTGTGCGCGCTAAGTTACTGACGTTGAACTTTATTTTATTCATAACGGTTAGTCCGTAGAGTTGCCGTACAAACGGAATCGTCCCACATTCAGAGAAAATATTACAATTTATTCTGTCGTTATGAAGCCTCCCCTGTCATTCTCTGGCCTGTTGCAACTTCAATCGTGAAACTGATCAACGATCGGCTTTTCGCTCTTGTTTATCGCGCTAAACAACAGCAGCACGTTTAAGCTTGATCAGCTGTTGTTAGAATTCATTTGATTTTAATTTTGCGGCTGGTCCAAACCAGGAGATGTCCTTACTGAATCATCAGAGCTGAACTGGTGATGGAGAAACAGGTTTACCCTTTACAGGGCTCGCAAAATCGCTAGCCCGACGTCCCGGGGCTAGCGATTTTTCCAGTCGGGCTACCAAAATCCATCTCAGCCCTGCCCGTCGGGCTATCATGGGAGGGAAAGATATGTCAATGCTTTTGCATTCTTTCGCAAATGTAGCTGAGTAATTATGTCATCGGCATCGATGAGCCACTGTCAATATGTGACACATTGAAATCGCGTTTGAATTTGCGCTTGTTTTTTGCTTTCACTTTCACTTTGCGCTAACTGTGTGTAGAGAGCGACAGCACTAATTGGTAAGTCACAGATTAATTGCACACCACTTCCTCTGACATCGTCTTATCAATCGTTAGCTTACTATCAAACATGACAAGTGAAATCTCCTGCAGCAAGCTTAAACGTGATAGAGGCTGATTACGCAGAGAATTGCTGATCGTTATGTAAATATGCATGTAAGAGCAGATGGATTTAAGCAGGTATTTTAGTTCTGCAGAGCCAAACAAGAGAGGTCAGGGTGAAGAAGGGGCAGCCAAAGAAAAGCCAACCACAAAACGGAAAAGTTATGACAAATCAGACTATGAGGGAAAAAGAAAGCGCAGCTTTATGGTTTCATGGACTAAAGAATTTATGTGGCTGGAATACGACGAGCTAAATAACCTCATGTTCTGCCGGGTGTGTTGTGAGTTTCCCTCGATTTCTGAGTCGACAAGCGCCTTTGTTACTGGGACCAGTCATTTTAAGAAAGACCCCATCAGAACCCATGACAAATGCAAGAAATGCATTATTGCCCAGTCTGCAATATCTTTCCCAGAACAAACACCAATTGCAAAAAGCATACTAAAAATAAACCAAGCATAACAAGAAGTCCTGAAAAATCTGTTTAGAACAGCCTACTATGTTGCAAAGAGTGAACTACCACTGACAAAATTTAGCAGTCTTTGCAAACTTCAAAAAGCAAATGGCCTAGATCTTGGTTGCACTTGCCTCTTACCTGTGATTTCAGTGGAAATGTCAAAAATAAGGATCTGACACAGACTGATTCCTGTTGTACAGTTCTTACAAGTTCATAGAAATTTGTTCAATTAGAACCAAATATTTGAGTTGATGATTGAAATTGTTGTTGTAATTTGTGTTTTAAATATTTTTAGATTGATGTTTTGTTTCCTTTACAGTATTATACTTTAATGTATAATATTGTAAAGGAAACAAAACATCAATCAAAAAATTGTCCTCTTTTTTTTTTTATTCGGGCTACTTAAATTTATTACCAAAAACTGAAGAGTGCCTCCCCGAAGGGCTACCAGGGATTTTGAAATTTTGCGAGCCCTGCTTTAGGTGACATGAATGAGTTGAAGGGAAGTTATGAACTGTTTCTCAGAGACAAATAAACACCCAGCTCCTGTTTTTGTGTAGCTGACAGCTGGTAACTGTGCAGGGGCGGATCTAGCAAAGCTTTTGCCAGGGGGCCAGGTAGGGCATTAACAGGGAAAGGGGGACACAAAGATATACTTTTCTTTCTTACTCTCGTATAAAATATTTAGCTTTTTATTAAATAGTTATCTGCATCTTACAACCAAAGTTTGTATAATAATACACAAGTTTGGCTGTAGACCATTGTTAATCATTTACTGTGTAAAAATAACAAAAAACAAAAAGTAAATGCAAAAGTGCATAAATATTTATTTTACTTGTTTGATGTGTGTGGCGGGGCGTGGTCTGCAGTGCCGCTGCAGGGGAGGTGGACCCACGGGTGTAAAGTCTGTGCTCTTTCGGCTGTTTTTTGGGTGTGTGTCGGGCTGTCAGTTGAAAAGCTACAGCCGGCTGTGTGGGTACACCAAGCATGTGTGAAAAGTGGTCCATAACGTAATGCTTCAAAGAGTGTTCATGCAAACATTGTCGGGTCTGCCGTGGTACAATGGGACTTCTGCTCATGAACCTGTGTGCACAGCATCTGCAAATCGGGGCTGTGCAAAGTCACTTCATCTTTACCCAAAACTGTAAGCTGTCATCTGTGAGGCGCGAGCGGTGTTTGTTTTTACCATAGTTCACGGTGGAGAATGGCTGCTCTTCTGAGTTTTGCTCTCTGTAGCCGTATGAATGTCAAACTACACTGATTCGCAGCGGCATAGGCACACATAAAATTTCTTCTGAAATTTTCGCTTTCTAGTTGTTTATAAGGTCACTCAGGTACACTGTAAAATATAACTTGTTGTTTCAACTTAAAAATATGAGGTAAAGGGCTGCCTTAAAATTTTAAGTTAAGTCAAGAAATAGAGTTTGTTCTTATAACACAACCAATTGTTATCTTAATGAAAAATCACATGTTGTCTAAACTTTCATCTTAGTTTAGTTGACTGAGATTTGTTAGTCAGTTCAACTCCTTTAATTGTCATTTTTACTTGGGAAAACCCTTTCAGCTAAATTAAAATAATCTATTGTTTAAACTCTTGTCCTAGTTCAGTTGACTTGGGTTTTTTAGTTAATTCAAATACTTAAGTAGTTCTTTTAACTTAGGAATCTATTTTAGCTTAACTAACATGATCTGTTAGCTAAGTTGATTTAAGTTTATTAATTACCTGAGCTCCTTAAGGTAGCTGAGTGAACTTGTAAATCAGTTTCATTTTAATTATCAGAGTTGATTGACTGGATGTAAAGAAAAATGTGTATTAAACATCTTAAGTTTTGTTTTGTTTTTTTAGCTTTCTAACATCCATTTCAGCAAAACTACCTGTTAGGTTTATCTTAGATCTCAGGTTTAAATATCTACATTCCTTTAAATTAATTTTCTGTTGTTTACAGAAAAAAAAATAAAACCCCACAGATTCCATTAAAGTCTATCTGATCATTTCATACAGAAAGTTTGTTTTAAGAACATGACAAGACAATTACTCATGAGCACCCAACATTCACCATTTATTGTGCCATCTTAGTCATCTGAGAAACAGAAAAATCAGTGACGTAGCTCATCTTTCTCACAATCCATCAAAACTCAAAGGCTGCTCCCTGTGAAACAAATTTGAACTTGGTCTTGAGCCCAGTTCGGGTGAAGATTAAATTCTGACCAATACTCTCGGAGCAGTAGTGATTCTTGTGAAGTAACAACATAAAGTCTGCATTAATGTAATGTATCAACAGAACACTTGCTATTTTAGAAAAGTTATTCTTTACATTTACAAAATTTTTAAACTTCATTGTGCTCAGTCACACCTGTTAGCATAAAACTTGAAATACTAAAATAGTACAAAACCTTTGATAAGTGACAGTAAAGATCAGTTTATAACAAGTAAGACATCAAACTCTTGTATTTGTCTTCGTTTACAATTGCAACAAATTCCACAGAACCAATATCTCTGAAAATGAGTGCATGCTTTTGAAACATTTGATAAGATGGATATTTCAGAAACATCAGTTTGAGTCTGCTCAATTGCAAAACAAAGGAAAAACTACTGACTTGCATGAGATAAGCATCTGCAAAGTCCAGCATATTGTTGTTCACATAAGTTTCTTAAACCATGAACAAATGAGTAATTGTCTAATCTGGAATGTAAAGTGTAGTCATTTAGTGACATACAAAAGTGAGAATGAGAACTTGCAAGAATAAAAAAACAAACAGTAAAATAAAAACTGTCCTTAACACTAAGGAGCATACAATTACAGTTCTGCATGGCTTTCTGCAAGAGTCTGTTTCTTAGACCATGCACTAGTGAGATGCACTGCCTTCCACCAATGTTCATTAGGATGTTCTGAATGACTTCAAAGATGTCCTTAAGTTCCTTTGGATGGTCTATGTTGAGGGCAAAAAGAAGGCCCATCAGCATGGAAATGGCACTTGAGACATCCCTCAGATTAGACAGGATTACTGCCGCCTCAAGGACAACCAACACATCGATGATGTCTTCTTCTTTCACCATCGCAATGCCAACTTTCATCCTCTTAGAAAACGTGTCTTCAATACCTGTCGGCTATAAAAGGGTTCAAAGACAAAAAAAGAAGAAAAAAAATTACACAATTACAATTACACAATATCCCTTGTGCTTAACAATTCATGTCTTTCCAAAGAAGAGCCATACTGATGCTTTGGATGATGGTGATTGGCTTTGGGTAACACTTATTAGTTGTTAAAGTTTTTTCAGAATGAGATATGCACCCCCATGTTACAAATCCATTTCTTGCTTTAAACAAAGACCATGTTCATAAATAACTGAGCATGTCTTCAATTGCAGAATTCAAAAAAAAATTTCAATTTAAATGGTAAATGGCCTGTATTTGTCTAGCGCTTTACTAGTCCCCTAAGGACTCCAAAGCGCTTTACACATTCAGTCATTCACACACATGGGTGGATGACTGAATCGTGGCTGAAGAGTTGACAGTTCGTCTTATAATTGGAAGGTTGCCGGTTCGAGCCCCAGCTCCGACAGTTTCAGTCGTTGTGTCCTTGGGCAAGACACTTCACCTGTTGCCTACTGGTGGTGGTCAGAGGGCCCGGTGGTGCCAGTGTCCGGCAGCCTCGCCTCTGCCAGTGCGCCCCAGGGCGGCTGTGGCTACAATGTAGCTTGCCATCACCAGTGTGTGAATTTAAATCTACTTATGCTAAATATTGGCTGTGCTCTAAACCAAATCTGGCTGAGAATACATGAAATGTGCAAACTGCAGCTACACTACAGGATCAGATTGTGGCTCCATAGACAATGCTTCTTTAATCAGTTTATTGATTAAAGTTTATTTTTCCCCCTATATTAACAGCATGAAAAAAGAGCATATAGACATGGCTGAACAGGTTGCATAATTGGCACTGAATATCAACATCCACCTTTACCCGGCTGCCCAATGACTCTCGGCCAGTAACCTTTAATTGCTTACCCAGTCTACACAGTCTATTTTCCAGGGTCCAGGACATTTCACCAAAGTATTGCCCCCCACAGCTGTAGCAGCCACTGCAGCCCCTTAAATATCCTAATATCTCTGCCATTACAATATACAATGTGAGAAATCAAACGTAAAGCTGAAGTGAACAGTACAGCAGCGAAATGTCAAAGACCCTGGTGAAGACATGAATAAACACAAGACACTAATAATATCAATGCTAGCTTGCCAGTTAGTTTCTCTGAAACCCAGACCAAATCCAGTGTCAAAGATCTTGTAATAATACATTTGGTGAGGAAAAAGTACACATGTACTTTTTAATTTAAAATCCACTGTGGTGCTGTCATTATTAAATTTACTAAAAGAAACAATGCTAACCTTCACAGTCTTGAAAGTGTGTGAGGGATCTTCCTTTAGAAAATGAGGTCCTCTGTCCTCTTCCTTTGTGTAGGGCTCTGGTCAAAGAAGTCAAAAAGAAAACAAAAACACTTTTTAAACAGTGTTTATGAAGCATGTAGACAGCTCCAAATTCACAGCTTTTTGATACATAATTCCATCAATATATGATTATCATTGGAGATTTTGAATCAGGCTTATCAGGACATTCAAGTAGAATATGATATCCAACCTACCACCAATATACATAGATTCTGTAAAAGTTACCACACTAAATGTCCAGTTGTGAATTATGATGACAGACTTTACTTATCAGCTTTCTTTCAATGAGTTCATCAGTTGAACTGGATAACCTAAAACTTAAACAAAGGATTAGATTTCGCAGTTGAACACTTACATCATCTCCGAAGCATCTTATGAGCCTAGTTAGCCCTCCTATGCCGCTCTTGATTTTGTACAGCTCCACGAACCTCTCCATAATGGTCAAGCACAGCAAAAAGGAACCCTTTCAGGTCAACAGATGTAAGACGGGCAAATTCTGCTTCAACCTGAGCAATAGAAGAAGAGGGGTGGAGAGTACAGACAGAATAAAAAAAAGATTCTTTGAGACCCAAATTTAAGCAAACAGTCATCTGAGGCCCATTAGAGAAAACACAAACGCACAAAAGCAAACAAACAAAAAGATGCACTTTACCTGCCGTTCAGCAAACAAGGAAGTTCAGAGAACAATAAGCTCTGTCTTGAAATCTTTTAAAGTAGAATGATTGTGAAAATGACTTATGTGATGTAAAACTTTAGTAAACGTGCGATTAAAAGAACACTGAGTAAAAGGACAAGTAACAGTTTCCTTATTCCTCAGATGTTTACCTTGATGAGCAATACTGTTTTAGTCCAACTGCCTCATTAAAGTTACACAACAGGCTTTTTACATTAAAGCCAGCAAGTCCATTACATACTCCCTTTTTAGATCTGAAATACTGTGCAGATTCTGTGTATATGTAGTGGACAGCAATTTACCCAAAAGAGTGCAAAGTTTGCAAGTCCACCTCATTTAAATGACAAAGTCAGATGTGATCATCTAGACCTGTGAAAATAAATTAATGACAAACCTGGAGTTATGGATGTTATTACAACCACAAGAACCTAAACAGTCTGCTCCATTGCTTTTGTTAATGAATCATTTGTTGGTAACACGTCTGAATATTTAGTTTATGCCACCTGCATGTGATCATCAATAGTGCCATATTACTTCTTAAGAAGTACCCTGACACTACAATCTTTATATCATTTGTTCTACAGAGCTATTAAGTTACAATATAATCTGTGGTGTTTCCAGTATGACAAAATGCACAAATTGTAACTTACCATTTGACTCCACTGACAAAAATAAATCCCCAGCATCAAGTTTGGCTTCACAGACCTAAAATAAGTCAAATAAAAATATATGTTATAATTATATTGTTTTCGCCATTTATTCATGTTTGCTAATTTTCTGACATATAAACAATGTTAGTTTTGTTACAATACAGAGAATGCAGTTTAATTAAAAGGTAAATTATGCAAAAAAAAAAAAAACTTCTGCAGTATACCATGCCAAAAATCAGTGTCTCTGATGCCAATTATTTTATCACTACAGCTCTTTTAGTATGGAAACTCACACAATCTAGTCATACTGATCACAAGAGTTCAAAAATAAGTCAAAATAGTGAGCTGTGTAACAAATAACTGCACAATAGAATTAAAGCAAAAAATAAACACACTGGAAGACTATCTGATAAAAACTAATATAATGCTGGTTTGTAGACCATATTTTGTCTCAGTCCTCAGTGCACTCTTGCAGCTTAGCATGCAGCAGTTAATAACAACTTAAGTGATTACATAGGGGTAAACAGATGACAACAAGCATCGGAGTCCTGCCAAAAAGTTCTTTTTGAATCCAGTCAGTTATTGGAAATATTGCCAAAATGAACTTCCACCAAAATACAACAGCCTGTGAACTTGAAAGAAATTTACAAGTACAGAGACAATATGAAATAAGCTTTATTAATTAGCTGAGTTAGCTTGCTAATATCGCAACAGTGGTTGAGTGCACAACCTTAAAGCTAGCGGCACAATACTTGTGATTTGGTCAGTGCCACATTAAACCCATAAAAAAGGCCATATGTCAGTTTATTAGGTCAAGTTTGGTCATGACATACAAGCTGGACCTTGTCGGCTAAAGTTACATTAGCTAAAGCAAACATTTCAGTAAAAGAGAAAAACACACATCATGCCATAAATTCAAAACATGTTCCAACTTTTGTAGCTCTCTTTCCTTATAGTTATAACCAATGTTACTCACCTTGAAAGCATATTCCAAAGAAGACGATCAGAAAACGTCCAAGTAAAGTGAGCATGTCGTTAACCGCCAATTCCCCATGATGCACCTCGGTAGCAGTCACGTGAGGCAGTTTTGAATCCTGCTGTGCTCAACTTACCCACGTTGTCAAGTTCACATAAGTTGCTGATTTAGCTGGACATGAGTTTTCAAGTTAGCTTTTTTTGGTGTAATTGGGACGTTTTTAACTTGTAATTCTATGTTATAACAACAACTTCAGTCATCTATCGTCAAACTGATATAGAATAATATGTTGAAACAACAAACAGCTAGAATTACATTTTACAGTGTACCAACAATACTTCACCCCTAAGCCAGACCAGACTGTCATCTGACCCAGCATGCCTGCAAAAGACTTTAAGATGTCTGGTCAAATATTTCTGCGGAGACATAAAATCCGTCTTATTCAGCACCAATTCTATTCTGCAAAGCTTATGCACCTCTGAATGTACCTCACATGCAGATGACATGTAACATGAGGCACAGAAGTGGCATGGAAGCGCAGAAACCGCAGGAGGTGGATAGTTTTACACGATCGGCTTACAATAAAAATTAACAACCGACAACTCTGGGTACAGAAATAACCACGACAATGCATCAACACTTCTTGCAACAAAAAATTTAACCCAAACAAAAATGATTGCATGACAGCTACAATTCCCTAGTCCCATATCCAAGCGATTGCTTTGCGGTTCGTGCATGTTTGCACTGTATTAACGCTTCTTCTATTCTACTGTATAAAAGCATGCAAAACAGCAAGAATGCTCTTATTAATCAGGTAATCTTTCTTCGTGCATCTTTTATTTATTGCACTTGTGAGCATGACAATTTGTAAGATCAATCTACTTAGCCTATAGACATTTTCCCTTGATGAATGTTAAAAAGGGGCTGCAAATATCTTACCTCGGTGCCACTTAACCTGTTGCTGCTGCTGCTCATTTTTGCCCTGTGCGAAGAGCTGCTACACCTCAGATGCAGGCTGCAGCAAAGTGGCAGAATATCCTGTAGGGGTAGAGAAGACTGGACCCGCAAGCACATAGCCGAGGCTACGTGACAGAGCTACTGATGCACATGTAACTACTATATTATAGTGACACAACAGCAGTGATAATGGAAAATGTTGTTTCGACAGGAGGCTTGGGAGTTAAGACACGTGACTGAGTCTGCAAAGGGCGTGAGAAATTTTTTATTTATGTTTTTAATTGCTATGTCATTTACTTGCACTGACTCTAATCAGCCTTTGTCTCACCCCGTGTCACTCTGTCTGTTGGACAGCACAGCAATATGATGAGTAGGCTTTCTGTGGCGTCCCAGAGTGCCGTATGATTGGATGGACCATTCCCCCCACCTCCACCCTCCTCCCTTCTATAGTCCTCACCAGGGGCGTGGAGCCAAACGAACTGACTGGGAAACACATTTGGTGTACCTCACCGGTGCACTAACCAAATGGTGGAAGGCGATGACAAGCGCAAACAGCTGTTGGTTTAAGTTAACTACCGAGGGGACTACAGGAAAAATAAAAAAAACCCGAGTCTTAAAGCGACCCGTGTGTGCTATTTACTTACGCGGCAGCGAAGAAGAAGAAGAAACAGTGGGGAGAGTCGCATCGGGAGCTGCAACCGAAGAGAGGGATGCGGGGACTTAAAAGGAGATAAATACAAGAAATTCGTCAGTTATTTCTTGTCAGCATGTGGTATGTGTTCAGCTAAAAAAGCCCGAATTTGTTTGCGGTCGCTGGGGCGGCTCCTGTGCTTGAAAATGGAGATAATATGCAGATAGGGCGTTTTTGAAGTCCACCTTTTGTCGTGGACAGTCGGCTAACGTTGGCGAGGTTTTTTTTGAGTGCTGCTACTGGACCTGGCAGGTTTGTCTCTGCTGTGTGTCACTAGCGTCAGTTTTACTCGAGGGTGTTTTTTATGACCCTTTTTTTGAACAAGGTAAGTCGTGCCTTATTTTTTTTATGTCAGTATTTGAACGAAAGATAATATTGTGGGAATACTGGGGGGCAATTTATTGCTAGCTAGTTGCCAAACTTATGTCGCCGAAGCCAGCTTGCTAGTTTCTCGGTCACCTGGACGACGACGGCTTCTGGAAGCAATGCTTTAACTCCTGGGCTTGTCTTTTTGTCAACCTCCTCTTACTGACAGCAGCTAACTTCACCTCAGTGATTATTACCATACTTAACGCCCATCGATAGCTTTAGCAATAATGTATAACTGGGGCATATCGCATTTCTTTTGCAGGTTCTTTTTATTATCATTATTGTTATTATCGGATAAAATCTTGTCTATGTCATCCATCCCAGTGTTGTTAAGGGCCTCTCCCGGCAAACTGCGTCACCGAGTGGGCGCTGCAGGTATTCATCTGTCGATCTGCGTGTTGGAAAGTCTACCCGTGATGGCACGAATGACCTGGAAACCAAAGCGACTGAACTTTTAAGTCACCATGGAGCCGGAGTCTAAACCAGGCTCCGGGGACCACCAAGACCTGAGAAATCCCTCTGTAACCAAGTCTCAGTGCAAAAATGTGCGCGAGGCCATGGGTGATGGACCTGTCAGTCTGGTGGACTCTGTAGTGAGAGGTGGGAGTGACCCCAGCGCATATCCTACCTCCAGTTATCAGAGGAGTGTGCATCAGAGATTCATCAGGAGAAGTTTGTGGTTTTCAGACACAGATGAGCAGGCCTTTGAAGCACCTGAATGTAATAACAGGAGTAAGATCCTAAACATTAACCTGCGAACAATTGTGGACAGGTCAAGGGGGACCAGCTGTGGGATACAGGAGGGATCCAGCACTGAAAGTCAAGGTGGGCTTAAAGACAGTGCAACAGAGAGCGCCAGCGCCGATGAGGACAAGGAGAAAGGTGGAGACGCGTTAAATGTTACATGCAGTGATGGTGGTAAAGCTGCTGTCAAGGCAGCCAGTGAGGAGAATGAGGAGGAGGCAGAGATGAAGGCAGTCTCCACGTCTCCAGGGGGAAGGTTTCTTAAATTTGACATAGAGCTGGGGAGAGGTTCCTTCAAGACAGTCTACAAAGGCCTGGATACTGAGACCTGGGTGGAGGTGGCCTGGTGTGAGCTACAGGTAAGGCAGTAAAATTGTCTCACCTCATTAACAAGATTTCTGTGACACCAATTTGTTGTGTATGCAGCAGTTAAAGACGAGGCACAATTATCTTTTTCATATCTGTGAAAAAAAAGGCTTTCACATTTTTAATCCATGAGATGGATGCTGACCAGAGCTATCTAAAAGTATCTTCACATTTTTCCCTCTACGATAAATATATGCGTGATTAATATTAGTGGAAGAATGCCTGACTCCCACAGGAAGCCCTCTATCTTTTCTCCTCTGTGTTCTCACTCATCATGATAGTGTAATGGAGATGTCTTCAGGGAGCTGTCAATCAGCCTCTAGTCTCATGAAGGAGTATGCTGAGTTGTAAATTGGTCACCACTAAATTTTAAATGGTTTACACAGGAAGACTGATTGACAAGCAGTAGCTGTAGACATGACATGGAGGGAACATACCATTGCTGAAGTATGGCGACTGACAGTTGCGCAAAGGCACAAGGGGAGTTCATTTTCTTGCGTTACATAGACACAAGGAAATCACAAGCTTAGACTGTGCAAAGGTATTAACTAATTATTTCCATCCTTCTGAGACTGCAACAAGGATTATTCTCTCTCCCTCTCCCAGGAGGCTTAAGGGGGACTATAGTCAGCATGACTGGCCCCCTCAAAGTACAAAAATATGTCCTGTGATTTGTTATTTTTTTCCCCCTGTTTAGATAATTTTGTAAAGGGTTTATTTTACATTGTGTGTGCTCAGACAGCCTTCATTTTCTATGGCAGTTTGGCCAGCTGATTGCATGATGACACTAAGCTCAATTATTGAAGTGGACAGTGTAGGAGATGCCGGTTCGCTCTCTCCCAGCAGTGTGTCTGCATGTTATTAGTGGTGCTACTCCCTGCATCGCACCCTCTGTGTAACAGGAGGTGAGCAGACAGGAAGCAGCTGAACCTGCCCCATAGCCTGCTGGGAGCCTTGTGGCAGTCAGTGGCCTCAGTGAATACTTTGCCTAGGGTACTGAAAACATGCTGCGTCAGTACTGTGCGAGATGAAAGAATGCAAACCACTTCATTCACTGGCAGGAATTAAACCTGTTTTGTCTGACTTTAGCATTACAAAGCAGTGACACACAACATCACATAAAAAGACTTTAAAGATAGCATGCCAGTGTTGAGCATGCAAAGACACACTGAGACTCGGAGGCCTCATTTTGATGATGATATCATGCATCCTGACAGCAGGAAGCAGCCCCGAGCCTACCTCAACTGGACAACACAAAGCTGTAGTTATGCTCAGGCCAGTGGATGGAGAATGTGGAAGAGGGATCTATGTACTCTATTTTATTTTTCCCTACAGACACATTAAAACTCCCTCTAGTGGACAGTTGACAATGGATGTTAATCATGATTCAAATGATCATGTAGTCATCTCAAATACACTGTTGTAGCTTTGAGCTGAAGGTCTTCCATTAGATACTGTCGGATAAACAAAATAACATGCAGAACTCTTTCATGTGTTGTTAAACTGTCATAGCAGATGCAGTTTAGGTAATTATTATCAATTTATTTTCTTAATTGTCCATTTGAATCATTAAAGTTTCCTTGCCTCCTTAGTGATATCTGGATAATTAATCTGCAGCGGTTTATTGATTAATGAGTCAGTTGAAGCTATTTATTAGTTTTATCTGTCAGAAATGCATAATTACACATTCCCAAATGATTTTTACTCTGGAATTTTTGCTGTTGGTTACAGAATACAAAATATAAGACAATTAATGTCCTTCTCTGATGTTTTATAGACTGAGTGACTATAAAACACCATTGGATTAAGTGAAATTTCAGATATCTTGTCCTGTCTCAATTCCAAGGTGTTTCCTTTATGTTTTTTTAAAGAGCTAAGAAAACATATTGAAAGTTACATTTGAGAAGCTTGAAGTTTTTGTGGAAAAGTTACTTAGGCTACATCCACACTAATGCGTTTTCGTTTGAAAATGCATCGTTTTCTCTCCATTTTGGCCTCCCGTCCACACTGTAGACGGCGTTTTCGCTCAAGGGAAACGCAGCGTTTTGAAAACGCTCTTGAAAACCCATACATTTGAAAACGGTGCTTTCCCGTCGCAGTGTGGACAGCGAAAACTGAGAGTTTTTGAAAACGATGACACATTTTAGTCGTGTGATGCAGTCAAGTGACCAATTAAACTAAGATAGCGGAGGGCATTATACGGCAGTTGTTTGGTTTGCTCTCAATTTTGACAGCCCTATTAAAGATTAATATCAGTTTGTACATGCTTCAGATAGCTTTTCTTCAAATTCTTTAATTCTCACTCGCTTTTGCAACTTTGTACTTTTGTGTTACTCGCAGCAACAACTCCACCTCATTGTTTGTCCATTTAAAAAAACTTGGTGCTTTTCCTCAACATTTTGCAGTGAAGTGTCGGAAAGTAAATAAACAGCAGACAGAAATGAGGCAGGTCGAATTGTCTTGCGTTTCACGTTTTCAAATCTATCCGGGCTAGTGTGGATGTAGCATTAAACATTGTTTAATCTGTCATTCTGGATGCTTCAGTATGTATTTACATGGCTATATTACACAATGTCTGAATTAAATTTTAAGTTTAGAGTTGCTGCATTGTGCTGTTAGACCAACAGCACATTTCTTAATTATGGGCATTTGTAATAATCTGCAGACTGTAGTACGGCAAATGAGATTCTTTACTCCTAAAGAAAGTAGAAGAATGAGTAGCTTCAGTAGGCTTTATCAGCATCATCCTCAATGTTATTGTCTGTCAAGCTGTAATCAGGATGAAATCACTGGAGAGATGAACTAAGAAGTGAGATCAATTGGATCACAGTGTATATTGAGCCTAAAGGCAGACTTTTGAAGGTGGAGCTCTTTGAACCTGACTGGATCACCATACTAATATATATACTGCACATCTCACAGGTAGCGCATGCAAGCTGTTTTCTTCTTTGTATACAGCAGCCAGTGCCAAAACAGATGTCACAGTTGCTGTTGTGCAGGGTTATTTGGTGCAGTTTTGGCTTACTATACAGCTTGCTTTAAAATACATATATATATATAACCAGGATGGTCAGCACATACAGCCTGGAGGCACAATTGTACAAGCAGATAGGTCTCTGCCAACATCTCTATGATACACCACTGAGTGGGATTGCTGGAACTTTCAGAAAGCTGAGATATTCTGCAGAATATCTCAGAATATCTGTTTTTTTTTTTTAATGGTTTGAATTTATTCTATTCTGATTCCAGCTGTGCTTTCTTTTTTTTCTGAGGAGCAACATGTGTCTGAAGACTGCAGTGAATCATCTATATCAGCTCTAAAAGCGCATAAAATTGTTTCTCTTCTCGGTTAAGCCTGTTTTATACTGCAGGTATTACAGCTAATAGAACACAGATGATAACATGTGTTATTCTGTTGGTATTTACAGAGAATCACAGAGAATATTTATTGAGTAAAATGAATCAGTCACAGTAGCCAAAGTAATTTCCAGGTATCTGTCACTGAAAGTGCAAATGTACTTCATTAGTTCCATGTTTAAAAGTATGATGTTCTAATGAGCAGCTTTTATGTTAGAAGTAAACACCAGCAATGGGCTTGCACTGGGTAAGATAAATATTATCGAAATTATAACTTTTTGCCATTAATAAATTCTCTGCCAGCATTCCTCGCTTGCACCCCGTGATAGACAGACAACCTGCCCAGGGTATACCTTGTCCTTTGCCCTGTGACAGCTGGGATAGAGCCCCCTGCAACCCTGAATTACATAAGTGGAAAAAAGAATGAATGGACTGATGGATTCCTCTCTTACCCTTTTTGTGGCACCAATCAATTTGTTCGTTTTGTAAGTATCTTTTATGCACGCTTGTGGAAAATGTGGTTCAAGAGAGTTTATAACCGCCATTATATCCATTATCTTTCTAGGCTTTCTTGTTTTTTTTCCCAAGCCATCCAATGCAAAGAGGGCCTAGCTGTGTTGAGCTTGCTTCATAGTATTACCCTGAGATAGCATGGTAAAAATCGCTGCACAGACTCAGAGCTCTCCTGCCCACAATCACACAAGATCTTTTTGGTCATATTCAACAAAATAATAAAGTGCAGGTTTCAGCAAGTCTTAAGCTTGCACCTGAAGTAGGTCAGAGTAAACATGCCGAACGTGGGGGTAAAATCTTACGTGTGGCATGTGCTTGATGCCAGCTTTGCCGTTCCAAGCGAACTGTTGTGGAAAATAGGAGATACCCCCATGGAAGACGGAGAAACATGAGATATCACTCTGATTTTCCACCGTTTTCCCACCTTCTCATGGTCACATGGCTTTCCTCCCTAGAAATTTTAATCTGGTCTCATGTTTATTTTTGCTCTCTTCCTCCCTCGTCTCTCTCTCAACCCTGCCCCTTCCCGTTCATGCCCATCTCCCCCACATCTCTGTTTCTGTGCCAGGCTGCTGGCATATCACAGATGGCCCTGGCTCATGCAAGGATGTTAATGTGAGAGAAGGATGCCTGTTTTCAGTCCTTTCATTGTTGAGAAGAAACACATCCTGTGATTCTTTTTTCTTTGTCTTAATCATTATTGCTCTGTGGAATTTATCTTCTAAACTTTGGAAACTTTTTCTTTCCACCACTTGTGGCTCAGTGTATTGATTTTTATCTCAGTGTTGAATGCTGTGTGCACACTTGCAGACAGTTTACTTCTGACCTTTTGCAGACTTCTCAGGTATTTGGCAGTGAGCTTATTTTGTAGATTAAATCTCTTTTTTCAGCTTTCAGCTTGTGACTGCAGAGTTGGCAATGATGCCATGGCAGTGTTATCAGGCCGCCTGTCTTTGCTGAAGATTTGGGATTTCTTGAACCAAACAAACCCAGCAGCTTACTCACTAGGTCTGTTTCTTCACTCCAAATGCTGGATTTCACTGTAATCATAGATTTAGATTGCACTCTCATCTGACAAGATGATACCATGCTTTCTCTCTGGATTAACATGTGTAATAACACATCTTCTCCTTGTCTGCACAGATGAAAAAAGGTAAACAAAGTTGGAGATGCCCAAATGGGTCATTGTTTACAGCCCATCTGGCATTGAGAGGCCCTGGGCAGCATGGAGAGCCATTCACTGTGGCAGTGCCTTATCTGTTGCCCCATCTTTCATCACATCTGAATTCCCACGTCACCAAGTCAACTGAAAAGCAATAGCAAAGACAGATATGCCTACTGGTGTGACGTGTGGTATAGTTGCATGCGGCAGGTGTGATAGTTTCCTCTTGTACAGTTTTTTTGTTGTTGCTGTTGTTTTCATTTAAGTCATTTCCATTAATTTGACAGCATCTGAATGTGTTTGCTATATGGCTGAATCAGTGTGCTGGTCACTCTATAGTTCAAGTTGCAACATAATTGGATCTAGTAACCATCACTTATCATTATGAACAAAGCCTAGGCCTGAACTGTATGTACTCTATTGATGAAACCAGAAATGTTTCCTATTCCTTTTCCTTAAAGGGCTTTAGAAAGAATTGTAAATCCACAGCATGTCTTAACTGGTAAAATGCTGCTTATCCAACAACTCTCACCTGGTATGTTGGTTTATTCATGGTCTTTGTCCCACATTGTCTGAAAGGAAAAGCTGCAAAGGAATAAATATTTTTTTTATCGTAATGTTTAGGAGGGATAATGGGGAGCACATACATACACAGACATACACAATGTTTTGAATGTTTTCAGTTAGATTAAAAAAAGTTGGGAAAACTCCTTTACTGTGATTTAAGCAAACATTTGGTTAAAGAGACAGTTGCAGGATTTTTAATATTTTTACTATAAAATGCTACATTATAGACAGGTGGATAAAATTAAGAAAACCAGAATCATATCAGTTATAATTCCTGTGAGATGTGATATTTTGTCAATTTAAAGCCTTAGGTTTGCGGTATTGTTCAGCACATTGCAGTTCAATATTGTGGTCCATACCTCTTTTTCTTTATTGATCTAATAAAATGTCCCACACTGAAAAATACACTGATGTTATAAGTGTTCGAAGCAGACTCAAATTTGCTTGGGCATAGTTAAATGTTTATCAGGGAGCTGCAGAGCAATTTTCAAGTGATTAATTAGTTAATTGACCAGTAATGGAAGCTACACATTAGGGTTTGCCTAAAACGGTCTATCAGTTACAGGGGTGGCTATCGGACCTCTTGTATGCAGCCTTGTTTTGACTTAAATGCCACATTGGCTAGACTTTTATTAAAGCTGACACACGTTGCTATGCTGCAGTCTTCACAGTTTATATCTTGTGGTCTATATATATTGTGTCTGACTTGCTGTGCCAGTACATCCGCTGTAGTATTGCCTTAACAGTTCGTACAGGGATTCACTAAGCAGCTTTCAGAGCAGCACCTTACATTAGGACATTTAGCTAAATGGCCTTTGACCGCCCTCTTTCCTCCCCCCCAACAATAGAAAGTGTCACAACAGCTCATTAGGACTAGTAATCCCTTTTGGAATTCAAGAAGGTTATTTGTATGAACAAACCTAGAGCACCTCTGTATCCTGTTAAGGCCTCCTGCTTAGGCTTTGTGGTATGAAGACAAGGGTTACTTTAATACACACACTAGTTGGCCTCTGCGTTACTAAGCTGTTTATGTAATGACTAAAAAACAAATGGGCTCACTGTAGCACTTCCATCTTAAGTCACTATTACTGTAAACTGCTATTAACATTTATGCTGGGAGCTTATTTCATTTATAAATCCTCAAATGTGCTGATAAACTGAATATGTGATTGTTGTCTTTGCTATAAGAAGTTTCTAATTCTTTGATTAAACAATTTAGGAATCCTTCTTCCTGGTATTTTACTTGTTTAGTCTGGGTCAGGGTATTATGCTGAATAAAGGCTGTCTAAGTGGCTCTGTGGCTCCAAACACTGCAGCAGATTCTAAAATTGTCAAACCAGGGAGTTTAGCCAGGCCACCCAGTTCAAGTCAGGGTAGCTCTACTCGACAAATCATTGCTCTTGTCCTTATCTCAGTGCCAACCCTCATCATCAGTGGTCTGTACGATGCAGGACATGTGCGAGTCTGTCCACCCTCTGCACTCTCACTTTCTGGCTTGCACCGGTCCACACTGGCTACAGTAGGCCTTAGTCATTTACATGGACACTGAACAAATTTGTGAATTTGTCTGAAGTTTAGAGCAGATGGGTAAAATTTGCCACCCGGTGTATCATAGCACCGCAGCTATTTGTAGCCACTCTGTCAGCTCCTCCATGGTGTTTACAATGGGTCTGAGTGACCGTGTTACCGTTAAGCATCAGTGTTTGGGGTCAGTGTATTGAAAGTGTCACCACCAGCTGTCGTACCTTGGGTTGGATTGGGTTGGCTGGACACACAGGCTTTTTGGTTAAGCTATTCTTACAAATTTCATTGCATCTGATTTAGAACTCCTAAACTTTTTTGTATTAGTGTATTTAATACAGTGTGTGTGTGTGTATATGCATATATATCTATATCTATATATAGATATAGATATATATATAAAAAAATAAACGCCTCTCAGTAGGCCATGTGAATGCGAGAGGCTACAGTTTTGAAAGTTCTGTATGTAAAACTTTACATTAAGCCATGTATTTAAAGTTTACTGCAAGCTTCTATGTCCATTGCTTTAAAAAATATAGCCTTTTGCAATTGGATGATTTTCTTTTTGTTAAACCGTCTGTTTCTAGTGATCTCAACTTTGTTAAATTGTAAAATAGGCAGCACTTTCAAGACTGTCGTAATGAAGAATATACCTCAATATTTATGCGTATTTGAGTTCTTAGACAATGGTAATGTTGTAAATCCATTCAACAGTTTTCATACACAACTGCTCGTCTCTTGAGGAGATAAGTGAGTATTAGAAAAATGTTTTTCTTTGTGTCAAAAAACCCCCCACTTCCTTTTCAGCCTATGCATTTTCACAGAAAAGAGCTTTATAGGAGGTTTCTATGCTTTGGCTAACTGCTGGTCACAATCAGCTAGTCACACTCATACACATAAACATCAAGCAACAATCATAAGTGCTCTTAATATGATCAGCCTCCAATTCATTGATTTCATGTAGTATCTTATGTTCTGTTTTTCTTCTGTTCTCAGTGTGTCTGTGATGCATTTATTTCTCATAGTATCTGCTTGTTTCTCCCCTTCCGTTTTCTTAGCTCACACTTTTGATGCCCAAACAGCAAAGTAATCATTTGGTCATAGTCTGATTGTTGTTTTCTGCCACAGTATCGGAGTGGCTTCTCATCTTGAATGTTGTTCTGCCTCTTTGACTCCTCCCTCCCAAGGCTAGGTGAAGCATACATTTGTCTCTTTCAGAATGCTTTTCAGACATCTCACCAGCCCTTTCTTGTTTAAAACATTATACTGGGCCACCCTGAATGCCGGTTATGCCATTTTACTCTGCTTGGGTTTACCATGGTTGTATGGCAGGTGTATAACAATGAATACAGGGATAATGGTAGCTGGCACAGCTGCCGGTCAAAGCCTCCTGCAGTCATGACTGATGGGACACAATTCAGCTGCGGGCAGTCTGCTGGCTCATGGCTCACCCTGCACCAGCTTTTGTTACAGCATCGGAAGCACTGCAGTAGTCATCTGTTATTAAGGATGGGTGGAAAGGGTGGCCAAGTAAATTATCATACCGCCTCAGCCTGGCAACCAGGATTTGTTTCCCTCGAGTCCAAACATTTTTGTTAAAATGTCTGCATGAACTGAATAAGATGTGGCAGTAAGGAGGTAGTGCTGTAGCTATCACACCTACGGTTAAAGGAGTATGACCTGTATTGATTGTTAATGCGTCACATTATCATTGTAAGTGTGACTGAACCTGAGCTTTTCAATGCGGCATTTAAATCCTATACTAAGGCCTATTTGCTGTGTGATTTCTGCCTATTGGGGTATGCAAGTCAAGTTTTACTGGATTTTACAAATAACCTATATTCAGGTAAAATATTTTCTTAATCTTCATTTACTGACAAAAATATATGACAGTAAATATGAGTTCAGCTGTCCTTTTTTTTAATATTAAAATTTGTTGACAAGTTGTTAGAATACAAATCCCAATCACACTATGGCTACGGAGTCCCAGTGTTGCTAATCTGCTCCTTGTTAACTAAGGATCAAGATGAGGCCAAGTTAATTAGGTAAAGCGGAAATAGTAATTAGGAACGTTAAGTTGTAGTGGCAAAGAAACAGCCAGACAATTTGTAATTTGGCTGACATAATCAGGACTAATGCATAAACCTGTTTCTCTCCTAATACATTTAGCCTCTAGGATGCGGATCTCACTGGTTCAGTAACTTCACATATTTGTATATTAGGTAAGAGACTTTGTCTCATTGGGGGAAACTGTGACAAACTAAAATAGACACAATTGAAGGGAGTCCATAAAAAATTACAGTCATAAGATTCCTTCAGACAGAACGGAGCTGTGTGTGAACTACATTTGTCAGTAGTCACTCATTAGCCACTCAATCCATGTGCCACTTCACAACCTTAGCATTGTTCTATGCTTTCAGATGGATTGTGAATTGATTGAGGTTCATTTTTCATGTAGTGACATCTGGGCTCATGTAACATGGTACAATTAGAGTCATACCAGATGCTAGTACATACTGTAATTTTGGGTAGCATTTGTTACATCAGTGTAATTTAAATCCAGATGAAGGGAATGTTCATGTCATGATCCACAAAAAATTTAAGCGTGTCTGATTATGTCAGTAGCCTTCAGGGAAAAGGCTAAAGCCCTTTATATAAAATCAGTAAGCTCCTCTCATTAGGAAGTGTAACTCTTACAGCTTTGTTATAATTATCCTTAAATCCTCAGGTAAAGTAGCTGGACTGATAGCGATCCCTTCACAGTAGGAGTATGCTATTCCTACTTAATATGACATGTGACATTAGGTCAGGAATATGATTTTGACACTGCATTTATGAGTTCCTGGATCTAATATTTTCATTTTCATCCATTACTTGATTCTTCCAACACCAAAAAACCTGGTGGTTTGCTTTCTCATTCTGATACTTCTGTGTCGCTGTATGAGCTAGCAGAGCTGTGGAATTAACAGAGGTGAGCAGACAGATATAGTGGATGGCAGCATTGTAGAGAACAGGTTTAAAGATTGCTTCCTGATAATGTCACTATCTATTTTTCTGCCCTTGCTGCCTGCTGTAGTTTTCAGTTTGTGCGTTTGACCTCACTCAAGCAGTTACCTGCTCTGCTATGAAGCACAGGTGCGATAAGATTACATGCACATACATGCACACAAACAATAAATGGTCTGTTTGTAGTGCAGTTTGGATAGCAAATGTACCGTAATGAGTCACACTTGTTAAAGACCTCACAGTAGCTATGAGGAAATTGAGTTTCAAAGTGACATTCTTCCATTCTCTCAGTGCGCAAAAGCATGTAAGTGCACATAACTCTCGACGCAGTGAACCACGCCTCTGAGCCTGCATGTGGCTTCTGAATTATGCAGAAACCCCAGTGTCTGCTAAGAGGGAAAGACAAGTGAGGGTGCAAATGGAGGGGGTGATGCGGGGAGTGTGACTGGAGCTTGGGGAACACTCTGAATTGGGGCTTATTTGAAAAAAGCAGCAGGTTTCCTGAAAGATGAGATCAAGAAAGCAAGGGAGCAATAAAGGAAATAATCTAGGGAGAGGAGGGGGGCAATTGCCTAAAGGAAAGAAAGCTGCAGTGCTCATGCTTTAAGCTGTCTTCCTTATTCCTCTTTGTTGCTCTCTTTTAGACCTATGTTTCAGGTAAGCTTCAGACCATGTGGCGCTCCTGTGCAACAAACAGCACATGGGGATAACCCAGCCCAACTTAGCCAGCCCAAGCCTTTCATTGCTCAGCTTGCTTCAGTAGAAAGAGTTCTCTGCAGAACTGAATTATTCATGGGACTTCAGAAGAGTGCAGTGAAAATCCCCACACCCCTCACCACCACCATCACCACCATACACACTTACACAAAAAAACCTGACATGCCACATTCTTATACATGCAAGCCTTATCCATCACATCAATCCACTCCTCAACACATTGAATCACAATGTTGTTAATTTTTCTGGTTTTTCGTGCTCATTTTCTAATTGCAGTTTCATCTAAGAAGAAAGTTGACTTTGGGTGAATAATTGAATAGATTAAATCCTGCTAGGTTGTTTTCACTGCATTCCACCATCAGTGTCGTCGGTTTCTGTGATGGGTGGGGTCTTGCTGCTAGACACAGCTCACTGTTGAGTGTGTATGTGTGTTATATAAGTCGTTGATGTAGTGGCCGTAAAAAAAAGACAAGAAAAAAAAATCACAGGAAAGAAACCACAACCTTGCACTAGATACAGCATGGTGCTGCCAGACTAGGAACTGAGAAATGGTGAGAGAGTAGCTACAGAAGATGCTTTTTGTGTTTGTGGGGGGATGTTGGGGATGAAAAAGGGAGTGGTCGGGGTGCAGAGAAGGAGATAGATTGCAGATGTGGGGGGGAGGGGACTAAGAGGGTGAGAGAGTGAGAAAGCGAGTGAAAGAGATAGAGAAAGATGGCAGAGATCGATGACACATAACCTTTAGCCACAGCATTTTGAGGGTGTGACAATGTTAATGCCTGGGTTCATTCTCCCATGAGTGGCTGTGGTTTGTCACCCCTCTGTCTCTTTACACGTCCTCAGTGTTCCTGGACAAATCAAAGCTAGCAAGTAAGAGGTCACATCTGACCATATTACATCTAAAAATATATTTGCAAACAAAAGATGTGGCAGGATGTTCTTACTGATTGAAAAAGACATTCATCTGAATGTTCCCACACACATACACTTGTGACAGTCATCGGCTTTGACGCACATATGGTCTAATTAGAGATGTGTATACGTCTCAGAGACTGACACTAACCTCCTTCTCACCTGCTCCGTCTTTCCCACTTTCAAAAGCATACTGGAAGCATGAATTTAAAATGTGGAGGAACGATGGGATGCTCTTCCATCTGGTAGTTTTTGTGAAGCAGATATGTTTTACAGTTATTTTAGGGGCTTCATAGTCATCATTTCTTCATCTGTTGTTTCCTCTAGGATCGTAAGCTTTCTAAAATGGAACGTCAGCGCTTTAAAGAGGAAGCAGAAATGTTGAAGGGTCTCCAGCATCCCAACATCGTCCGTTTCTATGACTTCTGGGAATCACCTCTTAAAGGAAAGAAGTGCATTGTTTTAGTAACAGAGCTCATGACGTCGGGAACGCTAAAAACGTGAGTATGGATGTAGGCACATGCTTTTATTTTGCTGCTCATTTAATTATGGTCTAATAGGTTTCCCTTTCCTTCATGCAGCTATCTAAAGCGTTTCAAGGTAATGAAGCCCAAAGTGCTAAGGAGCTGGTGTAGACAGATCCTTAAAGGCCTCCACTTTCTCCACACCAGGACACCTCCCATCATTCACAGAGATCTTAAATGTGACAACATCTTTATTACTGGACCTACAGGTTCAGTGAAGATAGGGGATTTAGGTCTGGCAACACTCAAGGCAGCTTCTTTTGCTAAGAGTGTCATAGGTAGGAAACTTTTAAAATGTGACTTGACAGATTTGTGGTTCTTACAGTAAGAAGTATTAGTAATTTGTCAACTGGGCACTCTTGTTCTCTCCGTCTGTTTCTGCAGGCACTCCAGAGTTCATGGCCCCAGAGATGTATGAGGAACACTATGATGAGGCTGTGGATGTGTATGCCTTTGGCATGTGTATGCTAGAAATGGCCACCTCTGAATATCCCTATTCTGAGTGTCAGAATGCTGCTCAAATCTACCGCAAAGTTACCAGTGTGAGTCATGCTGTGCGATTTAAAAAAAAAAAAATTAATTCTTGCATTTATTTTGGACACCTGACTGTGAAGGAAAGGGAGAGGGGCAGAGAGGGCTTTAGCAAGCAACAAAGATCTTCAGCTGGAATCAAACCAGGGATGCTACAGTTATGCAGTACACTCTGTAACTGGTCACACAGCATGGTGTTTTCCATTTACATTAATATGTTTCCACCAAAATCACCTATTCAGGGAAAACATACTTTGGTCAAAATTTCTAGGAGCTCTAATTATGCATACAAATTGAACCTCTAAATATTTAATGTTAAATTAAGATTAAGGGAATGACTTGTCAAAAATGGGCTTACACTCAGGGATTTTAACAGAAACCTAGAGATCTGTCCAGTATTTAAACATTAATGAATGAATGTTAAGTAGCCCTAATAGAAATATGATGAACCATAATGACAATATGCTTGGAATAAAACATGATATACAGGCAAAAAGAGGCTGAACTAATTGCTCATCAACTGTCACCAGTGTTAAATGCAAAACCTTTAAGGTGATAAATGCACTGTTTATTAAAATTAAGAAATTGTTAGTATCATAAAATAATACTTTTCCAAATATTCATTTTTCCAGTTTACCAAGTTTTCTCTGTAAAACTTGGTTTCTAAAATATGTAGCAAGAAAGTGACTTCTTTAATGTATTAATAATTCAAGGTCATGCTTTGTGAACATGGCATAGCAAGGTTGGGATGTTTCTTTTGCCAAGTCCAGAGTACAAAATAGGCACCATTTTCAGGTAGATGATTCCTCAGCGTTGAATTTCTTGGTTGAAGAGTCTAATCAGCCATATGGTGTCACACAGGGGGTCCAAGTTTCCTTTGTTTTCTGGATGAAGCCTAAAGGCTGTATTTCTGTACATCTTCCTTTGCTTGCAAAGCAAAGTGCTTTGAATACTGATTTTTTTTTTTTTCACTTTTAAAACTTGGCAGAGTTGGACCTAAAAAAACAGACTCTTTCACCTGTTAGTAACTTAAAGCAGCCTCTCAGCCTATATTAATGGTTAGGGAGCATCAGTGCAGCTCTCTATAGTTGCTATTTTTTACATTGTATTCATATGAATGTGCCTTCCACAGTGGGATGTTAATAGGAGGCTGATCAAAGAGAAACCCTAATAGCATTATACGTTGTGTGTACTCCCTGAAGAGATACAGCATCCAGCTGAATAATTGGTTGGAATGTTAATCCAGATATATGCATATACTTTACATCTAGTTTATTTTGATGCAGAAATTTTATTTTCTCCAGTTAATTATATCACACGTTATATATAGTCTGGCTGCACCGTTAAAAAATAAATAGGTAGATTATACCTGTAAAAAATCTGAATAGAAGTGTTACATTAAGAAAAGACGGAATTCATCCATTTTTAGAAGAACTGCTCAAAATCTATTGGGCATCAAATCTATTGTTAAACCACACCAGCTGTGACAACAGGACCGTCTGCACAGTCAAAACAGCCGAATTTAGACCAACTGACTGTAATAGTAGTTTACAAAACAACATCTGGCTGCTCTAACATGTGTAAATAGGAACTCTGAAAGCCTTTGTCTGAGAACGAGGTGGTTTTTGTGCTTTGAGCTGTACTTTTAAGAAATTTACTATGCTGCCGGAGTTTTTGTCAGGCTTGCTTTGGATGTTTTTATTCTTTGTGGGACCTGACATGAATTCCAACTGATCACTGCTGTGGTACTTTCGGCTCTCTTTACAGAGAGTGAGTGTGTGATACTAAGAAGATAAGATTTGGGTGGAGCATCACAAAAAAGAAATTTCCAGTCACGTGTTCCTTTTTTTCTCTCTTTTGTTATGTTTTCTCATCAACATGACATCCTTTCATGACATAAACACAATGTTTTGCTTATATTTCCTGTGCTCAGGGAGTAAAGCCAGCCAGCTACAACAAGGTCATGGATCCTGAAATCAAGGAGATCATTGGAGAGTGCATCTGCCAAAAGAAAGAGGAACGGTGAGTGACTGTGCCCGGCGATGTCCAGCGTCCAGCCAACAGGGCCCACAAGGTGCCCTCTCGTCTTTCATGCCTTGTCTCACCTCCCCCGTTTCATTGCTGTGGCACTGACAGCTGGGCTCTCAGCAGCACTGCAGTTTCTATCCATATCTGCAGGGTGTCTTTCAATTCTGTTACATAATTAGTTTGTGTACATCAGGGCAAATAACCTTTAATTAGTTTCTTGTGGCTTTTTTTGTTTGTTTGTTTTTATTTCAATGAATCATGATTAGGTTCAGTGATTGGTGATCTGGGAAGCACAGGTAATATGTGACCATGAATGTCTCTGTGTCACTGTTAACATTACTGTATCTTGAACACATTTCCACTGGAGTCAGAGCTTTTCTTTTTCTGCTCTCAGGTACACGATCAAAGATCTGTTGAATCACGCTTTTTTTGCCGAGGACACAGGTGTGAGGGTGGAGCTAGCTGAGGAAGATGATGGAAAAAAGTCCTCAATAGCGCTCAAACTGTGGGTGGAGGACCCCAAGAAGTTAAAAGGGAAATACAAGGAGAGTGGGGCTATTGAGTTTACATTTGACCTGGAGAAGGAGGTGCCTGAGGTTGTCGCACAAGAAATGGTGAGTAAATAGTTTTAGCTATACATTACAGAATTCTTTTCATACATGGAAATTTTAAATCTGAATGTTGAGTACTAGAAATGGTTTCTATTTCTTTGTCGTTTTATGTTTTTTTGTTATCACACTTTTAAACTTTGCATTTCTTAGAGGCTTATTATCTTCTAGTTTTTGGTTTTATATAGTGCAGATTGCTAAGATTGATAACTTCCAGGAATATAGTACTAGTTTTTTCTTTTTGTTTACAAAGTTTTCTCGAGTGAATGTAATCAGATAAGGTTTCCACAGGCCCAGCAATAAAAACAAGATCCAGAAAAAAAGTTCTCAATGTGGGAGCGATGATATTCACTACTCAAACTCTTGTTTTGTCACTTGTCTAACATTCTTTTACACCATAGAAAAAGTGCCTTAATAGGGGTATTGGAGAAAGTGTATTGGGTTATCTTCAGATAGGGAATGTAAACATTGTCATTGTAAGCCTTTCTTCAGCCTAAGACAGGTTTTGAAATGAAAATAAGGGTAGCACACAGTAAAACTGCAGATGTCACACCTTTAGTGAGAAAAACATGTGGAGGAATTTTCCTGATGAAGCTTCCTTTGAAACAGTGCAGTACATAGCACAACATTTTTGTATTTGTTTGTACATCACATGCAAACACTGGAGCGAAAGACGGACGTTTTGATGTAACAGACCAGACAGCTCTGTTGTGAAGAGTGAGCCAAGCAGCAGACAAAGGAAACGTTTCCCCACTGCTCTGATCCCCTTAAAATAGATTTTCTCTTCCTTCCTTTTCTTGCTCCTTCTTTCTGCCTCGTGCACTCCCCTTTTTATATGCACCCTCTCTTCCCTCACATGGCTCACTGCTAAAAATATCCTGGAAGTCATGCTCTTCCCTTTTCTCTAATTGCTCATCAATTCAGGTGGAGTCTGGCTTCTTCCACGAGAGCGATGCTAAGACCGTGGGAAAGTCGATCAGGGACCGTGTGGCACTGATCAAATGGAGAAGAGAGCGCACAGTGTCTGCAGCGGCTGCAGAGAATCAGGGTGAAGGAGGACACAGCACCCAGATGACTCCATCTCAGGGCATCTCTGCTGGGGCGCCACATGTAGGGCAGCCCCTTGTGCTGGAACCAGAAGAGCCAGAGGCAGACCAGTACAACAGGCTGCATACCCTCCCAGCCAGTGCCACCTCAGTAACATGTAAGAGATTCTGTTCTCATCTACTCCGAAACACACGCCTAATCTTTGACTTTTTTATGAGTGGATGATTTATGTGTCTCTGCAGCAGACAGCACACTTGACAGTGGCATGGGCTCCACAGTGTACTCGGACTCCCACAGCAGCCAGCAGAGTGTCCTCTACCAGTCCCTGCTCGAGCCTATTACTATGGCAACACAGCAGGTCTGTATCAGGAGCTTCCACACCCTGGTGGACCATTTGCATTCAGTTTTATATAAAAACATAGACTATTTAGAACTAGCAAACACGCACTTGACCTTGAAACTGAACACACAAACACCCACACACACGCTTCATTCACACATTTAAGAGTTACCATGCATACACATTTCTTTACATTTGAAGATAACTTGCCGATGTATTTTTCATAACTTGCCGATGTATTTTTCATAACTTGCCGATATATTTTTCATACATTTATTTGTCTTTGTGAACAAGTTTGTTTGTCCTCACCACATCATCATATTCTTTTTGTTATGCCCTGTTTATTTTGAGTAACATATGTTTTGCTTTTGGGTTGTTCCTCGATCAGTGCCCGAGCAGTAGCCATTTTCTGACAGATCGACCCCAGTACTGCGAACGGGGTGAAGTGTGGGGGGCAACGCTGAGCCCAGAGCTCAGGGCTCGATTGGGAGCTGAAGGCCGGAGGGGAAGTGCCCCTGTTATTGACATTCAACGGGCAAACCACATTGCTCGACTGCATGCCCTCATTCAGTCTAAGAGATCAATCAGTCCCAACCCAACGGTACCAGAACAGTCAGAACTCAGCTCCGCTGAGCTGCACTCAGAGTTTTCCCCACAGAGTGCTATGCCAGTAATACAAATCTCCCCCGTCTCTTCACCTACTGACCACCGCCGACTTAGTGATATCAACATCAGATCGCCATCAGAGACGTTATCACTTCCTGTGCCAACTGAACGAAGGCACTCTGACCTTAGTAGTCTTCTGAGTGTGACCTCTCATCACAACCACCATATTGCAATGCACAGGGGCTCTGTGTGCCAGGCATGCATTTCTATGCTTCATTTGAGGTCACAAGATTGGAGGCACCACTGTCATTCTGGTGTCATGCCAACGCACCAATGTCCGTGTGACTTTAGACACCACCCATCACCTGGTGGAATGATGAGCACTCCTGGCTATGGACAGCTGAAGCCTTCAAGTGATTATTCCAATTTCTCACAGCTGCAGCAGTCCCTGTTTAATATAATCAGTCGCAAAGCAGCCCCTTGTCCCCCCACACCTGCCCAAGCCTCATCACTGTACTCTTCAGCTGCTCTCAGTCCAACCGGGAGTGATGGAGACTGCAGCCTAAAGAGTCAGTTCCAGATTAGCAGTCATGTTGGGGATCACGAACCTTTCCAGGAGTGTGAAGACAGATGCTGTGCCAGAGAGCAGCAAGTTACCAGGGCTGTAGGAGTGGTAGGTCACAAAAGCAAGTTGCTTTAGTGTCCCATGATGGGGCCAACACCTGCTTAACACATTTTCCCAGCTTGTAGATGGTTCTGCATTATTCTGCATGGAGCTGGTCTGATCAACTGCCCACTGAGTCTTGCTGCCCTCATAGGCCTCTAGAGCTAACTGTCTCCTTAGAAATCATAAGCTTGCTGCTGACGGAAAACAATGGTGCAACCTCTAACATATGATATTTCCTTCCGATTAACCTTAACCAATGCCTTTAACTACTGATCCAGATTTTAACCTTTCCTTCTCTGCTTGACTGTCCAGATGCAACACCTATTGAGCTTGACACTGAAACATATCCTCTAACCAAAGGGGAAGAGGCAGCTGTCTGATTTACATCCTCTTTCTCTACTACTTTTTTCCCTTGTGTTCTCATTTTGGCTCACACCTGTCAAGACCTCCTCATTGTTAAAACGTGTTTCATGAACTTATTTTTATCCCTCATCATCTCATTATATTTTCACCCAGAATGACTTAATGTAACTGGCACACATATAAACTGTTGTTAGATTTGATCATTGACTAGAAAATTCATTTCCAACAGATACTAACTTAAAAATATCTGCTTTGATCCTTAGGCCAGTTCTGCAGGTTACCAGACTCAACAATCTGTCCAGGGTCTGTCCTCTTCCAGTTCCACAGTGCATGCACCACCACAGTACCTCCCGCCTGGACACAGCTATCCTGCTACTTTGTATGCTCCTCAGCCTTGTGCACCAACACCAGCTCCAGCCAGTCTATGTTCAGTCAACATCCAACATGCGGCCAGTGCTGGTAGCTACTCACCGCCAAATGTGCAACAGGCTCAAGCTGCAGCAAGCATTGTACCGTCAGCTGTGCCACAACATGTTGTACAAAGCTATCAAGCACCAGTCCAGCAACAGCAGCAAGTAACAGCAGCAAGCTCTTTGACTTTTCCCTTACAAGTGCAGCAAACATCTCAGAACTCTGTGGCCCCAACTTTACAACAGGCTCAGTCTGCATCAGGATCAGTTCAGCAGCCAACTGCAGTAACCACTCTGCCAGCACAGCAGCCAACTGAAAATTGTCCTCGTGCATCTGCAGCCCCATCTATGGCACCCACAGTTCAGTGTCAACCAGTACAAGCTTCCAGCACACTGCAGCAGGCCCAAACCACAGTCAAACTGCCCAATCAGCAGCATAGTCAAAACTCCGCCACACCAGCACTTTACAGTCAGCAAATATCCATTCAACAAGAGCACCAACAGTCTTTATCACAAAATGCTCAGCAAAACGCTGGGAAGGCCTGTGTTCAGCCTCAACTCCAGCATGGCCAAGAAACTGTGTATGCCATGCACCAGCAAATGGCACAACATCCAACCCAACAATCACAAAGTCTTCAATGTTCGACACAGCAACAGGTGCACACTCCAAATGTCCAGCAGCACAGTCAAAAAACTATCCAAACAGCAGTTCCACAACAGAGTCAGGATGTTTCCCAGTCTCAGCCCCAAACCACCGCAACTCAAGTTTTGCAGGTTCCAGCCAAACATCAGAGTTACTCAGCTGCAGGTCCACATGATGCTGCCTCTCAGAGCTATGCACATTCTGCGCTTCAACAAACAGCTCCGGGTCAAAGTCAGTACCTGCCTGCCCAATCAGTCTGTCCACAGAATTACATAGCAGCTAACCAGGTACTGACTTCTCAGAGCATTTCAACCTCTTCTCAGCAAGGCCAGGCTGAACATACCACCCAACAGGTGAGTGTATAGTGTAGCTGGTTACTGTATAATAACTATATGGAGGTAACATATATAGTGCCCCAGTTTTGAATTTCTGGTTTTCCCTTGATCGTATGCTGTTCATGTCCTCATGCTGATGACAGCTGTGACTAGAGGCTTTTTGATTTCGGGTTATCCATATGTCTGTCCTTATTTTGTCTCTACTATAAATATAAAAATTCCCCTCTTGCCTCTGCGGGTGGTCTTTATCCTTCAAGCTTGGGACCTCTACCAGAGGCCTGGGAGCTTGAGGGTCCTGGGCAGTATGTTTGCTGTTCCTAGGACTGTGGATTTTGTTCTTGGGATCTGCTGGAGCCAATCGCCTAACTTGGGGGTCACCACTGTTTTTTGTTTTGTTTTTTTGTTGTTGGGGTTTTTTTTTGCCTGTCCCATTTGGTTCTTTAGCCATGAGAATTGTTGTCTGAGGGCCAAGAAAGATGCCCAATGGATTTACTTTACCAAGTGGATCACTGTGTTGCTGTATTGGTCCATTTGATTGACCTTTGTTATTAGGGGTCACCACTGTTGCCATCGACCTGCACATCTTCTTGAGTTCAGCCAGTGATAGGATTTCTGGATGTCAGCCACTTCCTTTATCTGCCGTTGGTATGTACCGTGCAGGGGCCTGTCCTTCTGTGACGGTTCTTCTCCTTGCTCCTCTTCTTTCTCAGGTTTTTGCTACCTGAGGTATTCACTAAGCACATGGTCATCGTCTTGATGTACTCATCCTGGACAGTGGTTCTGACTTTGACCAGTCCTTGGCCAGTCTCAGTCTTTACAGTCTTTGGTCCATTCTTTTAATGTATCTGAGAGGTTTTCAGAAATGTAATTTAACTAAGAGTAAGACTAAGTAAGTGTTTTTTTTCTAATTGTATGCTACATTAATGGAGTGGCTCAAACCATGGGGTATAGAGCAGCTGCTGGTGGGATATTGATTACCAGGGAAAACATATGAAGTGAAACTATGTTAAATAAATTGAAACTTCATGAGGGAAATATTCAGATTAAACTTTTGGTCATAATGAAAAAAAATCACATTCTAATTCATAACATTTTGCACCCAAAGGTTTGCTTGTTTCATCCTCTTGTTCTGCATCTTGTGGCCATTATTCAGTGCTGTAACTGTGGAGCAGAAAGAGTGATTCAGCATTAAGTTGTCTCAACAGTGATGCTCTGTGTGGGAGAGACATTAAATGATGAAAGAAGTTGACATTTTTATTTATTACAGTGTACATTTGATACTCTTTATATTAAAATGGCAAGTTTTGATTGGGTCAAGACGATTAGAAACAGCTGTGTTTGTGGACAGTAGGTGAATGAAGAAATAAACAGGCCAATAAACAGGAGTTTCCTCAGACACCAGCCAACAGAGAGATAATGGAAACCATAATGAAACAATAAGAGTTGTTTTCATCCCTGTATCAGTTAGCCTTCTAAGGCTTGCTCTTGCTGTTTTGTGGTGCAAATGTTCACTGAGGTGGAAGATTCAGACTGAATGCATTAATAGGGAGAGAATGGAAAATGTGAGCTATTCTAATCTGGGTCAATGGAAGGAAGTGTAGGTTTTCAAAGTGAGGGATAAGTCTCTGCCATCATTAAAGTCCCGCTTTTTTTTTCTCTGGTCTTTTTTGTTCTTCAGAGTATCTCTGCTGGTCAGAGCGTTTCACAGCTTGGACAGGATGGACAGGGCCATGGGCAGAATGTCAGCCAGCCAGCTTCCAGTGTGCCAGCACAGGCACTCTCTGCTCAGCAGTCAACTGCTCACCAACAGCAACTCCAGCCTCTGCAGATTTCAGCTTCACTGTCACCATCACACCAACCACAGGTATTGTCAGTCTGTTATCACTGCTAATCTTACCGCCATAATACTCTCTTTTTTATAGGCTTGAAGCAAGTTCTTTTGATGCATCATCCTCCTGTGTGCAGACTTTTTTTTTTCTAGATTATTTAACTTTTTAATGTTTCTTCCTTTTTTTTCCTTTTCTTTTAGTTTCCTTCACAGTATCCCACAGTCCAGGTGATGGCAGCTGTGACTGATTCTGAATCTTCCTTCCCTCACTCTTGCACTGCTCCTCCCCCTTCAGCCTCAACTTCTCTTAATCACATCTTCCTCTCTCCTGGGCATACTGTCCCTGCAACTCCTTCTGTCTCTCCCATTTCTCCTCTGCACATTGAAAACACATTAGTTTCACCCATCTCAGTATCCCTCATACCGTCCCCGTCACATGCGCTGAGTAAGATAGAGCCCACATCCCCACAACCACAACACACTGCTAGATCTGAGGCTTCTCATGGATCACCTGCATTTATATCAGCCCTAACCACCCACCCCACACACACACACTCTGCCCTGTGCCAGAACACACACCCTTCCACAATTGGCAGCAGTCAGCCGCTAATACAGGTAATTATGACCGCTGCAGTGGAGCACAGATGTTTACCAAGAAGGTGTGAACTGGAATTTGAGCATTTGTGTGTGTTTGTTAAAGGTGGTTTTTACTCAAGGGGATGAAACCTAAGGTTGTGATTGTCTTGGGGTGTTTTTACATATTCTTTGTGTCAAACATATATTTTTTTAGAGTAAGTATGGTGAACATAATAAACATTTATGTTTTTCAGTTAAATTAATCGAATATTGCATATGAAACAGTGCTAAAATCTACATATGTAGTTCATACATGGATTATGTGAAAGGAACTCTGTCGCCAAATATTTGAAATAAGTTATTTAAGGATGATAATAATTGTCTGTCTTCTTGTTTGTATGTAATTGCAGGCTCCTTATCAGTCCCAGGTCAGCCATCCTGAGCCTGTTCCCTGTGCTCAGTCAGTCCAGCCGTCTCAGCTCAAACAAGCTGCAGTCTTTTCTTCACATGTGCAGAGCGGGGCAGACCTGGGCACAGCCTCTGCGGCTGCCCAGCTGGACAATGTGAGCCCATGCCAGCTCCCCCCACAGGCCCAGCCCCAGAGTCAGGTTCAAAGCCAAATTCCTGTGCTGCAGTCTGCAGACTCCCAGAGAGCATCATCTGGGTCTGCCAATTCCTGTTGGACTCAGCAGAAGCAACTGAGTAATGTCACAGGAGCTGCATGTCAGGGTCTGTCAGAGATTAACATGGAGGTATGGACTCATGATTTACTTAAACACTTCAAGTTCTCACTAATTATCTCTCCCTGTTAGTTTAGCTAACAGCAATAGTGCCGTGAGGCATCCCTGTGCGTCTTTTCAAAACATAAAATAGAAAATAACGGATTTCATATTCTCTGTTATCCTATTATTTTTCTCTTCTTGTTTAACGCTGAGTTTTGTTGTCGTTAGGACCAAGCTGCAGAGAAACACACAGGAGGACAGAGCTATGACAGGTACTAGCTTATTTCTTCTCAGCCATATTTGCTAGTTGCAGGTGAAAGATTCGCAACAATGTGCATTTTGCACATGTGCAGTTGTGCCTCCTGCACCCTCTGGCTAGGTGGTACACCTCTCACTGTTGTTGTACAGAATCTCTACCAAAAGAGCAGTTTAACAAAAAAAAAAATTGAAAGAATGATGATGAAAAAATGATGCCTGGCAAGAACGTGCACAGGTTGGCAACATTGCATCTGTTATGTTTTTATGCGGCATAAACAATTTTTCATGAGGTATAGATAACTGACCTGATTGATATTCTATAAAAAGTATAAATGATGGAACAACTAGCAACTAGTTTTTTGTCTTAAAGTTGTCATTTACTACTACTTCTTATTTTATTTGTTGTCCTGTAAACCTTGTTGACCACCCTAACTTTGTGTGTAGATGGAGTGCAACATCGACACTGCCAGTTGACCAGGAGACAGATATCTGAACGCTCATGTCACTCTTGCTGGTCATAGTGACACGAATGAAAGCATTTTAATAGTACTTGCATAACAGATATCATATATCAGACATTTTAAATCCTGCAGGCACTCCATAGCTGTGATAAACTTCACAAAACCTTTTCACTGAGCTTTAAAAACACAAGAGGAGGTAAAGACCAGTACAGTATTCTCAATACAAGACATCAGTTGCAAACAGAAGGCTCTGTGATAATAGAGCTCTTGTATTTTCAGATTTAAGTAGGTTATTCATGATTGTGTATCACACATCTTATCAACTGAATCTGTCTTTGTCAGCCCCCCTACATTTGTGTGGACATACTGGTTAGACAGGTTTGGACAGGTTTGTGCATACTTGTTGTTTTGAAGTTTGTTATGTATTGAGTACTAGAGTACTAGAGTGAAAAGAAGTGCCGGGTATTCGGTTTTTAGTGAATAATATAGGTTATGGATTTGTATAACTGCCTGTCTTTCCCCAAACCAGTGTCAACTCTGATGCCACGTCAGGAAAGGAGATGAGTGATGGTTATGAAGGGACACATGGAGGTAGATGCGATGGGAAAGCCCGCAGACACCACCGCAGGTCCTCACGCACTCGTTCTCGGCAAGAAAAGCTCAGCAGACCAAAGCTTAGCATGCTGAATGTGGGTAACCAAAAGAAAGAAATTGCCTTTAGCTCTTCTCAAAAAAATGTAACATGAGACAATAATTTTATTGCATTTGCTCCTGTTACAGGTGTGTAACACTGGGGATAAAATGGTAGAGTGTCAGCTGGAGACTCATAACCATAAAATGGTCACTTTCAAATTTGACCTGGATGGAGATGCACCAGAAGAGATTGCTACATACATGGTATGTTGGAGGTGAAGGCGAAGTCAGCTGAGTTAATGCAAAGGGCTTTTGAAGTGTTTTGCAAGCTGTTCATGGACTGTTTGCTGTTCTCACCTGCAATGCAGCAAAAATCTGTTGTCTGTCTCTTTCCCTTTTCCTAGGTCATTCATATTGAGCATATTTACAGATGGATAGATATGGGAACAGATGCATAAGCAGTATATTAACATAATGCCTACTAATTTATAATGTAAAAAAATAGTAGAAGGTGAATATCTACTTGTGAATGCTACTGTAGCAAAAATACTTCAAAATGTAAAAGCAAAATGAAATTGTCGTTGCAGTCATTGAATTTTCTTATATCATACAATACACTCCAGATAATATTTGATTTTGGCATAAAATGACATTAGGTTAATGTATCAGAAGGCTATAAATTATTTATTTTGTTTGTCATGTTTGACTTCTGAATGTACTTTTACGTCTCGTTCCCAGCACAGTCATAAACGCTTTACTTTAAGCATTGCTTGTTAAGCTAAAACCTTTAATGTTGCATTGTGTTTTTGTTTTGTTTTTTTCAGGTGGAGAACGATTTTATTCTACCTTTAGAAAAAGAGGTTTTCATTGAACAGCTGAAGGACATCGTAGACAAGGCTGAGGACATGCTGAGTGAGGACACCGAGGGTGAGAGGAACTCCGACCAGGGAGGCAGCCCCAAACAGAGTGAAGGACCTGGCACACTGGGAACAGAGGTGAGAAACGCACTGTTGACAGTTAATAGATGAAATGGTGCAATCTGTCTACGAGTGCCTCCGCCTCAGATGCATCATCCAGGCAGCACTCTCAAGATGACTTTGCACTGCTGCCAAAAATACCAGCCTTGCTGATGCTACATTTTGATCTAACTGAATTTATTCTGAGGTTCAGCTTTTTTGGCTCTTTAGGGGAAGCCTTTTAAATGTACATTAGACTGATGCACATGCTTTAGCACTGGTTGGTAATCTTTCTTTTCCTTTAAAGGCTTCATCTCCCAGCACCCCACAGCTAGTGTACCAACAAAATGGTAAGGCTTTTTACCAGCCAGCATCTCATCTGTTAATATTATGATGTCACTTTGAACAAGGCTCATTTGATTATATACTTTGCACTTTGTTACTGTTTGTTATGAATGCCTTTTCAGTTATACTGAATTTTATCATAAATGACAGATTATACAGGGTGCTATTGTTGAAAGCATAATCGTCTGGAATGCCTTGAGGCTACCATCGTTCTGATTTGGCGCTATATAAATAAAATTGAATTGAATTGAATGCAGTTATGCTGAAAATGATCTGTAATGGTGTGATTTTTAAATTCTGTGAATATAGATGTGGATGCTTGAGTTTTTCTGTTTGCCCTTGACAGTCCTGCACACTGGTAAGCGTTGGTTTATAATCTGTCCCGTGGCTGAGACTCCCATGCTCGACAAAGAGAATACATCACACACCCAGGGTAAGCCCACAATCCATTATTAATTTATAATGTCTTCTGATTTTTCTTCTTGTTAAACAAAGAATCTTTTATATGAAGAGTTGTTTTACATACTAGTTGGAGTATATTTTTTAGAAAATGAAATCTGCAGCTTTCCTTTCTTTGCTTTTCTCTGCTGCTGCTGTTGTTACTGAAGACGGTGCACATGCATTAGAGTGTATCTGTGTTGGTTCATCCGTTGGGGTCAGTTATATAAGAGTGCGTCTGCAGTGGTTTTAGGCAAAAAAAAAAAAAATGAAGGGCAGGATTTATACTCCAGCTGACAGAGCCTGATGGGGGAAGACGAACAATGATGTAACACTCTGGCACTCACAGGAGCTACCTCCTTTCTTAGCCTTGGCTGTTTACGTGTCAGTCTGTTCTCCTGCTAATTAACTGTCATCTCTTTATTTTTCCAGAATCTGAAAAGTCTGGCTCATCGTCAGTCGGGGCCAACAGCACCACAGCTGCAGTGCCTACTCAGGTCGCCTCTTTGGCCTCCCAAAACCAGTCCTTGTCCTCCTCACTGACCACCGCAGCTCAAACCTCGGTCCAGCCTCCGGAGCAAATCACTAGCAAAGCCCACATCCAGCAGACCCAGCCCGGTGTTACTAAACATGCCCTGGGTTCTAGCACCGCCAACCATCGCAACTCACTTTCTGTGGAAGAACCTTGCATCTCCGCTGTTTCTATGGTTACTGATATGCCATGCTGCGCTATTGTGCCCCCTGTCTCTCTGGATGTGAATGGCATTGAGAAAGGAACACCTGGTGGTTTGGTTTCATCTCAGACTAATCAATCAATCCAGAAGGCCAGCCCTACTGGAGAAGTTCCTCCTCAGCTGACTTCCCTTCAGTCTGTGGTCATGCAGCAACCCTATGCAACGCCCATGCAGCCTGGGACTGTGACCTCACAGCCTCAAAGTCCTGCACATCAGAACTCCCAGTCTTCAAGCCATCAGCAGTGTGTGGGGCCAGGCGAGTCAGACAGTGAGGGGCCACGCAGGGTGGAGTTTGTTGACCGCACTATCAAGACTTTGGACGAGAAGCTGAGAAACCTATTATACCAAGAGCATGCTCCTTCCCAGCCCTCGAGCCTTACATCTGACCCCCAGGCATCCAGCACAGAGGGGGTCAGCTCCCCTCCAGTCTCAGACGGCCAGAGCACTGAAGGAGCGCTTACAAAGAAGAAGGGGGAACCTCTGGTAAAATGCACTGTGTTTGTTAGTGAAAGGGAGAAATGTGAGCAACCAGACTTTGGTTAAAAGCTACATGGTATATAAATAGCAGCAACAGTGAATCGATTCTCTGCAGTGTGCTATTGATTTGACTATTGTCTATAAAGAGCAAGGCCAATACTGTGTTTAGAAAGAAGCGGGAGTAACAAAGTTACTCCTTTCATAACAATGATTCAGCCTGACCTCCCTTATATTTGTGTACATGCATGCCAGCAGAAACACATCAGGTTCTGACTCAGACAACACTGAGGTCAGGAAAGGATAACAGCTAGCCTTAATGCACCAACCCTGTGTATGTCATGTTTTAACACTTGTCTCTATGTATATCATTGTGACCTGTCCAACACACATTCTTCTCGCTTTCTGTCTTAGCCTCAGATTCCTGAGCGCACGGATGATGTGGGTACATTAAGTGACTCTGCAGTGCCAGGTAGGTAACATTTATTTGTGTAATATCCATGTCACTTTGTTACTGCATAATGTTTTGCAGATGGTTTTGTTTTGAAAACAAAAATCTCCTTACTGGTCTTTTAGGTACTAACAGGGGTTTAAAAAGAAGTGATGTGCCTGCCAGCTCTGGTGCACATGGCTCCAAAAGCCGTTTTCAAGTAAGACCCTGCTTTCAAACTTTCAGTGAGCAAATCTGCTCAATGTAAATGTCATTTGCCCTAATAAAATTGCATTACAGGTCATGGCTTATGCCAGTGTTTATCTGAGTTCCAGTGTTTGTAGCTTAAATATTGCATTAGTTGTTTATGGGCCCTAATTTTGTTATGAACACGGGTTTCCCATTATTGCAGATCATCCCAACTCCGCCGGATGTTATTTGTCGCTTGGAAAAAAGCAAGACAAGCTGCAGCTCCTGCAGTTCCCCAGCTCCTTCTAGTGGTTCTGGAGGGTCTTACAGCCAGACTCAGAGCATGAGCAAGAAAGAGAGAGGATGTGTGGCTATGAGCAGGTCTTCAGTGAAACCTGGAGATGAAGATGAGAATGCAGAAACATCTAAATCTCTCCACAGTAGCCGTTACTCTGCTCCGCCAAACTTCTACCAGGCTACACCTTCTTCTAGTCCTGACAGCACCCCATGCCACATTCCCCGGGCCCAGACTATTGACACTTCAGCACATCACCACTATCACTTCCCCTCTCACCTCTGCTCTGACTCAGCAGATGAGGACAGCAGCAGCATAGCTCTTCCTCCTGCACATCCAGCTCCTCCAGCTCATACCCTGTCCGAGCACAGTGGAAGTGACCTCATGAAGAGGGCAGTTGCCTTCCTGCGGCGCTCTGGGCGAAGCAAAAGTGAACAGAGCTCTGATTCACCGAGCCGACAGCCCGTGTCAATGAATGGTCACACTCCTTCGCCTTCAGCAGGACATGCACCCTCGTCCTACATCAGCAGTGACAATGACTCCGAGTTTGAGGATGCAGATATGAGAAAAGAACTACAGAAACTTAGAGAAAAGTAAGTTTTAGCTGTGGTTGACTGTATGCTTACAGTCAACCACAGCTACACTAATGTGCCTGTTTTATTAAACTTTTTTTAATTAGCTGGTGTTTAAAAACTTTTTTTAAGTGGAATACAGTTCCTGTGTATTCACTCTAATTGTTTCACTGCTCTAAATTACATAACAGTTTCAGTTTATTGAAGCTGCTTCACACTAGTCTGATTGTCTAAATGTAATAGTTAGTTAAATTAAAAAAAGAGACTATTTAGGATTATGGCTGAGTTATAGTCACCATTCTCTGGTAGCCTATGTTCAAGTATATCCCTCTGCATGGTAATCAGAAGTAGGTATGACTTAATTCTTGCATTTAACAGAAAACCTTAATAGATATTTTACAGGATGTGTCTTGGATGAAAATGGGTATTTTTGTATGTTTAATATGCATGTAAGAGTGATAGTTAAGGCAAGGAGACTGTTAAATTACACAAAGAATGAACTTAGTAAAAATGACACCCCTGGTGACTTTATTTTGGTGGAAGGCCAAAACCTCTTGTATAGGATACAAGACTGTGCAGTCCTGTGAAAAAGTATACCCAATGATTCAGGAGCTTATAGAACCACCTTTAATTGAATTATTCTAAGTTAAGAATTGCATTTTTATGATCAGTTACCAACACATAAAATCATGCTAATACTGACTTTTAACAATGCAGAGTATAGGAGATGGATAATAATGTGTGAGTGAACTTTTGAAATTATGTTTGTTTGGGGGGTTTTTTGTTTTAAGATGGTTACTAAATATTTTCTCCTTGCATCTACTTTTAGACACATGAAGGAGATCTCAGAGCTACAGGCATTTCAGAGGAGTGAGATTGAACGTCTGTACAAGGAGTTGGGAAAAACTCTGCCCCCCAATGTCAGCCTGCTTCATGCTGCACCTCCAAGTGGCCGTAGGCGCAAAGCCAGCAAACACAAGCTAAAAGCTGGAAAACTGCTCAATCCAATGGTGCAGCAGCTCAAAAACAATCTTAATACCACCAGTGCTGACAGAAAAGGTATGTGGGTTGGGAACGTGGGGTGATGAGTGGCTATGTATCCGTGTGATGTGATGATTTGTGTGTATGGGAGAGCGTTTGCAGCCTGTGGAGAACACAGGAATGACATCAGGTTCAGAAAACTCGTAGGAGTGTGTGATTCATTCTGACTCACACTTTACTTATTTTATTTATTTATTTTCTCTTTGTGCCAAGGTGAGAGTGCTGCCAGCTCGTCCGGCTCCCCGGCTAAAAGTTCAGTTCTATCAGATGGCTCAGCCCACTCCAGCGGCTGCTCCAGTTCCAGCAATCAGCCAAGCACTGCCCCAGAGCATGTCCACACCCAGCAGCCCTGTTCTTTGAAGGGTTCTTTCTCCTCAGACAACATCTACGCTGGACTACATGGTGATGGAAATCCCAACCATGCTGGCCCTGGTCAAGGTACATATTATAGGTTCATGGGTTTGTGTGTGTGCAGTTTATGTATGTGGTCATGCAGATGGACATGCATTCAGCCATTATACACATTTTTAACAACTGTTAATGGTGCCCCTGGGTAGCATTTTTGCTAACTGGAGGATGGAGAACCACCTCATTTTTACCAGCTTCACACTTCATACTGTATGTACTATAGGATTATTGGCAACACCACATACTGCATATTCACAAATACATGATTTTATTGTTAAATTTATGCCATTTTTTTTCAAGTTGAGAAACAAAAGTGGACTGTGCTATAAATAATTGTGTCCTAGCATGAACAATACCTGTGTACTAATATTGAACTTTTGAGCTCATAAATTCCCTGATAATTGTTTGAAAGCTGGGGATGTCCAGTTATGTATTGTTAAATGTCAGTCGTCACATCATGTGTGCCAGGTCCACGACACGTCAGTGTATTTACATAACAGACGGAAACACAACAGGTTGGATGTGCTGGGCAGCAATCAATAAAACCAGTAAACCATATAAATAACCTAAAAACAATTAGAAAATAAATAAAAGACTCTTAAAAGTCAAGAAGAAAGTTTGTAAAGATGTTAACACTGTGAGTTCACTTATGTTAAGTCACACTTAAACTTAATTTACGTCTTCCAGTGATGCATAAACAAAGAACATTGAGTTTTTATGCAGTTCATATCAAGAACTTTAACCATAAAATTAACAAAAGAAATCTGGACACTGGTTCTATTAATCTGCTACATTCTGCAGAGGATGAAGATTTGAACATTTGAATTTCCATGTTATTTACTTGAAAACTCAAAAAAACTAGCACATGGATAATTAGCTTTTTGCTAATAGTGTTTAGAGTGAAATGAGAAGGGAACTAATTTTAGTGACTGAAAAATGTTGTTTGAAGCTGGGGGATTTCTGTCTTTCAAACATTGCTATTTAAATTTTTTTTTTTTTTTTTTTTTTTTTTTAGGTTTCATATTAAATTCAGCGTATTCCAAGGTATAGACACTATAATCCCATAAATACATAAAAATAGGCATAACAATACATAAACCCTCCACTTTATATTTACCTCATGATTATATATTTTTAGGACCCATAATAAAAGTGTATAATCTGTGCCTTAGTGTAAATGAAAGTGACAACAGGTGCACTGGAGAGACAACATGGTGTTACAGGTGTGGCCACAGACCATTGCTCTCTCCTTATCCTTCCAGTCTGATTATTTTCCTTATTTAGCTTTTTGCTAGTGCCCTTATCATTGCTGGTACGTGAAATGGTACACAGGTAGTACAGCTCCTCCAGGATGCCACTATCCATATTTAATTTTTCAAAAAGGTTGGCTGTGTCTCCCATACCACGAGAATGGACCATTGCTTGTGTCTTTCACGTCCGCTACATGTTGTCTGTGTGAAGCTGCTCTCATTTGTAAAGAGAATGGGACGCCAGTTCTGGTGTTCTTAGGTGACTGCCAGTCAAACTGCAGAGTTCTGGTTTGTGAGCACAGGTCTCCCTGAAGGATGTTGGCTGTTCATGCCACCTTCATGGAGTCTGTTACTGGCAGTTTGGTCAGAAATATGAGCATGAGTAGAATGCTGAAGGTCATTTTGTTGAGCTCTGGCAGTGCTCCTCAAGGTCCTCCTTTCACAAAGGAGCAGATACTGGTTCTGCAGCTGGGGTGAAACCCTTTTGCAGCCATGTCCAGCTCTTCTTGTGTAATGTCCCATCTCTTGGTACTTCCTTGAGACTGTCCTGGAGACACACCAAACCTTCTTGTGACAGCACATATAAATATACTGTCCTGGAGGAGCCCGGCCATGTGTGCAACTCGAATAGGCTGGAACTACTGCCAGCAGTGACAAAGACACTAGCAAAAAGCAAAGTAGAGAAAAATCAGCCAGGAGAGAGCACTGGTCTGCAGCTATCATCTTGGCAGCTGGCTCTGCAGAGTCAAAGTTTCATTTATACCAAAACAGGTCAAATGGATTCACAATGGTTTATGTTCCCTAACTGGAAAGACTGATATCTCTGAAGTTTAATTGACTTTGTGTTACACTGTGATGATTGAGTGTTCCCTTAAGTGTTTTGAGGAGTGCAGATATAGGCAGCCAGTTTGAATTATCATCAGAGAGTCAAAATAGTCTCATTCATCACCAGATACTATGGTTGGATCCTGCATATCATGCTCTCCTAAACTGTCCTTTTCTGGTGCTTTTAATGGTGGGGATTTCTCATCCCAGTCTCTGTGCACTTTTACATAGTGTCTTTCTTGTTTCTTCTCTTCTTCCCTCTTATATTCATTTTTGCAGGCTGGACGGTTTACCACCAAACGTCAGAGAGAGTCACCTATAAATCTAGTAGCAAACCACGCACTAGATTCCTCAGTGGACCTGTGTCTCTGTCCATCTGTTTGTATTTGTTCTTTTATATTTCCCCTCACTCATTTCCATATTCTCTTTATTTAATCTGCCTCTCTCTCCTATCAAACTATTTTTTTATTTGTATTGAATATAGTGGATATTTTATTTCACCATCCCTGCAGGTCTTCTCACCAGACATACACCCATTGTTTATTCCTACCACCCACACTTCTCAACAGCCTTAAAGCTTGTTTTCTGTATATTTTCTAATTTATTTTATTTATTTTGTTGGCCGGAACAAAAAAACAGATGATATATATTGACACATTAGCATGATACTGTTGTGATAAACTTAAAATTGGATATATCTGGCTAATACAGATGAAAGGTTTGTGCAGCCATGAAATGTTTCTTGCTCTAAAAACAGTGAAGCAGGTCAGTCTGTGTACTGTTTGTTTTATAGCATGTTACTTTGCTCAAAGTCTGTGAATGTGTTAGGGTTTTACCTCTCAGCCATAAAAGACTGACGTCGTCAAACCTGGTGGGTGGTATGGACATCTAAGTCTGTGAGCACAATAGCTCAAAAATGAGCTACTTTTAAATTTATGCCATATGTGCATCTACTAGGAGGCTGAGCTGTAGCACTGGCCGGTGCCCATACTTTTAAAGCTTGTAATTGGTACAGAAGTCTGGCATTTACAGATAGATACAGTCTCTGCTGTTTTCTAGACTTGTTTGTATTTCTAAGTAAGCATTTATGGCTTCTTCTAATAAAACCCTTATTGTCTGTAATATAATTTAAAACACAACCACCCCTGAGTTAAAATGTATTTACTAAGCAAAATCTACTACTAGCATTATAAAATCACTCTTCTTCTGTGATTTAGTTTACTTGAAGACAGTGATTTAATTAAAGTGACTTGATTACAGCAGCTATATATAGAAGTGGGAATTACCTGACTCTGGGGGATCTCAGAGAAAAGTATAAAGACATTTCAATTCATTCATTTGTGCAGGGTGACCTTTCTTTCCTGGCTGTGTTGTATATTTTCAGCTTGAATTAAAGCCTTTTTTGATTGTATTTTTCTGAAGAAGTGCAGCATGACTCAGACGTGTGGCTCTTTGTGCGGGTGTTGAGATCTGCAGGTCCAAATTGCTGAAAATAATTTCTGTGCACTGAAGTAGAGCGTAATTTCTATGCAGTCAGTTTTTCCACTGTTTCATTTGCACAGAGGGATATTTTCCAGATAGAAAGAGAGCTGTGAAACAAGATGTAATTGTTATCAACCATCTTACCAACCCAGTGCTGTACTGTGAGCTGTATTTAGTCGTTGGGAGAAAGGAAGTAGAACAAAGAGTAGCTATATTTCTATGGATTCGGTGTCCCTGAGGACCCAGATTGCATCCAGTTGACCTTAAGATTGAAAAGGAAACATTTCTAGGGTGTGCTGCCTCTTATATTCAAAATCCAGGCTGCAATAACTTTAATGTTGTAGGTACCTATTTCAGTTTACAGTCTTTCCTCTGGCAATCATCCATAATTCACAGAACTGCAGTTACATTCATAATTATTAATTTTTAAATATATTACCCCTGCTCTTCATACAGTTGCTTTGTGCAGTGCTTCTGGCTTTCAAAAATAGACCCCACAAGCACACTGGAGCTTGTGAATGCCTAGTCCTGTCCAAACATGGGCCTAATACAAGATGGTGTGAGTGTGTTTGTGGATGTGTGTGTGCATCTGAGAGAGAATGGCAAACTCTTTATACCCTATTTATTTGTTGTGTGTTTCCATCCACAGTTAATTTTGATTGTGTAACACCCCCTCCCACACACACACGAGTCGAGGCACTAAGTCAGCCATCCTGTGTATACTAACACAGAGAAAAAAACCCCGACCCTTCACTAATAGGCAGGGCCCTATGCTTTGATTGAGGAGAGCTCTCTCTGTCCCTCATGTTTGGATGGAGAAGACGTGCATGGTGCAGGCGCCAGGCAGGGCACTGATGGAGACTTGCTCCGCCATATGAAGGGCTGTATCATCAATATTATTATGGTTTTGTTCTTTCACCTCTCCTGAGTTACCTGCATGTTTGTTTTTTTGTTTTTTTCTTTTTAATTGCTGACTCTGATGAGTTCCAGCTTGTATCTGTGTGCTTTCAGTTGGTTAAATTTTATTTGTTTTGGTTTCATATTTTGTTTCACAGGCATTCTCACATCGACAAAGGGATCTTTTTGTTTCCCTTTAAATCCAGGCTCCAGTATTCTTTCCTAGAAAACACAATGTTAAACATTTTGTGGTTTCTCCCTACCAGTTAATGAAACCGTAAATCATCCGTTATTCCAATGATCAAACATAAAGTACAAATTCATACGGATAGTAGCTGCATTTTTCCAAATTTCTGTCCAAGCCAATATTTTTGATATATTCCATATTAAATATAATCATGAAAAGGTCAATAAATGTGCAGGAACAAACATACAACATTACACGTCAAGGCAAGTTGTGATTTCGTTTAGATTTGTCAGGTACACTTTCTAAAAATCGGCTCTTCAAATGATATTAAAGAGAACACCTAGATTTGCTCCTCTAGTCCTCCTCACTGATTTTTACACCCCTCTTCCTCCTTTTCCTCTTTCTCTCTCCTCAATTGTTTTGATAGCTGAATGTGCTTTTGAAGCAGCTTGTCCACCTACTTGTGGTGTGCAGTGTGTCCTGGCCTAACTGTTTCTGTCTTGTGCTGTTTTACCTTTTTATAGGGTCCACTCTGAAACGACTATGTCTAGGCAAAGAGCGCAGTAGTAGTAACTATCTCATTTACTTTCTTACTCTCTGTCTTTCCTATTCGTCCTCACTATTTTAGTCCTTTTTTTTTCTCTGAAATTTATTTGGCACTTGAAAATGTCTCCGTTGTTTAAACGTGGGTACTCAACAGATTGTTGTATTAATTTGTTTCATGTTTTGCATGGCAGTGTGCCTACATGTCTTGGTTGCTGAATTTTGTCATTGCTTGCATATCAAACATTTCATTTTTATTTAATTGTTCATGAAAGACATGTATGTTGTAATCCTTTGGCTGCTGGCAAAATATGTGTCACAACTTTACCTGTACACTCATTTTGCTCTAGCCTCGCCAGAATGATGAGGATTATTTAAACGTGGCTTTCATGAAAGGTGACATTACAGGTTTTTTTTGGATTTTTTTGTGAAACTGTCCTTAATTCTGCCATACAGCAGCCAATTGATTTGACAGCTGGTTTTTTTTTGTGTGTTTGTTTGTTTGTTTGTTTGTTTGTTTTGTTTTGTGTTTTAACTAGGCATATTTTAAGATCTTTGTGTCTTTTCAGGGTCCTCTCTCAACACCACCACCGCTCAGACAGCCTCCAGTCAGACTCAGCCATCACTCTCTGCAGCAACATCCTCACCCTCTCCTCAGCCATTCACACGTCTCGCTCAGGTCCAGACCAACAACAGCAACAACAAGAGAGGCACATTTACTGATGATCTTCACAAACTGGTTGATGACTGGACAAAGGAAACTGTAGCGGCGGCCAGTCAAGCACGACCCTCCCTGAACCAGATGAAACAGCAGAGGCGTCGGCAAGACCTGGAAGGTGGCGGGACACCGATGGGAGCAGTTACTCATGAGGTATTTGTAACAGAGAGTGACTGAGAGTTTAGGAGCTGTACTTCATCATTCTTAATGTAAGCATGAGTCAGCCTGAGTCTGTGCACATATTTTGTCCCCTCTGTTCCAGATGAAATGTCATAATGGTCCCGGCAAGTTCCAGCTGCCTCTTTCATGCCCCCTGACTGCTGCTTTAGGCCCTCGTATACCTGCAACCCTATCGTCAAACTCATCCACAGCACCCTCTCCTGGTTACCTCGTTCCCGCAGGCTCCTATGCTGGGATGGTTCCCGGTCCTCTTTATCCCCAGAGATGGCCCAGCTTGCCCAGTCCTGTAGGGTCTGTGGTCCCTGTAGGCTTGCTTGGTGCAGCAAGAATGATGCCCTATGGCACAATGGCAAACCCACAAATTCAAGCTTACCCTCTGGTCATCCACAGCCCCGAGAATGGCCCGTGTCCGAAAACCACAAGGACTACTTGATCTGCTTACCAAAATTTATTAGTGTGTATTCGCAAGACAGTGCAGCTCCACTCTGCTCTGTTCGGAGCAACACATGTACATAATCCGATCATGTAAATACCATGAGAAAAGTGTTGATTCTTCATGCAACACTAATCTGTAGTAAATTGTGTGTGTGTGTGAGTGTAGATATGTGTGTACATTATACAGTACATGTTAAGTAAGTATGTTTGAATACTTTTTTGGCTTTGGTCATGACTCAGCCATACTAGTCGTTTTATGTGTGGTCACAACATCCATATTTCATGTTATTCTTCAATTCTGCAGTTTTCTTGTTGCTTTTGCCTTTCTGGGTTAAGTACACTTTAAACACTACATTGGAATCCAAATACCAGTGGTTTGAGATACAATAATAGGACAGTATTTATGATGAATCTATTGGAAAGAATGTAGTGCCTTGAACATTAATTTATATTTTTTTTCTTCTTGGAAAAAAGAAAAAAAACACAAGTCTGCATCCAAGTTATTTTTATTTTAATGTAGCTTGAATGCAGTCTTGAGTTTTTAATACATCGCGCAATTTTTATTTTTTATTTTTATTTTATTTTATTTTTTTGGTTTACATATGAATGCCCTTCTGTTACTGCACTGTCATCACAGTATGTCATTTTATTTAAATAATAGAATCGTGTTTTAACTCTTGTTTACTTTCCACCCCTGTGACAGATGGAATGCCATAGCGGTGAGACGTACCGATGCCTTGCAGAAACAAACGGTTAATGTACGACTGATGAGGGAAGGGAGAAAAAAAATATGCCAGCAGCCAAAATCCACTCATTCAGGTCAAAATGGTTCAGCAGGACACGGCCTCTTTTTGATAGGACAGCTGATGCATTAGACAGCACAAGAGCTGGCAGTGTTATAGCTTTGTGCTCAAAGGAAATGCGGTGTCCAGAGCCATACATACTGTACATAGTTCTTTCTACAGTATATGCCTCCGGAAGTGTTCTGATCAGAATGTAGCGATTAATATGTGAAGGCTTGAGGCTCAAAAGTGCAATTTAAACCCCTCCACAAAGCTTTGATCGTGGCCTTGCCACAAGCCTTATCTCTAATGTGTGCAACAGGAGCAAGCTAAAAAGTTGGAACAAACGTCGCAAATCACCAAGCACCAGACAGAAGACAGAAGTTACCGGGCAAAGTATAAAGATTACAATCCACGCAGCAAACTGAATTCACTTCCAGTAAATGTTCTTTCAACTTTGCTAGTACTCAGCGTACACTGTATGTAAAATGTTCTGTGCAATCACAAGTTAGCTCTGATGTTTTCAACCTATTTGATGTTTGATGCTTTTCTTTTCTTTTCTTTTTTTTTGGTGATGCTGCTATCATCTGTTAAGGTGATCCTACTGTATAGTTAGGCTTTCTGTTCACATACAATGGCACTAAAAAAAATAAGACTCCTCAGATTAACAAATGAGACGCTCATGAAGCAGTGTTATTGCCTTGTTGAAATTTTGATGTGTTCATTTCACACGTTGCTTTTGATGTCTGCTCTGTTTTCCAGTTTCTTTCCAGCGATATATTTCAAAATGCAAACGACACTCGATGTGGGAGATTTGCACAACACATATTCTCCCTTTATTCTACGTTAAAAGAGTTCCTACACTGTATATAAGTGGGTTTCACCCACCTGTACTTTTATATCACCGATGAGCATGGCCAACTTTTCATGTTCCACAAAGCTTAACAGTTACTGCTATTATGGTTAGAAATTTCACATCTCCACAGCACATTTGAAAGATTTCAGCACCCCCAATCTTGCCAAGCTGTGAATTGTACAGTTTTCTTGTTTTGTACATTTTGTTTTTTTGTTTTTGTTTTTTTGTTGTTTTTGGATGAAAATGATATTGATGGTGGTGGTATTGGACGAGGAGGAGGGGTTGCTTTGAAGTATATTATTCCATCAATTCGGTTTGAATTGGACTTTTATAGGATATTATGCAGAGTCTTCTGCTTTGGTGAAATACTTCCAGTAGTAAGAGATTTCTGTTCTCTGTCATTTGTATCTGGTATGTTTTGTTCCACCTCCCTCGCTGCTAACTTACTGGAGAGCAGAGGAGGGAACAACTCTATGGCATATTCATTTGGATGCACTGATCAAATGGAGAGCTGATACACACAGAGGGGAAAGCAGCTCTGACACCTTCTCCCTCTGCTCATCTCGCTCCTCTGTGGACAACATTGCCCCCTGGTGAATATGCACTGGTTGTCAAAGCCTTGTATTCAAACTGTGGGATTGCTTTTTGCCTGCTGTATGTCCCACTGCATTACCCCACCCTATCCTGCTGCACTCTTATCACAGACTGTATGTTGAGAGAGAAATAAATATTTTATGCTTGATGGCATGTCTCGTTGTTATTTGCATTTTTAGCGTCTTCCGTGTACTTCATAAATAATTTGTTTACTTTCTGTAAGTAGCATGGAGTAAGAGTTTTCATTTTTATTATTTAAATTGATAAATTTATAAATACTCAGAGTTATATTATTATATTTTTTACGACGGACAGGAAGTGTTTCTATGAAGCTCGAGTTTTCACACCCCCGACATCTTTGAACAGACGCCACAGATTCGCAACATACAGTACAAACCCTAACAAGGAAACTAAATACTTTAACAAACCCTTTAAAGAGATTAAATTAGTTATATTACAAAATCTCGCTCAATATGTTCCAACAGGCTACATTCAGGAAAGAAAGTGAAAAAATAAGACCCCGCTTTGTGTGGCGAATCTGTCGACCCGCATCCGTGTCGTAGCGTTACAGTAATGGTTGCCCCTTTTGTTCAACCGAGTTCCTGAATTATTCCCAACACAATGAAATTCTTTGGCTATTATATGGTTTCATGAAAACATTTTTACTGTACCTACGCCTCCTCTGAGCTCAGCTGGGATTATTTAATGAATTAAAAATCAATCTACAACAACCGCTGTGAGCTGCTGTGAGGTTTCCGAAGCACGCAGTTCTCGAGGAGCGTGGAGTAGTAAGTGTTTATAACGTTAGATCAGAAGTATTAGCTTTAAATGGCTAAAAGGGCCATGTTTGGCTAAAAAAAGATCACACTAGATGACTGTGTGTGTATTTTTACAGTAATTGGTGTTATCCATAGTAACCCACCGTACTCCGACAACATGAACAGACCTTGGTGTTAGCCCTACTGCGGAAAAAAATAAGCATGTCTGGCTATTTCTCGTTACAGAGAAAACGATTTCGCGGATATTTTGGCTTAAAGGAGGAGAAGGAACGCTTTTGATGGACATTAGTTTAATAAAACCTCCACACATGCTCTTCAGGAAGCCAGGCTGTCATTTTGCCTCAGAAATTCACAGGGTGAGGTCATTGTGGAGGGAAACACTGGGGTCTGAACGGCCAGGCTGCGGTGTGTATAGCCCCAAACATTCATGTGTGTATTATTTGTTTTAATATTAGCTATACTGGAATGCGCTGTAATGGTTTGATTTGCGAGGCTAGCGTTTGCCCAGGGGACACAACTACAGTTTGGCACGCTAATTAAACGTTACTGAGCTTGAATGAAATACCGAGCAAAGGTTACGATAAAAAATAATAACAGTATTTAATAATAATGGCGACTAGCGTGGCTAGTTTGTAAGGTTACTTCATGTGCTGTAGGGTTGTTCTCTTGAACTGTGCTTATTTACGTAGTGGCCAGTGTTGTTGTTTGCTAGCTGCTGTTAGCCAGCAAGCTAACTGCAGCTTTGTTTTGGGGGGAATGCAGCAGCAAAATGCTAATGCTAACGTTAGCTGTGTTAAAATACACAAAGTTCGTTGGTTACCTTAGGGGGCAGAGGGTGGAAGGGTTTGAACGAGATAAAGGTTGAGCTCTTTCGACAAGAACCGCAAATGAGCTCGGATTTACAGTTGCCCAGCTGTAGCTGTTGCCGTTACTGTTTACTGCTTGTATTACATGATTGTAGTTCTCAATGATCGTAGCAAACACGCTGACCTTAGTGCACCTGTTACTGAATAACAGATCATAATTTGTTTGCTACCAGCAGTGGTCACGTGATTGCACCATAACAGGTGCATTCCGTTGGTGTCTGGGGCTCTTTAATGCAACTCTTGGGAGACAGTGCCCAGTATCTGTTATGTGCGTTGTTTTTAACAAATATCATTATTCCCTGTTGTGCTCATGTGTTTCAGATGTAAACTTGAACACCATCTGTCCCAGCAGTGGCTGTTGGCACAATGGGGCTGGACTTTGACGTGAAGACATTCTGCCACAACCTGCGGGCCACCAAGCCCCCTTATGAGTGTCCCGTGGAGACTTGCCGTAAGGTCTACAAGAGCTACAGTGGCATCGAGTATCACCTTTACCACTATGACCATGACAACCCAACTCCTGCCCAGGCTGTGCCTCAGAAGAAGAGGAAGGGACGTCCTCCTCGTGCCTCGCTGACTGGTTCAGGGGATACGGATGATGGCGGGGGTAACGGAGGAGGAGGACTGGGTCATGGAGGGAACACGCCTGTTAGCCCCAACCGATCAGAACGCTCCCATTCCCCGGGGAGAGAGACCATGACCTACGCCCAGGCACAGCGCATGGTTGAGGTGGAGATTCAAGGACGCATTCACCGCATTAGCATCTTCGAGAATATAGATGTGGTGTCAGATGAAGACAGTGATGCAGAAGACGCTCCTTCATCTGGAACTGGTAATAGTGGTGGCGGCATGTGTAATGGTAGTGACGGTGGAGCCGGGGGCAGCGAGTTAGGAGGGAGTGGCAAGGACCGCTCAGATATCCCATCTTCTAATGGGGGAAAATCCACGCCAAAGACTGGGAAACATAAGAGCAAAGCCAAGAAGAAGGATGGCTTATCTCATCATCACAGCGCTCAGTCTGGTCCTGCAGTCAAGCTCCCGGAGGCTGTGTTCAGAGAACTCGACCAAGACCGACCTGATGCCCCACCTCGGCCATTATCATACTACAGGTCTGCAAAGAAATGTAGTCATTTAATTCATATATATATATATGTATTATAAGCAGGATTGTTGAGAGGAACATCCATTTTAAAGCAAAAGCAGTTGGTAGTGAGTTGTTTGAGTGGACATATACACACACACACACACACACACACATACATATATATATATATATATATATGTATGTGTGTGTGTGTGTGTGTGTGTGTGTGTGTGTGTATATGTATGTATTAAATACAATAAATATTTCCTGACCTAAATGTTTGCTAAAGTCCAGCCACTCCCCACTTTATTAGCAGGGAAATGACTGATTACTGTGCTTCAGATTCATACTATTCTGTCATTATTCTTGTCTTTACACTGAATTACAATTAGCACCATAATTAATTATATTTTTTGCACGAATACGTCTTAATTTGACTCTTCTGTCTTTCTTTTTTTACTCCAGGTACATTGATAAATCTGTGGAGGAGCTAGATGAGGAGGTAGAGTATGACATCGATGAGGAGGACTACATCTGGCTTGATATCATGAATGACAAGCGGCGGCGTGACGGTGTGACACCCATCCCTCAGGAGGTTTTTGAGTATCTCATGGACCGCTTAGAGAAGGAGTCATACTTTGAGAGCCACAATAAGGTACTTTAATCCGACAAAAGAAGGATACGATGGTTCAAAGTTGACATAAATACATTCAGCTGTAATGTGTCCTTGTGCTCCTTTCTCTCAGGCGGACCCCAGTACCTTGATTGACGAAGATGCCGTCTGCTGCATCTGTAACGATGGAGAGTGTCAGAACAGCAACGTGATTTTGTTTTGCGACATGTGTAATTTGGCAGTACACCAGGAGTGCTATGGCGTTCCCTATATCCCGGAGGGCCAGTGGTTATGTCGCCGGTGCCTGCAGTCGCCGAGCCGAGCTGTGGACTGTGCTCTGTGCCCGAACAAAGGAGGTGCTTTCAAGCAGACAGACGACGCACGCTGGGCCCACGTAGTGTGCGCCCTCTGGATCCCAGAGGTAAATCCATATATGTTTGATTTGGAACTACATCACTATGCAGATATCGACAAACTGAACAAGCTCAACTCATCTGAGCCAGTTCACAGCCTTAGAATCCTAGAAACTTAAATTTAAAAGCGCTCATGCTGTTTGCCATCAAACCCCCTTGGCTTTAGAACAACCTGGCAGAGGAGATAAAGATTCTTTATCTGTGTTGCCTTTCCTTTTATATTTCAGCGATATTTACTGTTATTAATTTACTGTCTATTGTAATTGTTTTGTGCAACATCAGTCTGAGTTGACATCAGTCTCGCTGTCACTTTGTAAACTCTGATTTTAGAAGGGATATGTAAAAAAAAAAAAAAAAAAAAAAAAAAAAGTTTATAATTATTATTGATATTACACAGTTAAAGACTGTGGGAATGTTAAACTTAACACCCAGATAAATTTGTTTTGGGTTTTTTTGCTGTTGTTGTTGGGTTTTTTTACTTATTTAACTGTGATGATGTTTACAAAATTCCCCTGCCTTTCTGCAGGTCTGCTTTGCGAACACAGTCTTTCTGGAGCCGATCGATAGCATCGAGCACATCCCTCCTGCACGCTGGAAGCTCACCTGCTACATCTGCAAACAGCGTGGATCGGGCGCCTGCATCCAGTGTCACAAAGCCAACTGTTACACAGCTTTCCATGTCACCTGTGCCCAGCAGGCAGGCCTCTATATGAAAATGGAGCCTGTAAGAGAGACTGGGGCCAACGGTACCTCTTTCAGCGTACGCAAGACGGCATACTGTGACATCCACACGCCCCCCGGTTCAGCACGTCCTTTAGGAGGAGTAGGTGGGGCCAGCATGGGGTCATCTAACAGCGAGGGCGAGCTGGAGGAAGATGACGAGCCTAGCATCGGCCATGATGATGACTCTAAGGGCTGGAGCTCTGAGCGGGTGAAGAGGGCAAAGGCCAAATCCAGGCTGAAGATGAAAAGAGCCAGAAAGATCTTAGCTGAGAGGAGAGCTGCTGCACCAGTGGTGTCAGTGCCCTGCATACCACCCCACAGGTAGGCCTGTACTACACCTGTTCTGTCTGTGCCTCAAGGTCGTGCGCCCAGTAAGCACATATATGCCTTTTGCTGTTAATAGAAAACTATGCGTGCAGGAGTATTTTGGGCAAAAAAAATAAAGAAATCATCACATACTTTTTTTTTCTCGTTTATTTATACTGTTTAATTTTGGTATTGTAAGACAATAATTTGTATGTCACATTGCATTATTGTGTTTACTGATTAGAAATAATGAATTGTACATTCTGTTCTGTTTTATGTTTGATTTAGACTGTAAATAATTTTAAATAGCTTATCATTGTCTTTTGTGACATTTTGGTCTTAAAGGCATTACCTTTGTTAGTGCATTTGTAACATGCTTTACATTTACAACATGCTTAAGAGTTAAAACAGTATTTGCTTCTCTGCAGGTTGAGCAAAATCACCAGCAACCTGACGGTACCCAGGAAAAGCCAATTCATGCAACGACTTCACAGCTACTGGACGCTGAAGAGGCAAAGTCGGAACGGTGTGCCTCTTTTGCGCCGGCTTCAGACACACTTGCAGTCACAGCGACACATTGACCCACTCCCACCACAGCCTGCGTCACAACCTTCCTCGGTAATTTTTTGTTACTGTGATTCTGTGTTTGTCTCATTCAGTTGTCTGATACCTGAAACACTTTGTTCAGCATCTGTTGTGTTTAAATGTGCTAAAAAATAAACAGACATGACTTGACTTGATACCTTTTAATGCCATTTGTTCTAATACGTTTATGGGATTGTGCATGTTAATGTTGCAGAGAGATAGCGAGGAGAAACAGACCGCTTTAAAGGAGCAGCTAAAAGCATGGCAGAGGCTGAGACACGACCTGGAAAGAGCGAGGCTACTGGTGGAGCTCATCCGAAAGAGGGAGAAGCTCAAGAGGGAGACGGTGAGATGTGAAGAATAGCAAGAGAGCATTTTGTTTTGTTTCTGTTTTTTTTTTTTTTAAGATACAGTGAGATTACAGAACAAAGAACAATATGCATCTCCTTTCTGTAGATCAGGCTGTATTAAATTTGTGTGCGTACACATACTTCTAACTGTGCACTACTTTGTTAGTTTATTGCTAAAAATGTGTCTGTGTTCAGATTAAAGTGCAGCAGATGGCGCTGGAGATGCAGCTGACTCCCTTCCTGGTGCTGTTGAGGAGTACCTTGGAACAGTTACAGGAGAGAGACACTAACAACTTTTTCACTGAGCCTGTGCCTCTGGCAGAGGTATATGCAACATACTCGCAAGCACAAGAAATCTGATTATGTTCAGATACTTATATTTGACTCTTTTCTACTTTATGTCTGTATACTACATACCTGGCATAATGTATTTTAGGCTTTCCTTCTTTCTTCTTCATTCACTGTACAAATATGATTGGATTTTTTTTTTAAATGGCACAGCCTGCTCACTACTCCTTTGTCACCTAGGTGCCAGACTACCTGGACCATATTGACACTCCAATGGACTTTCAGACCATGTGGAACTTGCTGGAGTCTCACCGCTACCTCACTTTTGAGGCCTTTGAGGCCGATTTTGGGCTCATTGTCAACAACTGTCTCAAGTACAACGCCAAGGACACAGTCTTTTATCGCGCTGCCTTGCGGCTCAGAGAGATGGGCGGGGCTGTCATAAGAACAGCCAGGCGACAAGCTGAACGGATCGGCTTCGATTACGAGACCGGCATGCATCTACCACGAGAGCCGAGCCCGGAAAGCCAGCGTGAGCAAGAGAGAGACAGAGAGCGGGAGAGGGAGCGAGACAGGGATAGAGAAAGAGATCGACCGTTGTCTTCTAATGAAGATGGTGAGTGTCTCTGACTGGGAGGTTCTTGGGAACCAATATCAAATCTCAAGCACCAGTTAAAGGAGAAGGAGGGAGAAAAACAAACGTGATTTAAGATTTTAGATCATTAAAAGGTATTTTTTGTCTAATTAATATGCTGTATGATACAGTGTTTTATAAAATAAAATTAAAAAAAATACATTTTAGGTTTACTGGAACACTGTTGCAGTGCTGTCCCTTGTCACAAAATAAAGGCTCAATGGTGAACAGTAACAATATGGTGCAGAGAAGTTCATGTTTCTACCACTAGGTGACGCTTGTAATTCATGCAGTTCAGTTTCAGTTGAGCTAAAACATCATCATACATCCTGTGTGCTTGTGTATGCTGGATTTGTACTTTATGTTTAAACCTTGATGTTGCGTCTGTCTGGCTTCAAAGATAGTCTACCCCATATAGAGTTAAGCAGGAAACAAACCTACTTTTACATTTTCTGTTTCTGGTTATGTGTGACTGCTTTTTAAGATTGATTTTTTTTCATTTCCAATATCTCTAACTGCTTCTCTTTCTGCTTGCCTTGCGCAGACCTGCTCCTGCCAGAGAACAGGCGGCGGTTACCACTGGAAGAGCAGCTGCATTACCTGCAGGCCCGTCTCGATGAGGTCAGCTCAGGGAAGCATAGCATTGGCCAGTCTCGCAGAGCCAAGGCCCTAAGAAAGGAGATCAGTGTGATCAAGAGGAAGCTTGCACACCAGCGTGAAGGAGGCTCTGGCATGGGGGGCCGGGACTCTGTGGGCGGAGGAGACCGGAGTTCTTCTCTTCCCCATCATTCATCATCTGCAGGACACCACGATGAGGGGGGAGAGAGCAGCAGCCAGGAGATTGGTGGAAAGGGTGTGTCTAGGAAAATATTAGCACTAATGTCCGACATAACAGTGAAAATGATATTTGCTGTTCAGTAGCAGTCGAATAATAAGCATTTGCCTGTGTTTTAACATATAAACCTCTCTCCCCATCAAGATCTGAATGTGTCCTCATCCCTGACTCCAGAGGTGGGGCGTCGGACATCTGTCCTCTTCTCCAAGAAGAACCAAAAAATAGCTGGACCCCCCAAAAGGCCGGGACGCCCACCCAAAAACAGGGATGCGGGTTATGGTGGGGCAGGGGTGAGCCAAAGTCCTGTTGGTCCCCCACAACTCCCCCTGCTGTCACCAAGCAGGCACAGGAAACGTCCCCGCAGCCCTCACACCAGCTCCAGCTCTGACAGCGACAGTGACAATGATGACCTGCTGCCAGGTAAATTAAATGACTCACGATAAACTTTTAACGTACAATAAATGCCAAGTCGCACCCTCACTTTTTTTCTATTTTCTTCCCTCAGGACTGCCAACTAATGGCTTTGATACAGGAAACCAGCCAGTAACGGAAAGCTTCCGCGTGTACAGAAGCGAACCTCATCTCCCTCGTTCAAGCTCAGACTCCGAGTCCACAACCAGCAGCAGCAGCAGTGCAGCTTCAGACAGGACCAGGTGATTAATGCGCCTGGTACTCTTAAAATCAGTTCTTTTACCAATTAACGTGAGCGTAAGGTTTCATTTGCAGAAACAAACCCAGTGACTTAACAATCATCTCTCTTGAAATTTTATGACACCTTTAACACACAGTTTTAACTTCGCAACAGAAATCCCCCTGCTCGAAGCATCCAGTTGTTGCAACACTTGTGATAAAGTTATACGCCTCTTAATAGTTCTGTCTGTTTTCTCTTGCAGCACGACTCCCTCTAAGCAGGGCAGAGGAAAGGCGTCGTTCTCACGCGCTTTCCAGGAAGATAGCAGCGAGGAAACGTCAGGCACAGAAAATGATTCCTACTCAGTCGGTGGCTCGAGGGGTGTTTCACACTGTAAGCACATTTTTATAACCTCTAAGGCTCACATAAAGCACACACAGCTAGTTTCTATTTATTTAGATAGTGAGTGTTTTCTCAGAATCCCCCAACATAGCTTTGTCTTTTCCGCTTGTCACTAATTTGGGATGATGGCAAGAATATTTTGTCTGATTAGAATCTGATTTTACTTGAAGCTTAAATACCCGTAAAGACATTACTGCAGATAAAAATATGCTGAAACTTTTTTTTTTTTTCTCGCACAATAATAGCCACAGAGATGTGACTAATAAGTCCTTACAGGAGAGAACGTCAGAGCAGAACATTATTTCTGCAATGTAGCACTGATAGTGCTAAAGATGGCGTAAAACAGTGGGTGTATTTTAAAAAACAAAACAGAAAAATAACACATTTTGAATTTTCTGTCAGTTTCTTTGCTGTAATCTGTCACAGCCACCACACGTCAGCATAGCAGGACCTGTACTCGCTGTCTTGATAATGGGGAAAATGAAACATGGTCTAAGGAAGTGCCCTCCCTTAGAAAAGCAGATCAGGTTTCACTATGTCAAGTTTTATATTTGTCTAGCACCATTTGTTCAGGATACTCTGCTCAAACTGGAGAAGCTGTGTCATTCTCCACCCAGGTGCATTAGGAGTTAATGTATTTTAAATTAAAAGAAAGTGTTTTATACCAAAAGTTGCTTAGAACAGTGTTATTGTGTCATCAAATGTGTTTTTAACTAGAAGTGAGATTGCTTAACGGACGCTGTTTTCCCAAATCTCAGTGGTTCGTGGCCGGGACAGGTCGGGGTGCTGGATGGCCTCAGATGATTATTCTTCTCTGGAAGCTTTAGACCTGGTCTGGGCCAAGTGCAGAGGCTATCCCTCATATCCTGCTCTGGTGAGACACGAGTGAACAACACAAATAGCACAGACTACGGTCAAAATATGACTGGCTCTCTAAACCTCTGCATGCCACTGTTTGCTTGTAGATAATTGACCCAAAGATGCCCAGGGAGGGGGTGTTCCACCGAGGTGTCCCAATCCCTGTCCCCCCTCTGGATGTGCTGAAACTTGGGGAGCAAATGACCCAGGAGGCCAGGGAGCACCTGTTCCTGGTCCTCTTCTTTGACAACAAGAGAACATGGTTAGTTTTCAAGGGATGTTTTTTGGTGGCGGTGACTCATTCTCAGAGTTCACCTCCTTTTTTTTTTTCTTTTTTTTCTTTTTTTTTTTTTTGCTGATATGTTGTATTTTTATTTTAACACAATCTAGCAGTGTAAAGCAAAAAAAAAAAAACATGCTACCAAAGGCAGCTTGTAATGTTACTGGATGTTTGCACACAAGTAGCTCTGTGGCAACAGTTCAAAGCAAACTGCAGCCTTTGTACGGAAGCGCAGCAACAGAACATTCAGCAGAAATGGGGCATACGTGGTTTTTGATAATAGGAGGGAAAGAACGTGTTATTTTAGGTCACTTTGTTCTGTGCAGTCACTTATGATCATGTTTTGCTAAGTTTGGCAAAATTTATAAAGTTGATGAGCACAGCAGTTATTAGGAGGCATCCAGAGTGCATAATCTCTGAAGTCAATTAAGTAATTAACAGATCATAGAAACCAATTAAATGGCCTGTAAATGGACCCCAAAGCGCTTTACACTACATTCAGTCATCCACCCATTCACACACACATTGGTGATGGCAAAGCTACATTGTAGCCACAGCTGCCCTGGGACGCACTGACAGAGGGGAGACTGACAGAGGGGAGGCTGCCGGATACTGGCGCCACCACCAGTAGGCAACGGGTGAAGTGTCTTGCCCAAGAACACAACACCCGAGACTGTCGGAGCCGGGGCTCGTACCGGCAACCTTCCGATTACAAGACTAACTGCCAACTCTTGAGCCACGATCACCCCAATTACTCTTTAACTAAAAAACAACTCTGTCTGGACTGACTGTGTCTAATCAAAGGGTTGCTGGTTCGATTCCTGGCTGCTCCAACCTGTTTGCCAAATTATTGTTGGGCAAGATACAGAACCTCCAGTTGTTCCTGTTGCATTCGTCGGCGTGTGAATGTTCAATAGAAAACACTGGCATAGAAAAAAGTGCTTGTTTGAATGGGTGATTGAGGCTTATAGTATAAAAGGTAGAGAAGCATTATATAAGCAGCCAGTCTGTTTAGCATTTACCAATGCATGTTTTTTTTCATGTTTGTGCTTATGCTTATGTGCTTGCAGGCAGTGGCTTCCGCGCTCTAAGCTGGTGCCTCTGGGCGTTGACCAAGAGCTGGACAAAGAGAAGATGCTCGAAGGCAGGAAGTCCAACATCCGCAAATCAGTGCAGGTGGCCTATCATCGTGCCATGCAGCACCGCAGCAAGGTGCAGGGGGACCCCAGCAGCGAAACCAGTGACAGTGACTGAACACAAACACACACGAACGCTAGAGAGCCCAGCCCTACATCATAGATCACAAAGAAGAAGAGAAAAAAAACAGTGCCAGTAACAAGGAGTGGGGGGAAGAAAAAAATCCACTATCTTGGCCCCGTGATATTCACACTCATGCACACTAAGCCGTATTTAATCCGACATGTAAAATATTGTATTTAAGAGAATTGATAAAAAAAAAGAGAAAAGAAATGGAGAAATATGCTATGTTCAGAATCATGAATCGGAATATTCCTTGTATGTGGTCGATATATGTTTAATAACAAATGAGATAATGGTTTACAGACTCACAAAATGAACATAGTATTACTCTATGAAGTATACACAACTGCCTTTCCCTGTTTTTGTTTTTGTTTTTTGTTGTTTTTGTTTTGTTCTTTTGGGGTTTTTCTCGCACAGTCACACAGGTAGTCTCATATGTAAACAGGGAAATGTGTGTCGTGTACGTCGAATGCACACACTGTGGATATTTCACAACGCCAGCACGTCTCACATTCATCATCCACCTCCGCAAAAGGAAAACGGTGACAGGCCTGGTGCTATTGTCTAAGTCATTTTTCAGAGGAGCACAAAGAGACTGTCGCAGCCCACTTTTGGGGCATACCAACGTTACTGTAATTTATTCTGCTGACTTCTCATTAACAAGGTCCACAAGCTTGTTTCGTCACGGACTACTTCTAATCACTCCACCTGCACTGGACATCACGGTGCAGTCTCTTTTGTCTGTCAGTACGTGTCCATCATGTTTCCTGTTTTTACGGTTTTGTTAAGATATGTACATGTCACACAGGCCACTTGGTCAATGAAAAATGAGGACTAAACTGAAACACACAATTGCCTCACTGTCTGTCTTAGTATCAGGCTGATGGCTTTAGAACTTTTATATAAGCAGATTGCATAACAATAGAGGTTTAATAAAAAAACAGAAAAGAATTGAGTTTTTTAAAGTTTTGGGCTGTTTTTTGTGGTTTCTCTTGTTATTCCTTGTTCCCTGTTGTTCTGTGGAAATATTTCATTATGTTCAGCAGAAAATTCAGACCCTCCCATTACCTCTTTCCAGGGTAATCGTGAGTCATACATGCTTCTCATGGCCTGATGCATTCTGTCATTTTGTTAATAACTCAAGACAGATGGACACGACTTATAAGATGAAAGATTTATGATCAACGTTCATGACCAGTCAGGTGTTGCATTTGCTTTGAAACACTGCCAAGTGAGGGGGGTTTGTGTCCGTGTTTGCTTAAAGGCTCAAGTCAACTCCTCTTCTGAAAGGGTAAACATTGGACCTGTCACGTCTGACACTTTGAAGATATGCTTTCCTCCTGAACTTTCCTTTGTCGTGTCTACACGACTTAAAGACTTTCACAGTGCTAGTGAAGTGTTAAACGTGCACCTCCCATCTACTCGGCCCTCACACTGGTTCTGCAGGGTTTTTGTCTTTTACCGTAAAGTGCCTTGCTGCTATATGATGCCAGACTTACTATAGAGTGGTTCTGCTTGTTAGACAGCCTTTGCACAACATCCATATCATGTTTTGTGCTTGTCTGTTTTCTTTTCTTTGTGGGGTTTTTTTTTCTCAGGGGGCGTCAGGGCTTCAACGTTTTAAGTTCCTCAATGCTGGAACAAAACCATCTAACCGATAATATAATAACAACAATTTTTCAAGTTTAAAATAGTGCTTGGAGGTATTAGGGAAAGATGCAGGATGTCACAAAGACGCCCTGTTCTGTGCATTTCATCTAAAAACACCCTTAAACATGGCTGTTTGAGGGTGTTTTTAGATGAACAATTCTGAGATGTAGGCTATATTGAAGCACCAGCAGTTGCCTGATGTTGAGGTTTCCTCGTGACTTTACTTTATGCCTTCATTTAAGCCACGTTTCCCATAAGGTGGCTGTTTTGACATTTTCAGTTGTCATGTGAGTTCACTCAACAACCAGTGTGACTTTTCTCGACCCAAGTCAGAGTTTTTAATCACTCTTTCCAGACATTGTAAAGATTCCCCACCCGACTCTGAGAACCCACTCACCACACAGCTTATATCTTGCGATTTGCATTTGAGAAGACACACCTCTCTCTGAAGACGTCTTGTTTCCGGCTCTGAGCAAGTGAGTGGAAAGTACTGATAAGCATCACTCGGTGGTTTCAGCAGAGCACATTTAACAGTGGAGGTGACCTCACAGTGATGTGGAAACCTTTTTTTTCTCTCTCTCTATGAACTCTAACCCCCCCTTAGATTTCCGCTCTAACTGTAATTACAGCATTTTGTCTTTCTAAGCACATCTATAGTTTTAGTATGATTATGAATTTAGATTTTAAAAGACGAATTAACCCACAAACCACAACCGCTGATTAATCTAGAGCATTCGATCTTTGGGTGTATTTATCTGAACAGTCAACATGATATGAGATAATCTACAGCAGTGAGGAAGCATCATTTGCATCCATACCTACTAAAGATAAAGTTATTTTAAGGTTTTTGGGGGGTTTTGTAAGTAGACTACAGCTTGTGAGGCTGCTTGTGAAAACATAGAGAGTGACAGAGCTAAACAGTAATGCTGCACGTCTAAGCTGAGCAAATAATTATGCTTACCTTTTTCACCATCATATTTTAGAAACACAAAGTAAAACCAATGCTGTTGTGAAATTTAAAAGTATTTCCCTTATTTTGGCCCCAGATGAAAAGGTAGCAAAACACATTATTCTTTGAACCTGGTAATGAATGCTTGTGCCACATCTGCCCGATAGTTAAGGGAATTTTCATGAAGAATCCGGCTCCTCATGGCATTAGCAGCGTTTTACTAAATTAGTGGGCTGACACACTCTTATTGCCACCCTCAAAGGCATAAAGAGGTTCTTCAGATATACACTGGGGGGTGTAATTTGATCCATTCCTGAATTTGTAAGGTTGCTCATTTCCCAAAAAATGAACAGTCAAAATTTAATGTGTGTTTTGTTTTAGTGGAGTGAGCTGGGATACCAAAAATTTAGAAAAAATATACCATTACACGAAAGTTATACGGTAGATAGATTTGCATGTCATTGAGTGAAATTAGTATTTGATGCCCTACAACACAGCCACAGTTATGGTGCACGCGCATCGGCTGTGCTCCGACGTAGCACAGTGATATCAATCAGTCAGTCAATTTAAGATACTCCTGATCTTAACTCGTGTCTATAAATCGCACCCATCCAAAGAATCAGTTTCTCCCATTCCAATCTCTCCAACTCTCCAGACCAAGAACCGTCAATGGACGTCAAGGACAAGATTGTAGAGCTGCACAAGGTTAGACTGGGCCATCAGCAAGACGCTTGGTGAGAAGGTGACAACTTTTTGTGGGATTATTTGGTCTGGAGCTACATGCAGGATCTTGTGTTAATCACCTGAAGGCAGTTGGGAATACAGTCACCAAGATCACCATTGGCTGACTTGCAAATCAATTTATAACATATATTTAATGCTGGGTTTTTTTTCTGGATTTTTGATTGATATTCTGTTTCTACTAAAATGAATCAAACTTGATATGATGTGATCAAACTTGATAATTCAGCAAGGCAATCATTTTCCCCCACTGTTTAGCAAACTGCCAACCTCAAATACCAAAAAAACCTTGAATGTGTAGTTTAGCATCTAGCTCTTGATGCCAAAGTGAAAATGGAGCTCTGCAAAGTGACCCGTTTGTTAACAAATATTGCACCTCATCCAAATCAAGATTTAGTTGATGCGTCTTTGTAAACAAACTATTGTAAGTTTATCTGGGCATTTCTCTATCAGATCTGTACATCAAGGTACTCATTTTTCTTACCATAACCTTCTGAAGGAATAGTCCATATGACTCTGCCGCTCCATAAATATTGTTCTTTTAATCTTTTATTGTTTTGGCTGTATGCTTTGGCTCACATACACATCCATGTATTATACTGCAGAGACTATATTTATTTTGATTTGAAGTGTTTACACTAAAGATGTGACCAAACTTCAATGTGAGTAGTCTGTCTCGTTGTTCTCCCACAAAGCTGTCATTAGTGTCGGTCCAGGTCACCTGCTGTATTCACCGTTTCTCCAGTTTGACCCTCAGAGGCTTCCTTCAGAGTTGCCACAGGTCTTTGCGTGTCTGTAATAACTGGTGTTCTTTGAATTGATTTGTCAGATTTTGACACACCATTTGTTTACAGCTGCCACATAAGCTTTTCATTAGTTTAGTAACGGATTAAACTCACATGCAATAGACTGGCAACCTGTCCAGGATGTAGCCCGCCTCTCGTCTCTCTTGCCTCTGGGACTGTTGGGATAGTGTCCAGGTTCCCGCTCCCCATTTTGATGAAATGGATAAGTGAGTGGATACTTGCTTGGATTCCAGGTGGTACTCACTGACTTCTAAATGTTTGCACATTATTATCCTTGTGCTTTCCAGTCATATGTTCCTTTACCTTTATTGTGTAGGTTATGTCTTAATAGGCACTCTGCAGGCGTGGACCTCCATGATCAAAGGCAGGGACAGACTTTTGTAACTGTTACGGTCAGGCGGAGAGATACAACAAATTTCCCATGCGTGGGATTAATAAAGGTTATTTTATCTTATCTTATCTTATCTTATCTTACAATGGAACGAAACTGATGTCTCATTAATGTTTTCAGAATCAGAATCAGAAAGACTTTATTTATCCCCAAGAGGCAATTAAGATACAACAGAGCAGCATGACGTTCAAGATAAGGACAGGGCATAAACAGGCAATAAGAGTGAGATAATAAATATGCAGTGCGCATGCGCCAACCAGCGTGCAACGTGCAGCCTGTTACAGTTGCTCCTGCTTTTTCTCCTTAGTTTAGCTCTTTTTTCTTACGTATTCTTTTTTTCTTACTTGTACTTTAACCCGTTTATTATCTTTCACTCAATCATGTGGATTGACAGAAATAATTTCCCCTAGGGATCAATAAAGTATTCTGATTCTGATTCTGAATACACACAGAATATACAGTATATACACAGTTTTAAAATTACAGTGACTGAATAGGTGAATAAATAACTTTAAGTGACTAAAAGCGAATAAAGTGTCGGGAGTATAAAAAGAGTGTAGAGTAGTTTATGTTTCTGGCGTGGGAAATGGTCTCATCGGCTGGAGAATGGTTTTGAGGGCAAAGGTGGCTCTCCTCCTCTCAGTCCTACAGGAAATGCAGCGGAGGCGGCGCCCAGAGGGGAGCCATTGGAATGCGGGGTGAAGAATGTGAGAGGGGCCATTTTGGTTTTGCTTGTTTGTTTCTTCTGGTTTGTTTATTTTTTTTTAACCATTGTCATTTTCTACGTATGTATAAATACATACATATATAAAAGTGCCCCATGGGCTCTAATACTGCGCACCAACACCACTTCTGCATGCCCTCCATCGCTCTATAAATCTTCTCTGTGGTCCACTTCTTTCCTCATGCCTGGCATGTCCATTTTCACTATCCTTTGTCCAGTTTGTACCCCACTCCCCCCCATAACTTTGATGCTTTTTCAGTACTTTTACTTACTGCAGTTGACAGCAATAGTTGTCTCAATGTGCTTTGTACTGTAAAGTATATGTGAAAGTCCTCTGATATTAAAAGGAAGGCCCCAGCAATTGCTAAAACACTTGGTGATGGTGGAGAGGAAGATCTCTCCTTTAATAGGAATATATCTCTGATAGAACCAGGCTCAGAGAGCGGCGGGCAACTGCTGAGACCTGTTGGTAGGTGAGAGGAAAAAGAAGTGAGACAAAGAGTGCATAGAAAGACAAGGAGAAAGCTTAGGAGAGAGTAGACCAAAGCTTATGAAATGCAGTGCTGTATGAATATATGGGGAATGGAAAGAAGAAGAATATGGGAGTGCTTATGCAACATGGAGAGGGATGATTTAGGCTCACTTGATCTAACCCCAACTATAAGAGTTAGAAAAAAGAAACGTTTAAGGCCTAATGTGAAGTAGTGAAGTTGTTTGAAGTCTCTGCCTCCCACTGTACTTTTAGAAAATAGGAACAACAGCAACAGCTGTTGTTGTTTTAAAGTTTTAAAGTTAAATTCTAAGGTTGACTGGATTTTCTTTGATACTACAAATTGTTTCTTACTTGCCATAAAAACTGCTTTTATTCAATTTAATTTAAAGTGATAAAACAGAGGCGATTCTCCATATCAATTTCTGACAGCAGTGGATTATCCTTAAATATATACTTTGATATAACGCCGGGATTACTACAAGCAGCTCTGTGAGTATTGTATTTCAGAGTGAGCATCATCTCAAGTGTCCCCATTCATCTGTAAAACTAAACTCAGGGTTGTCTCTTTTTTCTCACCCCGCGGTCTGGGACTTTAATGAGAGGCGGAGCTGCGGTGGCAGGGATTATTCATGAAAAAACACTGACATTTTTTCAAACAAACGCCTTCGGGTTTTAGTCACTTGCCAGTTAGTGGCGTTTGAGGACACAGAAAAACACAAGCCGACTCTTTTTTTCCCCAGCTGATAACCCCACAGGCAGATTTCATGAAACGCTACGGCGCTCTGACGCCAGACAGCAGGAGACCTAACAGAAGAGCGGAAAAAACGACCGCTTCTCGATGACACGACGCACTGGCCCTTTATTGCTCAAATATTTCAACTTCAATATGTTTTATATTCGTAAAATACATTTTCCCGCCGCCTTTACAATTCTTTGCTTCTTAGTGTCTCCGGTGCTGCTAAAAGATACGACAACGTGTCGGGTAAGTTAAACAGAGTGCACTACAAAAGCGAAGAAGAGCAGGATTTATTTGCGTGAAATTACTGTAAACGCTACATGAGAGTGTATTATTATTATTATTATTATTTCCAGTCAAATTAATGAGTGGACTTTAATCTTTTGCTTCTATTTTGTATGTTTGAACTACAGCGGTTCAAGTTGCGCAACCATGTTTACAGAGAGGAAATGTAAATTAAATCAGAACACAATGATTTAAGATGAATTTGAATGACTTATTTAATTAAGAATAATGAAAACACACGCCAATAAATAAAAAAAACAAGAAAAAAAAATCCTTCCCAGAGACCAACAGTTTCTTGCTGTGACTGGTCAAAAATGGGGGACTTATTTTCCTCACATGTTTGACTCTTTTATGTCGGAGTCACGCTTTTATATGTGATACGTGATTAATGTGGGTTGAATTAAGCTGACTGCGACTTTCATTGGTCTGGATGGCAGCATATGTTGCCCAAAACCTGTATATCCCTTATTATAGCATTAACAGTGCCCTCACAGATATCCAGTGGGCTCTTGAGATGTTCCTCGTGTTGCTCCTTTTTAAAGCATTGCACATGGTTGAAAATAGTTTCAAATTATAATAGGCCTTTTTTCTTTTTAAAATCACATAAATATCTAAATGTTCTTCGTGATTTCTTAATATTTCCTAAACATGTTTTATCTTTCTTCTCCTTACTTTAGATTGGAAACCCAAAAGGTAAGTTATTTAATTTCTTTGACTTTTCTCCTTGTGAAAGTGTGCGAAAGCATCCTAACGCTCTTCTCTCCCTGCACAGATCATGTTGATGAAAGATGTCCTGTGGAAATGATAAGTTCTACAGTTGCTGGGAAGGCTTACTCTGAATGCGTTTCTGTTTATGTCTGGTTGAAAGCTGAGGGTACGGAGTGCAACCACGCCTTCAAAGTTCACGTATCCACCCTAAACACACATGTGGATGTATGTCACCACCTATAAAACTGTTATGTGGCACGACTGACAAAGTTGCTTTCTTCCAGATTTTAACAAGAGCCCGAAGCTTAAAATTCTCAGTCCAATTAAGAAGACACTTAGGCCTACCCTGAAAATACTGCCACAGAAAATACAGGTTGGTGTTACCTTTGCAGCTCCACCGAAGAGTTAGAAATGTCAGTATGACTATGCAGTTCATGATGTTAACAGGTACAGTGGTATCATCTCTCATTCTCTCTATCTCAGCGTGAGAATAAAACACGTAAAAGTGAAAAGTTCAGCTGTTGCGACTGTAACATCCCGCAGTTACCAGAGAGAAACACCAGTCTTCCCATGGTAAGATGGCTTTTTTCCTTCGAACTGCTAAAATATTAAGCATAGTTTTATAGATAAATATAACCTGATCGTGGCTGTTTTTTGTTGTTTTTTTCATTTGCAGTGGGTGCTTGCATATGACTGTGTAATGGCAAACACTAGAAACATTGTTTCCGTGTTCTACAGCACAAAATCACTAAGCTGCAATGTCACTTACAAAGTAGAAGGTAAAGGTGATCTGGAATCTGGAATACAATCTGTGCATTTCTCTACTGGATAAATACACTGATTTTTTTCAGACAACATGCTCTCATTTGATATTTTAATTGTGGTTGTGAACAGAGCTGTGAACATTTAGATTTAAGTTGGTGGCTTCATGTAAATCACATAATTTCCATAGTCATCGAAAACACTTAGTGACTCAACATCACCGGTGCACCGAATTTTGACTTTTGCTCATTATCAAAGCAATGGAAAGATTATCCAGATAGTTCTACGATGCACATTCGTTGTCTTTGAGTTGTTCATCTGCACACACTCGTGTGCCTCCAGTTATTCAAATATCCTGTGGCTTGTTTTGTGTGTGACAGAAAGCCCAGACTTCGATCTGTCTGTGGATTCGTCATCTAAATCTATCACTGTCGCTATGAAGAGAAAATCCATCAACGTCACCACGAAGACTGAATCTTTTACTGTTGCCATGAACACTGAGAAAGTCTATGTCAGACACTGTTACAAAAATATATGGGAATGCAAGGGCGAGCCCGAGCGGTGTCCCCTGACAGTGAGTATTACGGGCAAGTTTACTTATTACCTTGTTTTTGGTAGTGTTTGCACACTTATGTGTCATTCTGTCTGTGAACACGATGGCTCGAAAAGTTTTTAATTAATTCTGATGAAACTTTATTGGGGTCATGTTAACAATTCAATAAAATTTGGGTTACGTCCACTGAGGGGTCATCAAGGTCAACCTAATGCCCGATTGGTTGAAAATGGGCAAAAAAGAATATAACTTAGAAACTATGACTCTTACAAATGTGGTGTGTATTGTCAAAATGTAGAAATTACCACATTTGACCTTTGACCTCTCCTTCAAGGTCAATATATTTATCTAAAGGTCAACGTGGTGATAATGCTATATAAAGCTATTTCAAATGACAATAATGTGTCAGCATGGGTTACTTTTTGAGTATAGTTATTATGGTGTTGTTACGTAGGTTACGTTAACAGGTTATAACTGTTTAAATACATAATATATTAAATACATGTACAATGTGCTCGAATAAGTATTATTCTTTGAAAACAACATAGACTGGTGATTAAAATCTTTTTTCACTTGATATTTACTACTAAACATTTAAATTAATTAACTTAACAATCCAATGAAAACTACAGATGTGCTATATTCACATAAATTAAAACTAGTTACACTTCAAATGATGTAAAGTATATTAAAATGGGTTTCAAGTGGGCAAATTATTGGCCTGCACTTTGCTCTTGTTTTTACTGCACTGCAAACATCTTAAAATATGTTTAAAAAGAACAAAAAAAAAAAAAAATGGAAACATAAAAAAAAATACAGTTGAATTCCCGTAATACTCACTTTTTTAAAAACAGCAATAGGGCTGACCAAAAAATTGTACAGTAACACCAAATATAAGAAACAAACACAGGCCAGAGGGTAAAAGACACAGAAACAAAAGATCCATGGAAGTTAAACAATACAGGAGTCCCTAGAAAGTAACCTAAAAATCACAGAGAACATCTCACACTTGGTCCAAGGCCGGGGACTCAAAGTGGACTTAAACGTAAATATTCCATAAGAGAGTGAGCTGCCTTGACCAGCTTGTGTTGAAAAGTAGGCACGATTTGTTTGTAATGTGTTTGTGTGTGCTTTACAGAGTGATACATCCCAGTCAGTCATTCTCAACATCTCTTACCTGCTGCCCTGTGTGTGCATAGAGGTGAGCTGAGTGTAATCTTCAGTGGAGCAGTATTTTGTGTTGTCAGTATTCTTTCTTACACCAGGTCTTGTGTGCATTGGCAGGCATATTACACCCACGCCGACGCAACGCGGCGTAAAAAGTGCCCAATTGAAGAGACGGGAGTCATGGGTGAGTGTGACTGAGAACGTTTTTAGGCGTTATGATGTTTAGAAAGGGAGATAAGAAACTTTTGAATTGAATTCTTTTTTTTTAAGCACAAAATGTGAAAGCAGGACAACACCAAGCAAATGGTCCTCCGATTACATTAAACTATAAATAAGTAACCAGGTTTTAAGGAGAGAAAAAAAAACTGTGCAGACAAACCAGAGGGACGCACTTCTGTCTGAAGACAGCATTAAAACCGTGCACAAGCGAAACATTCTTCAGTGTGTCTGTGTTCACAGCATGATTCAGATGACTTAGGACCTGAATTTACTGACTCCTAGTTATGGCTGATTCAGTAGAGCGAGACAGATTCTTCAAGATAAGGCAGTTTAATAAAGTAACAAGTCAAAGAGAATAAAGCCCTCAGGGAAGTGAGAACTCAAAGGCTGGCATGGAAAAATGAGTCCCGTCACAGTTTTACGGCAGTTGAAAAACCAAATCCCATAACTTCAGAGCCTCAGCTTACACAATACTTCTTATCCAAAATTGACTTTTTGAGTAAGTATAAGGGTGTCGTCATTTTGCCCCTTCTCAAGCTCCATAAGACCTGGTAGTACGTCCTCCTCTGAGCTCTGTCTCTCTGATGTGTGGCCCTCCTCCGCCTCATATCCTCACAGCACTCAGTGTGACTCCACTTCCACAGTTCTGAGTAAAATCCTGTCTGCGTCACTCAGCCATCCACGGTCATTGTTAATGGTGGTGAGCCATGACCTCGCCTCTGTCAGTGCGCCCCAGGGTGGCTGTGGCTACAATGTAGCTTGCCATCACCAGTGTGTGAATGGGTGGATGACTGGATGTGTAAAGCGCTTTGGGGTCCTTAGGGACTAGTAAAAGCGCTATACAAATACAGGCCATTTACCATTTACAACAGGTTTATGTGAGTTATGTGGAGTTAAAAAAAAAAGAAGCTAGACTCTGACAAGTTATTTGTTAATATGATGTTTTAGTAATCAGACGTGTTTCTGTCATCTAACTCTTTTAATATTCATAAAGTAAAACGTTTTTTAGTAAAACTAATTGGAAACAATATCATGATATTGCATCATTCTGTGATCAAAGAAGGGACAACAACAACAAAAAAACCCAGAAAACAAACAAATAAACAATTTTGGGGGAAAAATGAAAGATGTAACATTTGATTTTGAATTAATGAAATAATAAATAAATATCAAAACACTTTTTCTTCTGGCTCTCAGGAGGATATACCAGTCCTCTAAAGCTAGGACTTCTGGCTTAAGCCATTTCTTTGTATTTGCTTTCCTGTCCATTAAACTCATCAAGAATCAAAGTAGGTCGTATTTTTTAAACTTGCAGATGGAGAATTTAGCAATCCATAATTGTACAAAACAAAAAAGAAATATGTTATTATTTGTCCTTAATAAAGCAACTAATTCTGCAAATAATAGTAATGTGTTCAGTTTTGGACACGTCCAAAATATGTGGTAATGGCCGGCTTTTTGGAAGCCACAGTTTCTCCAACAACAAGAAGAGCCTGAGCTTTGGAAAAGGAGCGCTCTACAGCTTTTAAAATGCTTATCTGTGAAATACTTGATAAATACAAGGCTCTTCATCATTCCCCTTGTCTTATAGTCTTTCACAATGCCAAAAAATGCAAACCTCACACAAGCTACAATACAAGTTTTGTAACACACGGGCCTATCACACTAAAACAAAACAAACCAACTCTTGTAATGCAGGATTCTGCAGCATAGGATGTTACAGATTTCCATAAGCACATCCGTGTCAGTTACTTCCATCCTCTTCTATTGTTGTGTTCAAGGAAGTTTTATTGCATTACCAGAAAGTGCTGCCAACTTTTTGTGTACACTGCTGTAAATCACGAGCATTGACACACAGCCCATTTACCTGTTTTTAATCTGTTTTTGCTGGCCACAGAGAGTACTGTGAGCCAACCACTTTTCTAAACATGTGCAGTGGTTGTGTTCTCTAAATTCATTCATTTAGATTGAATACATATTAAAGAGATTAATTTTTATCCGTATGACAAATACACATAATTACCCACTTAATTAACTTTTTGAACTTATGATCTGAGCTTTGCGACATGATGCGTTTCCTATTGGAAGCAGCCATCAGAAGATGGGTACAGTGTGGACATAAAGGGGCGGACGTGGTCAGCAACAGTACTCAGGCAGACTGTGATGTTTCAATGATGCTCAGCTGATACTAAGGGGCCCAAAGTGTCCCAGTAAAAGGGGCTTCACACCATTACATTCAAATTCTGACTGTGACCCAAAGGTCACAGCACAAATCAAGACTCATCAGATCAGGCAACATTTGTCTGCTCTTCTGTTGTCCAGTTTTTGTTCCTAGCTGACAGGAATAGTATGCTGCTGTAGCCCATCTGCTTCACATCTAGATGTGTTTTGCATTCAGAGATGCTCCTTGGCATGCTTTGGTTGTAACAATGGTTATTTCAGTTACTTATTGTATTCCCGCAGGCTTGAAGCAGTCTGGCCTTTTTCCTCTGACCCCTGGCATCAACAAGGCATTTTCACCCAGAGCTCTCCCTAGATATACTCTCTTGTTCAGATCATGCTCTGTAAACCTTCCAGATGATTGTGTGGAGAAAATCCCAGTAGATCAGCTGTTTTAGAAAGTTGTTTTGACCCTGTCTGCATGCATAAATACGCTGAATTACTGCCATGTGATTGGATGATCAGATATTTCCATTAACAAGCAGTTGAACAGGTATACATAACACTCTGGCAGGTTAATACAAGTTTCAATATGTGCTGTTATGGGGACTTCTTTGTTTGTTTGTTTACATAAGATAATACAAAAGAATCATGTTGCTGTATCCTTTTAAGAGATAATATTGTTAAAGAAGTTATCCAGCAGAGCAGCTGTGACTCCATTATTGATAATACTGCCAGCCTGCTACGCAGTAACTGATACAAGACGCATTTTTGTATTAATATGATAACAGGATTTAACACGTTTCATGGTACTTATATAAAGCTTTTTCTACTCAGGTTGAGCACTTTAAGCACTTACTACAAGCCTCATTCACCCATTAATTCAAGTGTCTTTTGTTTTCTATGTCTAAGGACTTTTAAACTAATGTTCATGCACTCACCCTCTGATGGATGCGTCGGGAGAAACTTGCCGTTCAGTATCTTGCCCAGAGCTACTTAGACATGAAGGTTGGAGGAGCCAGAGTTCAATACACTGACTTTCCACAGCCTGCTCCACCTACTGAGCCGCAGCTGTCCCAAATGAGTTACAAAGCGCTTTTAAAAACAGCAATAAAGTGCTGTACAATAACACCAAACATAAAAGGCAAACACAGGCCAGAGGGTAAAAGACGCAGAAAAAAAGAGCTACAGAACTTAAACGATACAGGAGTAAAAGTAACTTAAAGTAACAGTCAACATCTCACACTGGGTTGAAGTTGATTTAAAAGCAAATGTTGCCTGCCTTGACTTTTTTTCCTCTTTAAAACTCTATAACAGGCCCAAGCGTAAGAAACCCCCAGATTTCTAGTCTTAACCAAACTGAACAATCCTGGTCTATTTCTTCCTTCTTTTAGTGTCGTTACTAAGTTGTGCCAGTGGTCTGATGATTCTAGGTTTATAGTTATGGAACAAGAGACTCTTGAAAATGCACATGCAAAATTAAAAGTGTCTTCATGACGATGGACAAGAAGATGTTCTTTTTTTTGTTATTATTTTTGTCTGTCTCGTTGTCTAAAACTGACCCTTAAAATGCATATGTTCACATACATCTGTGTGTTCATGCATGTCTGTTTGGTGGTGTTTATTGTGATCCAGTGATACAGGTTTGCCAACGTTTGCATCCCGGGAATTATATTGGCATGCCGTTTTAATTTTTTTTGTGTTAACATCGCCTCAACAGATGCCAGAGATGTGTTTTCCTCCTCTGAAATCACTTTCTACACGGACGGTTTTACGCTGACAACACTGTGCCCAGCCAGCCGGCTGAACATCTCTGCCTCCCTCTGCTGGATGCAGCACAAACACCTCTGCACACCTGTGCTTAACTCCACCCTAAAGAAGAAAGACGAGCTTGTAAGCATAGCAGTATCCGTGACAAATATTTGTGGAAAAAAACAGTCTTTTTTTGTTTGTTTTTTAAACACCAATTTTGACTTTTTAACAGAAATATGACACTACTGCAGTGGACAAACACCCTCAGATGTGTGTGCAGGTGAGAAGCACCTAGATGCATTGATTGGAAACAGGCACCGCTACCTGCCGTTTATTCACAGATGTTAATTCGTTTTTACAGCTTTCTGTACAAGGCATACGTAACATCTCTTGCCCTTTTACAGCAGGTGAGTGAGTGGATGTGGGATGGAGGAATTTTACTAACAGCTCTAATAAGTCTCAGTTTGTTTGTGTGCTTTCCCTTATGGACTCAGTCTTCCTTTGTCCCCCACAGATAAGCCTTCTTGGGAGGTCTCTATTGGACCTGGAAGGCAGATGATAATAGTACATGTCATCTCGTTTTCTCCAGCGACGTTCTCAAGCCAACTCTGTATCTTTACTGAGAGTGGATGCACAGCTGTAGGGAAAGCACATTCAGTTACAATGGTTGGTAAAAATATGCATTTTTAATACAGATTAAAAAACAAGGCAAAAATTCATGCTAAAAGACAAATATGTGAACATGTGTGCATATGTTCTCTATTTTATAGGAAGGAAACAGAAGTGAGAAAATAATAAATTTGCCTCTTCACTTTTATTCTAAAAATCCTTGCATCCAGGTAAATATACATACACACATACATGTATGTATTTCTGGATTTTATGCATTTTATCATCTATATTCTCGTGTTGTCGTGCAGGTGTGGCAGTCGGATCCTGCTCGTCATGGAAGAAGAATTTTGTGCCCACACTGTAAGTGTACTCGCAAAACTGAACCTGCCACCATAAGTTGGTGCATCTGAATGTTCACACACACACAACTCCTACAAAGTAAATAAATTCCCCATTATCTGTTTTGTTTATTCTTTCCCGTTTTTCTTACAGACACGCACAATAGACGCGGCTTGTATGCGGTGGCAGTTCTGATATTTGTGTTTGTAGTTGCATTGTTTGGAATTTTTATCCACCGTGCTACAAAGAGGGGAGCTGCAGGTTAGTTCATTTGCCTCACTGCGAATCATGTTTTCATATGAAAAGCATTTACAGTTTCAAGGCACAGGCTAATTTAAATTGAATGACTACTCTGTCTTGCATTTATTTCAATTCATTTCATGTCATTTTAGCTTCACTGTTGGTCTTAAAGGAGCAACTGACACACGTACATTTTCCCATACATTCAGGTTGGCTGTATATCCAGAGGCCACTGCTGCTGGTGTGTTCATCAGGTCAGTCGGACCATATCTCTGCTGTGTGTGCATTAGCCTCAATTCTTCAGGAGGACCTAGGTGCCACAGTATGCACACCTCTGTGGGCGCAAAACTCTCAAAGCCAGGATGAGTCAGGGCCTGGTGTGGCAGATCTGGGCCCACTTCCCTGGCTGTATGGGCAGTGGGATGCTGTCTGTGAGGAGCAAGGAAAAGTGCTTGTAATTTGGAGTCCTGAAGCCAAGAAAACCTATGAGAAGTGGACAATGGAGAGGGCAAACACAGATAAGAGTGAAAGAAAAGAGGAAGACTGCAGAAATGCACACATGAAACACGAGAAAACCAAGGCAGAGCTGGAAGAGGATTTGAAGCAGAATGGAGGAAAACTAGGAATATTCAAAAAAGAAAAAGCTGTTGGAAAAAAAGATGGTGCTAAATTATGTGACGATAAAGACTTGTACCGACAAAAGGAGGCCTCTGCATTGATAGAGCCAATGTTAACAGCTGTGCTGGCTCGCTTAGAAAGGGTGCTGCAGGAGCACAAAAATCAAGAAGTTGTTCTTATCTATTTCCAGGGCCTCTGCCACAGCAAGGACATCCCAAAAGCCTTCAGAGAGGTCCGTCAGTACTGCTTACCCCAGGATTTCAGGGGTTTAATAGGGGAGCTGGGAGAGATGGCAAGAAGGACAACAAGATGGCACTGCTGGCCCAGAGTCCTTTCTAAAGTGCTGGCAATATGGCTGGCACAGAAACTAACTCAAAGGCTACAGACGCTCGTGCCTCAGACACAAGGAAATAAAGTGCAATCAAGAAAATGTCATTGATGAAAAAGACATTAGATAAGCCTGAGCAGTCTGAAGAGGCCTTTGGCTGCCCTACCTGGGACTGTGCAGGTGTACGAGTTTCTGCACGGGTCACCATGGAAAGCAGAGAAGTTTTACTCTCAAGTTTCAAAGTGACAGAAGTGTTTGTTTTTGTTTTTTTTTTTGCTGGAAACACGATCCACAAGACACGGGAGATGGTGTTCCATTGCAAGCTCCTGAAACCCTCACTCTATATGAACTATTCATTACCGAGCTCTGTTGTGTCTAATATGCCACCAGATGTTTTGCATGTTAAGAAGAGGTAAACACTCTGTCCTTTGCACAGCATTTAGCCTCTGACAGAGGGTTCTTTATATTACGTTCGTGACTGAAGCCCCAGTGAACACCTGTCTTATCTGCGTGAATATGCTAACCACTATGAAAATCTTGTTGCAAATAATACCTCACTTTCTTCATGAACACATTTAATATTTCAAAGTGATGTGACAGCACAGGTGACAAACTGCGTGACTGCTGTTTACAAAAAGCCTCAAATTTGCATAGGATTTTCTAAACACAGACATTAAGCCAAAGCTTTCATCCGATTTCCACTTTTACTGCAAATGTAAAATGCGCTTTACTAACGACAAGGTAACTGCATTCATATATTTATCTTTTTGGCCTTTAGTGGACTTAATAACTTTTTATATTAATAACTACTACTTATGACTGGGGCTGCTTCTACAACTGTGTCTACAAGCGTGTTATTGCATTTTTTTTTGCACACATACTATCTCCTGCATTTTAAAAGTGAAGAATAATTAACATTTTTGCTTTTTTTGTTGTATTTTTTCCCATTGTGCTTTTCACTATGCTTATTTAATGAATAGAAACAAAATTTTGAACATGAATGGTAAGACTGGGCTGGGGGACTCAATGAGACAGAAACAGAAAAAGCGAGTATTATTCAAATTATCCAACGGAAAACATACAGTGCAGTGGTTACCTCAAAATCTCAGAGCATTAGAACAAGAAAACCGTGTCTGTGGTACTTTCCCATGTCTTATATTTATTGCAGGAGTTTTATTAACTTCAACGGTGAACATTATGCAAAGTGAGTTTAAACAGAAAAGTAACATCTAGTCTGGATCTACAGACAAACGTGATTGACCTTTGAAGAAGTGTTTGTTCGGTTTCACTAGTTATTCCCTGAAGCTGTTTTCCCTTCTTAAGTATTTTATGGTGACATTAGCCTGCGGCACTGTTTGCATTATAAGAATATGTTTTGAATAAAAAACAGACTGCTTGACAAAAGAATTACTTTGACAAAGTATCTCTTTAATCGCAGAAATGTCTTTTTTCTGTATTTGTCGCCTGTTTTATAAGCTTCATATAATAAGTTGTTTGTTCATTTGAGTTACGCCAGCACAACAGCGACCAGGAGCTTGAGTGACAGACTTGCTAGACAGGATTAATCGTGAAGTAAACGTCTGCTGCATTATTTAGAAACCCACAGCAAAGAAAACACGAAGATTTCCATGTAAGCTTCTAGATCCCTACAAGAATCTGGAGGGTAGTTTGATGTAATACGGTAGCTGCAACAAGGCCACAATTTTATTATGTTACATGAATAAATACATCAAATAAATATGTAAATCAAACAAGTTACATATCTAGCTAGTATCATTTTGTTTAAACTGCAAAGGAGGGCATTTACTCTGGTAATATGTGGTAGACAAATAAATGTATATATGCATCTGCATGGTTTGCATATCTCCCTTAAACGAGCCATGTTGGTCATGTTTCAGGTGCCATAAAATGAGAAGTGAAACTAAAGAGTTTGTTAGTGCAGGTGTTTCAGTTTTCTTGATAAGATTATTAATCTAAAACAGTGGACCTAATAGGCATGTTCAGTCAGAGAGAAGTTAAAGGTATGCAAACGGAAAAAACGAGTCAGCAGCTTGCAAGTGAAAAAAACAACAACAACCATAAAGCGTCCGATGATGGCAAAGTTTAACTGAGCAACACAATGAAACTGCCCGCTGACTCCTTATAACTGTTTCAATCTGCTGCAAAAAATTTAAAAAAAAATAGACGTTAATAACCATAAAAATGTTGTTGTGACCGTTTAAGATAATGACAAACAACACACTTTTGTTCTGATCTGCTTCTCGTTACTTTTTGACTTTCGCTCTTCACAACAATCAGTGTGAGTCATGTTGCCAAGCAGGTTTGTTTTTATAATTTGGTGTGCGTGTGTCTATTTGTGAATGTTGCTGAATGATTCACCAGCCCTGCAGAAATACACTGTGCAGCTGACAGCTTTGCCCCCTCCTCCTATCCAACCTGCGCAGGTGGCGCAACTACACGCCCAACTCCAGATTATTCAGTTATCAGGAAGGGCGGTGAAACAAAATCCCAGGAGCCTCACAACACGTCGCTACTGTCGAGCTAGACATGATCGCGTTGTTCTCGTGCCGCCGAGCTCGGTGTTTTAAGTATAAGAAGCTCTGATTTTTATGTGTCCCGTGAGGAGGAGAGCGTAGCCGTGGAGCAGGAGACGTGCGTCGGAGTGAAAGGGCTTGTGCCAGGCGCAAAGGCGCACTCCAAAAATATGGGTCTCACACTCCGGTGGGTGCCACACGTGGTCTCCCTGCTGTTATCGCTGTGTTTCTGGCTGTTCGTGTCGGCAGGCGCGCTGAAGATTTTTAACCAAGACACACCTGAGTTCACCTGCAGCAAGGTAAGTGGGAATCCTGGGAACTGAGAAATGTTTCTTTTGGAATCAAGCGGTTAAAGAGTCACTCTTCTCTATGGGGCGAGAGTATTTATGACCGCTCAGTTCTAAGCTTGTAGCGCTTGTATTATGTCGACTATAGCGTTTATCATTATCAGGTCAGACACTAATAAAAACAACGCTAGTTATGGTACGCTAGTTAATGATTTAAGTGATCTAATTATAAAAGTGTGTTACCAAATTTTGTTATTGCTATCTTCTTTTTTTTTTCCTTTTTAAAAAAAAAAAAAAAAATGTAGGTGCAAAGGGAACAAAATTTACTGTGCAAACGTCTTTTTCTTGGAAAATTAGGATAAGAGACACCCTGTCATGAGACAGATGTTCATTACTTATTTACTCATCTACCTGAGTCTGGCACCTTACTCCGCCACTCCAATTCCGTGGAAGGTAGCTTGACTTCCCTGAAACTGTTGAGTCAGAAATGGCAGTATTCATGCACATGATGCAGTATGTAACATTACTTACATAAATCTTAACTGTCTTTATTCCTTGACTTTAAGCGGCAGTGAACATCATTGACGTTGGCGTGACATTTTCATAGGCGTTGCTGATTTGTCAAACAAAGAACAGAGATAAAAGCATTCAAAGCAAAAACAAGGAGCATACATAGAAGGATACAACGAAACATAAGCCTTTAAATCCAACACTGAATAAACATAAATGTACACGCAGGAGTGAAAGCAAACAAGTCATTGCAGTAGCATCAGATAAGAGTTAATATAGTGATGAGTGATGGCAGGATGAGTATGGATCCTCTTTAATTCTATAGATGTGGGCAAAAATAAGAGAGAGTGGTGCAGGACACGTAACAGGAGAGAAACAGTGATGGAGAGTGACAGATAGGTTCAAGCTGCGGTGACCCCTAAAGGGAGCAGCCAAAACAAGGGGAAGTAAGATATTGTAGAAGAATTACTCTACTACTACTGCAACAGAAAAGTAATAACAATATAAATAGACAGAACAAGGGAAATATAAATGCATACAGGTTTTTTGTTTTTTTTTAAATAACCAAAATGTTATTATAAAAATATTTGGAATCAGGCTTTCAAATATCTGAAGCTGCTCACTACAGTTGTGTGATAAATTGAAAGCTTTTAACTTAGAGACATATCCTGGATATTTTTTTACAAACTATTTACCAGACATTTTACTTACAATTGTTGACATCAATGGTACTTTTTAGATGTGATTCATTCAACTCTTGTTCACATTTTATTCTTTCTTCAGGGTTTGACTGACTGCCATGTGGATCAAGGTAGCAGCATGATCAGTTCTTGTGCATCCACTCTCACTGTTATCATCTCAATCCCAAATAAACCTGTTTGTCTAAAGCAGAAACGCTCTTGTTTTCACAGCTCCGTTTTCTGATGTCTTTCCTGATCCATACAGTAAAGTTGATGTTACACAGTTGCAGCTCGAAAGCGTTCTCTGCTGTTCAAACAGACAGAACTGCAGTCTTTGCCTTCAAGTCACCATCACTCTACAAGGTAGCTTTGCCATAAATCACTTTGAGAGACTACTGGGACACATTTCATAATGATGTCAAGCATCATATTTGATGGCGATGCTCTTAATGTTAAAATGTTTTCCTGCATTCTTATCATAGCTGTCCAGCTTGTTAACCTGTCGCATGTTGTGAACTAATGTTGTATTTAATGTTGCTGACATGATGATGATCCAAGCCGAAGAAGTGGGTGACGTGATGGATGTTTCTGAGGAGTCGGGGGATGACAGTGAAAAAGAAGGTGTGTGTGTCAAACAGAACAAAGTGTCTGAGTTTGTTAGCAGTTAGAATCATGTGCTTCAATCACAAAAAAATGAAACCTCATATTTTTCCATGACATTTTTCTCTATATTACAGCTTTTGTGAAAGTGCATTTTAGCATCCCGGGAACGTTAGAACGTTGGAAGGTACTCTATTTTAAACAACGCAACTCAACTGTTGACAAGTCGACATATAAGGTAACATTAGGGAAGAGTGAAGGTATTATTTAATGTCTGATTTGTTTTAATTATGGATTAATTAAGTAGTCTGTGGAGGTGGAGACTATGTTTGTTGTGTTTCACTACATGAAAGAGTACCCTTTATTTGGCATATTTGATCAATTTAAAATGTCATAATCATTCAAACAAAAACTCTTACCTATTAAACATGCCAAAATAGTGTCAGTTTTTCATGTTTCCAATGTCTGAGTTTAGGTTTTCCTTCTCCCGTTCCAGTCCAGATAGTAGCACAAGTAAGCATAGATTGGAATTGCGCTTAACTTCAACGAGCCTCAAAAAACAGGAAATAAGTAACACGTCACACTTTTTTTTTTTTTAGGTTGTTGCAAAATTCTATAAGGAAGTAGCACGTTAAATAAATAACTGGAAACAAGCATACACAGAGATGAAGAGGATATTAATACAAAGATTAAACAAAAGGCTAGGGGTATTTATAGACATATGAAGTAATCAGTTAAACACGGAGGGTAACAAGACATGACAGCAACTAATTTAAACAATGACAAATGAGGCACTGAAGGGTCCACTAAACTTATGAAATACAAACAGTAACTAGAATTAAACCAACAAGTACTAAAAGCTCAAAGTAAATTCAAACCTGTACAATAAACTAAAGTAAGAGTCATAAAATCATAATGCAACCAAACATAGCACCCAATACAAAGAAAGGCAGACAGAAACCAGAACTCAGAAATCCACAGAAATTAAAAAACACAAACCCCGGGACACGGCACAACCCTACACCTCCTGGAGCCCACACGAGGGCGGGCCCATGTTGCTCTTTTGGAGCTCAGGCTATCAACCATTAATTAGAGATATTTTGTTGCTTAACAAGTCCACTATTTTTTGGGGGGGATCACACCTCATTTGTATTTTGTGCTTCACTTGAGTTGACTATTCAATTAAGGATGTTGTTTTAAACTGTTCTATTGATGTGTTTCTGCCTAAGTAACAGATATGAATACTTTCTCCATTATGGATAGACTCTCTGCATTCTCATAGAATCAATCTAAGAGCTTTACTAAATACAATTAAATGTTTTAAAGTTTACTAAATATTTCCTGCACTTCCAGCTGCTGTTGAGAGAAAAAGTGGACTTTGGCAGTCCTGTTATGGTCAGTGTAGACTCAAAGAGTCAAAATATGACACTTCCCTCTTTAAAAGACGGTGAGTTTAAGTTAATGGGAGCAAAATTATGATGAATTGTAGAGCAGTGTTACCCAACATTTACTACACCCTCTGTTTTTCAGTTTGTGATAAGGAGCTTAACGGAACTATAAAGGAATGTGGTAAGACACTTTCACAAACCAGAAGTAAAATGCAGGACTGGTAAAAACGGTTTTACACCATTGAGTGAGTTGATCCAGCCAAGTTCTAATTTATGACTATTGACACGAAGGTCCCAGACTCCGTGTGGTGAGAGATCATCAGAGGGATGTCATTCTGCAACTTAAAAACGCTGATGTCAGACAAGGAGATGCAATCAAATGGCAGATGGTTTGGGATAAAATCCCTGCAGAACAGCGTGCATGGGTGGGTCAATATTAAACTAGCCAGGCCAAATTTATATTTTGTTCTGGTAGTGCAAAATCAGCATCATGCATGTTTATTTGTTTAACTTTGTTTTCATCTTTGGCAGCCCGAAGAGGAGAATCAGGTAGTCATTTCATCAGACTTTGTTGCACCATGCCTGTGCTTCCAGGTAAGCTAAAATATTAAGTGACAGCTAAGCTATTGGCAAATACATAAGTAAATAAATATATATGTAAAATAATAAATATAAAATTATTTACAGGCATGGTGGAAGGGATCATTAAAAACACAAATCTGCCCTTTCAAAAACAATGAAGGTAAATGGTGTTGCCTGACATCAACTTCAGAACACATTTGCATGGGACATTAATTTTCAGACATGGAGAATTGCATGTTGTTGTTGTTGTTGTTTTTTTTAGATGCACTCAAAAATATGCAGCACAACGTGTCTGCAACTTTGGTGGAGTCTCATTTTTGGGATGGTGGCACAAGGCTGATCTGGAATGTAAGTGCGCCATGTATACTGGAAGCAGAGGTGTGGCTGTGCAAGAAAGACCAGGTGGGAGGCCAGTGTGAAGAGGTGATGGGTTCCAGACAGAGACTAGAAGCTGAATGGGATGAACGAAGCAACAGATACTTGGTAAAAATGGCAAAAATACTGAGTGTGATGTAATGTAGTTTTCATGAGCCAATATGTTATAATTTTAGAAATGACTGCTATGAGTCAATATATTCTTTTCACTGTGTCTCCAGAAAAACAATGCATTGTTAGCACCAAAAATAAACTTTAAACCTTATAGTCAGAAAAAGGCAGAAACAAAGAAGCAAATAGGAATTTTTTTTTTCCTTCTTCCAAATGTAACAAACCAGACATAAAGCAGACAGCAAACAGTCAGGTAAGATTATTTTAATAACTGGAGTCTTATTTCTGACCATCTTCCTCATTTTGGGTTTAACTTCATACGGAGCTGCCTTGTTTGCCTTGAAATATCTCTGTCATGAGTCACTCAGTTCAAATCATCCTCTGCCCTTTTACGTCACTCAGACAAACAGATATCTACATCTACAGAAGAATGGCGAACAGTTCCAAGCTTGATTCACCTCAAGAAAAAACAAAGAAAAGAAAGAATGTGTCCAACATTTAAATAGATATTCAGTTGTACCAGAATTTGAAGTCTCAACATGAAGTTTTAAGGGGGGGTAAAAATATAGTTTTAAACTAGAATGTTTAAAATGATCCAGTAAATTACCAAAAGGTTGATTTCAACACACCAGAAATTTACACATGCTTAAAAAGCAGAACCATGGGGAATGTGAAGCCATGATGCTTTCTTTTATCTTGATCACATAAAAGAGATCACATTCATGAGCGGTGATCTTACAATATCAGAACTAGATGAAAAACAATAACAGAGGTTTTATAAATGTCTTGAGAATGCAAACTTTCTATTTTTGTTTTGTTTTGTTTCTTTTAATCCTTGAAATATTTAATGTTTGTGGATCATTCAGTGCACCATTGTGTGGGAACAAAGCTTTTTTACAAAAGTTTTTTCAACTGGCTGCAATCGAACGACAGACGAAAAACGCAACTCAGGTGATGCGTGAAGAGCCTCTGTCAGTTGCACTTGTTGATTTGAATAACATGCTGCACTTTGTTCTGTTATGATGGTTCACTGAAGTCAAAAGGATTGGTGATTAATCTTCTCTTTGTTCTTTATCGCGCTTTAATGGCTGTGACTGACTATGACTTTTCTTTAACCCTTCAGCAAACAGGAGAGTTCAATGTGTCATCTCACCCTCTGCTATGTGTTCAGGTGATGCCTCAAACATAAAATTATACATGAAACTGAATGTATTCTTCACTATGCAGACTGTGCTAACATAAACTCCTGCATTTATTTTTAGATGAAGATTAACGGGACAAATTCACCCTTAGAGCTCCAGTGTCCGTTTGCCAGTAAGATTGTGTATTACTATCTATTCGATTAACGGATTGATAAATTCTTTTAAAGCAACATCCAAATAAAACCCCACTTTCTTTCATTAATATGTAAAAAAATAAGTAATTACATAGTGATTTTTTTTTAAATATAACATTCCGTGTCTTTATTAAAGTTTCATATTTTCACATTTTTACAGCATCTCGATTGCGATGGAGCCTGGTGCTCATCATTGGATTACTATTCATGTGTTTAGCAATACTGGGAGCGTATTTGATACAAGGGATTCTACAAGGTCAGTTTCCAGTTAAAGTGTCACTGAAAAACAGAATAACTGAATGAGTGTTCTTAGAAAATATGTTAAAGGCATCTTTGTTTTCCATACAGGCTATGTTTGGAAATGGCTGAAAGACGAAGACGTTAAAGGTAGGAAAAAGCATGACGTTAATTTCACACTGGGTCACCAGTATTTCCACATTCCTTGTTTTCATGTTTTTGTTTCCAAGCTTACTTGGCTTGACTTTTATGCCATAATCTTGATTTGAGTGATAATTCCTTGTAGGTTTGTTTGATCAAATACTGATTATAGCTATTGAAATGTTCTATTTCAGGGGCTGTGGGCGGTGTTCATGTCGTGTTGCTCTACCCACCTGATGATAACCCTTGCCTGCCAGAGCTGTTGTGTCATTTGGGCTCATCTCTCCAGACACTGGGCTTTACTGTGTCTCTAGACCTGTGGAGCCACACTGAGCTCAGCATGCTGGGACCTGTGCCATGGCTCCACTCACGACTTGATCAGCTGCAAAGGCAAGGGGGCAAAGTGGTGCTAGTCCTAACCCAGGCCTCCTGGACAAAGGCTGAAGAATGGGGAGCTCAGCGCTCTGAAAGGAAAAGACACGTGGAAGAAGAAGAGGCAGGAAGAGATTACCCTGGGTCTTCTCGCTGTGCGGATGTTTTCAGTGCTTCACTGAGCTGTGTTCTAGCAGACTACTTACAGGGCCGTGCTGGCGAACGGTTTATGCTGGTGCAGTTTGAATCCTTCCCACCTGAGCCCCCAGGTAGTTTCCGACCGCTGCCAGAACTTTTCCGAGGCCTGCACGTCTACAGCCTTCCATCCCAGAGCCTGGGTTTCCTGACTGAACTGGCTGGAGCTCGTCAAGTAGCTACTGCATCAGCCAGACGGAAAAGAGCAGGGGGGCTCAGGATGGCATCCCGGGCTCTAGCCCAGAGACTGTCAGCATTCACAGCAGGGTCAAATGTATTACGTCTTGTGGGGGTGCACCAGAGTTGTGTTGCCGTAGGGGTGGAAGACTCTGGGGAAACTGTGCCTTTGCAGCCCAGTCTTATCACACCCCCATCCAGCCCTGACATGGACCTGCAGGCCAGTGAAATGGAGTGGGCCTGACAACAGGACAGGACAGCTATGGTTTCGTTTTGGGATGTGCAACCAGTAATGACACAATCTGAACTGTTGCTGATCATTACATTTGCTACTTCAGCTTCTTTATTTCAGGAAAACCTCTGGAATCCTAGCCTGTTGAAAATGAGGCATTAAAAAAATCAGTCATATTATAGCTTGAGCCAGTGCTGCTCTAGGAAAAGCAATAAAATATCACCACCTCCAAAAGAAAAAGGTGACAGCAGATGCAAAGGTCTGTGGTGACTATTTTTGACAAATAGCATGGCTCAGGAGGGCTACAAAATGAGAGTAAAGTGTGGAGAAAAACTCACTGTGTGCACACTTCTGTTTCTATGACACTACTACACACTTGTACTACTACTGCAAGCAAAAGTTTGTGAAGTTCATGAAAAAAATCAGCAGTACCTGTCCCATTTTTGGAGGTTGACATGCATGTATCTTGGCAATTTTGCAGAATGTTAAGAACAACTGGAATTTCTGCATTGATTATTCATAAAATGTGTTCATCATCATCAACTTACACATGCTATTACATGTCTTTATTGAGCACTGTGAGTAATAACTGGCAGAGCAGACAGTGGGAAAAAAGTAAGTGAACTCTGTTTCTCTACCTTTGTTTTAACATTTCCTATAGCTGCTAATGAGGATTTTACCCCGCCCCCAAAACTGTTTCATTTCATTAGTATTTCTGGGATGACTTGAATAAGCAGCACACTTTTATTATCTCAAATTACCTTGAGATGGGCATTTCAAAATATGAATTTCCTTCTTTTTCAACCATCATGTTCACTTACTTGGTTCAGCAAATTTATAATATTTACTTGGCCCAAGGTTAAACCTTATTTTATGAGTAACCAGTACAGCAATACCAGTTCTGTATAACTGCGTATCAATGCGCTGAAAGTAATGAAGAAAAAAGAAACCATAATGTTGTGTTTCTGACTTTATATATGTAAATATATTTAACCAGTTTGTCTTTGCATGTTCATTTTGTTTTATACTGTTTTCTTTTTTTTCTTGTTGTCTTAAATAAAGAGCTAATGTCGGTATGTCTTTGTGACATCAAATGAATAAGCTTCCGTGCATTTGCAGAATAAGCTCGTTGACATTTGTTTAACATGCATATCTGTGAAAGCTTTAAGAATAAAAAAACACATTACAACAACAGTTTTTGTTAAATAATGGTTATTTTTTTTTAACATGTTATTATTATCACCAGTTAGGGGTCCTAAATGCATCTAAGCTTTAATTATGCAGTTAAGAGTCAACCCCAGGATGGTGGTAGAGTGGTCACAGCAGAAGGTTTCCCGGTTCAAATCCTAGCTGAGGCTTTTCTGGTGTGTGTAGTTTGCAAACATGCAGACTACACACACCACCTCCAGAGTGTCTGGAGTGGGCCTTCTTCCACAGTCCAGAGACATACATTGTAGGTTAATTGGATGAGAGGTAGATAAAATGTCAGTAAGACCACTTAAGGTAGATAAATGTGAATGCATTATGTGCCTATCTGGGTATTTGTACCTGTGCTCTTTGCACCTGCAAGCACAAATAATCACACTGTAAGAAAATAATCTAACAATAGAAAAATATTATAATCATTTAAAATAAAAAAAAAAGATTAAACTAACAGAGATTGAAACCAAGCTCAAAAGAAACACGGCAGAGCAGATCTGCGTTTATTTAATATTCAATATTGATAATTATAAATGCTAGTTATGAGGATCTTTATGACACCCTCTCCATATAGTTAGGGCTGGATCAAGTGACACTGAATCTTACCTTAGTTACGCTGCAATAGGCCTGGGCTCCAGGTCATGATGTGCTGAGTGTTTCTTCTTCACTTACCTCTTTTACTCACTCATGTGTTTATACACCACTCTGCATGAATGCATCATCTCTGGCTCTCTTCCATGGTGTGTCTTTTGTATGTCCTGTCTTGCTAACGTTCACCCACAACCAGTTGGGCAGGTGGCTGCCCTCCCCTGAGCCTGGCTCTGCTTGAGATTACTTCCTGTTAAGAGGGTTGTTTAATTTTGGGGGTTTTCTTTGTATTATAAAGCCCAATATGAAGCGCCTCAGGGTGAGTGCTGTTGTGAGTTGGCGCAATATAAATTGAACTGATTACTATTTATACACTATAATTAGAACTGTACTTGAAAATTCGTTTTAGAGATTTATTATGAGGGAATTCATGGTCAGGTCAAAATGGACCTGAACCATAGCATGACGGCATAGAAACATCAATATGAAACATTTAAAGAGTTAAATGTTTACATACTGTTTCATACTTGGACGATGCAGCTATATTCTTCTGGGGGGAATCGGTGACGTATGAGTATGTATGTAAAGCTGGATGCTGAATGATTGGTTGATTGTTTAAATCCCAGCAGGTTTGGGTGGTTCCTCCTTATGGAAAACAGAGAAGCGACTGGAAGCTATTCACTCATTCATTCATCTCACTGCAGCCCAGCACTACGGTACTACAGCTACTCTGTTGCGTTGTGAGCACTAACGGCATTAGCTAGCAAGCAACTGCTAAAATGACACGATTGAAGCGTTCAACGTGAAGTGGATGTCCAAAATGTGAAGCTCTGCCTGCATTTTTATGAACCTGGATCAGCGGGGAATCCGACAATCATCATCATCAGTGGTGCAGCAACAGCAGCAACGGAGGTGGTGGCTTCTTTTTAGTAAGGTAAGACCTGGATCGTCAATAAAAGCTGAAGCTAATTTCAGATTGGCTGCATTAATGCGACTTAGTCGATATTTAACGCTAAATAGCCTAAGGAGGATATGGTAGCCGATATCAACAGTCTTTAATGACACACCGGACAGATAAGCAGACTATGATAGACACAGCGTTAGCTTAAGTTAGCAGCTAACTACTGACCTTAGCCAGCTGCTAGTCGGCTAATTGGTGGTGCTGATGCTGAGCTAACCAGGCTAACGATGAAGCTAAGGCAGGCTAAAGCTGCTTGTTTTAGAGACTAGCTTTTAATAAGTCTAATAAAAATTCATACTGTTCACAGATCGAATTTGGACTGCATTTAATTAAATCAGATTTGTATAGCAAAAACGATTCCAAAAACGTAGGAAGTGAAGGCTGAGATAAATTTGCAAAAAATATATTAAAAAAATAAAGATGGGTACTTTGAACAGTTTAAAGTCGATTAAAACATTTCAGAGGATTAATCACACACACACTACACTTGGTAACATCTCAAATGTGCATTTAATATTTATCTATAATATAAAATGAGTCATAAATGATAACATAAATGAATTATAAAATAAAGGGCAGGAGTATTTCCAGCTCCTTTAACATCCTGTGGAAAGGCTACTTCAGCTTCTTGAATCATACCTAATGAAAGCAGCATCAAATTGCTTTATTTCTGCTTTGTGGAGAAATAATGAGAATCAAACAACCTGAGAGGCTTTCCTGTTTCATAAACCAATATAATTTCTGAGACATTTTCCAGTGCATAACCTATTACTGTCACGTAAACAAATAAAAATGTAAATAAAAACTTGTTATGATAAATGCAGGTGGACCCAGGAAGCAGAACGCACGGAGGCAGAGTTGCAGTGAAGACAGTTTATTTACAGTGAGGGGGGGGGGGGGGGTATTTACAAGGACAACATATATACAACGGTGTATGAATGGGGACGTGGAGCCAGGACGTGCTGGTGACGAAAACACACATAGGTAGTGCACTCGATCTAAAAAAAAGGAGAGGGACGAGAATTAGGAGGGTCTTGCCTGTTAACCGAGAAAAGCTTAAAACTTTACAGAGAGTTGGAGAGCTTACTTGGCACTGTTTAAAGCCCAGAACCTCCAGGCGAGGCAAAACAGTCGAGGCAAAATCCTAGGGAGGAAACAAAACTGCTTACAGTCACCAAAAAGTAATCCAAGGGCTCCAACAGGCAGGGGCAGAATTTCAGCTCTCCAAAAATGCCAATACTCCAACACTAGTCTTCTGTCAGGTAGCTCCTAAAGAACACTTCTGAAGAAAGCATCTGATGAGTAACAGGTGTGCCAGGTTCAGTGACTCACTGCCCCGCCTACCTATACAAAAAGGGAGGCACCAAAAACACATACAGACAAAAACACCACATAACCAAAATCCAACTCCTAACAAAACTAAGCTTCCAGGCACCCTTGGCTTTAAAATAAGTATCCAAGTCAGCACTTGCGCAGCAAATGTTTCAATAATTATAGCTATTTGTAGATCAGAAAAAGAGTCTTACAGCTACACTAGTGTGGTGAAGGTGCCTGGACGTTTGCACAATATGACTGCAATGTAGCTGATCTAGTGGTATTTAAGTAAGATCATAATAATATGGCATTGAATCACTCAATACAATCTTCAAAAGTCAACCATCACAAACATACTGTGTGAAGGAGTCATGAGTGGCAGAGAATTCTGTGAGCATGGGGAAAACATGTAAGACAGTCAGATAGCGATGAGGTACATAGCTGGAGTGAAAGATGGGTTCAAGGTGGGAGTGTGATTATATCAGAGATAAGCTCTAAAAACCTTCTTGTTTCTAGTGGTGACAGACAGATTGACAGCTTAGGTCAGATAGGAGTCTTCGTGGTCTAATGTTGCATATGGCAGTGTGATTTGGGAGAGGTGAAGGTATGATCTGGAGAGAAGAGGAATGAAAGACAAATACCTGTCAACTCATCAATACTGCTGCTCAACCATCCAAAGTAAGTACATAGTATACAAGAGCGGCGAAGAGGACAGTGCAGGCAGAGTGGAGTCAGGGGTAACTTGTGAAAGGATAACCACAAAAGTGAAAGCGAGGCTTTACAAGATGGTAATCAGACCTCCTGTGACATAAGGTTTGCAGATGGTAGCACTAATAAAAAAAACAGAAGCCAGAGCTGGAGGTTGAAGATGTTAAGATATTCATCGAGAGTGACCAGAATGGACAGGATTTGAAATCAAATCAGAGGGTCAGCTCAGGTTGAGCAGTTTGAAGACAAAGTTAGAGAGGCAAACTGTGATGATTGGTCATATGTAGGTGGATAGTGGATATATTAGGCAAAGGATGGTGAATATGGAGCTGCCAGGCAGAATGAAAAGAGGAAGAGCTCAGAGGAGGTTCATGGATATAGTGAAGAAAGAAGAAGAAGAATTTTAGTGCGTTTTGCACAGCTATGGGTTGTATTACAGAGTTTCTTTTGTATTGTCCACCACATAGTTGCGATCAGATCTCTAAAAACACAGTTTTTTCTGGAAGTGTAGGTGCATTTGATGACACTTGCTGTGATGTTTAAACAAAACGTAATTTTTTTTATATGATTTGTTTTTAAACATTAATTGTTTGCATGTTTGTGTGCATGCTGTCTATAGGATCATGTGGTGGGCCTGGCCGTTCCTGCCTGCTCTGGTGCTTCTCTCAGAGCTCTCTGTGGTGAGAGTCCAGACGGCACCGTGCCAAACCTGTAAAAAACTCACTGAGAGTTTCATTAAGGTAGTCCTTGTATCCAAAGAAACTGTCAATGCATGCTTGTCTTCTTTGAGCAGGTTTAAAACCTTAACTTTTATTCTTTCTAGGGCTTGGAAAGAACAGCCAATAAGAACTTTGGGGGAGGAAATACTGCCTGGGAGGAGGAGAAGCTGGCTAAATATGCAACCAGGTAAGACTAAATTTTTGTTGGAGTACCTAGCAAACACCTGCTCATATATTCACTTTGTCTAATACAACTAGTTCCAACTTTTTGCTAAATTAAATTCACATAATAACTTATATTACTAGACATCATGCCCTCTGCATATTTGTATGATAGTTTTGGTAAATATTTGCCGAAAATCTTCTCCCGGAAAAGGTGGGGTTAAATCATATTTAAGGGGTAGGGTGTTCTTACTTCATGACTATGTTGCTGTCTTTGTCCAAACTTGTCGTGTTCCAGTGAAACTCGCCTACTAGAGATAGTAGAATCTGCTTGTGAGAAAACAGATTTTGAATGTAACAGACTGCTGGAGCAGATAGAGGACCAAGTGGAGACATGGTGGTTCCACAGGTAAATTTTTCTCAGCAGCTTCTATGTTTTGTTTGTATGAAAACTGCTTTCATGCATGAACTTTTGTTAAATTGAGATGAATCGGAGCAGCAGGAAAAGGTCTTCTGACGCACATCTTAAAATGTAATTTAGAAGAATGAGTTGCCTGTAGAGTGTGTAGGAGGCACCATCAGTTTCTTCTGTGTAATTGGGTTATGCTGATGTGTTTTGTCATGCCCGTGTCTTAACTTCCTTACTGATGTGATCTGTACATTATACAGACAGCAGGAAGCACCAGACCTGTTTGAGTGGCTGTGTATAGGGGAGCTGAGACTCTGCTGTCCACCTGGACACTTTGGACCTGACTGCAAAGGTGTGGCTTTAAACACAAGCTGCCTTATGTCAACACTGACGACCTAGTCGGTCCAAAAAATATCAAAAATGCGTGAAACTCAGTGATGATCATCAGAATCATGCTAATTGAAAGTCTAGGTTTAAAGTGTAGCGCTGATATCCTGCTTATCCCATACAGAGTGTCCATCTGGACCTGGTGGTATATGTGGAGGTCTGGGCCGCTGTGAAGGGGAGGGTACTCGCCTTGGAGATGGAGAGTGTGTCTGTGATCCTGGGTACTCAGGCCATCTTTGCCAAAGCTGTGCTGATGGTTACTACAGAGAGAAAAGCTCCAATAACAGCATAGCAGCCTGTGCAGGTGCCACAGATTCAGATAATGGTTTCCACACTGTTAAATCCTGCCTGGGGTCATCTAAACTTGACCCTCACCCTGTGACTGTGTCTTTCATCCTTTGTAGCCTGCTACCACTCATGCAAGAAATGCTCGGGGCCGCAGGACTACAAATGTCTCGACTGCAAACCCGGCTGGATCCTTCATGACAACAAATGTGTTGGTGAGTTTGTGGCTTTAGAGTTCACTCAATAGCAATTCAGTGATTCGGTGCCAGCTTTCTGTCGTTTGACATGGCTTGTATGTCTCTTAGACATTGATGAATGCGGTACAGAGCTGGCTCGTTGCCCTTCTAACACCTACTGTCACAACACAGATGGATCATATGAATGCAGAGGTATGCTCTTTTCTCTAGTTACCATTTTCATTTTCCTGGACCTTATTAAATCATGCATATTTTGTGCTGCTGCTGTAATAAGAGGCAGGTTTTTAGTTACATCTGGAGAATATGCGATAATACAGTTTCAGTAGTAGCTAAGTCTCATCACAAAATGTGAGTGGTGTTATTGTATGCTACTTCTCACAGTTCAAGGAATGTTTAAATCAAACTGCATAAAGACATGGACTCATTGGCCACTTAATTAGTTATACTTTGCTCTTAACGAGTTGGACCCCCTTTTGCCTTCAAATCTGCCTTAATTTTTCATGTCAAAAAGTCAACAAGTTCCATAAAACGTTCATCAGATATTTTGGTCCATATTCTCACGCTAGCATCATGCAGTCGCTGTAGATTTGTCAGATTAAAATGACTGATGGGAATCTCACATTCCACCACATTCCATAGTTGCTCTTTTGGGTTGATGCCTGTGGAGGCCATTTGAGTACAGTGAACTCACTGACGTGTTAGTAACATCGTGCTTTATCCTGCTGAAACGATGCTCGATGCTCAGGCCCAAAGTGATCCATGAAAATATTCCCCTTGCCATTACACCACCAGCAGCCTGAACCAGTGGTACAAGGCAGCATAGATCCATGTTTTCATGCTGTTTATGCCACATTCTGGTCCTTGCATCCAAATGTCACAGCAAAAATTGAGTCTCATCAGACCAGGCAGCCTTTTTCTAATCTTCTGTTGACCAACTTTGTGGTCAGCAGAAGCGTGTGGATTGCAGTCTGGATTTTCTTTTGCTGCTGTACACATCTGGTTCAAGCTCTGATGTGTTGGGAGTTCAGAGATGGTTGTAATTAGTGGGTATTTGAGTGACTTGTTAGCTTCCTTTCAGCTTAAAGTATTCCAGCCATTGTCCTCTGACTTTTGGCATCAGCAAGACATTTTCATCCAGAGAACTGTCACTCATATTTTCTCTTCTCTTGGACCATTCTTTGTAAACCCTGTGTAGGAAGATGCTAGTAGATCAGTAGTTTCTAAAGTACTCATAGCCAGGCTGGCTTCAGCATCCATGCCACATTCAAAGTCACTTAAATCACCTTTCATCTCCATTCTAATGCTTGGGTTGAACTTGTTTGCATGCTTGAAATGAGTCGCTGCCATGTAATTGGTAGAGATTTGTGTTCATAAGCAGTTAAACGGGTGTACCTAATATCGTGGCTGGTGACTGTACCATGCAAACGCATCTCAATTTGAATATGAAATGCAAAACAGTTGAGTCCAATTACTGGTTACTTGTTGTTTCTCTTTAGGTGGTGTAGGACAGAGTTCTTCTTCCACAAAGGAATTTGTGGGATTCCCAAAGAGTTACAATTGTAATATTGTAATTGTAATTTATTTGATCTAACCTCACTTGTTGACTTCAAGTTATTTTAATCAGTAATATTTGTGGTTTGTTTTAAGTAGTAAGAAAAAACTGAAAAAAGGGCAAAGATATTTATCAAGTATGGTAACAAAGCCTCATTACTTTTATAGTAAAAGGACTTGATAAATGTGCATTGGTGTTCCTGGTTAAAAAAATCTTTATTATAGCAATATGTAATGCTGACCACTGCACTTCTGGCGTATGCAGGATGTGACCAGGCATGTGTGGGCTGCATGGGTAGTGGTCCTGCCCGCTGTAAAAAATGTGCACGTGGCTACAGATTGAAGGGAGCAAAGTGTCTTGGTATGTATATACAAACTGGCTACTGAACCTCAATATCAGTTTCCTTTTCTCTTTTCCTGATGTGTTTAAACTGGTTTTCTTTGTGTCCTCTTACAGATATAGATGAATGTAGTGAACGTGCCATAGCATGCCCGGGACTCAATGAGGCCTGCATAAATGAGGAGGGCTCCTTCCACTGTGACTGTGCTAATGGCTTTATCAGAAGAGACAGCATCTGTGTTGAAAATAAACCTCCTGGTAAGAAAAAGCCATAAGGAATATGCAAACACACACATGCAGTGTACAGCTTCTCAGACCTCTTGGTTTCTTTTCCTTTTCCCTCTTCAGCTGGCCCAGAGAAGGGACTCTTTGACGATATGACAGATGATGAGGTCCTTGTACTGCAACAGATGTTCTTTGGAGTGGTAATCTGTGCCCTAGCCACCCTTGCTGCCAAGGGTGACATGGTCTTCACAGCTATTTTCATTGGAGGTGTGGCTGCTATGGCTGGTTACTGGCTGACCGAGAAGGGAGACTACATGCTGGACGGATTTCTGAAGGGACGCTAGACTGCATTGGACCGTAGCTTGATTAAAAAGACCGGCCAATTTGGGTAAATAGGAATCAGTTTGAGGCAAGAAACTAGCTTTGCAATGCTAGACTTTCAGGGATTTACTTGTGACTGGGGAATTAATTTAAAGGGCGTGGGTTAATTTATGTGTATGAGTGACATCACATGGGAAGAAGTGAGAACTTGAAGAACATGAAGCCGTGAATCTTTAAGAGGAGTAACGAAGCATCACTGCACTGATAGAAAGGAACTGATCTTACTTCCCTACCTCAGCTGTGTTGGGAACAAGGGTGACATAAAGACCACTACTGATTGTGAAAATCTTATGCATTTTGAATATGATGTCTGGTCTTTGTCTCTCTTGAAAAGATTTTTTTCATCTACTCTATTCATGATGTCCATCTGCGTTTTCACCATTTCAGCTCCCCCTCCCTCCCATAGTTTGAATGGCACATGAGTTGAGTGTGTCGGGTTACTAATGCACTTGAACTTACTGCTGTGGAACATTGGGTAGGATGGAGACGTCACAATTTCCCAAACCCCTCCCCCCCCAGTGAAGCACTCATAAAACTCTGGGATATTTACATTAAGAACAGCCATTTATTTATGTTCACAGAATAACTTTTTACCTCTTTGTCCCAGAATAATTCTTTGTAATAATAATGCATGATAATAGGATTGGAAATGAAAGATACAGCACCCTATCTATTTATTTGTCCTACTTGGCATGGAAGATAAACTTTTTAATAGCTGCTGGGTCACCAACATTACATATTTAAGTACCAGGATCCTGTTACAGGAAGCGGGTTAAGCCAACAATGCTGAGTTTGTTAACCCTGAGAAACATTTTTTCAGTTCTAGAAATAGTTAACTACTTTTCATTTCCTCATTCAAAAGGCCACTGTTAAAGGTCAGAGCCAAGTACATTATCCTGCAGAAGTCAGAATAAAATCTGTAGCTGTCAACCTGTCTGAACTCTACTGAATGTTACTAAAACAATGGGTGTTTAAATCATTCTAATCTGTATAAAGCTTTAGACACATGATGCTGATTAATGATTACTCGTTTGTCATGTTGTAATCAAGTGAAAATGAGGCGGCAAGGACTTTAAAGGACTCTAAAATGCGATTAAATATATTTTAAAGAGACTTGGTCCACATATTGTTGTTCGGTCATGAAATTTTGTCAACATTTTGAAAGACACAGTTTCTAAAGTTTGGTGTCTGAACCTCAACATAGTTTCCACTGAAAATGGCCCAAACCAGTCTCGCCGGGTGTACCCAGATAGCAGTAGTGACCAGAAGTGGATCCATCAGCAGTGCTGAATAGTCTAACATTTTCTGACTTAATGTAAGAATACAGTAAATTGTGCCTTTTTACCGAGTCATCATTAAGCATAAACAAGCTAAATATAGTTGCAACTAAGTAAATACAACAAGGAACAAATTAAGCTTATTTGTTTCAGTTTTATGTGATAATCTTTATATTCCTCTCTTTTTTTAAATTTCACTGTTATTTTAGCTGTCTGGGAAGAGTTTCTCAGTTTCAGTTTGGACATATCCATAGATTGGGATACCCTTTTTTTTTTTTTTTTTTTTTTTTTTTTTAATGTCATATCTGACAGTTTAAGCAATTTTTATCTACTTATGACACACGCATACTGTCTCACTTTGCAGCATATTTTTACTCTGTGCAAAACTGAAAAATAACTCTAGCAAAAAAAAGACAAGTTATACTGCTGCTTGATTTTCTTTGTGGTGTCTTCTATCATTTGATGATGTACCCAGTGAAGGCAAGCCCTTCACTGGGTACATGCCAGTGCATGTCCTGCAGAACCAGTCAGAAGTGCCGGTATTCTCATAAGGTAACACCTGGAAACAACGGATGAAAATGCTGTGCAGTTCCACATGAATAGGATATTCCATTGTCAGAGTATAACTGATGATTACTTTCTTTTTCTACTCATGCCTGTAACTTGGGGTTATCGTCGTCAGAGTTCAATGAACTTGCGGTAAACTTTAAAGCTAAACAACTCAGAGTTCATTTTAAACTCAGTTTTCTGAACTTCCTGGAACAGGACCCAGCTCTAATCTAGATACAAGCGTTTTGTGTTGCCTTTATTTTGAAGTGATATTTATGTTGTCATATTTTATTAATATTTTCTTTATACGTGTGTGTGTGTGTGTGTGTGTGTGTGTGTGTGTGTGTGTGTGTGTTATCAGCATATATTTTTTTAGAGTTAAATTGTAATTCTGGGAGATACATTAGCATCATGTTGGATTGCCACTGAAGAGAGCGTCACTTTTTATCCGTCCAATTATCTATTTATGTTTATTTTAAATTATACTTATTTTCCGAGTGTGGAATGTTGTCCAGAGTCAAAATTCATTAGCGATGTTTGCATTACAATAAAAATTCTGGCACTCATGTTGTTTTTGTTTATTTATTTATTTGATCTTTGTTAGAGTCTCTGCTCCTACACACATACACAAAACAAGGGGTAAAAGATCTGACATTTCCTGTGATTGCATGTTGCATTATATTTATAAATGACGGAAATCAAGAGTAGTTCATCACTGAGATAAACTCTTGGCACGAGTTAACCTTTATAATAAAAACACATTATCATTGTTATTATGTAGTCATGTTAAAAAGAAAGTCCATACTCTTTCAGTTCTAAGGTTTTATTTACAGGATGTAATGATACAAAATCTGCTCCTTAAATTATGTAAATATAACCTCAGACAAAAAGTAAAGTAAAAATGCAGAAGCTGTTTTTTTTCACTGCAACACCTCGACTCTTCTCTTTTTCAGCCATTCGGTTTATTTGCTGCTGCGCTTGGGATCATTGTCCTTTCACATGACCTGGACTCACCTAAACTTCAGCTGTCAAACGGGTGGCTTCACGTTTGACTTTAGAGTACTTTGACATACAGAAGAGTTCACGCTTGATTCAATAACTGCAAATTGCCTGTGGCTGCAAAACATGGTGCTTGACAGGTGATATGAAGTGTTTGTAGCAATGATGTTTGGTTTTCATGTGGCCACCCTTCCAAACAAGTCATACCTGTTTAGTCTTTTTTTTTTTTATTATTATAGTGTTGTGAACTTTAACATTTAACATGATAACCGAGGTCGGCAGAGCCTTTTTGTTTTTGACAGTTTCTCCTCAGTGTTATGCAGTCGGACCCTGGGGTGAATTTTCTGGAACATCCACTCCTGGAAAGCTTAGTAACTATATTGAGTGCTTTTCACTTTTGAATACTCTTTATGACCATATACTATAATAATAATGGATTGGATTTCATATAGCGCTTTTCAAGGCACCCAAAGCGCTTTACGATGCCACTATTCATTCACTCTCACATTCACACACTGGTGGAGGCAAGCTACTGTTGTAGCCACAGCTGCCCTGGGGCACACTGACATACTGACTGATATACCTCAAATTGTTGCTAATAATCTTGCTGGTTATCAATAAATTAAGAGGAAACAGATCAGCTCACCTAGTGTTGCTTACTTTCTGAATTCCTATGGAAGTAATAAGGGTGTACTAACTTTGTCAAACACTGCTTCTGTATTTTGTCTAAATTTGTGTTTAAATAAATGATGACATTGTATGATATGTTCACATGAGGTTGTATTGACCTGATTTTAAGATTTGCCGAAGACCGGATAGGTTGTTGGGTTTTTTTTTAATAACCTGATACAAAAACTGTGAATTGAAAGAATCCAAATGTAATCCAAAAATGTTTTAAAATTAGTTCCTTTAGTGATCCTACACTGTACATTTGGGATCCCATTTTTCCACCTGACACACATGCTACAGTGAGGCCTGAGTCTGACGTTTTGACCTCCCGGGGAGGTTTGACCTATTTCAGTGTTCCACTCCAGTTGATGGGGTTGAGGCGCAGCAGCTCTCTTTCATTCAGGGCCTCCTGGGAACGTGTTAGTGCTCTGTCCCTCCAGCTCTGCTCCATTAGCTGTTCACAAGCAGAGAAAGAAACAAGAAGGAAAAAAAAAAAAACACCCACACTCAGACACTCACTGTATTTTTGTAACCTGAGAGCATGATGAAACATTTCCAGGGCACTACCGGATGGGGCCATAACCACAAAAGCATTAATAGTGGATATATAATGTATGTGAGGGGCTGTACCCTCTTGTTCTCATCTCTGTACACCGCCATTGCTTTGCTGTGCTGGATCCTTTGCTCTCGTTCACTGGCCAGATCGAGACGGTCTGCTTCTCGGAGAGTCTCTGCTTCCTTTATTTTATTGGCCAGCTGCAGCTTTATTGCTGCACATTTCTCCTCTATTTGTCTCTTCAGCTGCTCTCGCAACTCCTTCCTATGGAGATAAAAAGAGCAGCTTTTCTTTGCCAGAAACAACTCTTGCTGTTGTTTTTCAATATAAAAAGGTCAATGCTATCCTCCACTATTTTACCTGTACTCTTCTCTCTCATTGCTGGTTCCATAGAAGGGTTTTCGCCATACCTGATGATATCTGACACAGCAGCTTTCAGTCATTGTCTTTGAAGTCAGCTCTTCAAAGAAAAGATGGAAATGGAACAAGTGATTCAGTGATAGTGAAATTATTTAGTGCACCTACCTGTAATGCTCTCTTCTCTGCATGATCAGTGTCCTCTGGTGGTTGTGTTGGTGAACATCTGGTGTCTCCAGACTGACGGTGCGTTTATGGACAAATGGTGGGTGTAAAGGGTTCAATCTGGGAATACTCTAAGGAGGATATTTATGGATCAGTTTGTTTTTTTCTTGTTGTTTTTTTTAAAACAATATATTTCTATGATAAACCACACAATTAAGAAATCTCTGCATACCTGATTGCTTTTCCAAAACTGTGCGGAGTCTGAAATTACGGGAAATTTCACGGTTGTATCCAACAGGCAGCGACCTTGCCGGACAGGAGGTGCGCGAGGAATACAGACTGGTGTGGAAGCTATGGAGATGGCTGCTGTGAGGATAAAGAAGTGAACAGAATTAAAGGAGAAACTTTTAAATAAAACCAGTAATGCTTAAAAAAAAGGACAACAAATGGAAAACAAAATCTCTCCTTACGTAGTTTCATCTTATACTTCACACTTCTATTCGCACACCAGAGGAGTCCAATGAAACTTTCAAAGCTTCCAGAGCTCTACTTTTCCTCTTAAAGGTGTAGTTGCCTTAGCATTAAATCAACATGCAACAACACATAAAAAAAAATAAATCCAAATTTAAATATACCGGATTGCTATGTGGTGCTGCCTAGAGATTATACTGACGTACCGATGTATGTGTTGAGTATCTTGCGGTGGCAACAGTTGCCTTGGGAATCAAGTTACACCCTGTCAAAAGAAAGCTACTGAATGGAGTGGTACGCATCAATGCACTCATAAAGAAAGATTAGATTGTGCCAATAGCTATATTTAGGGGGTGTCCCTGGATCTCATCTATGTAGAAAGCCTGAGGCAAGAAGGCTGAATAAACCACTCGTGGATCATTTCAACTTTTAACCAGCTTAAAACATTTTATTCAACACATAATAAAAGTTCTTAAAGGTTAGCCAGCGTAATACTGCATAATATTGAAGAAATTCAGGATTAAAATTTCAAGTCCTCCATAATGCTAATATTGTTATATTGTTGGGTAACTGCAGTTTGTGTGATAGAAGTGATTTTCTTGTTTCTGGTCCTTCAGATTCCCAGTTTCTCATGGTTCTCCCACAGCCAAGCATGGTACTTGTTTAGCTTATGATCATCAGGTTTTACCTTTGACACAAGAATCGAAAAAAGAAAAAATTAAACTTGAATTTAGAGCAAACAAATGAGGAAGCAATGGAAGCAACTGAAGTAAAATAGTTGGGATTATACCCACCTGTCTCCACTCATTGATACAGAAGATCCTGTACGAGTCGTTGCCGTACTTTCCAATACCGTGCAACTCAATAGGGTAACGCCACTGTTTAGTTAGATACTCATCTACACCAGAGAAAAGGGATTGTGAGGATTTTTTTTCTGTTTCATATATTGTTACTAAAACCATGCAAAGACTACCAAAAATGAACAATAAAATTACAATAATATATATAAATAAATGGACATTGCATGTGCACAAAGGTAGTTGCTGCTGTAATCCACTAACAGGCAAGAATATCCACCTGAGAAGCGGATGAGTGTTTTGGCTCTAAGCTCATACAGGCCAAGTGGCTTCATAAGTTCAGACATGGGCTTCCAGTCGGCCTGTCGGGTCACCTCTGCAGATGGATAACGCTCAAAGAACTGCCACAGGACTGGAATGGCCATTTTACCTGTATTAAAGAAATGCCAGGGTTCAGCAAAGCTTAATGCAACATCCTGAATAATTAAATGTGTGTGTTGAATCCTACCACTGGTTTTGTTCAGAAAAACTGTGGCTACCAGCAGCTTCCAGGGATCATGGAAAAGAGTTTCCTGTACGAGGTTGAAGGGAGACCGGGGAGGTGTCCACTTCTTGAAGGCCTTCCTCCTCGGTGGGCTAAGTCCTGAGTGTGGACAGTGCACATTTCTTTAAATTACACACTTTATTTATTTCATGAATGTTGATATACATGTCCGACGTAAAAGCATCCAGTTTCCTGCATTAAACATTACCATCTCTGCTGGATTTCCCACTGAAATAAGGACTTGTTTTCCGCTTGCCTTCCAAGCTTTTGGACTCTAAGCAGACAGGAAACATTTATGGATATTAGAAGAGTGAAGCTGCTTTACATCTTTTGGTTGGGTTCAAAGTTAAGTACCTCATAAAATGACACAACAGAGAAAATCATATATTCGCTGAGCACAAAGTGGTGGAGTCCTATGATGGCTTCATTAATGCAGTAAGATTACTCAATCAATTCTGTCCTCCCTTAGACTAATGATGTGATGCACTCTCTAACAATGGACTATTATTCTTCGCCCCCTCTTTATCAGATCTAAATGTATGCATTTTTTTTTCTATTTGGAACATTTTGTGTCAATTAAGGCATTTGGTTTCTTTGATTTTTATGTATTTCTAGCTGCAAATATAGAGGATAATGGAAGACATAAATAACCACTAATGCACTGGATAAGCTCAAATTAAACAGCTAAAAAAACATGAAAAACTTTTACAAATTGTCAGTCAGTGTGGCTCATTCTTACTATTCTGGGATTCTCGAACTGGTGTACAGCTCCCATCAGTGGTATCAGGTAACAACGCATGTTCTTCAGCATCTTGACGACTGTCATCGCCAGTCTCCAGGTCAGAATTAGGAGTGTTGTCACCTTTGCTTTCATCACCTTTTTTCTCGCTCTCAGCGGCAGGTTCAACATTCAAAATCGGGGCCGAAGGCTTCAAATCTGCTTTCTTGTCCTCTTGAAGAATAGACGTGTTTGGTTGATTACTTAAAGGAGCCAGTCTGAGTAACTTCTCTCTCAGTTGGCCTCCTCTTTGGGGGCTCTTTTGCAGTTGTACATTGTCCACTTTTTCTGCGGTCAAAGCTTGTAAACAACCATTTAAAGTTTCAGTAGTTTTGTCTCCATTCACATTCACTTCTAATACACATGCAGTCTTCTGTAGTTTAGTGTCAGCATCAATATGATTTGTGTCGTCTGCCGTCCTCACTTTTCCGCTTTTAGTATCACTTCTGAGGGAGGAAGAGGCTTGTTTGGATTTATTTGGAGGTGCCTCTAGAATTGCTGTTTCATTTTCTGTTTCCTCCTGCTGTCCCTCTAAAGGCTTTTTCTTTCCTCTCCTCTGCTTTACTTTGGGAGGGGGTGCTTGTGAAGGGGTGACAACATCATCTTTGGATGTGGTGAAATCAAAGAGGCTTATGTCTAAGTTACCACTTCCACTTTCCAGGAGGAAAGTGCGTAGGGATGCTCTGGACCGGAACCTTTGCCCTTCGGGACTTAAACAACAGGAAAATCAATTAGATGCTGATCTAAGGGCTTCTGTGGTGCACTTACAGGTAACATCTTACAGAGACAAGATTGTAAAAAAGACCAAAACTGAGTCACCTTGTAAAGTAGACATCTAGTTTGCCTGCTGTCTTGCCTGCTTTCCGCTGCCTCACTTCTCTGATCCAGCCAGGGGGCAATGCGGAAGAAGGGCACAAAATCTCCCCTTCTTTGAGACTTTGATGATTCATGTCCACACTGCTCTCCAGTTCAGTATCTTATCTAGTAGGATGCATTTTTAGTTTCTTTGGAGTCCTGTTGAAGTGAAGACAACGAATAAAAAAACCTTGGCTTTATTGTTAAACTATGAACCTGTAGTTCTTGTTTTGTTCCTGCGAGTTTACTTGGACATTTACAAAAACAACACATACAAGGCGTTTGCTCATTCTACAGTTTGCTCACATAAAGCCACATTAAAAAAAAGGATTGCTGGATATTACTGGGCAGCAGATCAAAAGCAAAGAGCTAAAACGTTAACAAAGGCGTGTGCAGCATACATGAATACTGATCAGGCTTTAGATGTGCATCTTCTTGTCTCGACGTGGCTTTACCGAGTTCTTTCTGATGTCAACACAGAAGCAGGAAGTAGCGAGCAAGTGCGAGTCTGCGCAGTGCGAGCTACTCGCTACAAGAAACGGTACAGGGTGAAAAAACAGAACCAAGCGAACTGCAGCAACCTGTTGACAAAAGAACCTTTGGTGCTTTTTTTCTGTTAAAGAGCGGAAATGAGAGCTGTCCTAGCATGGAAGGAAACGATCCGTGAGCAATGGTAGGAATCTGAGTGATTAGGTTTGCGCTGTCAGCCTCGTCCCGATGCTCAGATGTAACGCTAGGTGGTTAGCAACGGTGGTTGCTATGTAAACTAGTGTTAGCCCGCTAACTAGCTTTAGCATCGCAGCGATTCCATTATCATCAATGTGTGATCTTTTATATCGCTCTCATATTAGATGTCGTGCATTATGTATTTTCCATAAGTACAGTAGCTTATGATGGTTCTTTGGTAACCGATATAATCATAGACGTAGGATCTCTAGTTCTCATTACGGTTTATTTTGTTTGTTGTGCAGAATTGCGTGCTCCTAATAACATCTTTTTATTGAAGAGGCTTTTTAAATAAGGTATTAACTTGTTTGCCATTATTTCCCATTACATTCTTGTCAGGAATTAAGGTAGTCCTGTTTAGTCTAGCATTTAAATGATCAGACTTCCCGAAAAAACAAAAACCGAGTAGGTGTTTGGAGAGATGTTTTTGTGCTGTTTCAGAGGGAGAATGGAAGTCACAGAGTAACTCATAATACTCTAATGATACAATGCCCACTAAAATGTTTATATTGTGATCAGATCAAATCACAATACTTGATATGTTGCAGGAGTCATCTTGGATAGATGGTTGTATCTGAATAGGAAAAATATGACTCCCCAAAAAGGCAAAAGCAGGACTTGTATACTTAGCATGATAACTGCAGTTATCATACTAAGTATACAAGTCCTGCTTTGTTTGAGTGAGACAATGTGGGATACGTTAATAATGCTGAGAAGTCACTTGTAACATTTTAACAACTTTATTTGTTTTCTAATAAAAACATGCTGTAGTTTTTAATTAGATATTTCCAACTTCTTATATGCATAAATGGAAGTTAACTTTTTTGGTGGTGTGATTCAATTAATTTTGAGCCACAGATCACTCACATTTTTTACTCTGACATTAGACAAAGACGTAGTCCAGTCCATCTAAAGTTTGTGACATCTGCTGGTGTCCCTACCCCCAGTGGACCCACTAGGGATTTTTATTCATTTTATCTATAGAGGTTTTAATTTCCTGGCTCAAAACTCCATGCACGTAAGCACAATTGATCCGGATATAGTCAAGTAAAAGAGTGAACGTTTTTACCAGATGGTTTAACACAGTCTTTGAGAGTGAGAGGATGCCTGAAGAATGGAGAGGTGGTACTGATTTTTAAGAACAAGTGTACAGTAACTACAGAGGGATAAAACTCATAAGCCATACCATAGCTATGGGAAAAAGTGTTGTTGAAGGTAGCTTAAAGAGTGAGGTAATGATCAGTGAGCAGCAGTATGGCTTCATGCCACGAAAGAGCACTACAGATGGGATTTTTACTTTGAAAGTGTTGATTGGAGACGTATAGGGAATGTCAGAAAGACGTGAGCTGTGTCTTTGTGGATCTGAAGAAAGCATATGATAGGCTGCCAGGAGGGGAACTGTGGTACTGCATGAGGAAGCCAGGAGTTGCAGAGAAGTATGTGAAGGTGGTGCAATGCAGGACATGTATGAGGACAGTGTGACAGTGGCGAGTTGTGTGGTACAGATTGGTTCGAGGTGAGGGTGGGATTACATCAGGGATTGTCTTTGAGCCCCTTGTTGACAAGACAACATTGTGATAAATAGTGAGAGTGGGGAGCAGTTGGAAGAGAGCTTTGAAAGGTGGAGGCACGGACTGGAAAGAAGTATAAGAAAGACAGAACACATGTGTGTGAATGAGAGGGAGACAGGTGTAACAAGTTTTCAAGAAGCAGAAGTAGTTAAGGTGGACCAATTTAAATATCTGGGGTGAACCATCCAAAACAACAGACAGTGCACAAAAGAGGTGTAGGAGAGAGCACATGCAGGGTGGAGTGGATGGAGACGCGTGATTTTCCTTGTTGTTAGGTGTAAACATTTTTTGGATGTTTTGTGTGTGCGTGTGTGATTTTGAGCAGCTCCCACTTACTGTTTTTAAGTTTTGTTACTTACTGTTGTTAACCCATTTTCACACATAAAAGCCTAAAATTTGATTAAAAAAGGTGTTTTCAGGGGATAATTATCCACAAAGCACAACTGAGTAATATATAGTTAATGCAAAGTGTCTGAGCTACCTTATGTAACAGAATCAACAGAAATGTAAGTATTTTCCTGTTTCTGCCTAAGTTGCATAAATTAGAAAAATGTAACTTATGCTCAGCTAATGTTTCCCCACTTAAAGAAATAGTTGGAGGAATGCCAAATCTCATTTAGGGGAAAAGCCCTGAATTTGTTAATTTCAGAACATTTGGTTTGATTTGTTTGCACTTGTTTGTCCTTGCTAAAGATGTCCTCTGTTTCTTCAAACTCTGAATTTTATGGGTTGTTTTTTTTTTTGGTTTATTCGGTGTATGCAAAAGAAAAAAAAGAAAAAGTCAGTGTGCTATATTAAAGAAATTCCCTAGTTCAATACTGAGAGAAGACACTGGAGCTCCCAAGCTAGTTCACTCCTAATTCCAGTCGCAAACCCCAGATCAGGGAGGGAAGGTTGCATCAGGAAGGGCATCCAGCATAAAATCTGTGCCAAATCAAATATGCAGATCCATCCGCTGTGGTGACCACTTGGGAAATAAGGTTGCAGCTGAAAGAAAGTATTAAAGAAACATTGGACACTTGCAAATTCTCACACTTATGAAACTGGAAGCCATTATTCTCCATGCTTCACAGTGAGTGTTTTCACACCGAAACAGATTGTGTGCATCCTTGCAACCTAGCAGAACTGTTGAATGTTTTCCCTCTTCATAGGAACCTGATTTTTTTAGTGTTTTTATTTATTCTTGGTTTTTTTTCACCAGGATTCTTAACGTCTATATTTCTAATATTTCTTTCATATTTCCTAACAACATATTTACTAATTCACAGTGTTGCAGTGACATGTTTTGGCTTTATCTTCACTCATAAGTTTGTGAATTCCTCCAAAACCTTCAACAGAGTTGCAGGGTTGCAAAACCTTCCCTGTGTGCATTTTGGCACACAGCAATAACGTACTTGTAAAATCCACCTCCATGGCACTGCTAGAGGTCAAAAACTCCACAGGGAACCTCCATTATATGATTTCAGTGATGAATGGATCCTCATAGCTGTTGCTCGTGAACTAATCAATTTATTGAAAAACCATTTGAACACGGATCTGTTCTTTTGGGTTTTTTTCTGCAGCGTTTATGACCTCGCCTTCAAACCAGATGGTAGCCAACTCATAATTGCTGCAGGGCTTCGTGTCCTGGTGAGGCTTTTCTCTTTTCTTTAGCCTAAAAATGCAAACATGTAGAGAATACTTTCATCGTTCACCTCAATTTCACCTCATTTTTTTTTTTGTTCCAGGTTTACGATGCAACAGATGGCAGTATTATTCAGCCTTTAAAAGGACACAAAGACATAGTGTACTGTGTGGCTTATGCCAAAGATGGTACTAAATTGATTTTCACTACATTTTTCTGTGTCAGTCATCTTATTTTTGTTCTTAATTCTTACTCAGTAGTGCATTCTTCTGCAGGTAAAAGATTTGCCTCAGGGTCAGCAGACAAAAGCATTATTATCTGGACTTCTAAACTGGAGGGTATTTTAAAATATACGTAAGCAGCGCTATTACTTATTGCTTTAGTATTACAGAGTTGTAGTGTTACACCACAGTGCACAGTCTGTACTCCTCCATCATTCTTTCTTTTATTTGTTTATCTGTAGTCACAATGACTCTATCCAGTGTGTTGCCTACAACCCAGTCACTCACCAGCTTGCCTCCTGCTCATCTGGTGACTTTGGTGAGTGCACCTCAGTGGGGAACTTTGATAAATGTGACCTAATGTAAGTACATAGAGAAATTAAACCTTGTCGAACTTCTCATATTTTTAGGCCTGTGGTCTCCAGAGCAAAAGTCTGTAAACAAACATAAAGTGAGCAGCAAAATAACATGTTGTGGGTAAGTGAAGTCTGGAGCAGCAACTTTTATGCAGCAGCAGTACATTTTCATTTGTGCATTTATGTTGCTGTGCATCATTTGCTTGCAGGTGGACAAACGATGGGCAATACCTTGCTCTGGGTATGATGAATGGAGTGGTGAGCATTCGGAACAAAAATGGGGAGGAGAAGGTCAAAATAGAGCGTCCAGGAGGCTCCTCTTCTCCTATCTGGTCCATAGCCTGGAATCCCTCCAAGTTAGTCCTAAGTTATTATAGAAATGGAAGGATGTCTCCACAGATTAACACATAGCCACATATGTTTTTGGACTGTCCTTCCAAGATTTTGAGCCAAAATTGTGGAAAATTAGATTTATTATTTAGGTGAATAGTTTTTGTAGGGCCAGCAGGGGGCAGTGTTCAACCAGTGAGTGGTGGACCTTTCTCAATGATGGACTGAATTATGATGCCTGGGAACAGCTGTCTTTGCTCTATGATTCCCCCTACAGCCAAAGCAAAGAGTACAGCAATGAGAACTATGCAGGAGCACAGAACAGGTCAATTAAGGGAAAAATGCAACACAAAGGTGAAAAGATGCAGGAAGTAGGATAAAGATAAAAGTCATAAAAGACAGTAGAGATTTTATTGCTGAGTTGCCTCATATGGGAAAGTTGGTAATCAAATTGTGGTCAAAGCATGAGGTCAGTCAGGGAACAGCGTTTGCTAGAGCTGCTAGAGATTCAGGGTTAATAGATGCAGAGGTACATAGGTTTACGCTGTATTCTGTCCTGAATTAAAACAATTCTGGGAAATTTACATTAAAAGGTTTTCCATTACTTTGCATCACTGAGAGAGTGACCGCCGTGTCCCCTAGCTGAAGGTTGGCTGCTGTGCTTTTCACTGTCATCATTACTTAAATGACAGAAGCCTCATCAGTGCTGAATCTTGTGATTAATGCTTATGTCTGTAGTCATTTTGTTGTGTTTTCACAGGGATGAGCACAATGACATTCTGGCTGTGGCAGACTGGGGTCAGAAGCTCTCCTTTTATCAGCTCAGTGGAAAACAGGTGAATGTCACAACCTATCCTAAACTATCATATTGTATGGCATTGTATTTAATATGTATTTGATAACTTACTAATCATCATGTCATGGCTTAATAGCTTAGACACAGAGATACACTCCACATAAAGATGAGGTTGTGCTTGATGAAGAATCAAACACAGAACTTTCACTCATGAGTTTTTATGTACCATGTGAATCCAAAAGTAAATGTGAAATTATTAATTTAGACACTGTGGACTTCTTATTTTCATTTTTGAAATAAACTTTTCAGTTTTACTTTCTGTAGGCATTCCCCTCCATCCCAACCTTTAGGCTTGTCCAGTGGTGTTACCATTAAGTGACCAAGTGAGGGCATTTAGTCTTTGTATATTGATATGTTCTATTATGGATTGGTCATTTGACTTGGAACAGGCCCATTGGTATGTTACGGGTAATGGATAGGGGGTCATTAATGAAACATATGTATATTTTTGTAACAATATAGGCTTTGAATTTATTGTAATTTTCCACTTGTCATCAGTACATTGTATTGTTTTGCTCAATGCGCTACACTTGCAAGATTAATTCTAACAGTTTTGCGTAAAAATGATTAAAAACCACAAATTTAGAAAATTTTAGATTAACTATTATAGATAAAAGAAACACTGTGGGTGTGATAAACACAAGAGGAACTGTCCATTATCCATTTTCTTAACTGCTTAAACAGTTTAGGGTCATGGGAAGGAGCTGAATCTTATCCAAGCTATCATGCAGTGAAAGCTGGGCGAGTCCTAAGACAAAAAGAGCAATTAAAAAAAAAAAAAAGAGTAGTCACGTATAAAATTAAGCATCTTTCGCTCATTTTAGTTGCTAGAATAGCTTGGTCACTTTGTCACAAAATCTCAAAAAACATTGATTACACATGGTGACACCAGATCATGCCTGTGTCGGTGTACAGACACCATGGTGATTTGTAATATCTATACAGTGTATACAGTATCTTGTTATCGCAACATGTTTGTTTCTAATCTATCTTCTCTGTTACTTTTAACTGTTGAAAAGACTAAACACATGCATGACTAAACACATTTTCATGGAAAATACCAGAAGACTTAGAACATTTTGAAACACTGTCAGTAATATGTGCTCTAACTTGCTAAAGCAATACGACGGCAACATCACAAAATGAGTCTGTTTGTTCAAAATATAGCGTATTTAAAAGTCTTTATGGAGTGTTTCCTGTTTTAATCAGACTGTCAGGGTCTATTGAAACCATAACAGTACATTGGAAGTGGTCCTGCTATGCTTTAATGCCCCCTTCGCAATTCCTCCTTCCTCCTAAATTCCCAGTGGGCGACATCGTAATTATAGACAAATATGCAGTGTTCATTACTCTGCCGTTATGCCTTAGGCTCATATTTTGTCATTGGCCTATTTATCTATTGAACATGCTGTTTTGATTACAACACCAAGAATTGTTCACAATGAGAGAAAATAACTATGGATCGTCAGGGAAGCTTTATCCCAGAGTGAGAAAAACCAGATGTACCAAATGGGGCGACCTGATATGATGTTGTGCAAATGGACTTTGAAGACTGATACAAAGGAGGCTATTTAAACCAGAGAAACACTTTCTTTTTTGTCTGGCTTTTCATCGAACACTCAAAGGAATTGGTTGAATGTACTGAGGACTTTGAAGTGTGCAAGCCCAGACAGTGGGGAGTGCCGGCCTGGGCCCTTGGGCAATAACTGCAAGAAATGCTTGTTTTATTTTTATTTTTAATGTCCTTTTCTCTCTTTGTCTCTCTCAGATTGGAAAAGACAGGACTCTCACCTATGACCCGTGCTGCGTCGGCTACTTCTCTAAGGGCGAGTATATAGTGATGGGTGGCTCTGATAAACAGGCGTCCCTCTACACAAAAGATGGTGTGCGGCTAGGAACTATTGGAGAGCAGAACTCCTGGGTGTGGACTTGCCGGGTTAAGCCTGACTCCAACTTTGTGGTGGGTCCACAGCTTGTGAAGCCAAATGTCTAGAGAAATTGCTCTCACTGTGACATACACCATTATTTAAGTGTTGTGATAGAAGAACGAGAATAAAATGCAACACGCTCAGAGCTCAGACGTGACATTTAGGGTGACATTTGATCCTCTAACAGAGTGCCTCCTTAACTGCACAGATGCACAAGCCGTTTCATTTTAAAGTAACACTTTCCCTGCTTTTCTTTTCACTGTGTTTAACTAAAAGTGACAGGAGAGATTTGGTTGCTAGCAGATTCTCTCAGTTCTGCCGTGTAGAGGCTTTAACAACAGGAACATTTTCCCACTCTCGCAGTCTGTTTTTAGAAGTGTTAATGGGATGTACTGCTACATTGTTGTCTCTTACCTAGGTTTTGGGCTGCCAGGATGGGACCATCGCCTGCTACCAACTTATCTTCAGTACAGTTCATGGCCTCTACAAGGATCGTTACGCTTACAGAGATAGCATGACTGATGTCATTGTCCAGCACCTCATCACTGAACAAAAAGGTGCGCTTTTGCTCTGGTGTACAGGCTTCTGAGTTTAAGATAGGCTAGCTATTGTGATGCCTCGTCAAAATAATTGTTTGCACATCTTACAGCTTCACAGTGAGATGATCAAGCAAAGCAATGCAGACAGCATTTGAGGAGATAAACTTATGAAATTATGAATAACTTCAGGAGGGATTCATTGTCATTTTCCTGTTGTCATATTATTCAAATTAATCTAATGTAAGGGCAGATGGCCTGCCTTTTTAATGAGTAGATATCGAATGTTTTGGTGAACATCTTGCTATAATAGGATTTTCTATATAAATGAGATGGGAGAGTATTTAATTTCCTCGCACAAACGAGGGAGGAAGATTTGAAGGAAAAAAAAACTGAGGGCAAACTTATTCAACAGGATGCATTGGCTAAGATGATTCAACCTTCCTCACCCGCCTTTCATGACTGCTCTCTCCCATTTATCTCAATTTTTTATTCCCCTCAGTGAGGATCAAGTGTCGTGAGCTCGTGAAGAAGATCGCCATCTATAGAAACCGTCTTGCCATCCAGCTGCCCGAGAAGATCCTCATCTACGAGCTCTATTCAGACGACTCCTCAGACATGCACTACCGCGTCAAGGAGAAAATATGCAGGAAGTTTGAATGCAACTTGCTGGTCGTCTGCTCCCAACATATCATTCTGTGTCAGGTCAGAAGAGATAGAGGTCCGCAGTTTTTTTTTGTAGTGGCAAAATATACAAAAACATTCATTTAAAATTGCTTGCGTCTGCCAGAGCCTGTGTGTATGTGTATGGTCTCCAGTGGGGCTGCTGTTCTTTGTGAATTACACTAATGCACACTTGATTGTGCAAGAGGCTGCAGTGACATTTGAGCGCTATTAATACGATGAAAGCACAGTAAATCAATGTTTAGACATTTACTTCAAGCCCAAACAGTCCAGAAATGGAATGGCTGTTCCCCCAGATGTTTCTGCCTAGTTTGCAAAAGACTCCAGCTGTGCATGTGCTCTGTGCGCTCTGTCTCTCTCCCTTTCTCAACCCTCTTCAAACTGGATAAATTAAGACAGTTGAATCGGGGGGAAGGCACCATAGTCTGTTGAACCAGTGGATGTCTCTTGGGTTTGCTCTCTGCTTCTTGTCTCTGTGTGTCTGACAGTCTGGTAGGGAGGAGGAGCGGCCGTAATGCGGCGGTTATTTCCTTTTAAATCTGTCTGTGTGTGACAGAGGTGCTTCAGATCTCTCTATCAGGCGTACTCATGTTTCGTGCCTAAAAGAACTTTTAGACCATATAAACGGGCTGCGTTCATGTGGTCTGTGCTGTATATGTCACTGTCAAATCAAATCACTGTTAATCTTTATGGCATTGCTTTCTTTAAACACCTTTTGATGCTTAAAAGAGCACTGTGTTTAGGATTTGCGAGACATTTACGAGTATGTTTGAATTGCTTAAAGGATGAGATTAACACACTGTGAAACGATGAAAACAGAAACGTTTGACAATGCTGCACCAGTCAGCGCTCCATTTGTCAAATATAATTGAAGCCTCAGCCTTCTCACTCTGCTCTTCTGCAGGAGAAGAGACTCCAGTGTCTGTCCTTCAACAGTGTGAGGGAAAAGGAATGGGTGATGGAATCTCTAATTCGATACATCAAAGTGATTGGTGGTCCACCAGGCAGAGAGGGCCTACTCGTAGGGTTAAAGAATGGCGCTGTGAGTACTCCAAGAAGATCCATTCTCACACAAAGTAACCACAGAAGTGGGAGTCATGCTCACATGTCAGTGCTCCTGGAATTTGAACATAAAGGAAACTGCTGTCTTAATGAAGAAAACATTTTTTTTTTCGGTATATCCGTTACTGGAGTCAGTTACAACACAACTGATTCTCTATTCTCTATTTGCAGATATTAAAGATATTTGTTGACAACCCGTTTCCCATCACGCTGCTGAAGCTAACAACGTCAGTGCGCTGTCTGGACATGAGCGCCTCCCGCAATAAACTGGCTGTGGTGGATGAGCATAACACTCTCCTCGTCTATGACATCAGGAGTAAAGAGCTACTTTTTCAGGTCAGCAGGCAGTGGAAAGGGCGTGACGAAGGAACCTAGCCTCGCGGGCTTTGAATTGCATTTCAGAGATGCAGTGGAGTGAAATAAAATGGAAACGAGCATGTGTGCTCAATTAGTTGCATTAAATACAGGAACAGGTTTACAATAGCCCAGACTTGTATGTGTTTCACAGTCACCTCTGACCTCATTATTCCTGTGTACTTGCATTTGCTTTCCTTACAGGAGCCTAATGCCAATAGTGTAGCCTGGAACACCCAGTGTGAGGACATGCTGTGCTTCTCTGGGAATGGCTACCTTAATATCAAGGCTAGCAACTTCCCTGTACACCAGCAGAAGATGCAAGGCTTTATGGTTGGCTACAATGGCTCCAAGATATTCTGCCTCCATGTGTATTCCATGTCTGCAGTGGAGGTGCCGCAGGTGGGTATTATCTTGTCAGCCCGCTCTTGTGGTGCTCCGTGTGGTGGCACTGGTCTGTAGCCAAAATGCTTCTGAAATAAAAATGGTCAAAATGTAGTAATTTTGTGTGAAACTGAAACTGATGGTTAAAATTGTTAGATGGCTCTTGCTTTTCATCATATGTTACTAGGTCATTTCTAATAATTCCTAAAGTATTCATCCAGTCTTTGAGGAATTGGGCTCGTATGAATTGGAATTTTATCAAGTGTAAATTCCAATTGTCAAATTTCAAATCTCATTATATTATCTCCGTTTGACCTTTTGACCTCTACCCTTACCCTGTATTGGCCGTTATATTAGTGTTCATAATGCCATAGAGTTACATGCTTTTTAAAGCATATTAAATATTAAAGAAGTAATATTTTTCATTTTCTTCCACAATATGCTGTTAAAAGTACTGTGACTCATCGAAATGCGTACCAGCGAAATGCGTTTAACCTTTGAATTTCCTCTGTTGTTGATCTGCATTATTTCTACATGTCTGCAGAAACACGTGCCACGATCCTGGTCATTTTATCATAAATATGGTAACAAATGATATATATGGATGCAATTTATATCAGTTATCGAAAAAAAAGTGTTTCGTAAAGATGCTTTGTTTCTGTTTATTGATTAGTTTGTGGCTATTCTTTTCCACAAATTTGTATTTATAATGCTTTTAACTGTGATGTTGTTGGCCTGCCAGTCTGCACCCATGTACCAGTACTTGGAGAGGAAGATGTTTAAGGAGGCCTACCAGATTGCCTGCCTGGGTGTGACAGATAGTGACTGGAGGGATTTGGCCACAGAAGCCCTGGAGGGACTTGACTTTGAGACTGCCAAGAAGGTCAGCTCTCTCTCACACACACACACGCACACACACACACACACACACACACACACACACACACACACACACATTGTTTTGATTAAGTAAGGCCGGTCTTACCATCCTTCACAATTTACTACTTCTAGTAAAATGAGCAATAGAAATATACAGTACCCTACTCTTCATCATGTTCACTGCAACCACTTAACGTCAAAATATGGACATTACCCAAGTTAGCTAAATCAAAGGTGAAACCACATCCTTAATCAGTCTGCGATGCTAGTAATGCAAATAAGAACACAAAACAACAGATTCTCAGACACAATTATACTAAATCTTTCCTCTCCACCTTTTCAGGCCTTCATTAGAATCCGAGATCTGCGCTACCTGGAACTAATCAATAGCATTGAGGTAATACTAAGTCCTCAGAGGCTTAATTTGGTTATAATTTTTTTTTTTGTTTTCTGTTTTTTTTTTCCTGGCTAGTGTATATACTGACATCATTAAATAGTGAATCATAATTACTGTCATCATACAATAATGTCAGTAATTGTAAGGCTTTTTACTGGACTAGACTTAAACCTCAAACAAAGGAGGAACTTGTATCCCGACTGACCTTTTCCAGTTGAGTCCGCGCTGACATGCAAGCGCACAGCTAAGCATATGCACAAATCCTTAATGATGTGCTTGCTGAGCAGAGCAGAATCTGTTATAGCTTGGGTGTTTCTGCTTGTTCTTATTTGAAATGTGGAAATGTTCATCTTTGACAGTCTGTTTTTGTCAGTAAAATTATTATATATGGAAAGAAGTGTTTCTTTCATTCAATAAAAATGGTGTTTGTTGTTGCTGTGGCTGATGGCAGAAGAGGTTTGTGAAGATTCAACACCCTTCAGTCTTGTGTAACTCTATGTGTATGCAAAGTCACATGCATAACTGTGTGGGTGTGTGTGTGTGTGTATGCATGCTAATGTATGTGACTGTTAGTCTTAGCACTCAACTCAGTGTTTGTGTTGACTGATTTGTAGGAGAGGAAGAAGCGGGGTGAGAACGACAATGACCTGTTTCTGGCAGACGTCTACGCCTACCAGGGGAAATTCCACGAGGCAGCCAGGCTCTACAAACGTACTGGCCACGAATCCAGAGCGCTGAGCATGTACACTGACCTGCGCATGTTCGACTACGCCAAGGTGATTAAATCACTGACTGAAACACATGCTCTTACATATAAGATATCGTATCGATACAGACAAAAACACCTGCGAATCATTGCATGTTTTCGGGGTTTAGAGCATATGGTTTTCTTCAGCATGTGCAGTTATGCCAAATTGGGGCCCTGCACTGTGTTCAGACAGCCCCCCTTTACTGTCTGTCTTTCATCTCCTCATATATCATCAGAATCTCAACATATATCATCTGATCTGCACACGCATGGCCAACTTTTACGCACATATCCCTGTACGACATGTAGTTACAGTTGGAAGTGGGGCACAAAAAGAGAGAAATAAAGCGAGCGTCTGTTCCTACACGAACACTTTGATGAGGGGGTCAGTTGGAGCCGAGACAAATTCATGCTTTATTATGTTTACATGCGGTGCCCCCACTTTTGATCATCACCATTGCACTCGCATTGCTGGAGCAGATGACACAGCCATGACTCGTTCATGTATATTTGTGCTTGAGTTTGTATCAGATTGTATGTGTGTTTGATGTGGCTGCTGTATATTTATGTGGCTGTGTGGCCATCTGGTCCCTCCGGCTGTTTGTTTTAGGTAGGATGGACACCGGAGGGAAAGGCCTTGTAGCTGCCTGCTGTTTGTGTGACTCGCTTCCTCCTGTCTCACACTTGACCCACATGGTTGTGCCCATCTGAACTGGACTTTTCTTTCTCTCCTTTCAGATTACTGTTAGGAATCTGCTTTTGATGAACTGTTGGACATTACATTGTTGGTTGTTGCCCATCTTAATTCCTAATTATTGAATGTGATGTAAAGTTTGAAACTTTCTCTCTCTTGCTGCAGGAGTTTGTTGGAGTGACAGACCCAAAGAGCTCTCGGATGCTGATGACCAAGCAGGCAGACTGGGCTAAGAGCAGCAAGGAGCCGCGGGCAGCAGCAGAGATGTACCTGTCAGCAGGAGAACATCTCAAAGCTATAGACATTATAGGCGAACACGGCTGGGCAGACATGTAGGTGTCAGTCTCTCTCTTAAACATTTTGAAATCCTGCTGCTCCTGTTTAACTTTCTTTAAAACGACCATTTTTGATATGTGTGTGATTTCGAAATATAATTTAAACTTACCCTAGATCTAGTTCTTCTGCTTCAAAGCTTTACAGAAAGAAAAATAAGTTAATATGCTATAAATGTTCATTACATACATTCTCAGAGCTCTCCATCACCTTACATTCTAGGTTTAGCAAAACTGTTGAGCCACTCAACGTTACTTTTTCTTTTGCTAGAAAATTGGAAATAAATGCATCAATTAAATGAGACGTTAAACAGAAATGGAAATGTAGCTATAAGGCAAAAACAGAGTTTGTACAATTCTAACAAGTATGAAAGTCAATTATTGGCATGATGACTTTTATTCAACACAGCTTGAACTCTGTTAGGCACGCTTTCTTGTAATTTCTTAAAGTAGTCTTCAGGAACAGTTCTCCAAGCTTTTTGAGGGACAATCAAAGCTCGTCTTTGGATGTTGGCATCCTTTTGTTCCATTCTCCGTTCAAGATGATCCCGCACTGCTTCAGTAATCTTGAGGTCCAGGCTCTGAGGAGGCTAATCCATGACTGATAGTCTTCCAATATGTGTTTTTCTCTTCAGGTGCTTTTACTGCATTGGCAGTGTGCTTGGAATTATGGTCATGCTGAAAAGTGAAGTTACTGCATATCATATAATTTCCAGATGGTATTGCATGGTGGATCACAATCTGACTTTTCTGTGCTTGTAATTACATCGGTTTTGACAAGATCCCCAACACCACTGGCTGAAATGCAGCCCCAAACCATGACTGAGCCTCCAACATGTTTTGCAGATGGCTGTAGACACACATTGTTGCTCCTCTCTCCTGACCTCCTCCGTACATACTGACGATGACTTAAACCAAAGATTTCCAATTTGGATTCATCACTCCATAAAACCTGTTGCCACTGACTTTCAGTCCAGTTCTTGTGTAGTTTGGCATACATTGTCTTTTTCTAGATCTTGCCAGGTACATTTCTCAGGTCCAGTTTCAGGTTCTTGCTGAACTTCTTTCTTGTTTTATAAGAACATGCCTTTCAAATACCGTTCATCTACTGTAGTATTTTTTTAGGCCAGCTGCTTCTTCTTTGTCCACTTGTCCAGTATCTTCAAATTTTTTCAAGGATAGGCACACCGTGCTAAGATATGCCAATTTCTTTGTCTAACAGCTCTTTGGAATCACCCTGTTGGAGCATAAATGCTTTTTTTGTTCCTGATGAACTGTGCTATATTTAGTATTTCTTTCATAGATTGAAATAAATAAATGTGGAAGAAATTTAGTATTTTTGCAACAGGCTGCTAGTAACAAAGTGCATAAAGGTACAATTTAACATGGGTTCTTTTTCAATTTGTCTGTTATGTGTAGATGTAGCTCCCGTGAGTTAGATAGCTTTTGTTTTTAATCTAGAATGATTCATGGGTAAATGTTAACTGGCTTAACAGCAACAACAATAAAAAAGCAAAACATTCCTCTGAAAATGGTCAGGCCCAAGGTCTGACTAAAAATGAGTGTTAAAACAGCCATTATCCAAAGAAAACATCAGAAAACCTGGGGATCTATTACTCAAGACCAAAAAGATTACAATAAAGTCTGGGTCCTGAAGAAATCAGTGATGAGTTTTTTTCACAGTGCACAGTACTTGTTTTTTTATTTTTACTTGAGTGCTCTGTCATTAGTGAAATGATGATGGGACAAAATACAATAAAAGAGCAGCATTGTCCATTTAGATGCAGAGACTCCTAATTTGACTTGTTGAAATTTAAGTTGCAGTTTGTGTTTTAATTTAATAGCACAAGGCAGCAATAATAAACGTCCAGCAAATGTCATGAGTCTCAGTCACAGGCCATTAGAGCCAGATATGCGAAGGGGAAGCCATGAGGGCTAAAAATGTTCCCAGAAACAAATATCTTTCCATTAAATGGGACTTACTGTGCTTTTCTTCATCTTCCGTTATATATATTGTTACAATGGCTGGTGCTTATAGTAAACATGGCCAAAGTTAATACTAATAATAATAATAGTAATGAAGTCAGCATATGTACAGGTAATCCCTGTAAGCCAAAAGCTCAGACTTCAAACTGCTTTAACTGCTTATTTTAGGGAGTTTACTGATCTTACATCTGTATGATGTCAGTGAGAACCAGTATCCTTACACGAATGTCTCAGGGAGACGACTCTGATTGTGAGCAGTCCACCCACTTGCTGCTTAAAGAAGGAAGAAATTTGTTTCAAACCATTCATTTCAGACAACTGATGAGCTGTGAGGCGGCACAAATGGCTATTATTAGATAAATAAGGATTATTTTAAACTGTGGATCTTGCAAAGCTACTCTAGTAGAGTCTAAGGATAAAAATATGGAGCTGGAAATGAAATTAAGATTTCTCCTTTAAGGTTCTATCATACAGCCGTTATTGTTAATGTGTGCTGTGTGTCTGTGTTGTTGAAAACCAGGCAAATTGATATCTGGTGAGCATGTCAGAACTCCCTGCTGACTCCATCTGACCTGCTCTCTGCACGCTGTAAGTGTCCTGTGGTGCTACCAGTGGGTCAGTGCAACTGACACTGCTGTTGAACATAGTCCGAGCTCTTTAGCCTGAATCAGATTCAGCTCGTGACCCTGACTGATTCCCATTCTTTCTGGGGTCACGAGCATAGTTTGATACAGCAGGGTTCATCTTCTCCCGCCCTCTTTCTGTGTGCTCATTCCTGTCTTCTCTCACCCAGGCTGATCGACATCGCCCGTAAATTGGACAAGGCTGAACGCGAACCGCTAGCAAAATGTGCACTCCACTTTAAGAGGCTGAAACACCATGGCTATGCCTCAGAGACTTACTCTAAGATGGGGGACTTGAAGGCTCTGGTGCACCTGCATGTAGAAACCCGGCACTGGGAAGAGGTCTGACACACTTACGCACACCTGTTCAGCTTATTATAACTTATATATATAAAGTCCTGACAATCACATAAATATAATGTGAAGCATATAGGGCTGCACTTAATAAACTGCTGCGGCACTTGCACTTTAAGCCACAAAGTACACTGCTCCATATTTGGGGTTTGTTCAATTTTGCAGGGATCCTCAGAAAAGTACACTTTATTTGTCAGAGTAACCACAACTGAAAGCAAACAATAAGATAATATGTCTGCCCGATTTCGTTCTACACTGACAAAGTGAAGCCACACACACTCCAGAGCTAATCATCCAGCTTTGGATTTCTCTGAATCCATGCCCACATGATGATTAGCTAGTGAGAAGCTCAAAACATTACTGCAGTGAAAGAGTATCAGCTTTAAATTCTGTTCTGCTTCCAATCAAATTCCTCCATCAAGGCGGATCATGACAAGAAGAAAATATTGCATTTCTTTAATCCATCTGCAGTCTATAATCGAGTTAAAGGCGTTACAAAGATGCACATTGGCGATTTGCATGTTGAAACACTAGAGCCAAAAACAGAACATCAAATTATGATCACATGCTTCTTGCTGTTATGTCTGTTGAAGTCTTCTTGGAATATTTAATCCTCAGAGAGGGAGAGAGAGAGAAGAAAGAGCAGGGGAGGGAGGCAGAGGTTGACAGAACTACTAGGCTTTATGTGCTTCAAGGGGGCGGGGTGGTGGACACCAAGACGAGCCAGACGGCACCACAGACTGAGTTACAGCATAGGCCATATGGATGCTATTCACTGCTCCCACTCTTCTTTAAAACAAAGTATTTCTTTAAATGAATGGGCTCAAAGGGCTGAAACACACATTTGTTCTCCTTTACTGTATGGTATGACTGCTGTGTGATTCTTGGCTCAGATTTTGCCACAGGACATTGAGCTAATTAGTCACCGTGATAGGCGATATGTGTCCACGAAGCACTACAGCAGCTCTTTACAGTTTATACTGTCATTCGAACAGCACGAGACCTGCAGTTGGAGTTCTAATTGAGTGTGAAATCAATTTAGCTCATGCAATTTTCATTGTTCTCGGCTAATAAATAATGGCGAAGAAGTATTTGGACTTAAGGTAACATGTTTGGAAAATGTGCGGTAAGTGGAGTAGAGTCATAAATAGCCAGGCGAGTCCAGCGTTATTCTCTATATGTGGGACTAAAAACACAAGTCAGGCGGTCACAAGCATATAATGCTTCTTCTGTCTTCTGTCTTCTGTCTCAGGCCTTCTCACTGGTGGAGAAACATCCGCAGTTCAAAAACGACGTCTTTGTGCCGTACGCCCAGTGGCTGGCTGAAAATGACCGTTTCGAGGAGGCTCAAAAGGGTGAGCTTTTACATCACCAGCAGGGTTTCACTTTTGCTTTTAGTAAGCCAGTGGGAGAGGGGCGACTTATGTCACAGTTTCTTCTACAATGCATGTTTCTGCTTGTGTTTACATATGGAAGTAATAAGGCCAGCTCCAAAACTGAAATGTCTCACTACTTCCTTGAGATTCTCTATATCCACTGTAAAACATGATCCTCTTTGCTCAAGCATAGCAGGACAGAGCTGGGCTGCCTGTTAACTGAATGACATGCTTCCATGCCTCTAATCACCAGTACTACAAGCGGCTCTGATGATGATTACCAACTGTAACCATAGTTATAATCAGCTCATAGATTTATAATTATGATCTCAGCAGGCATATTTCCTCTTCTACATAATCTTCCTCTGCCTGTCTCCACATGGAGTGCATGACTGAGCAGGTCTGGATGTACTGAAACTTGCCTGTGGTCATGTGTTTTGCTGATTGTGTGTATTTTAGTTCAGTATTGTGTTACTAATGATTGTAATGTGTCAAATTCTGGCCTGCCTCCTGTCCACTGCACTGGGACTTCTCAATAAATAACATTTCAAGAAATGATTAATTCTGCTTAACTCAGGTGAATTTGTTTGTTATATATTCTGGAGGTTTAGCTGGAGCTCACTTGGTACCAAAATCAGGTTCTGATTAGTACTCCCAGGGGTTCAACAAGATTTTGGAGTACATCGTACCTAAAGCATGTCCTATTTCTTAAATTTGAAGTTGTCTTTTATTGCCAGACACGCTTCTCAGTATGTCCCCAAAAGATAATGTTGTTATCTTTATTTTGCTAACAGCACAATGTAAGCTGTAATTGTCTGCATGGGAGCTCTGGCTAAAAGATTCTGACAATTGCTGCTGTGCTCTGCAACCTTGTCAGCTTGGTTTTTGTGTTTCTGTAAGGGGGAGGGGGAGGAGTGTGCGCCCATTACTAACAGTAACCATCAGCGTCTGAATGTGGTTTTTATTCAGTTAGACTGATGAATGTTTGCCATAATACAGCCTGACCCCTGCTGTGGTTGCAGGGGCAGGGTCATTACTGAGGTCGACTCCCTAAAGCTGTTTCTAATTACCCTCTGATTGGAACATGAAGGATAGTGGTCATGTTTATTACGGCTTTAAAGTCAAAATGTTTTGGCGTTTCATATTAAGAAGCTGCCGTCCTGCTTGGAAAGGACTTGTACTAGTTGTTACGTGGGGTTTTTTTGTGTTTTTTTTTTAAATGGGATGGCACTTCTTGTTAAATACTCTAGGTAATATGTAAATGTGTATGTCCCATAATGTACTTGCACTTCTTTTTTCTTGGCTGTAATAACGTTATTTAATTCTATAGAATGTAGTTTCATCAGATTAGTAGGAAAATTACAGACATTTTTATACATACTCCCATTTTCAGAGGTGTGAAAGTAATTGGTTGAACACTTTTTGGACTCCATGACTGCCTATAAAACAAAAATGTAAAAAATATATATAAATTTGCAGCATGGTGGTTAGCACTGTTGCCTCACAGCAAGAAGGTCCTGAGTTTAATTTCACCATCAGGCCGGGTTCTTTCTGTGTGGAGTTTACATGTTCTCCCCATGTTTGGGTGGGTTCTCTGCGGGTACTCTGGCTTTCTCCCACAGTCCAAAGACATGTCGTTAGTGGGGTTAGGTTAATTGGTAACTCTAAATTGCCCATAGGTGTGAATGAGTGCGAATGGTTGTCTGTGTGTATGTGTTAGACAGACTGGCGACCTGTCCAGGTGTACCCTGCCTCTCGCTCTAGACAGATGGGATAGGCTCCGGTCCCCCCGCGACCCTGAAAAGGATAAGCGGAAGAGAATGGATGGATGGAACTATATAAATGCCCAAAAGTTAATTCTGTTCATGTGGATGTAGCGTTTTCAGTGGGAGAAACATTTTGTCACTCATCCAAAAAACATATAAATGGTTTTCAATCTTAAACAGGCAATAAAAGATTTTTATTAAAGCTGAAAGTTTGCGCTCCAGTCACATCTTGATGGACGTTAGCAAGTGCTGTGTTTCCTCCCTTGAGATGCTCTGATAGGCTTTTACTCCAGACACCTTCAGTTGGTGCTCGTTTCTTCAGTTTTGTCTTCAGTAAAAGAAAAACATTTTCTCTTGGGAGATCAGGTGACTGTTGGGCCATTCCCGTTCTCACATGCCATTTGGAAACTCTTGGGTTGCTTTTGCAGTATGATTTGGGTCATTATCCATTTGCACTCTGAAGTGATGTCAGATTAGTTTTTCAACATTTGGCTGAATGTGAGCAGAGTTTATAGTCCTGTACACTTAAGCAGTCACATCATCAATAAACACTAGTGACCCAGTTCCACTGACAGCCATACATGCCCATGCCATAACACTGCTTCTTGTTCCTGAGTGTAACCAGTGGTTTGCAGCTTGTTGTAAACCCTCTGTATTTACAGTCACAAAGGCGTCTCTTGATTGTAGACTTTGAAAATGATACGCCCACCTCCTCGAGAGTGTTCTTGACTTAGTTAGATGTTGTGAAGTTGTTTTTCTTAATCATGTAAATAATTCTGTCAACATGCACTTTCCTTCTGTGGTCTTTCAGGCGTTTTTGGTGTTGCTGAACTGGTCAGTGAAGTCATTCGTGCTGAAAATGAACCAGATTATTGATTTGGCCACTCCTAACATTGTTGCTATCGCTTTCTATGACGGGTTTATTTTCTTTTTTACAACCTAATGATGGCTTCTCTCACTTGCATCGGCATCTTTTTGAAACTCATAAGCTGCGAAATGAAAGCGTCACACTTGGAGTCAATCCAGATCTTTTATCAGCTTATTTTGTCCTGGAATAACAAGGGAAATGTCTCACCTCGCTGTGAAACTGCAATTCATTTTGACCCTCTGAAAATGGTTGAATATGTATAAAAATGGGTTTTACTCTTAAACAGGTAACACAATGTTTTTATTAAAGCTGAAATTTTGCACTTCAGTCACATCTTGATTGTTTGATTTAAATCTACTGCGGTGGTGTCCACAGGCTCAATTACAAAAAGTGTGTCATTGTCTAAATGGACTTAATTGCATGTGTCCCCAAACATAAAATAACAATTATGCTTTAAATTGTTTCTGTAAATTCAGCATTACCTCAAGAGCAGCCAGTCTGTATGTCACCACTTTTCTGCTTTTATTTTTCAGCATTTCACAAGGCTGGACTTCAGAATGAGGCCGTGAAAGTCTTGGAGCAGCTTACCCAGAATGCAGTAGTGGAGAACAGGTTCAATGATGCAGGGTACTATTACTGGATGCTGTCTATGCAGTGTCTGGATATTGCCAAAGGTAAGATGTACAGGTATCTTGAGAGCAACCAGCCATAACTCATTTTTACTGTAATGCTTAATGCATTTTTTTTCTTTTAACCATTGTCTGTCTGAATCAGAAAGTGAAGAACAGAGGGGAGAAATGCTGAAGAAGTTTGAACGTTTTCAGCATCTCGCTGAGCTCTACCACGTGTATCGCTCAATCCAGCGATACACGGTAAGAATACGATACACCTTAAGCCTTCATTTTGCATAGACGTAAGCAGAAAACCGTGAATCGGTGTTTAAGTAACAAGGAAGACATTTTTTTTTTTAGCTGTGCGTACTTGGAAACAATACCTACTATGTAGTTAGCGAGGTAGTCTAGGTACAAAGTTCCTTCTGCATTTTCTCACTTTTCTAACAGTCCACTGTGATTTCTGCCTACGTTTGAATCAACTTTTATACTCAAATTCATCCAGACTGCTGTGTATTTGACAAAATTAGGTCTGGCTCTGCAAGATTATGTCAGTCCAAGAGTGTCAGGGTTTAAAGAGAAATTAAAATATTCATAGAGGGTGTTGGGTAGAGGGACAAAAAAGAGAATTAAAGGCAGTCAGGTTGCAGTTTATTGAAGGGAAATATCAGCTTGAAGGAACCTCCATTATTAGATTCTTGAAACCTCCCTGACCTCTATTACCATCAGTCCTCTTCTCCAAGCCTGCAGCTCCAACTTACTTTCAAACAAGCAGTTCTTGCTTATGAGCCCTGTATGGGTGACCTGGCCTGTGTCAGCGTTCTCAGTTTGTTGTTTCAGCTTTTTGCTCTGCTATGGTCACACCCCTGCAACAGAGAGGCATCGCTGTGATCCAGGCCAGAGCAGGAAACCTCTATATCTCATTTTAACTCTCCCAGACAGGCACTATAGATTTGAACTATCAACTATAGGGATAAAGGGCTGTTGGTGATTTTTTTTTTAAGAAAATGCATCTTTTCCTTCAGGGTACTTTGAGAAGGAATGAGGCACTTTTAAGGGTTAGGCTGCTTTTAGATCAGGTTAAAAGATGAAGGGAAAAAAAAGTTGGAAATGGAGCTTTTAAAACTTTCATCTGAGATTTCTAACACTTTGTGACCCCTTAAACTTACATGTGTATATTTTTAACTGTCTTTATCTGTAGGATGAGCCCTTCAGTTCTCACATGCCAGACACGCTCTTCAACATCTGCAGATTCCTCCTGAACAACCTCACAAAGGACATGCCACCAGGCATCTCTAAAGTGTATCCTAACATTTCAGAAAATGGACTTAACGTAGTGTTAGATCTCAGCAAATATTTTGAAAATCGAGCATTATGGGGGCCTCTTAATGTGGAAAACTCTCTGCGACAAATACATACCATTCTAAAATCACGACTGGCAGAGATAGTGAAGATAGAGCGGTGGAAAATAGATAGACGTAGGGAGAAATCAGGAGAGTTGGCGCCACTCCGGAAACCAAAGTGCTGCTGAGAGAAAGAAAAGGGGTGTTGATGGGGAGGAGGAGCCGATGCCAGCAAGAAACACATTTTCTGTTATCTAAACAAGTGCTTTGATTGCTGAACTTTGCGCAAAAGTGTGCATACAAAAACACACTGAACAGTACGTTTTAATTTGAACACATACACGGTCGCGTACACCCACAGCCACATAGGCAAATCCATGTAGGCACACATCGGACTGGAATGAGGAAGGAAAGCACAGCCTTGGAAGAGGAAATCAGGCCGAGCAGCTGCAATCCTCTGTGGCCAAGCTGAAATGTTCCAAAAACTTTGAACTTAGATTTATAGTCTCAGCAAATTGCATTCAAGTTGGTTCAACACTTAAAACACTGCACGCACACACACAAAATTGCACTTAAAGAGCTCCACAATAGGACGTGCACTGATCAAGAGTCACAAAACTGGGTGTGTAGGAGGAGAATCGAGAGCGGCGGGGTAGAGAGGCAAGGACAGAAACGATGTTGAGTTTTAGGTGATGGAGAAGTGCCTTTGTAGTGCTGTTGCAGCTGCAACTCATTGACCTCTGGTTGCCACTCTCAGAGCTCCTCTAGTAACAATATGTTTCTGTACAAATACAAATAAGCAACTCTTCCTCAATTAAAACACAAAAACCCCTACAAACAAACTAATTTATTACTTTCTGGGCATGCAGTCAGTGTTGCTGGCTTAGCGCAGCTGATGTTCTGCTAATGTAACACAAGTATAAATACGCCCACAATATTTGGAATAAGATATCTACAAAGCAGTAATTCTGTGCCAAATCTTCCCCAGGTTTATTTTTCCTTGACCTGATTATAGAAACACTTTATATGCGCTGGCCAAGCAGAGCCGACAGCTTGGTGCATATAAGCTTGCAAGGTATGCATACGAGAAGCTGCAGGAGCTGCACATTCCCTCACGCTTCCAAGAGTCTACAGAGCTGGGCAGCCTCACCATTCGTTCCAAACCTTTCCACGACAAAGAGGTGTGTGTGTATGTGACGTTTTTGAAATTTTAGAGCTGTGACCTTTATCATATTGGTTAAAACCACCTGTGTTTGCTGCAGGATCTGATTGAGGGCATGATGTGCTACCGCTGCTCCACCAACAACCCCCTGCTGAACAACCACGGGAGTGTGTGCATTAACTGCAGGCAGCCTTTCATCTACTGCGCATCGTCATATGGTCACTGACACTCATACACACCGTGCGCAGTATATGCCACCAAGGAATCTGCTTGTTTTTATGTTATTTTTTTAAATGTCGCATGCTATTTTGTACAGATGTGCTGCCGCTGGTCCAGTTCTACCTGGAGGAAGACATCTCTGATGAGGATGCTCTGTCTCTTATTGATCTAGAAGTTCCTCACACAGATCAGAGGGCTGCACGATGGCAGGATATAGACAATGGTGGTATCCTTTGCTCATCAGTGATATGTTGATATATAGAAAAACAAGGGTTATTAATGTGTTATAAAAGAACTACCGCGCCTTTACTGTGCCGCGAGTCTGTATTCCTGCTGTAACACAGTGCACATCACCTCAAAATGAAGCACGTGGCTCTCCTCTGCCTTGTGACAGTTCTAAGAAGCTGTTTAGTCTGCGCTGGCCTTGATTCTGTACTTGTGGGTAAGCTGTCAGAACTAAGTCATCTTAGCTCTCGAGCTAATAGGGTTACTGAGGCTCTCCTGTCTCATCTTAATGACACTAACCCTCTGAGAGCCGTAGCCACAGCCCTAGTGCAGGGATTAACCTGCATTAGCCAGCAGACACTCAAGGGCACTGAGGTATGCTGTGTTCTTCCAGAGCCGTGAAGTGACTGACAGCCACAGCTAATTTTGAACACTTTGCCTCTTAGAAAAGTCTCTCGGGGATAATTTTCTAAGGGGTTTTCCTGCTCTGCAAACATAATTACTGAAGACATATACGACAAGTAAACAAAATGTGTGAAATGTGTGCATTACCTTGGTTATATGTTCTCAAATAAACACAATAAGATCTCCAATCTTTGAGGATGGATGAGGGTTTGGACGATGAAGAGGAAGATCCATTTACAGCCAAAATGAGCTTTGAGGTAATAAGAAAAAGGACAAAATAGATGAGGTGATTAATATTCTGCCAAATGGGCAAGCCAGCTGGACAGGGTGAAAGGACGGAGTCCATAATGGTTCATTTTTGTGTATAAACAGCAGGGGGGCTCAAACTTTGTCCCAGTCAAGGTGAGTCGTTCTGTGCTGCGCGCCATGAGCAGGAGGGACGTGCTGATCAAACGCTGGCCCAGGCCGCTCAAATGGGAATACTTCCGCTCCCTGCTGCCTGAAGTCAGCATTACCATGTGTCCTACCTGCTTCAAGGTACGGCGTTTATAATGCATTCAGCTAGCAGAACCCAGTGTTAACCACCTGGTCTCCTCTTTGACGAACAAAGTTTTTGAATTATTTCTTTATTTTCCTGTCAAGTTGCTCACACTCACACATTGTGTTTATTGCAGATGTTTCACAGTGAAGATTATGAGCTCCTGGTGCTTCAGCATAACTGCTGCCCATACTGTCGGAGGCCCATCGACGAACCAAACTGACGGTGAACTGAAAGTGGAGCACCTAATTTAAACATTTTTGTCTTCTGATTAGATTTTCTTTAAAACTGTGCAGTACGTTTGGCGTGTGTATATTATAGGAGCAGCTCTTTGTTATCCAAGGTTGAATGGCTGAAGTAATACCTAGTGTTTGTGTGTCGGTCATTACAGAGTGTAAGAAAAGTGCACCATCAGCCAATAAAGCCACTGGATTATTAGGATCAGATTACCCCGGGCCAGTCAGTGATGACATCATTCACTCTATAAGTGTACAGTGTAAAGATATAAATAGAAAACTTTTTTTTGATATAATAAAAAACATATTTGTTGTGCAGAGAATTTTCCTATTCACAATAATGAGATAATATTCTACCATTGAGTCTACAGCTTTATGCACTACAGCTGCACTGTACGTTTCATAACAATACAAGATCATTTGTTGTTAAGTCACAAGAAATTGATTTTTATATGCTTGCAAATATCCTTTCAATAAATTGTATATTGGCAATTTGTAAAACTGCGAGTTTTCTTAATCCTTCAAAGACAATAACTGCCCCTCTTGATTTGTGTTTGTGTCTCTCAGATTCTAATTGCAGTTCACTCAAGGCTATGACTTGAGCTCTGCATTATGCATTGGTTAGGGATTAGGCTTTTACAGATGCAAATAAGTTGGACCGCTCAAGAAATTTCATTTATAGTTGGTCTACTCTGCACGGTTCAGATCACAGACAGTTAGTTTCCTTCCCTTTCCCTCCTACTCTCTCATCTCATTCTGATGCAGCACTGATGCGCATGACAGTAATGATGGGGTTTGGATAACCATGGCTGTTACCTCTCACCTTGAAATTGCTTAACATACTGCATATCTATTTCTGGAGTTTTCTCCTTTGTGTGTGTGTCTGTGTGTGCGTCTGTGAGAGAGAGGGGGACTCTCACATTGTGCGTCTTAATTCCATCTCTCCTAACACTTCACTCTTTGCAAGTCCCTAATCCGACTAGCCTGTTTAAAAGGTGCCGCACCTCCTCAGGGGGCTGCAGAGAACACCTTACTTCTACAAGAGCCGTTCCACCGTCCATCCTTTCTCCCTCATTTCCACTTCAACTACACCAAAAGACTCCCTCATAGTAGTTTATTCTAAAAAGAGAGAGAGAGGCACAGACTGTTTCATCCACTTTTAAGGTCTCAGAAGAAGAAAAGGCATCAACACCCGCAGCCATGAATGGCACAGAAGGACCCAACTTCTATGTACCCATGTCTAACAAGACTGGGGTGGTGCGCAGCCCATTTGAGTACCCTCAGTACTACCTGGCTGAGCCCTGGAAGTACTCTCTTCTTGCAGCGTACATGCTGTTCCTCATCATTTCTTCCTTCCCCATTAACTTTCTCACCCTCTACGTCACTGTCAAGCACAAAAAGCTGAGGACCCCGCTGAACTACGTTCTGCTCAACCTGGCGGTGGCCGACCTCTTTATGGTAGTTGGGGGCTTCACGGTCACTCTCTACACGGCCCTGCATGGATATTTCGTCTTAGGTGTCAGCGGCTGCAATATTGAAGGATTCTTTGCCACATTAGGAGGTAAGAGTCAGAATTGTGTAAACTGTGTTTTCTGTGTGGATTTAGAACAAAACAAGTCACACTTTAACTTTGATATTGTTTTTGGCTCACTCTCATAGGTTTGAATGTGTTAAGCCATTCATTTTCGTAGGAAATTAGTTTGTCTAATACTTAAACTTGAATCTAAGCTTTTATTATTTCATGTTTAATGTCAGTAGAGATTACAAACATGCTTTCTTTCATGTTTTAGGAGAGATTGCTCTCTGGTCTCTGGTGGTTTTGGCTATTGAGCGCTATATTGTGGTCTGTAAGCCGATGACCAACTTCCGCTTTGGAGAAAAACATGCCATGGCCGGCCTGGGTTTCACATGGGTCATGGCCCTGACCTGTGCTGCTCCCCCTCTCTTTGGATGGTCCCGGTACAGTTAGTTTCTGTGTCTACACTCTGTTTGATTAATATTCTGAGGACCATTTTCCCAGTAAAGCAGTTTTATAGTTATGTTTTTTAAAACCTGCAAAGTAGTGTAAATCACACATGCGGCACAAATACTCTGTGTAATGGTGCTGGCGGAAGTCTTTGAGTTATTGTGTGTTGTGCAGGTATATCCCAGAGGGAATGCAGTGTTCCTGTGGGATTGACTACTACACTCCCAAGCCTGAGATCAACAACACCTCGTTCGTCATCTATATGTTTGTCCTCCACTTCTGTATCCCCCTGTTCATCATCTTCTTCTGCTACACTAGCCTCCTCTGCACTGTGCGAGCGGTAGGAATACCACTGCCAAAGCAATATTAATAACAAAGACTTGATATATTGTTTAGCCCTGTAGAAAAATTCCACTTTATTATGTTTTTGGATTCTTTTTTTTCACCTTGCTCCCTTTCACAAGGGGTACTGCACATCACAGAGTCTCTGGAGATGTAAGGGATTTAGGGGCTCAAGGACACTTCAGGAGGGCAGATCCCTGCCAACATGGCAGCTTACACCCAGGTCCTTTGGCTAAAGGGCAGTCTGCCTGCTCACTGTGTCGTCCTGATGCCTTTATTAATAATAGAATAAGAGCATTTATAATGTATAAGTGATTATACACAATTATAATGCAGATTTTCATTTAAATTGGCTATAATCAGCATTCTTTAGTAAGTCTGTCAAATGGCAGTTTAAACATGTGGAAACAGATTAAAATAGGTTGCTTATAACCTACAGAGATTTTTTTTATCTGAATCTGCAGCTCCTCCCAGCTTTGGGGAGATTCAGAGGGAGTTTCAGGGAGACTGTTTTTGGCTGCGTGACCCAGCTTTAATGATCTGGTACACTCTTACTGCTCTAATAGCTTCTCATGTGTGTCTTTTTGATAAGGATACACCAACTGCAAAATACTAGGCAAAAATTTAATATAATACTTTGGCTGACAGCTTATACCAAGTTTACATTATGATAGTTTATTGCACTGATTGGCCTACTGCAGTCAACACAATGTCAATTTTGTGTCAATATATCAACGTTTTTAGCAAAAAAAACCCCTGCATCACCTGCTCTGCACCAAACACTACAAATACACTTTATTTGTCATTAGCTGGTAAACAAAAAGGAGAATCAAGCATCTAAAGGGGAAGATAGGTATAGCTAGTGTAGTGAGAGACAGTCTCTCCTAAAATCTAATCATTCAACATTGGTGTGAAATATGAGCAGGTCTTTACGTATGTTAAATTACATTAGCCTGGTGTGAGCCTGAGGTAAGTTTTCATGCCTAAAATAAGTCATTGTTTGTATTTTTGAAACTATCTTACAGCACACAAAGTTAAAGATAAATTTAAAACCATTACGATTTCTCCATTGAAACGTACAGCTCAAGCACGTGCTGCTTGTAGCTAGTACAGACCTAAAATAAACGCTGATAATGGACTTACGTTCTGCTCAGCACCAAACAGTACAAATACAATAAATCAAATGCATTACAATGCTAATGCCTAGCTAACTCTTAACCTCTATACTAGCTATGCCAAAAAGTCTTGTTCTGAATAACGTATTCAACCTTTGCTGCCCCCATGTGGACAAAAACATTAGTGCACGTTCACAAGTGACAGGCATGAATTCTCATCTGTTTTTGGAGAGGGTAATTGTCTCATGTTAGTGAGAGATCGGTAGAGCTAAGTCAAAACTTTAAGTTCAAAATTTGAATTTCTGAAATAATGCTGCAAAATTCTGACTTACTTAAGGCAGGGAAAAAATGCTTCAGTGGTGGAAACGGGCTTCCATAGGATAATGCGTTTGTTTTTTCCACAACATAAAAAACACAACTAAATAAACAGTGTTAGTCATCTCGGTGGTCTAATCAGTTTTGTTCAGCAGTCGTGATGGGCTCAAGCCTTTTGTTTACATTCGGATTAGAGGTTTAAGTTAACCTGAATCTGTCTGTCAGGCTGCAGCTCAGCAGCAGGAGTCTGAAACCACCCAGAGGGCAGAGAAAGAAGTGACTCGCATGGTCATTGTCATGGTGATCTCCTTTTTGGTATGCTGGGTGCCCTATGCCAGCGTGGCTTGGTACATCTTTGCCAATCAGGGAACTGAGTTTGGGCCAGTATTCATGACTGCTCCCGCCTTCTTCGCCAAGAGTGCCGCTCTGTACAATCCAGTCATCTACATCCTGCTAAACAGACAGGTATGACGAACAAGAGTATTTTCATCAACTCATTTTCACTTTGACACAGTTTTTGCAGGAAATTGTGTGGGCTTCATGTGCCTGATAGCTGTGGTTACTTTTCAGAGAAGCGTTTTACATTGTAAATTTTGGCTGATACAGTAACAAATTTCCTGTTCCGAGCAGTTGGGGTTGTGTTTTTTTTTTCAGATGTGTGTGATTCTACCAGATTTGCCCATTTTCAAATGATTTGGTTTAATTATCTAGTAGTGTTTCCATTTCTTTATCCTTCATTTCAGCGCTCACTTCAGACTAACAAATCGTTAACTTGGAAACTACAGGGATACACTAATGTATTCTCTACTTTGACTAGTAAATCTGAATTTAAGAAGATTTCTCTAATAGTTAATTCGTTTTTTCTAATTAATTATGGCCAAAAATAAAAAATAAAGTAAAATAAAAAAATTTCAAATGAGCAGATAATGACCTGTAATTGTCTTTTCTTTCATTTTTAACCTTTATTTCATAAATTAAGCCATAAGTTCTGTGTTTATAGGTTTCTTTGATTTAAGCATTTCTGTCATATAAAGGCTGAGATGTATTGTCGCCCCTGTTGTTGCATAAATTGCACTTTTTTTTTTCTTTTGAACTCTCAATGATTAAATTTGTAGTTACACTTAAATTTAAATGATTTACACTTAAACAGTTTGCAGGTGTCTTTTTATAGGCAATAGTTTTTCTGATCTGGCTCACTAAAAATCAAATTGAGCTGTATGTGGCCTTGCGATGTAAAATGAGTTTGACAACCCGTGAAGGCGTCATAACTCTGATTGTGATTTGTTTTTGTGCCCTCCAGTTCAGAAACTGCATGATCACCACGGTGTGCTGTGGAAAGAACCCATTTGGAGAAGATGAGGGCGCCGTCTCCAAAACTCAGACTTCATCCGTCTCTTCAAGCCAGGTGGCCCCCGCTTGACCTGTGCTCCCTTTCTCACCCTCTTCTGTCCCATCTGTGCCTGCCTCAGATGGGGACCCACCACCGCCAAGCAGCACTACCTTCAATCAGCCAATCCTCTTGACTTACCTCTCCCTTTGTCTTCTCTGCAGTGTTGCCACTGCACCTTCAAGCGGGACTGACGCATTTAAAAACCAGCATGTGTGTTTTTAATCCATTTAATTATGGAGGGTTCAGCTGGTCTCACAGATTTTAACCTGGCATCCAAAGGGGTGACCACTTGGTGGTCATCCAACTGAGCACCATATGAGCTCTCCACTTTCCAAAAACACACAAAATGGGTAAAAATCCAACTGTAAGTAATTATCACAGCTAATTATGTATCCAAAAACGTGCTTTAAACAGTCAATTATATGAGTGGAATTACTCTGTTTAGATAATCAGATGACTTTTTAAGCTCTACTTTTGTCTCTCTAACTTTATTCTAGTTGCCGTGTTGATCAAGCTGAGAAGGTTAGCTTCTTGGTATTGTCTGAGATGATTAGTGTAAAGAAAAATGGACCTCCTGCAAGAGTCTGTACATGTGTGAGTTGGATGTTTATGTATGCGAATGTCAGAATGCTAGTGTGTGAATTAAGGTGAAAAAGGAATATTACTGTAATGGCTAGGATTTGTGGCAGTTGTTCTGTGTCCTGCAATAAAAACAAAGCTAAATATCTGCATGACCCCCCCTGCCCCTTACTCGTTTTCTTCATGAGAACATTTACAAGGATTTCTGAGAAGTTCCAGATGCTAGCTTGTGGGCTTTTAGGTGGCAGGCCAAATCATAATGGTTTTCAAATGTTAAAATTCACTGTGGCGCTGTAATGCATTTAGAAGTGAACCACTCTGAGAATTAGTATAATAAATGCCATTACTAGACACTTTAAAATCCTAAATACTGTAATTTATTTCACAAACTCTGACAAGTCATTTGGCATCACAAATACAGTCTCTCCTCTGATTATATTGAGCTCACTTTTTTTTTTCTTAAATGTAAATTTCCCTCTTTTAAATTTGATCAGAATCCAACATGATTACCATTCATTGACAAGCACACAGATCAACACTTATATACTGATGCAGCTCTTCCCAGTGAACTACATTACATTTGATTTCATAAATTTCAGTCATTTATATTCTTCGCCCCACTCCTCCGCAACCCGTCATCAACCTGCGAAGCACATTGGGACATATTGTTGAAAGCACCAATGAAAGTCCAACGCCCATCTTCACCGATCACACCTGAGAACGTTGCAGGCTTTAGGAGATGAGAGGAGTTTATCACGGTCCTACTAATCCTGATGAACAGGCCACTTGAAAGCATTATAACACATCTATAAATATTGCTATGGACATTATATTACAGTACAGTGCATCATTGGCTCGTTCCCTTCAGAAAAGGGTTCAGTGCGTTAAGGTTGCCACCAGGGCGAACTGTAGGTCCCAGTAACTGTAAAGACATCCCAAAAAGCCCCATCTCTGAGCTCCCACACATTCCCTCTAAAGCGTAGTAGAGTCCAGTCGGAACTGCGTCTGTTTCATGGATTAATATTTGGGAGAATTTCTTGGCATCCCCACGAGAAAGGAGGGACACTTTGCAAATGTATGATGCTTAACAGGCAGGTTTGAATCCTTTGCTCTGCCGCTTTTCATCCTGGTAACAGTTTGCTTGAAGAATAATAACACTTAAGACGGATAGCTCCTGTGACCGACATTCCCAAGTAACCATGTAAGTGGGAGAAAGGCAGCTGGCAGCAGGAGGAAGAGATTGTGAGCAGAAGATATTGGCAGGTTCAGGCTTCACTGCAGCACTCATAGATGTTGTCCTCTACAAGGGCAATGACCTGCTCAAACTTGTGGTGCAGCTGAGTGCGACGTGCAGTGGGGTTCGACTCCAGAGCGTTCACCACCTGACCGAGGGAGATAGAAAAGAAACACACAACAAAGGAGACTTTCAGTGGCTGTCGAGCATTCATGCATCTATCTATCTGGAGAGATTTAGAGAACCAGCCAGACATAGAAAGTCGAACAAGTGAAAGGGAGAGGCAGCAGAGGAACAAGTGAAGTACTTCAGCCTCTTCTGCTGCCTTCATGCATGCCTCCACACCACAAAAGCGTTCGCTCTTCACATATTTACAAAACCCACATCTGCTCTGTTTTTCATGCCCAATAGTTGTCACCGTGTCAGTGGGATTTATGGGCTCTTAGCGGCAGTGTGCTACCAGGCAGAGCGAACTGAGCTGGGGCGAGAGAATAGGCAATCAGGGGCCATTCAAAGAGCTCCCTGAATCAGAGTCTAAGCCCATGGCCCACGTCAGTACAGTAGCTTGACAGAGGAAAGCAGCTAAACGGTATTATCATGAGGGTGCTCCATTAAAGCACAGTCACCACTGACTAAGCCTCTCTAGAGAATAGTCACGGCAGCAAGGAAACATGGGGGAGTACAGCAGGGGCTTGAACAGGGCTAGTTCAACGCGACGCATGAGATACGAAGCGGCACCTTAACAGTCATTAAGCAGATGGGGTTGTGATTAAAGAGAAGGTAAACAGCACGCTGTTTGCTTAAAGTGAAAGGTATCCGTGGGCTGGAAACAAAGGATTGGACAGACTGAATAGCGGCTGCTGCTAAGAAGATATTCCACACGGAGTATTTTCCCCGCTTAAAACATTTAACACCAGAAAAAAATCCAACAAAATACTGCAGGTTTTCAACTAAGGCATTACGCGACAGGTTGTGAGGGTGTCTACAGTATGTTACATCTGTCAGCGTGGCTGCGATCTTCCCTACTGATGCGTCACGCTCCGATATCCATCTGTGAAACTTAATACAGCAAGTGGGCTCAACTGAGATGTTTCATCTGCCAAATAGGGGCTGTTGTTTCAACAGTTAAACAAATCTAATCCAAATACGAGATCACAAACACAGAACTGTGAATATCTCTTACCTGGTTTCTGTATCTCTTGGCATATTTGTAGATTTCTGTCAAGGCCAGGTTGGTGTTGAATTCATTTCTGTATTTCTGCCGGAGCGATATCAACATGTTTGATTACATTTTTAAAAAAATAAGAACGAGCCTGTGATTGCAGGCTTTTGTGAAACTAAATAACTCACACACAGGAACTTTTGGAATCTTTCACTTACTCGTGACTCTTCAGCCAGGTGAGCATTCATCTCCTGCTCGCTGAGGGGTGGCATGTCTTGTATCTGCTGGTAATAGCATTGCACTCTCTTCTTATACTCTGGGATCTCCTTGGCATACAGCAGCTTGTTGGTAGGCGAGTCCTGGAAACAAATGGCAGCTTTTAGTCAGCGTACTCAGACATTAAGAACACCTTGCAAATCCAGAGGTGTGAAATAAAAACAGCTTTGACCTTAAAGCTATGCCGCCATTTTAGCCTGCTTTAGATTTCCAGACTACTACATTTGTCTTTCTTAGTCTCACTACATTTACCCAAAGTTATGGTTGCTACATACTCTGAAATCTGCATCATTATACATTTCACCTTTTAACTGTGCTGCTCTCGTGCTAATCTAGCAGTAATAAAGCTTTGACAAGAGCTGAACAAAGACAATGTGCTCACTCACAGTCTGCCCTTATTATTTTATGGGTAAACGCCTGCTATTTCCTGCTGATCCATTTTTTCGAGTCTGCTTTCCCCTGCTGTCAAATTCCCTACATTTAAGTTGTGATACCGCCATTCTTGGCCAATGAGGTTTCTGCACAAGCCCATCATTTTCTGGCTGCTCGGCTTTAAATGCCATTTCAATCCAGTGTTTCTGACTTTTCATACCTCCTGCTGTGCAACCCACCTCCCCCTCATCCATGGAGACAGAAGTGAAACTTTACATCAACCACCCGCTGGGCCCTACTGCATCACCGTCAGCATCTGAACTCTGGGATCTTGATGTGGGCCTACGCTTAATTACGATGCTTCTCATTGATGAACAAGTCACAAAAAATGTAACCTCTGTTAAAACCTGATTAAATATTTTTTTATATGCTTCAGTGTTTATTTGCAATAAAACACTCTAAAAAGGACATTTCGTCCAGTCAGTGCTTATGGGCAGGCCAAGGATCGTCTCATATCATACCCCTCACTCCGTCCCCCTACATTTGAGTGAAAGAGCTTCCTCCTCTTGGAATAAAATGAACACTTCTCCCACTTTGCCCTAATAGCGGTTTAATTAAACTGGATGTTATTTGTTGATGAGCCCATCTACACCAGTCTAAAGTGAAACAATGGAGGGAGGGAACCATTTCCTTTGCGCACACAAGGAGACTCGAACAGTTATAGCCGGGGAAGAAACAAACCAGTCTAAACAACTCTCTCCACAGTCACTTTAGGCTCTCACACTGGTGTTTATTCAAGCAGGAAGAGAAGTAGTGAGGCTAAAAGGCTGTGGGCATGTTCAGGTTTCAGTTGTGGCTGCTGTTATGAGCGAGTCTGTGCCAGTCTCTGCGTTGCGTGTGTGTTACTGGGAGAGAGAGAACGGGACAGGGAGAAAGTAGGGCATGGAAAAAGACGGGGTTAAAAGTGAGGGACAGCCACAGCTTTCAGCATCAGTGAAGGTGCTTACAACACACCTTGGTATTTCTATGTGTCATGAGCTATTTGTGTCACCTATTGCATGTTTGTGTGGTTTAATGTGCTGAGGGACTGGATGGCTCCAGCTACAGTTGCTCCTTCTGATAGTGAACCCTCTCTCTTCCTGTCCACAAGGTCACTTCCTGCTGCTCGCCCATCTGCCTGGTAACCCCCCTGTGACCCTATGGCCCTCTATGTCCTGCATCTCGCCAGATAAGAGGGTTTCTGTGGAAACAGCGAGCCATGCTTAGTCTCCTACCCCTCCCTCACCCCTGCTGGCTCCTGCTAATCCAGACCCTACACTCTCCATTCCTGAGGCACATTCACAAACAGGCGACCGTGTATAGAGGTGTGTCAGGCCACCGTCCTTAACCTACAGGAGAAAATGTGGCCATATCCTTGAACCTGGCGATTCCACAGACAGATGTGACACAATAATGAGACACCATGGAAAAATCTGTCATATCGGGAGGTTTTACGTTTGTTTCTACATCCATAGGTACACATCCGCCCGCAAGTACATGTGACTATTCGTTGTGGATGCGCTCGCTTTTTGGCTCGGACCTGAAGTGTATAAATCAGACTGTTTCTCTGTGAAAGAGGAGCATTATTTGATGAGTCCTCGGCTCCCTCCAGGGAGGAAGCCAGTCAGAGAGAGACAGGAAGCAGAGCGTGCTCAGGGTCACGGTGTCTGAAGGATGAGACGGATTTGTGAGCAGTGAGGACATTGACATGCAAGCACACATATACAGACAGACAGATAGACGAATGCGCACACACTGGCGCGCAGCACAAAAAGAGATCCCTGGTGCTCATGACCTTGGATCAGCCGACTGGGCTGAAATAACATGAGGAGAGGAGGTAGATGGGGCTGACAGTCTGAAGGCTTTGGGATGAAGGTTCACAGTGGGACCTGAGGTTTGTGTGTGTTAGTTAAATACAGTAGATACATAGAGCTGATGGACGGATAGATACGGTATGATAAATCAGAGGTTTTTAAGGCAGGCAGAGAGAGCCCAGGGGGGATCTATTTCCATATATAAATTTAAACACACACAGAGAACATCACAAAAAAATGTCAATAAATATACTTAGATAGAAGACTTTTATCACTTGGTGCTTTTCTTAGAATTGTGTTTTGTAGGTTTTTTTTTCAGCTTTAAAGTTTTCCACTGGTATTCATATGGGTTCGTATGCTGGAAACAGGAACTGCAAAAAGCAGCTTTGAAAACGAGAAAGAGGAAGAGACGTTGACAGAGAGAGATGGTGACAGACTCACTTTGCCTAGTTGCAGGTCAGAAATGGAGCAGGCATCGATGAAGGCCTGGGCGATGACAGATAGACATGCGTCCATGTGATCTGTCTTATCAATGTCAAACACAAACTGAGGATTCTTCAGGATGTTTACCCAGAACCGCAGCGGTAAACTGCACAGACAGAGCGAGATAAGCTGTTAAAAGTACTTGCACAAAGAGGCTGACCAAACAGGATTTTAATCGGACCGTTTAGTTGCCTACCTGTTGGTCTTCCAAATGTGCAGGGTGTCTGGGTCTGTGATGCCCCGTTTGTCAGCCTGTTCCTCCAGGAAGTCAAAAAAGTATTTAACAGCCAGAGGAGGGCGGTCTGGAGGGATGCTGAGGATGGCCTGAAAGAGGTCATCCAAGAACTTCTGAAGAGTTCCCTGTGGAGGAAGAGATAAAATGCGGCTCACACATATGCAGACACATGGTTTCATGCGACGAAGGAATTTCTGTGTGGCTTCTGAAATAAATACAGGTAATAAAATATGAAACAGAGAGATGACTTGTGTTTTGTTTTGCCCTTCGATCTCTTGAGTATAGTTACCTTTGTAGACAGCAGGCGTGTCAGGTAGATTTCAGGCAGGACTTTCTTGCGATGACTCTGCCTGTGTGACTTCTTGGTCTCCATTAGCTCATCGTGAGGTAGCACCTATGAAAAAAACCCAGCAAAAAAAACATTAATTGCACATAGGTCAAAGCAGTGAACCCCGACATGAGTAGCTGAATGAATGCACCACTGTCTTTGCTGTACGAAATACCAGAGGGGAATTTTCTGGTTCTTGCATTAGACACATGATCCACATAAGGGTATTTTGAAGCTCTAAATAATTTACAGAAATAGGGAAGTGATGGGATTTGGGAAATTCTCATGGTTTTCCTCCAGTTGCCGTGCACAGCATCATGTCTGGGACTTGCTCATACAAGTCTACATGGGGGTAGCGGAAAGAAAGAAGCAGTCAAATTCCACCTACTTGTGTCAAAAAATGACTACTGAACTGTCCTGCAAAACTAACTATTCACCCGGCAAATTGTATCCAAGGAACTCATTATTCTAAAGTCAAAGGGCCCATATCTTGGCTGACGTTTATAAAAGAGCTTAAGCGGCATTAGTGCTGTCATGTCCTCTCAGCAGCTTTCCTTTTCACCTCCATTCACCCCCATTCTCTCTGTCGTCAGGCCTGCTCTGGGCTGAGTAACACTGGCACGCAGAGGAAAAGCTCGGGTAATAAACTTAGACATAGCTCATAGAAACAATGATTGCCTATGAGGAGATACTCACCAAGTGTACATACTTCTCAGTATCCAGATCTTTAACTAAGGAGAGAGAAACAGAAAATAAATAACATACAGTGAGAAACAATGTGCAATCAGCAAGGTGGAGACCTGACAGAATAAAGAGGATACGGTAGGAGGGAACACAGGGGAGTTTGACAGATAGGAGGAAGAAAAAAAAAATCGGGGGAGATTGACAGGACTGCAAGAGAGATAGAGTGCATGCAAAAGGAGAAAGTGATTAAGGTGGACTGTGGGCCAGTCGAGGAGGGGAGCTGTCTGAGAGAATGAAAGAGAAAGATTACGAGTGAAAGGAGAGAGAAAGGAGAGAGATTAGGGGAGACAGACACACAGAGTCTGTGATTGGTTCTGGAGCCGGTGTAATGAGATGGTAATGCTCGGCCAACGCTGAGAAAAAAGCATTAAACCTTTCTGTTTATATATAGATCTAAACACGCTCGTACGCAAGCATGTGTACACAGATATGAGTACAAGGACACATGTAGAAGAGTGTTCAAACACGAGTACAGGCACAAAGACAAATGCAGTAAATTACTGTACACACCCCGGCAAAGACAAAAGAGAGGCATTTGTGCGGATACACACACAAACACCCTCATAGTAAGTGTGGTCTCATTACAGACTTCATAGCTAGAGATGCTCCTGCCCAACGGGCCTCAGTCCAGACCCTCAACACTGATCACAGGCAGGCAGGACAGTGTTTTCTATTAGCCAGGGAGCACTACAGGCTCATAACACCCCATTGATGCTTTGAAGCGGGAGCCAGGTTTGGTCCACATAAGCCTATTTTTGGCCCATTATGAATGAGAACAGAGGCTTTGATGGACACAGCCTGAGCAGAACTGAGCTCTGGTGTGGTACTGATTATGTAAGGTAGACCTTAGACAATGAAAGGACAAGCCATTAAAGGCTGTATGTAAACTCATCTGTCAACAGCCATAGCAGTCATTTTGTTCTGGGCTGAGATTGGACAATGGGCCAACTTGTGTCACATTTTTCCCCCCCAAGGTGACTCATGCTAATGGAATACATCTATAATGTGGAAAAGCTGCTCTGAATGAAGTTGTAGCATTAGTGTGTGTTATGATTTATTAGGTGCAAGTGTGTTTAGATGTGCGCTTTTGGGGACACGAAGGTGTGGGGTTTCATGCGTGTTTACATTACTGTGTCATGTTCTCGTGATCAGCTACTGTAAGCATGTGCTGGTTTTCCTGTGATGGAGTGGGTGGTTGTATTTATGCAAGTGTGGGCGAGTGCGTGACAAAGAGAAAGCTAGTGGGTGTGTTTGAAGGTGGCGTACCTCTCCCCAGGGTGTTCTCTTTCTTGTCTTGCATGCTCATGGCCAGCGATGCCCCCTCTGGGATCTGTGAAGAGGGAGAAGGTGAAAGGAAGGAGGGAGGGAAGAAAGTAGAGGAGAAAGGGCACGGGGTCAGGGGTGAGCGGGGGTGCACCAGAACAGCGTCATTAAGCACGCCCTCGAGGGAGTGTCCCGCTGAGGGCTTTGCATGTGCGTGTGTGTGTTGGCCTTGCGTGCATCTCGAGAGGTGGCGAGTTTGCGGGAGCCTGGCAGGGCTCATTAAAGTCAACCCACGGTGAAATGGATTGAACAGCCTCGCCGATGAACCCAGACTGTTAGTACATGCTGCAGCTCACTGCTTTCACAGCTCTGTCCCCATGGCTCAGCTAAGACTAAACAGAGCACTTAACAAGTACAGGTAACAGGTCAAAGGGCGAGAGTCACCGAACTTTTGTTTACTTACGCACAAATGGACATGGACATAAGCAAACACACACACGACAAGACATTGTTAATGGGAGAAAAGTGCATGACATTTTACTTTTTTCTTATTTATTTTTTTCATAAAGGCAGTTTGAAGCTGTAAGTAGCATTGCTGACAGGATGCAAGATTCTTCCCTTTAACACTTATTAAATTCTTATATGAGAAGCAACGATTGGCTAATTCCCTGCAAACTGCGTAATTAAAAATGTTTGTGTCCTTTAATAAATGAAAATGAAATAAGTACATTTTAATAATGCTGTACAAAACAAGCTTCTATTTAATTTCCTGTCCTATGGTAAAGCAGTAAATGAGAAACTGTATACATATTAGTGTATTAGTACACAGTATACATTATCAGTTACTCACGCAATGCCAGTCATTACTTTTACTGGTTTATTTAACAAGGACATTAATAATGCACATGAATAAACACTGGTGCAAATGTGCCAGAGTAAGCAAAGAGCCTTTTTTTCTATCTGAGATATTTTTGATAACAATTAACTAACTTTTGAAAAAAAATAAATTTGCAATTTAAAAAGTGGCACACAACTTTTTTAATAACTTTCACAGCAATCATTTCCATAGCACTCTGCCAGGCGTCAAATCCAGATAATAAATTCAAACTTTTGTTACCAGTGAATTACTACAACATAAGCCATTTAAGTCCCCATTAAATCAAAAATGTGCTTTATTATTGTTATTTCAGTTTGAATGGTTGACCTCCAGTTTAAAATGATTTATGCAGCAGGTCTTTTCACCTTTATCTGTGGAAGAAGAAAAGTTTCTTAAATTGCAGTTTAACACTAGGGCAGGGGTGGGCAATTAGTTCTCCCAAGGGCCCACGTGGGAAACTGGGACTGTTGTGGAGGGCTGCAACAGTAAGATGAACTCATTTCTGCTTATTATTAATTTAACTTTTTATAAGCTTATTGGTTTGGCCCTCAACAACAACGAGTTTCCAATGTGGCCCCTTGGGAAAATGAATTGTCCACCCCTGTGTAGGAAATAGGAGTTGGAAGAAACTCCAACCCATCTATCTTCTTCCGCTTATCCAGCTGAGGGTTACGACAGGCTGGAGCCTTTCCCAGGGTACACCCTGGACAGGTCGCCAGTCTGTCACAGGGCCTACACAGAGAGACAGACAACCAGTCACGCTACACCTACAACCAGTTTAGAATGATCAATCACCAATTAATGTAACCTCACTAACCGCATGTCTTTGGACTGTGGGAGGAAGCCGGAGTACCTGGAGAGAGCCAACCGGGACTCAGGAGAACATGTAAACGCCACACAGATGGTGCATTCAAACCCACCACATCACCGTGCTGCCTTCAAGTCCAATCCATTTACACTAAATTATGACTCTAGAGCTGAAATCAGCAACTCTTGTTTTTCAATTTAAAGTTTTAAATTATTTAAAACTAAACCAGCTTCAAAGGTTTTACTTAGCATTTACTAGACGGATGTTTCGAGGAAAAGGTTTTTGGGTAGGCAAGCTCCATTAGAGTACTATGCCAAGTTATTATAGTTTTGTATTTTCTAATTAGATTTCAAGTTTAATTTAATTTTTGAGCTTATGTATTTAACTCAGTTTAGTTTCTAGAGTTGATTTTCTTGTTTCAGTTTTATATTTGTTTGAAAATGTTTCACTTAAGTTTTTATTAGTTTGAGTGTTAGTTTTAGTCTTTTTTAATCATTATTGAATGAAGGACACACATCAGAGGCAAAATTAGGAAAATCAGTACAGACATTATGATAAAAACAGTTAACTCGTAGTCTTGTAGACATCCAGAGTCTCTATAAGCACGTCAATCAAAGCCTCATCTGGCAAATTGTAAAAAATTCTGACCAAACTAACAAATACTAAAACTATTTCCTCTGTATTTTTTTATTTTAATTTAGTTGATACAGTTGACAAAACTGTTTCAGTTAGTTTTATTTTTATTTTTTTTCAAAAGTCTAGTTTTTATGAAAATTTTCCTTCACATTTATTTTCAGCTTTTAGTTTAGTTTTGGTTAACTTCAATAACCTTGATCCTATGTTGAAATCGCAAAGAGGAGAGCATGGGAGGTTACTGTATTTGTTAGATCTGTGTGTGAAATCAACACGAGCCAGCGTTTAAACCCACTTAATGCAGTGACTCACGAGGACTCCATAATTCAAACAGTTAGCGCGCAGCAGCATCAGGCTTCGCTGAATGACATTTAAGTTTGAACTTTCAGAGGAACCTAAAACACTTGTCCCTTCTGATGTGGTTAAATAATAAAAACACTTTTAAGCATAACCCGGCCCTCGAAATGTTGTAAAAATCATGCACTTTTAGTTAACAACTCCCTAATTTAAAATAAATTATACTGTTGCAGATATTGTATACTGAATTGAGCCATCAACGGTGTGCTAATGCTGCAGTAAACGATTTGTGCAGTCACAAAGAGAAACATGGTGCAGCAGCGAACTCCAGCACAAACAGAAACACCTACAAAAACCAAAAAACCCAACAAAAAACGCCACAGAAACATCTCCCCACCCGGTGACAGCCAGTGACACCTTTTACACGGGATGCTTTTCAGTATGCTAATTTGTCTCCCAGTTAGGATGACAGAGAGAGATGCGAGGTAAGACGGAGCCGATCCTGCCAAATGATAAATCCTCGATTCTGCAGCATCAGTCTAACAGACATCAATTCGGGCACCACATGTGGAGGTGTGGCAATACATGTCATACTTCCAGAAGCCTCCTCTTTCCTTGAAGTGCATTTAAGAGATATATGATGGAGGAGGAATGATTTCCGGGTCAAGGGAAGGAACGAGGACGCAAGAAAGCACAGGCAGGCATAATGAAAAGCACCGCATGCTCCAGTTCACACTCTCAGCATCCCTGCTGTTGCTGTTGCAACATGCGGGATATACAAATTCACCAAGGCAACACCCACCACGATGGTCTCTCACAAGCACACACCTGGTAATGGAAGACTGTGTTGAGTTTCTTTCGGCCATCCTCCATCACTGAGGAGTTGTCCAGATCCTGCAAAAGCTTACTGTTGCTGCCTGAGTCAAACCACTCTGGAGGAAAGAAAAAAGGAGAGACAAGCAGCAGCGTTAGACAATTTCCTTCTAAATTTGGAAAAGAATATGCAAGACGGACCGCAGCCGTGCTCTAACTCTCTGTGTCACGACCTGTGGAAATATTCTCGGGCCATTAATCAAATCAGCACTGCAGGCTCCACAGCTTTTGAAAGCAATAACTCTTTGTGATTATGACTGTACACTCTCCTCAATGCATTCTGTCATTTATTACATTGCAGCCTCAGGTTAGTTGAGCTTCATGAGAGGAATTGACCTTTTGCAAAGGAGATTACTATATCTTGGAGGGCTAGGTAGGGGAGAGGATGAAAATAATCAGAGAAAATGTGCTCTTACCCAGGTCGACATCCTCGGCCCGAGGCCACTGGGAGAATGGGAGGTTTTTATAAAAGGCTTCAAGGATTTTTTCCTTAACTTGGCAGATTGTGTCTGTGTTCATGACCCTGACAGATAGGGAGTCCATGCCACAGCCCTGGAAGGACACGTTGATGTTCTGCAAAAAAACAAAAGCATGGGACGATTTGTAAAAATATGAGTTTGGATCGTCAGCATGACATTGTCAGCATGGCATAATTAGATGAGATGTCAGACCTGTGGCTTGGCCTCAATATTCTCACGTAGCAGCCACTCCTCATTGAGGGTGTAGCGGGCTTTCCCTGTGATGGCGTCTATTGAGCCCTTGTTGATCTGCTGCTTGATTGCACACAGCAGCAGGAAAAAAGGCTCACCCACTGTTTCCTAAAGAATTTGCGAAAATCAAAGCTGCGGTAATTCCTTTTAATCAAACTTGTGTGAGTCATTAATTACTCAGCTGAGCATGCTTCTTTCCCATCCTCACCTTGAGGTAGCTATACATGCAGATGGACATCCAGTTGGTTAGCATTTTCTCTACTACGGACTCAGTCCGGCGGAGCATTAGTTTGGGGTTTTTGGAAGCCGACGCATCAATCAGGTCCACCAGCAGATCTTTCATGATACTGGTGTAGTACTCCAGCTTGCCATGGAGGGCGATGGTGAGCAAGGACGCCAGACTGCATCTGAAGGGTGAGAAAACAGATTAGCGGCTGAGACAGATGAGCAAAAACAGGCTCTGGCAAACATGCCCTGTCAGTGTGTGGTCAGTGGAGATTTAAAAATAGCTACATTAGAAAAACAATAACAATATTTGGTCCTCCCCTCAGCACCTGTGACAGCAGAGCCAAATAAAGGTTTGATCTAATGCAGGGAGTGTCTGAGTCAGTACCAGGGGTGCAGGGGATTTCCCTAACAAAGCCCCTCTAATCCATCAGAAAGAGGCTACATCACTCAGTAAGTGCTGATGTTGTGCTGGGAAAAGGATGTGGTCTTGCCGCTGGAATTTCTCTCTGATTCACAATGACAGCCCAGTTTTAGGACATCAGGAAAAAACAAAACAAGTAACACTGATATATGTCTGTATATTTACAAAGCTGGAGCAAAAGGTTTTCCACAAGCTATATGCAACAGATAGAGAGAAAAACCTACACCTTTAACCATGGTCTTGTGTCCTGTGAAAAACTCACTATACATTTGTTTTTAGACCGCAGCTTCAGTTTTAATGTTAAGACTGATTTTACACTGAGTGTTAAATTGGTAAGTCAGAAATTATTAAATAAGTTAAGAAAACAGATGGATGGAAAAAAGGAAGGACTGATAAACTTTGATCTATTCAATGGATTAAACTTTAATATAAGCTCATTACAGGCACAACACCAGCGTAATGAAGCCAATACAAAGTGCCAAAAACTAGAGTTTGTTAAATGACCACTTAAGGCTGGCTGCAGAAATGAGTCAATCTCAATACACTACTATTTTAAAATGCCCACGTTTACACAAAAAAGTAAAGAAAAAAAAGAAAAGCATATGTAAAGTCTGGCACAAAAAATATTTTAGTCTATTTAGCCTGTTATAACTTAAGCATCATTAGTGACTGTTAGTTTCGGGTTCCCTTTTAGGAGGCATAACGTGGATTACTATGTGTCTAACTGTACTAAAAGCCCACCCAAAAGCGATGTGTCCAGATAAAATCAAGTATTTAATTTTTAAGCTACTTTCCACTTATTAAGTTGTATCTGTGTCTGTGCAGCGCACTCATACATGGAACCTGTTTATTAATCAGCCTTGTTCACCATTCTTCACTTCAGTTGTTCGCGGTGTGGTCTTTCGCTTTATCTTATTCAGTATGGCTCTCTGAGAAAAAAATGTTTCCTACCCGTCTACTCGACAGCAGTTTTTCTGTCTGTAGTACAAATGAATGTAGCAGTAAGAGAAGCAGTTACCTGTCCCGCACAGCAAAGTCTTTCTGCTGCTCCAGGGCATGGACGAACGTGATCAGGAAGTGTTTGTTGTTGAGGAGAGTGGAGAACAGAGTGATGCCCTCTTCTATGTTAGGCCTTGTTGTGTTGGTGGCCTGATGACAGAGGGGAGATTAAACAGTTATGTCTCTACATGACTTCACCTTAACTGGATTACACACCTGCTGCGTCCCCCCTAATCTACTTCACCTCCTCTCATCTTGAGTGACCCATCTACCGAACACTTCATCTTTCTATCACATCTCTACCCCGTGTACCTTCAGGCACCTCCCACTCTGGTTTCCTCCACACTATCTGCACGTCCTGCTCCAGTCTCTTACTGCGTGTGATAGTCTCTAAATGCGCCGAGTCGACTTAATGAGTATGGCCTATCTATGAGTGCGTCTAAAGCAGCCGTGTGATGAAGTCTTCCCTCTGGACTGCAGCCATATGGTGTGGTTTGCAGCCTGACAGAAGGAGAACAGGGGTGTCCATTAAGATAAATGCCCGCCTATGAGATTTATTTGCTGTGACCTGGAAAACACTTCCTGGGAAGACAATGTGGATCCAAGGCACTTCATCACTGTTAGACAGGCTCCCCTGGCTGCCGACCCAAAACTAGCGCTGCAGTCTTTACTTTCTCTCGTTGTAATGTGCGCATGCATGTGCTTTCACTTTCAGCACACATTCACACAAATGTGTGTGAAAATGCACGCCCCCCTCTTTTACTCTCTTTATAACTCTTGCTCTGGTCCATCCTTACACACACACACACCTACACACACACACCACCCACTAGAGATCTATTTCATTAAAAAGCATACTGTGAATTTGTCCAAGTGCCTGTAGGAAGTGTGTCTACAGCCTGCTATCAACTTAGCGGGCAGCGCGTTCATTAACAAGCTATCATTTGTGTCCTTTGAAACACCTGAATGACATGCATACATATGTGGGTTCACACAGACAGTACACTGACATAATCCAGACACAAACTTAGCAACCACAGGAAGGAAGGCAAAGAAATCACAATATGCTCTTCTTTATAGCTCACCGACAACAACCTTACCACGAAACCTTAATAAGCTTCAGCGTGACCCAGTTGAACAACAACAAAGTGAAAAAGCACTTTGGCAGGAGAAAGCCTAACCTAACAACCTAATGGCTTAACCCCTCACCTGCCAATCCTGCAGCAGCGGGTGGGTCTCTGGTAAAGCTCGAGGCCCCAGTGCATCATTCTCGTAGACAGGTTGGACCAGACTTTTCTCGTAATCTGAGCACATCTGAAACACACAATCACACACAGAAAACTGTCATACAAAGTCTGCTGTAGTCATAAACACCGGAAGATAAACAGGGGAAACAAAAAGAACTGGCTTTTATGCGCTGGCAGTAAGTTTTGAAATCTGGAGGCAAAGGACAGAAATTCTTGAAAAGGTCCCGAATGACCATGAAAAGGAAACATGACACCGTGACACAAAACGTCATGATCCTTAATGGCTTTGGAGACAAAGTGGCCAAGAGCTAAGAGGCAGCCTTTCAACACAGTCTGTCATTTCAGGACAGCCACGTCTGGCTGGCACTCTAACTGTGTCTAAGTCTGTGTCTAACACTGTTTCGTGTGTGTGCGCGTGTGTAATCTCAGACAACCAGAAGCTCTCATGGAAAAACAAGAGCACAAAGGCTCATTTACTGTCTTAGCGGACAAATATGGCAGAACGCAGACCATGATACATGGGCCTAATCAAGCTAATGTCACAGACTGGTTTGCTGACCTCCACAGCGACAGCACTGAGCTTCAGATTTTGGTTGTGGCCATCTCGTTTATTCAAAGCCGGATGTGACGCAAAGGGGTGAGTCTGACTGAGGATGCACACCCATATGGTAGTAACTTGCAGAGGCTGTCATGCATTAAAGCACGCTGTGCCAAATCATCAGTTTTTTTTCTCGAAATGTCACCATAATTTACGGAATCAACATTATGCTGAGTTGCCTTGAAACTAGCGACTGTTTACAGAGATTATAAATCAAGGGAGAAGTAGGTCATTAAAAAAACCTTCTGCACAATCTGGCCTCTTTTTGCAACCATACATCTGCTGGTATATACAAAAAACACAGCTTTATGAGACTTTGCATCGGCTTCACTTTCAGACCTGGAGGCTACGGCCAGCCTTTTTATACAGTCTGTGGGAGAAACGATACTGCAGTAGCAACACTGGAATTTATGTTTCCCTCCATGTAGCTTTTCAACACTCTCCTCCTCTCTTTTCCTTCCCGAAAACCCCCCAAAACAACAACAAAAAAAAAAAACCAGCGTCCACTGTCCACTGAAACCGACATGGCTGTCATTGCGCAAGATCGTTTGTACTTGCAAAACAGCGTGGGTGTGTGAGTTGAGAAAAAAAGAAAACGATGTGTCTTTTGAGAGATCGGGGGAGAAAGTTTCCATGTCACAGTGCCCACCATTGTTCTGTCTCCTTGAAAGTCCATGCCTGTGGTTGGAAGACAAAGCCTGCTGAGCTGTGCCCGTCTGCACTGGTAGAAAAACACCCACCCACAGATAGGCCCACAATGTACCTTCGGGGTGGATCACACATCAGAAAAATGCTTACCTATAGAGAACATATTAACTGTCCTGCAGGGTGCCAGACTGAGCTACACCTCACTGGATTTCTGCTGTATGTTTAAAAGTTCCAAGGTGAATTTTTACCCTGCATATTACAAGCAGTGACAAATGGGAAATGGGACATGTAGGGCAGAAATATTAAAACCCCAGTGAGAAAAATGGTATTGTCAATGTGCCAGTCGAAATCAGATAACAGGGAATAAATAGGGTTTCTCACCTTGGGGAAGAAGGTGCGTGTGACAAACTGTTTGTACTCCAAAAAGGGGATGCCCTGGCTGCGATTCAGTTCCTTGGTCAGGTCTGTCATGTCGGTCTGGAGTTCTGCAAAGCCTGAAGGCACAAAAAAGAAAAAAATCCCCCCAAAACAAAACAAATGAGATTGAATCATGGGTTCTGTTTGTACACCGCAGTTTCTTCCTGTTTCTGGCTCCTCGAGCTTCATTTGTTGCTAAGTAAAGTAAGCAAGAAATCTGTTTGCAGGCTAATCCAGTAACCATCAATTTTTCCCATCCTGCTGGAAGACTGGTTGATTTCAGAGGAAGCTATTTTAAATCAAACACAGAATTGTATCATTTAATTTCCTCCATCTACTATCATCTTCTGGTTAAATACTAAATATACCAAATCCTAATCCTCTGATCTTTTTCCCCTCTCATCCTTTCTCCCTGCCAAACTGTGCAGCCCATCACGACACGCAGGCAAATATTTACCAAACGACAATCAGAGCAGCCAAATCCAGTCTGAGGCTTTTATCCAAAACATGTGTACAGATCGAGGTTTACATGCAGAAACAGCATCAGCGTGTCCAGACGCTGACTCCAATCTGCATGGCAATGTTGTAGCCACTTTATTGGCTAGCATGTACCAGCAGAGGATAATGTTCACATGTAATGACACGCCGGAGATCTCTTTATAGAAAAGTGCATCCTGTCGCAGGATGAGAGACGTATTTGGGTTACAATGGCTGTTTCTTCAGAGTGTGTTTGTGCAGAAAGAAGAGAATACTAGACCAGAGGGATTTAAAACATATTTCATTACACCGCCAGGTTATTTATCCTCCTGCTCGCTAAAGCATCCTCTGAATCAGTTCACACTGTCAGCTCCAGATTATAAGCAGCAGGCCTGAATACCAAACCTCCCCTCTGCCTCACTCTTCAGACAAATATCATGACACTCCCATTTGTGTAACCTGGAATATGTCAATTACCCATCTTCTTTAACCCTCTCCCCCCTTCGCCGGCTTTTATCACATCTTCTCAGCAAAAGTATCCAGCGCTTTGTTCACACTCGCCCTGAACTCAGCCACAAATCTATCTGTGTCCTCTGACAAAATAACCTCTCCTCTCCTCCTCTCCCTCCCACGCTTCTGCTTCTCCTCAAGCTTGCGGCCCTCACTCCCGCTCCTATCGCTTCCTCCCTCCATTTTTCTTTCTCTATCCGTCCCCCCCATCTCCACACAATAAATCTGGGTGCTCAGATGCCGAGTGGCCTTCACACTGCTTTGGTCTAATGCCCTAGACACGCACACGCACACACACAGACACAAAACCAAACACAAACTCACAAAGGTCTCGTTCCTATAGGGCAGAGGGAGCAGAGGCGATGTGGTCACTCAGTGTGTCTGTCTGTGACTGATCATTTGGCAGAGACTATGTTTCATGAGTCACGCTTACTAGGCACAGATCTGTCAACTGTTGTATCTTTCTCGCACTTCAGACTAGAAAACCTCAAAAACAAATATACTTTTTTGCTCGCACGCGCACACAAACACAGATATACACAAACAAGTAAACACAAACAAGTGTGGTCAATATTTCTGTCTTCACGCAAACTTTTTTTTTCCAAATCGCTGGTCTAAGTGACTTTGATAACAAAGTTTGTACTGGAGTGTGCGCGCGTGTGTGTTGTTCTTATAAACACACCTTTACGGATCTCCTCTCTGATCTGGGACTCCATCTCCTCCATTTGGAGCAGCGTTTTCTGCCAGTAGCGTTCTGCCCTTCGGCTCTTTGTGCAGTACACTACCAGAGCTGAGAAAAAAAAAAAAAACACAAAAGAGTGAGAAAAACACAATGCAACTAATTTACAAAACAACTGCTGTTATCACACACTGTCAACTTCCTGGAAATAATAACAGGGTCAAAATGGGACTAAGAGATTTTCGAATGGATGAAATTATTTTCGTGTTTTTCAGCTTTTATGAGCCCGTGGAAAACACTTTGTGCCAATGTTTTTCGCAGTGAGAACATGAGACGTAAAAATGATTTACGTTTTTAATGTCTAAAAAAATGTGTGCACTAATATTTCAACATTTATGTCACACCCACAAAGTCTGGCAAGAAAAGAAAGGAGGTTGGGTTTTTTTGTTGTTTTTTTTAATATCTGAGAACAGATTCATACTGGGAAACTGTGTGAAAATCCACACTAACACCAATTTTCACCCATACACCTGCCCCACAGACACACTCAAAGATTACAGTGTATACACACACATAAGCACACAGATGGAGTAGACGGTAAGAGGAACACTGTGGTCTTTGTGCAATGGATACTGAAGAGGAATGAAGGGAGGCGCGGGAATCTATGACCCCCGAATTCCTTTTATCTATTTCCCATCTGGAGCACGCATTGCTATAACAGGCATACATCCATCATGTTCTGGTAAGTATGTGTACACAACTTACCCACAGTGCACAGCAGCAGCAGCACACAGCACACTACAATGGATACCACGATGGCCATCTCGCTGCCGCCGAGCTGCACTGTGGCAACTTTGCGTCGAAAGTTCCCCACTTGCACCTAAAAAGAAAAAGGAAATGACAAATGAAACTGGGTCAAGCTCCTTCAAAAATCTGCCTCCTCTATTGTTCTGTTTTAAGTTTTCCTTTCTCCTTCTATGGATTTTTCTAGCACCGTGACTGTCAACTATATCGCCTCATGTCCTACATTTACTTTTGTTTTCTTAGAAGCTAATTTTAAAACATTAAATTCAAAATAAATTACTTTCAGCTCTTAATTACTGCAAATAAAAATATACCCCCCAAAAAACAAGCTACCTATTCTATAATTATCTGACAAGATGTGCAATTTAATATAACGCTTAAATGATCCCATCTCCATCTCACTAGTCCAGAAATTTGATGAAAATGCCCCAGCTGTCAGATCTTTTGAGTCAGCTGCTGGTTAGCTGTTGCAAAAAGCCAACTCTAAAGCTGTGCAAGCATGTTGAAATCCTAGCAGATGCACTTAGAGTAGTGGGAATATCAGCAAATGATGTGTAAAGATAATTATAGCAGCCCAAATGAGATAAAATAAAGGGATTGTTTAAAATGGTTTACACTGATAAAGGAAGAGTGGCGAGAATTAAACCCCTCTTCCTGGATAGTTGGCTAGTAAATGAATGGCTGGAGTCAAATTGTTGTCCCTTTTCCTGCACTACATTGTAACCCAGCAAGGTAATATCCAAAAAGGCAAAAAGAAAAAGTTGAAGGCAGAAGGTTGCAGAACACACAGTAATGAGCAGTAGATGCATTAAAACTTTTCTTTGTAACACAGAGTGAGCGGAGTGCAACAGAAGCAGTTCTTAATGAGAGCACAAGTTGCTGCAAACATGCACAAGCACATCATTTTTTTCTCCATGGGCACAGGTGCACATATGCAGAAAAAAAAATTACACACTGTAGATTTTGAAAAATGGTCTCTCGCTGCAACGAGTCACCCAGTTCAGTCTAACCCAGATGTGACAAGAAAAGAACTTTCACTTCTGCCTTCTGATTAGTCAGCAGGGTCTCTCTGGTCCCTGCTCACATCATTCCCGCTCCTTCCCCAATCTGAACATATTTCATAAAAAGAGACGGAGATAAAAAAGCCTCCAATCCTCAGACCAAATCCTTCTTACAGTGGTCTTACTCTAACGGGGGGAAGCTGGCTAACCGGGCTCCCTCATTTTCACATTCCCTCTTGCTCTTTCTGTTCCAGACATTTATTTACTCAGACCAGCCAGAGGAGGCCTTCTTCCAGAGGTTGCAACAGCCAGGCCTGGTGTAATGGAGGGGAAAATGCCATTGTTCCATGTTCCTGTTTCGCTTGGGGTACAAAAACACTGCTTCCCCACATCCACTTCTGCAGCACTTCAGAGCCAAGCACAACACAGGCGTACAAAAATAGATCTTCCACCAAAAGTAAGTGAAGTAACACAAATGGCCATGAGCTATGCGTCACCCCAACATGTATGCATTTATTCAAATGTGCCAGCACAAAGGAAAATGTACTTGCACTCTGTATTTATGCCCCTGTCAAATGCGCTTGCAAATCATCCTCAGTGCTCGTGTGCAGGCAGCAGACAGCCCACCCATTTGTGTTATGACATCTTATCTGACCCTTGCCCTGACTTTATGTGTTTGCTAATTGCCAGTGTTTATTCTGAGACATCCTGAGAGACAGATGGGGGTGGAGGTTTGCTTGAGCAAGCCACAGGTACACAAGGAGAGAGAGACAGAGAAGGAAGGAGAGGCTTTACTTCTATTTTTGTGTCAAAGTGGAGAAACGCTTCTTACAGTTCACCTCAACTGTGGCAGAGAATGACTAACATATGTTTTCTGAGCTATTTCAGCAAACCACTCGCAGTTTGGCTCATATTTAAATATAGATGAATGCTTTCCCCCTTAATAGAGCCCTATCAAAACAGACCAGAACGGATATCTACAGATGGGGAAGAGAGATGGGTAGGAAAAAGAGGGTCTGGTTTTATCAGGACTGCTCAGGGCTTAGCCATGTCTTGATTAGGGCATTTAATGGAGAATGAAAGAACCGGGAAACAAAAAACAAAGACACAAGTGAAGAGTGAGATCATCGCTGACTCAGAAGATTTTTGGTATCAGTGTGAGCAGTCTGTGCATGAGATGATAGATGAACTGATAAAAGATTAAAGACATGAACAACAATTGGCAAACACACAACTATTTGTTGTGGCACTGTGGCACAGAATGACGACTAACCACCCCCAACTGACTACTATTTCATGATGGAATGCGGAGCGACTACAACCCATTTATAATGCATGTAGAGCGGCACACTCACAAATGACTTGCAGAGCACGCATTCAGATTTTTGCAGATAAAATCCGTTTCAGTGAGCATCACAGGTGGTACAGATTCTGACTAAATGCTTGGCTTGAATATCGTGTAATATTTGGTTGAAACTCTAAAATTATCGAGGTCCAGGCAGCAATATTTTCAGCACAAGTCTGGATTGTACATTTGCATGTTATAGTGTTTTACAAGCTTTAATACTTACAAAGACAGGAAGCTCCCTTTCGCTGGAGCTGGATAGTCCGTTGATAGTGCAGTGGAACAGCTGGTCATTGTGAAAGGTGATGTTGCAGGGATAGGAGCCAATCATCACTGAGTATTCCTCCGGCATCAGCTCCAGATCGCTTGGTACTTTCTGTGCCAGGAATGAATAAAAACAGCCGTCAGCCGGTCAGGGGTAAGATAGCAGAGGGGCCTACTTCGAACAAGCGCAGATAACATTCACGAAGAGATTTACCCCACACATACGTGCAGACACATAGGCATTCTAGTGTGCACGCACAGAAACCGAGCCGTGGCAGGCCTGTCATGCAGCTGTCATGCATAGAAAGGCAGCGGGAAACTCATCCAGTTTGGGCTAGAGTTCAGCTCGAAGCACAAAACATTCCCACTCCCCCTCTCACATGGCCAGAAAAGTTTCTACAAACAAACCCGATCACGGTCATCCGTGTCTGAGCCCAGAATAACATTCTCAGGGCCTTTACAGAAGCCTTTTGAAATAAGATGCATGGACAATGTTTTTCAATCAGTCTAACTCTGCTGCTTCCATTCAAGCCTGGAATTTCACTGCTTAAATAGACACTCGTCTGATTTTACACATGAAGTGTGATTTCACTGACTCAGGAGGTGTAGCACTCAGCTTATTTAAAAAGCAGCACAATATCTTCCGAGGATCTAGTGCAGGATTTTTAAATGCTTAAAAATTTAAAGTAGGGATCAGGGGAACTCACTTTGCAGATGGTGGGCACTGAGTTTGAAAGATTTTTATCAGGCATGACAGAAATGAAAGATGTCCTTCACTTCCAATATGGTCATTTCTTGATTTTGAAGCTTGTCCCGTGTTAGGAACTAAGGCTCAGATCACTTGAACAATGCTAATTACATGTTAATCTTCATTACTTCTTCTTCTTCTTTTGGCTGGTGTCTTTAAAAGTCACCACAGTGGATCATCTTCCTCTGGCACAGCAATCCCCTGCATGTTGTCCTAGACTACATCCATGAACCTCCTCTAAGGTCTTTTTTCAACATCCTTTGTTCAGTTTACCCACTATTACTCCTCCATCTCCACGTTCCTGCTCAATCTGACCTGTCCCTAATTATTCCCATTATTTAGTAGAGTCTCTCGCATATCGTCAAAATATCTGAAACTCTTAGACTAAAGTACCCCTTTTAATATGTATAACATAAGATCTAGTTGTCTGTTCAAGGGTCACGGTGGTTCAGTGGTTAGCACTTTTACTTCAGGTTCGACCCAGGCCGGGTCTCTTCTGCAGGTTCTCCCTATGTTTTGGTTCCTCCCTCATCAAAAACATACTGGGTACGTGCTGCCTATGTTGGCCCAGAGCACTCATGCAAAAGAAATTCTTAATCTGAAATATTTTACTAATCGGTTAATTAAGGTTTAATGAGTAATGCAAGAAACGTCATTCCACCAGAGTTCAATAATAGTTTGTCTAGTCAGGAACGTAGAAACTTCAGTACACAAAGATCAGGCACAGATGATTAAATCGACTGTAAAAAGTCTAGCTGCATTACTTCAAGTACTTTATTTGAAAGTAGAAATCCAATCAGGAAGCCGAACTGTAATCTTGCCACAGAGAGCTCTACTGTGAAACAACAAAGAAGAATTTTAATATTCATCTTTGCAGACTAACGCCAAGGTTTGTGTATGATTGCATGACTCCTTGTGTTTCTTGTGGTTTTACTTTTTATTGTGTCACAGCCTTCTCTGTAATTAATTTGCTATGTAGTGTTATTGTTACTAATAATGGACTAACCTACAAACAGAGAGACCTACAAACATATGAGCCTTTTTGTATGAAATGGCAATTTCCCTTCAATATAAGAATGACAAGTGAGGAAGTATGTGTGTGTTTATCCCCAGTGTGCTTCCTTGTTTTGATTACACCCTTAGGACACTGTTCTGTCCCCACTGCAGATTGCAGCCCCCTGGGTCTCTGTCAACAAATGCTTCCTCGAACAAACACAACACACACACACACATCATACACAGACACAAAAAGCATCAAGCTATCACACCAATATGTTTGAGCATATTCTAAGAAATAGATTTTTATAACCCCAATATGCACAAGATTTTCACACGGAAACTAATAGAAAAGACCAAAACAATGGATTCCACAGGCCGAAAACAGAATAAAGGATAACAAAACCCACCCACATTCCAGCTCAGGTTCTTAATATAGGCTGGCTGGCTAACAAGCTCCCTATTAAACAAACACATTTCTCTTCAGCCTCTCTCCCCCATTCAGCTCCACCACAAGTGGAATCCACCTTCCTAAATCAAACAGGAAACAACAAATGAGTCGACCATGTAGATGGGCTGAACCCGGCACACACCGACACATAAAGAGGAAGCTGCGTCGTGTTCAAACTTTCCTGTCTGTGCTGTTAGTATGTGCATTTTTTACGGTGTCACAGCCAGAAACCCTCTAGGGTGATGAATTCATGCAGACAGGTGCTTAGATCAGCCAGAACGTAGAACATGGGACCTCCAACTAAACAAAGCCCCCCTTCCCCCTTAGACCTGCAACATTAGAAGTCAACACATTACAGGGGACAGAGCCTTTGAAGTGTTTTATATGCCTCTGGTTTATGTGAATATGAATAAAGAAACAGTCAGCTCTGTCGGCTCATAACAGTGGGGGCATTCAGGTTTACAGCAGTTATGCTTTTGAAACCACAAAACAAGCCAGAAAATAGCGTCACTAGTTCAAGGAGTTGAGTATGTATTACGTTTTTTTCAAAGCTCGCCACATAACAACATAAAAGGCCTGATGTCTTCTGATGGTACCTTTAAGTCTGACCAGCTTTTTGATGAAATAAAGTTAAAATGCAAATTATTTGTGTGGCGATGTCTGAAGGGACTGGCAGACTTCTGGGGATTTCTGGGGATCTTTTTGTAGACCAACACAAAGTGAAGCATGAAAGTGATTGAACAGTGTCGCTCACATTGATGATGAGTGTCAGCTGCTCCCCTGAATGGTGTTTAATTAGCTTCTCCTTGTTGGCGGTGAAGAACTGAGGATCCTCCACATATTCCAAGGGAAAGTGACCTATGTGAGGTTCCTCCTCTTCTTCTTCGTCATCGGTATCAGACGAGGAAGGCCTGTCATTCGTGTAAAGGACTCCATTCAGCAAGAACTGCACTGAGGTCGGCTGGGACTGGTTGGATGGAGGAGAGCGGCAGGCAATCGTGGAGGGGGTGAGCACTTCACACTGCTGTGGAAGGACCAGAGAGGACAACAGTTACTTACTTTGAATCAATAATTTATTTGTGTCTGCACATTTATGACTACATCACAGGAAAAAATAAATTTTTTCTAGTGAATCACAAGATCCCACACACCTGACTATCTGACTGAAAGCGTCTTACCAAGCAAAATAAATTAGGAAATAATTAGGATACTCACTGAATGTCCAATTCCCACCACCTGCATGGTGACACTCTGTACCAGATCAAAACCCTGGCCTGTCACTGTGATGTTCCTGCCACCACTGTGACACACACACACAACAGAGAGTCACATCTCAGCTGCGACAAAAAAAATGTGTCAAATTCATACTGACATGCAAATACTTTGGGACCCTTCTCCAACATGAGACAGAGACAGGACAAGATAATAAAGCACACCAGTTTGAATACACTGAAAAGCCTCACATGTCATCAAAGACATGCCACTGCCCTGTCACACTGAAGCTGTGCAATTTAGAGAACAATAGGAAGAAGACACCGAGGACAATATTACAGTAATGACTTATGTCTGTGACTGGGAATGCGAGGAGAACTCCAAAGTATTGCATGTGGAGATTTTTAATCCTTGAGATGTGTGCGGTGGTATACGTACCTGCGGAAGCTCATTTTGGGGCGGATGGAGGTGATAATGGGGTTCCTCTCATAGGTGTATGTGGTGCTAAGCTCTGGACCCTCACAAGTTTTGTTCTCAAACTCTACACACACTGTCACTGGGTCAGTGTGTGCCTGTGAGGCAGGAGGCATGACGCATTCAATTGTTTGAGCTGTTTTCCTGATAAAAGAAAGAAAAGAAAAAAAACATTGTAACCTCAGAACTTGCAATGTCTACAACTGTTTAATCCCCAAAATGTTTCCAATTACAATTGAAGTCATGTTGGCAGAGTTACACAGAAGTCAAAGAACTGCTTTGGAAAGCATTAGGGATACAGGTAAAGGTGCTGAATTTTATGCAGGCTTTAGAAAGCTGTGCAGCCTGAATAAATAATTACAGTGTAGCTGCATTTGTTATCAGCTACAGAAAAGGGCGCTATTAATATGGGCAAAGCAAAGAAAGCTATTTAAATCCTTTGTAGTATATTGGTAAGTATTCAAAGTCACAGAGAGTTTAGAACCACTTGAAATTTGACCAGCTTAACAAAAGTTGCAAAAACTGCTTGATAAGTCGCACTCACTTAGTGATAATGCATTCCTGTGTGGTGTTGACCTTGACTTTAACCTCAGACCCAATGTTAAGGTGTTCCCCATTGATGGTCACTTTGGTTCCTCCAGCACGCAAGCCCCGCTCCGGCTCCATGGACAGCAGCTTTGGGATCTGCATGCAGAGGAAAGATACGGGACACTACTAACAACAAGTCACGTTTATCAGTAGAAATCTGACAGCTTCTGTCACTGGAAAAGACAGGCTTAGTAAAAACTGTGTTTGTGCTCTATGATGCCTTTCTTGACAACAAATAAAATCTTTCCTTATCCTTTGAGGTTTAAATATCACATCTTTACAGATGGGCTGAGACAGCTGCTGACTATAACAATAAATTAGTGAGGAAAACTGTGAAGACAGCCCACGCTGCAGTATGTTAAAGTGCTGCTGAAGCCAACAGGCATTTAGGCCCAAGTAGCAGAACAGCTGTACTGTACTGCGGGTAAGAAGCAATAATGTTCATGCATACACATGAGAAACTTCATGCACACGTAATCATACATGCACAAAAGCACCTACACACAAATAAAAAGCCTCCTTGGGCAAAGATGAATATCCCTGTCCGGCTCTGCAGCTACCAGCATCAGCATTCCTGCTCTTTTCAAACTTTTTATCCCCGCCGTGAACCTCGCCTCCAGGGAAACCTCTTATCCTCACTGACAGGATTCACTTCCTCAGTGCACAGGGATGGAGCAGACCTATTGTGTATTTTTGTTTAGGAGGGGGCGTAAGGAGGCAGATGTTTCCGTCAAGAGGTTTGAGGAAGGAGATGCGGTAGAGGCACATATCCTGTCTCCAGAACTGCTTCCCCTTTCTCTCACATCTTCTCCTGCAGTAAAACACCTCCTGACACTGACCACTTCTGAGATGGATAAGGAAGCTCAGGAGGAGTTCCCACGACAGTCCTCACTATGTTTGTTGTTCTAGATTTTAAAAAAATCCTCATGTATCAAGAAGGGTTTCAAGATTGGGATGATTTCTCTGTGGGATGACTCACAAGGAGATCTGTTTGTAGAAGCTCCAGAAATGACAGCCCGTTCCAGCACTGAATTGTAAAAAAAAAAAGTCTTTGTCTATAAACAAAGAGAAACAAATGGCTTACATGGGTATTTCCACTGGGTGAATACTCTTAGAGACTGAGAGACTGTGTGGGTTGAGGTCAATTAACACAATGCTGGCCAGCTCGCCTCGTCCGGTGATGAATTCAGAGCAAGGGGACATTCCAACAATCACCGTATTTGTTTTTTCTGGCATTCAATGCCGAATGACAATGGTGCTTAGCTTACAGCTCACATGGATGTTTGAAGATTCCCACACACTAGCATTCCTCTGAATCATAAAACGCATCTGTTAACACTTAACTGACACACATGGGGAGGCTTTCCCAGTGGGGAAGGAGCAAAAAAAAAGGAGCATAGATGAAGAATGTGGAGGAAGAGGCAGATAGAACAGAAAGCAAAAACCAGCAGGAGGGTGGATATCTGGAGAATACTCACTAAATATGAGAAGGTCTCCTTTGACTTCCCCGTCCCACTCTGCTCCACATCCACTTGGACAATATCGCTCCTGTTATCTGCAGCCCTCCCAGTGACACACACCAGCCTGGGGACAGAACACCACAACAGAGGATCAGTTAATAAAAGAGAACAATATGAATAACAAGCAAAAAAAAAAATGATGCTCACAATTTTAAATCAATAATCTAATTTGAAAAAAAAAAAAGGAGTCGCTCAACTCAAATTGCAAGTGAGGGAAACCAATATAAGAATGAAAAAGGAGATCTCGATCTGCTAAACAAAGACACATAATTAATCTTGGGGAATAGTGTTATGAACTAATTCATCAATGCCCATTGCATTTACATAGGGGATCCAATAAAGCCCTGGGATATCAGATATTAGGGGAAGTAAAGTTCAAAGCTCCTTAGACCAGATGTGTCTAACCACAGAGGAGATTAAGAAGCTGCCTTTGCTTGTACTCTTACCTCCTGGCTGTGATTATACCCTGTGCCATCAGTGCACGCTCTACAGAGACGTCTCATGTTAATGACACAGTGGTGTACTGAGGCACAGAGACCTACTGTTCTGGGACCTCACTGGGATAAATGCACCAAGGGGGGAACACAACCTTTATCGCCTCACATGATCTCCTTCCAGCTTGACACCCTGTCGGTTTATTTAGTCAGGTGCCTGCTGCTACAGTGGTTATAAATTCTCAGCCAGCGATATATGATTGACAGAGGAGACCCAGGGAATTTACATAAGTGCAGGAGCTGTGCTTAGTGTGGGAGGACCTGGCAGGACACACAGTAGATGGGGCTGGGCTGGGTCGGTCTAGGCTTGGCTGAGGTCAAGCTGTCGGGGCTTTCTAAATATCAAGCCTTATCCAAAGTGACATGTATTCTGTTTTCATCTAATTTAAGCTCAGACCCTCAGCAGCATATAATAACCCTAATTAAAACATAATTTTTTTCCCTTTTTTTCATAAGCCGGAATAGGTGTTAAAAGGAAACTAAAATAACCTGCAGTACCAACCATCTGTTGATAGCAGGGTCTACATTCATGCTCATTAATTACAGAAGCATCAGGTAAAGAATGCCATTACACTCAAATTACACTCCTGTCAGTTATGTGGCATGAGGGCAGACGTGCACCTGTTTGAGAAAAAATGCATCGCTTCACATGCTCTAATTTAGAGAGGAAAGAAAAACAAGGACAAACAAAATGAAACATGACTATTCACAGGATCAAGCCTGAGGGAAATAAGAGAAATTGGAGCCTGAATCAGTCTCAACTTGCAGGGTAGCTTCAGGCTGGGAACTAAACTGTTATCAAAACAGTACATCATATTATATGATGTTTGCTATTGAACCATAATGTTGAGGATAATTCTGCACAGCAAAGACACAAAGTCATTTTTTCCTGTGAAGTACAAGACAAAGGATTTTCTCAGCAGATAGATGCTATGATGAAGTCAGTCAAACTGAAACTAGGTGTGTCTCATAGTTTCAGGAAAGGGTTTAGAAAACTTTCTCATGGCTGTATAAGCCAACGCATTAAAGTATGATGGAAACCCATGAAGGCAAAATGTGAAATGGAAATATTTGATGCGACATGTTGAAAAATGTCAGAAAATAGCAAAAAAATGTCCCAGCATGTCCAAATCTATAATATATACACTAAATATTAATCTTCTTCTTTTGGCTGCCCCCTTTTAGGGGTCACCACAGTGTATCATGTGCCTCCATGTCACTCAATCCATGTCATCCAGTCACACCAAACCCCTGCATGTGGGAGTTGGTGTCTCTGTGGTCTTCCTCTTTTCCCGCTGCCTGGCAATTCTATCTTGAACAGCCTTTGTCCAACATATCCACAATGCTTCCACAATCTGAACATGTCAAAAACATCTCAACATTGCCTTCAAACCTACTCCATCTAAGCTGTCCCTCATTATTCCCATTATTTTTTAGTGACTCTCACATATTCTAAAACTGTCTTTAATCCTAAGTGGAAAATACCCCTTATAATGTCTATAACATCAGGTTAAGTTGCCTTTTCAAGGGTTAGACAGCATGGTGGCCTCTCTAACTTTGTCTCTGAACCACTCAGTTTGAGCCATCCTGCTCTCATTTCTAATCCTGTATATCCTGGTCACTCCCAATGAAAATCTTAACCTTTCTTAACCTTTTAAACTCTGCCACCTTCAGCTCCTCCTCCTGTTCTTTTGTTATTACTACCATCTTAAAACCACACATCATAGTGGGTCTCACTGCCTTCTTGGAAACCTTCCCATTTACTCAGGCTGCTATCCTTCTTTTACAAATCACCCCTGACACTCGTCACCACCCACTCCACCCTGCCTGAACTCTCTTCTTCACCTGTCTTGTACACTGTCCATTGCTTGGATCCTCTCATTGAACACACTCTGTAATATACTGACTTTACACTGATAAAAAACACTGTAAAAAAAAAAGAAACAAAAAAGCCCAACAAAATCTTCACATTGGAGAAGCTGGAGCCAGGAAACTGCTGCCATTTTTGCTTACAAAAATTTACTTAAACAATTAACAGAATTATCAAAACAGATGTTGAATAATTTGGAATAATTTCCTGTTGATTGACTAATCAATGCAGCTCCACTCGAAGTATATAACAATAACTTCTCATGGCATAATTAAATTTCCACCAATTAACTCAGATGAATTATTTTTAATCTTCTGCTAAATTAGACTCTTGCCAGTTACGAGACAATTAACTTCTCAGAGCTAGTGTGGCAGCAGTGACAGTACTTGCTATATATCCCACAGTGCCAAATGAAACAGTGCAGAAGAAAACTATGCACCCTCCCGCATACACAATGCATGTTGCAACACTTCCATGTTTAATTTTTAGATATGTACCAACGTGTCCAATGTTCCAACGATGTGCAATCAGATAAAAAAACATAGAAGTAGACTTTTGCAAGATATGCAGATAATGTGGTGTGTGCATGAGGGTGTATGCTGGATGTGATGTTGATGTGGTGTGATCCTACTCAAAGGACAGGCAGACTCCCTGCAGGACCGCACAGGGCCTGGGCTGACCCCTGCTCCACATTCCTGCATTGCCCCACTGTGGAGATATTACAGTCGGGAGGGCAACATTTGTTCTAGCACTGAGATGTCTCTAATCATTTCTCTTGAGTGGCTGCAAAATCATCAACAATCCAGTCCGTATGTGTCTGGATACAAGTGTTTTCTGGGGCCGAGCTAAATGGACACACCGAAGGCCACTCGAGGTTCGTATGAAAATGATGAAAAGGGAGGGCAGCATGGAGGACCTGAGCCAAACATCAAGTGAAGCACTTCAATAAATGAGGTGTGCTTAGACTGACTGTGCCATTAATTAACATGTTGACACCGGGTGAGAAGAGCATAGCCTCTCCAGTGCTGCACATTTTCCTTTTGGCACACAGATGTGAACTTTCACCTTTCAGCACACGGGCAGACACCTGTCTCAACAGTCCTGGTAAATGAGGTCACATGCACAGGTGTGTGTATGCTTATGAGTAGACTGGGTATATGAAGAGAGCGATACTGACGGCTGGCAAGGTCTTATGAATGAGGGCATTTGAAGCAGACCTTCCTGCTTCAGGGGTGTGGTGTGAATAGCTTTACATTGTGCCTCAAAATTAAGTTGTGAAGGTGATGAGACAGGATCACTAATCAATCACCGGAGTGCCCCACAAGGAAGAAGTAGAAAAATGTCGAGTTTCCCATGCATGCGCGCGTCTGTGCAAGTCAAATGTGCTGACACTGTCAGACACACTGATGTGTTATGATTTGTCAGTGCCACTTCCAGCAATGACGATGTGCTGTCACAACAACCAGCCTTTGGAGCCAATAAGGAATGACAACATGGGATGAGCTCATCCCGGAGTGAAACGTGATTCGTTGTTTTCTACATGTGTGGTTTGGGGGGAATGTGTCAGGCAGTTGGAGTGACAGGTAAGACCCGCAGGTCACCCTAGAACTGGTCTTAATACAATGATTGGCTTCAGTGGAGCAAGACCAGATAAACAGTTCCATTCAAGGAACATTACAGATACGGAATGAAAGTTCGGATGTAATTGTCGAGTTACTGACTTTTCACTGAGTTCTGCTCGAGTCGGAGTCGGGCTCCTTCTGTCTCCATGGTGACAATGTGACGGTTCCTGAGCTTTGGAGGGGTGGTGATGGAGCCATTTAAAATGAGAAGTGTGCTGCATAATAATATTTGTGAAAATTAGCCTCATGAATACATGAAAACTGAGCCACACGTGGACAGTTGGTATTTTAATTTCATGATCGGTGGACCTATATGAAGCAGATCTAATCACTGTCACAGTCATCTGTAATGGTGATTAACAAGAGGAACTATATAAACTGCCCCCGTCTTGGATTGTCTTTAAATAAAAGTTGGTCAAGCACAAATTAAAAAGTATGGATTTCCTCTGCTGGCTTTGATGGTCTAATTGAATTTCTTTTCTTTGTAGCACGCCAAATAATAAACCATTTTCCACCCGACCTCCTAGATGTTTGAACTAGGGTTATCTGGCCTGGGATCAAAAACTTTTACTTTGCTTTCCTTTATACATTTGGCATGTATATAATGAATCCATCTCTATCACTTTCATATGCTCTGGCTAATCTGTGGGTATCTAGAAATTTAAAACATTTTGCAGAAGAAAAGATAAAACCATTTTTAGTGCATTCTTTTTTCTGAGAATTTGAGACTCAGGTGTACTTTATATTTCTACTTGTGGCTAAATTGGCTTCGAGCCTTTATCAACACCTAGAGATCTGCTGGGCTAACTGTTTCTAACTCGTCACCCTGAGATTACCTACATTTCTTTCTTTTTTTTTTTAACTTTAGTCCTATTGTGCAAACATGTAAGTCTGCCCTTATTTCTTTACATTTTGCTTCCAAGGAACCAAACTATAATGTAATGTTTTTAGCAAGCTTTGTGAATCTTTTCAAAGTCTTCTCTTTACCCATTAGTTGCTTTTTATTCATTTTAACACTGACCTATGAGACATTCGAGCATAAAAAAGCAAAGAGCCTATTTTAAATTGTGTCTTCAGACACTCTGTTACAACAAGTTGGTTGTAAAAATGATTTTTTGTCAATTTTTTAAAATTTGGGCTTACAAAAATATTGAAGGTAACACAATTTGACAGGCAAAAAAATAATACATTTTCAAGAACAAGCTGATTTCTAAAGCGATGTTAGACAGAAAATATCTGGAAGTATCTGAGAGTGATGTGTAGTGTGTCCTTAAAAAATCTGAAGAAACTGAACAAGTAGAGAACAACAGAAGAAGTATCAGGCCTGCAAAATGATCTACAGCAGATGAGCAGCATCTGAAAGTCATGTTCTCAAGAAATAGGAAAAAAACAGGACCCGAGAGATGCATCTGGACCTCCAGTTGATTAAGCTACTGTTCACTGAAGCCTCTCCAGAGCTATGACAAATTACAGAAATACTAGACTGAAAATCAGTGCAACAAATCTCATGAAGTCTATAAGACTGATTCCAAGTTTGAAATTTGGTTGAAATTATCAAAAATATGTATGGAGGAAGTCAGTAGAGAGGCTCTGTCGTGGTTTGGGCCTGTATGTCAGGCAGTGGTGTTACTTACAAAAGTAATCTAAAGAAGAGCTCTGAATGTCTTTAAGGAACTATTCCTGAAAACTACTGAAAAAATATCAGGAAACTTGCTTAAGAGACTTTAGGCTGTGGGGGAGCAAAGACATGCATGCAAAAACATGCTTGTCTCTGGAGTGGTGGACAAAATCAGAATACCTGAAGAGAACCCATGCAGGCACAGAAAGAAAATGCGAACTTTAAATATAAAAAGCACCAGCCCAGTCCATTGCAGGCCAACATAAAGACTATAGATGTGTTAAAGACTTAATTTCTAATCATACATTTGCATTCTCATGTGTACCTATAACAGGTGATGTTTAAAAAAGTTTGATGTTGCAGTCGATGTGTGAAAATGGCGTCTGTTTAGATAAATATGCTTACATAAATATTCTTTCCCACCCGGATTAGAACTTTTTCCAATTAATTTTTTTTTTTACCCAAAATCTTTTAAAGCATGGCCCGTTTACTACTTTCTCATACTTTTCCCAGCTGTAGACGTTCCAGTGTAATAGAGGTAGCTTCCACCATCCAATAAAAGTAGGCAGGTGTGACTGGATGATCTGATTCGAGGGTGTTTTAGCACACACAGTGTTCATGTCTGAGATGTACATGTCAGGAGTGTTTCAGTAACAATGAGAAATCTTTCCATCACTTGATCTCCGTGTGTGTGTATTTCAGCCTGCCATCCACCTGAACGCTCACCTGCCTGAAATCCTATTAGGTTACCATGACAACACCATGACGACAGATAATTGTCAGCTATCATCTCACAAGTCCTGACACCAACAATGGTGCGTATTTCATCAGGGTTAAAAAAAATTATATAGCTGGTGTACAGGGCAATGAGTTCAGTTTTGTTATTTCAACACAGCAGATAATGGGAAATGTAGTTAAATATATAAAAGATATAAACGAGACAAACTGATATGATTAAGCAAATTTGCAGGGAGAGGCTGACGTACGCTGCAAACGTGTGAATCATAATTCAGTTATATGTTGTAAAACTTACTCTGTGGAGACAGTGTAGAACTGAGGCAGCAGAGTACAGTTCACATCTCCTATAGAGACTCTCACTGCTTTAGCCCTCCTGCCCAGGTTCCTGCCCTGAACTGTCAGCAGGGTGCCTCCTTCCACTGGACCACTCAGAGGGGAAATCTGTCAGAGACAAAGTGAAAAAAGAAAATATGAGAGGGGGGTAAAAGGCAGTGAAATTGGGCAATAAATTAGAGCTCATAAGTAGATTACCGCCCTAAAAACACTCCACTAACGATGGGCGATAATGAATATGACAAAGAATTAGGAGAATAGAGGTGCCGTCTCTGATGCTGACATGGAGTGTGGCACACACACAGAGATAAGGGCCCATGTAAGTGTTCTTCTGCTGAAGACTGAGATCTAATTGAATAGACACACACTTTAGGTATACACACACACAAAGCAGACTCTTAACTGCGGTAGTCTGAGACTCTTCAGCCTCTAATCCTCTACAGCACATGCAAATAAAGAGCAGACTAAGAGCCCCCTTCACATCCCACAAGAGACAGAGAGAGTGAGAAAGTGAGGGCTGAAGAGCCGAGGTGTAGAGCACAGCAGAAAGGTGGATGAGTGGGGAGGCAATTTAGGGGACTGATTGTCGAGAGGAAAGTGAATGCTGATGGTGGTGGTGAGAGAGCAAAGCCTCAACAGGGGAATTAATGCACAGCACTATTCCCTTTCATCTGTTTTCCTGTGTCTGCTCTGTCAAATTCCTTAGTCCCATTTCTGCTGTTGTTCAGAGGCATACTCTCACGCATCATTTCAGCCCTCGCCTTTGGTCTCTTAACTTTCCATTCTGGAGCCAAGGAAAGAAAAGAAGAGGACCGTCACCTCTCCAGTCGCCATGAAAAATTCAACTTTCTCAGATAACATCTCCAACGCCCAGACAGAAGCAATCTAGCATCATCTTGCCACTGTAGCATAGCTATCCCAGCAGTGCGCATGCTTTTCTGGATGTCCCTCTGGCTGAGCCGAGGTCACGGTGACCCCTCTGTGTTATTAGCCTGGCTCCGGCTCTGTCAGAAACTGAGCTGAAAAATGAAAACAGCACTTCTGTTTGGTCTAGGTGAGAGGACAAGGCTCGGCCCTGCATTCAAATAATTCGAAACCCACAAGACTGACAGCGCAGATAAATAAACCATATATTTCCTAGCTAAAACGGGAGGCGGTTGAGAAAAGAGTGAATGTAGTACTTTTATTATGGTGTGAAAACAAACTGTTGGAATCCAACCCATTACTTACCGTATTTCTGTGAGATTTACACTGCAGGAAATGGTGCAAATGTTTTTGCGGTTATATTAAGGTTTCGGACATTAAGTGTGGCCACCCCGTGTCTACTTACACCGAGTATATATACTTCCTCTAACAAAAACGTCACATTCTTTCACACACATGTAATCCACAAACAGCATATAAATGCTTGTCCGTGCAGTTGTGCACACACACACACTGTAGTATGTCAGACAAACACAGAAAAGCAGCCGGCAATATGCAGTTATTTATTATCACTATGCGTCGTATAGCGCGTAGTGCGTCCCCGCGGTGCCATTGAGACCTGACAGCAACATCAGCTTGCATGCTGTTCATTTACACCTCTTACAAGTCTGTGAGTCCTGATTTACAGCGCAAACTCTGCCAGGCCTCCTGGGAGATCACAGGGTGTGAATGTGCCTCAGCAAAAAGCTCCAGAAGGAAGGCTGGAGCTTTTAAACAAAATTACTCCACGTTCTCGTATTCAAATGAAACATGCTCCAAATGTACATGCGTGTATTTAAACCTGCACCAAACAAACCAGCTACCTAATGAAATCCACATGTTTCCCTTTTCATTTTTGGGGGATGGAGGTGGGGGGATTGTTTTGAGGTCAGAGCTTTCATCTTCCTCTCCTCACTCGACTTCCTCTGCATCAGACTAATCAAGGAGGACGTGAGGACAAAAACAGGAAAAAGCTTCTCACTATACTGTACCCTTCTCCACCCTGTCTTTGTCCAACTAGCTCTCCATCCTCTCTCCCAAACCATTTAGGTCTCACCCAAGTCCTTCTGTTTCTTTTCTTTTCATGTTGTGACTGAACTGTTTTGCAGTTCCTGTTTTGGTTGCCAAAGTACCTCTAATCAATGGATTTTTTTTTAAATTCCTTGAACTAGTCTAGGTATTACATGAAAATAAAGAGCCCCTGGAGATAATAATAAATGTCTCCATTGTCTTACATCAATGAATTGAACAGAGCATTTTTCTCAATTAGGTGCTAAGTGGCAAAGTTTAGGGAATAATGAAATCCTCCTCTGTATTATTGATATTTTGGTGTGAGTACCTTATGACAGAGATTGTACGTGACAAAGCCAGAGCGATGAAAAACACGTTTCATTATCTTAGCAGCACTGTCGCAAGGACTATATAAAAAAGAGCTGCTGCAGTCTGAGTGTGTTTGAATGTTTGGGGAGAGTGGAGCTTTTTTTCTATAAGCTGGAGGACTTGGGCTCTAACCCCTGTGGATTCTCTGGGAAAACACGGCTGCCAAAGCATTGCATCACTCACCCCACCGAACCACAGCCCCAGTATCCTCTCTGCAGCCTGCTCTCCTGAGAGAGCCAGTAGGAGTGTGCGTGTGTGTGTGTGAGAGAGAGAGAGCGAGAGAGAGACAGGGAGTATTGCAACAATAGTCTACCCACACATACTGAATCTCAGCCCAGCTAACTTCAGTCATGTAAGAAGTCCACATAAGTTAGACTCTCACAGAGCATCCTGTTAGTCACAGTATGCTGACAGCTACAAAGAATGAAGGATAATCGTGAATGCTTCAATATGGCCTATTTGTGTGACAGATTGTGGGCTTACGTGTGTGTATGTGAGAGAGTGTGTGTCTGCGCGCCTGCTTTGTTCTGCTTGCCGACCAGGTTTTATCTACAGGAAGTTCAGGCCGACTGAGTCTCATGTGAGCCATGCTTCCCATGACCGCCTACCAAAGCTGTGCTGATATAACGCTTGGTAGCGGCAGAAAAGGCTTGGAAGATGACTCTAAACAGGCTCCCATTACAGTTGGAAAAACAAATGAATACGATCATGCAAATGAGCTCCGCAAACCCTGGCAGTAATCATGATGACGTGACTGCAGTCAGATCCCGTGTAAGATAAATACTCCTTAATTCCTTTTAGCAGTGCGGTTTTTCTCTTGTTGTGGTTGCAAAATCTCAAGTCCCTCATGGTTCTGATCTGTTTTCCTTTTAGCCTTTGTGGTTTTATACATAAAGGGTCCTACAGACATAGCTTTCATGCCCCAGTCCACATGGTTTGCTTATGTACAGCTGTTACACGGTGCAGAAGGTGTTCCCATGGCCTCCTGAGTCATTGCAGGTCGACTCATTTGGGTCTCCTGGGGTCTGTGGCTATGTGACTGTTAGTGTTATCACTGAATGAGCTGCTTTAATAAGGCTCAAACAATACCTTAGCAGCTGATCATGGACTGACAGACAATCTGGGTTTCCACACCATGTGAGTGACCTCATGATTTACCATTACATGGCCTAAATACCATAGGTGTGAGAGGTGCAGGAGGATGAATGCAAGCATTTGTGGCCCAAAGTCATGCACGTTTAACCCCCGATCTTACCTCATGGATCTCAGGATTAGGACACTGATCCCTGATTGGCTGACATTCATCCCTTGGCTTGCAGATGCTGTCACACCAGCCACAGAGGTGTCCCTGATCCTCCCGACCCCAGCACTGGGAACAGTCCGAGCTACCCACACCACAGTTGTACATTTCCACTAGATGAATATGACAGATAAGGGAGAGACATAGAGGCAATTACTACTGTGAGAAAACATTACTGAACTCTGTTTGCCTTGACTGGTCAACTTAATGTACACTCTTCAAGGTATTTTCTTTTAGAGCTTTTATGAAGCTAAGGGCTGCGTGCCCTAAATAAATAGCATAAGGAGTTAGAGGATGATATATTCACAGCTATAAAAATAAACCAGTAAAAAACGGAGAAAGAGTTAGAGGAGTGGAGGAGAACAAAGCCAGGGAAAACAGATGATTACGTTCATGTTCCAGTGTGCCTCCCAGTGAGAACTCCCATTTGTATCACCGCATGTGCATCTGTGCAGCTGACTGTGTGCATATTGCAGTGCGTGCACGCCTGTATGTGTGTGATAAAGTGTGTGCCATTTTAAAATTTGATGACACTGCATGTTCAGAAAGCGACCGTCTTGCCTGTTAACAGCACGGAGTGTCTGGCAGTGGCCCAGGGCTGTTGTTCACATGGTAGACACATGGATTGCAAACAGCACATCTGGGACTGGGATAGGCAAAAACTGGCTTGTAGCTGCACTATAGACAACACTGCCAAGTTCAACAACACACGTCAGTTTTCATCATCTCACTGTTGTCATGGAGCTCAAACTATATTTGCTACAATACATGCGGACATTGCTTGAGAGAGGCATTGATAACACCTTAAAATTGCAGCTCGCTATGTTCTCCAATCATTATGTGTAATTAGACGGTAGCAGGATATAACATCATGGTAAATTACTGGTTGTAGGCAAATTATGTGTTGTAATACACAAACTGCTATTACTGCAAGTGAAAGGTAGTCGCACACTGTTTGTCCCTGTAAGGGAATCTTTATTTTTCTACAGATTTAATAAAACCCATCAATCTCATGAGAACACATCTGGGCATGGGTGAAATGCATTCTGGGAGCAACAGTGGCAGCTATGTCACATCTTTTTTCTTGTTGTGGTGGCGATGTAATTACACTGCAAATACATGAGAGGTGAGCAAACAAATGTAATGGAGCAGTGTTTTCATCTACTCCTTTCTTTTTATTTTTTTTCTGCATGTCTACATAATTATGGGTTTTTATATCTTACCTTTCATAGGCTGGGGGCTGTCAATGAATACATCCTCTCGGTGTCTGATAAAGGCTCCTCGCCTCCTCAGGTTAAGGTGGTAAATCTGACTCCTCTGATTAGTGGAAAGCTAAATAGACAGGGCGGAAGACGGCATCAGCAAAAACAGGTACGTCCTCAATGTTCTCATGTCTTTATTGTATGTAATTTTGCTTCCACTTAGTGATGCTCTAGATAATCATGGGTTTCTAGCCAACTCTTAAACAAGGGTTTAAAATAATTACATCAAAAACAAGTTACAAATAAGCGTTAAACCTAACAATAATGAACCCACTGAACCAGTAAATGCACAGTAGATGCGCCGGAGCTTAAAGCATGTTTATTCAGACTTGGCAAACTCGCTCACTAGTCGTTTCTGGTAGGTCATCGTCTGTACTTACCGTCACTCCACTACACTTGACAGTCGTGCTGTTCAGCCATGTGGCCTCATATCGCTGCTCTGTTCCAAAGTCACACTCCAGCTTCTCATTCTGTTACGCAAAAACACTTACTTTAAGTGTAAAAAAAAGTAAAGCATTTCAAAAACAGCAGAAAAAAAAACTAATAACATGCTGTTCTCACTGTCTCAATCACTGTCTGGTAACAATTGACAACTCGGAAAGAGAACCAGGAAACTGAAATAACCCACAATAATTGTCCCTGCCAGGAAAAATGTGATCTATTCAAATTTCATATTCATAAACATCTGGACTCCCACATCTCAGCAAGTCATCTGGGAGTCAGAGTAATGAATATGAATTCATTCTTCACAAAATGAAAGCCCCGAGTTTTACTGAGCCAAGATGTGTGACGTTAAGATCATAAAGAAGCTCAGATAGGTAAGAGCAGTAAAGGATAAGTGCCTAAAGTGGGAGAAGTAATTTGTCTGTGAATCCAGCCACCTTAAATTGGTCTACTTTACTCAGTCTCTCCAGGCCTCTGCTATTTCGCTGTACTTTTTGACACCAGAGAAGCTCTTTTTTTTTTTGTGGGGGTGAGGGTGGGGGGGACTTGCAATGAAATGCTACTGAAAGGCTTCCTGGAATTATGTTCGGTCTGAACTAATATAACAGCAAACAAACTTGTAACCTCCTGCTTGTTCATTAATGTTTCAGAGAAGCTGTGCGAGACCGTGTTTAAACTTCCTTTAGGTTTGTCCTTACGGAGAAGTGTGGGAACCAAACTGAAATTCTAAACAAAACCCAGAAGGATCCGAGCGATGGTGATGTTTTGGGGAGAATGAATTTGACTGGCAGAACATTTCCTGCTCTGCTGACTTGTTGACAATCTGAAGGCATTAGTCAAACAATGTCAGTTTGGATAAACTTTCGTAATAAAGAGCGTGAATGACCAATCACATTCACGCTGCCCTAAGGAAGAGTGTGTGTGCGTGCGTGCGTGCGTGCGTGCGTATGTGTGTGTGTGAAAAGGGGGGGGGCGGTATGTGACTCAATGTCTGTCACCATAGCAACACACCAGGAGACGGCTTGAGAGGCCAGCCTGGGTTAGGCGTGTGACTGACCACGCCTGGCAACCAGTCAGCACTGGAATTTTTAGCAGATACCAGTTGTGTCCTTATCAGGGATGCAGGATCTGCATCTGGCTGGCTCGATGTGGATTAGGAATGAGAATAAGAGTTTGAACAACTGATCTGGAAGGACTAGCTGAATTTATAATGAGCCCAAGCAAAATAAAGCCGCTGCCTTCTGTGTGTGCGTGCTGCCTCAGACCGACTGCACATTGTACGCTGTGCTGACAAAGACACAACTCAGCGAGTCACGGTTAGATACCAGAGGCACGGTGGGCCCAGACAGCTGAGCAGCGAGCAACTAAGCATAAAGACAACCGCGCATTCTTCATTTTTTAATCTCCGTCTTACAACAAGCAGATCACTCCAGTTTTACTCACTCGTTGACCCAAATCACAGCACACAAATATCCATCTGTGTTTAACTCAGCTTGAAGCAAACACACCATATGCTTGTGTTTTATTCCAATCATTTTCACAACACGCAATTTGGACAAAGTCCAAGTCCAGCTCTATAGCTGGAGGCTGTGTGTCATACCTCCTGGATGTTGCTGAGGGATAACGTGAAGTCTTGGACCATTCCTGATGGCGATGGAGGAACCTCAGAGGAAACCAGGCTGGGGCAGGAAGCGGCATTCTGTGGTGAAGAGGGAGGTTGGGGCAGGAAGTGACATATAGGAGTTAAAGAAAACAATAGCTCCAATGCACACATCCGTGCCTCAAAATACCTGTCCTGTTTATCTGTATGAGAAGGAAATGGGAGGGTGAAGCCTTCCTTTAAAGGAAACAACAACAGCTTCAAATAGAGAGATGATGAGGGATTAGAAAAGCAGACCCAGCGGACAGCGCGATGAGCTCAGCAGAATGGGAAAAACCCACCTCATCATGTCAGTCTGACCTACATCAAAAAACCTTTTTTCAGGTTTAAAAAGAGCCTCGAAATTTTAATTATAAAAACCGGCTTAAAAACTAAGAGCTTCTTGTGCTTGGCTTGTTTATTTATCAGTTTCTTGGGATCTGAAACAGCACACCCGACTGGGATTTATTGCATTTGTACAAAAAGAAAAAAAAAAATGCTGTGATGTCTTTATTACATCAGTTGTCTGCTTCTGTTGGGGATCTTGTGATATAAAGGCGAGTGTTAAACATTCATGATCATACAAAACTTAAACACTGCTGACCAGCAGCTGACCACAGGACTGAGTCACATCCTCTTGTATTTAACTGGAACCAGTTGTGTGTACCCCGAGGGCCAAAGTCTGCTGGGCCAAGCAGGCCATGGGATCTGGCTACACAAAAAACTTACACAGGGGACAGAAATAATACAGTGGCTGACCTCGAAGGCCTTGATAATGTCAGGATTATGTCCAAAAGGACAGTGGCTGGGGAGCTTTAATTGGCTTAAGCAATGCTACACTTGAAGTTTTAGATAAATTTCACACTTTTACAGCCATTTCGTACTCTTGTGCCAAACATTTTACACGATTTGATGATTTGTTTGCTTTAACAAAATACTTTACACCCTACGGGAGTTGACATTGGCAAACATACAGTTTCATTTGTGCTGTACAGGCAAGCTGCAAAATAAAGGGCTATAGAAACCTACGGTGGAAAATGTAGGCGTTAATTTAACTCTTCGCTGGTATCAAGCAAACAGTCAAATTACTTCCAGCCCAAATCAAAGCACAGCGACTCCATTTATCCTCTCAGACAAACATTTCAAAAACAGAAACTTAAGATGCCTGGTCTGAGTTTCTAAAACCAAACCCTTCTGAGACTTTATAGCTGGTTTCCACATTCGTACGTAGTGTAATTGTGACACTCGTAACATCACACTGAATTACCACATCATTACTCTTGCCTAACCCGTCTGGACTCAGACCATTACAGAACACTTAGTGTTTTTGGACAGTGGAGTCTGGATTACGACCGAGGCTCTGATTACTAGAAAACTTAATATCATGAGCTCCTCAAGGCATTTGATTGGTGGATTAAAGGCACATTACTCACCTCAAGCAGGTTTTGATTTGCGTCATCTTTACTGGAGACGCATAGGTGGCTGTTTTGGTCCCAGTAACACTTCCACCTTGTGCTCAGGCAGCTCATACATCTGTGACACACATACACAGAAAGAGTTGAGAAACGAGGACAAAATATTGCCAAATCAGGCCTGTTTTCGCCTCCGTACAATTACTCCCTGTGATCTACTCCCATTCAGCGAAGAGTGTTTTTCAAAAGTTTGGTTTGTGATTCATTTGGAGAGGAGCGCAGAGAGACAGAGCTGATTACAGGCATCAAAGTTTAGCTTTAATAAAAGGAAGTAATGATTAGTCACATTCAGATGCATTCATTCCACAGTTACAACACAGCCAGCAGAGAGGTCACGCAGGGCCAAATCTGCTGAGATGAAACAAAGCGCTTCTCAATAAACACTCAGACTGGTAAATGATGATGTGTGTGTGAGCATGCTGTTGCTTGTATTTATATCTTTGTGAGATCAAGTCTGAGTGTTACACTGCCTACGTGAAGATATTTTGGCAACTAAAACCATCAGCAGCTTGTAGAGTCTATACAATTCATACCCGCTGATCTGAGACAAGCCCACATGCACAGGTTAAACATGCACAGCACTTGCAAACTGTTGGGTGGGCGTGACTCGTCTGACAGCTGAAGATGTCTGTCTACGTGAAATAAGATTTGGCTGGCCAGAGCTTATAGAGAGGTTTTATCTGCTGGACCTTGGTTGAATTTGAAATGATCAGTCTGGCATTAGTCTGGTATTATATATATATGTATTATTGTTAAAGTCAAGAATTCTGGTGAAAAGAACAAAGTCAACAATACATTTATCATACTTGCACATGCTGCCAGTGTTTGCAAAGCCTGTTTTATTTTTAAAATTGTCAAGCAACTATTAAAACACATTGTGTTACTGTGATGAAAATGGGCAAAGTAGTTTATGCACATATACGCTTCCTCCGGCTGTATACTTAGAATACAGCAGCACGAGGAATGGATTCTAATTTAGAGAAGAAGAAAAAAATGAAAGGGCTTTATATTTGTGAACAGTTTTTCACACAAATCAGCTTACGGATAACAGACACACACACACACATGCACACAAGGTAGAGCAGTTAGAAAGTGTAAGGAGAATAAAAACACACAGCACAATCACTCTTGAGCTTATTTGCACACTCCAGCCAAGTTTATTGTACAGTAGAAGTATCTCAAATATCTGAAATTCTTTATACATTCTGTTTTTTATACATGTATTTATTTATTACTTTTTAGGACTCTAGTACCTTGCATGTATGTATTTTCTTGCTCTTTTGGCCTTATGTCTACTTTTGTGGTGTATTTGTGTGTATTTGCTGCTGCAACATTGCAGTTTCGTTTTAGGGATTAACAAAGTAAACTATTTACAGTCACTGTATGAATAAAATCCCCTCTTCCAATTCTAAGCTTTTTAACATATCAAAGCATAATAAAAATATTCTTTAGCAGATTTTAAATTTGGTTGTTTACAATCTGAGATGAACCACAGCACACAACATATTAAACTGCATCATACATATTTAAGACAAATGCAGAAGTAGTAGTAGTGCGAGAAACTAACACATCCTCACTGCTAATGCAGTTCTGCTAATCAAATGTACTCGACTAACTGATCACCAGCAAGTGTGAACGCTTCTTATAAAAAGCAGAAGCTTTGGTAGAGTTTTTGCTGGTCTGGTTCATTCTGGTGGGTGTGTGTTAACACAATGTCAAGGAGGAAACATGAGCAATGATCTTAAAGAAGTGACTGTTGCTGCCCATCAATCTGGGATGTGTTATAAGGTAATATCCAAACAATTTCAAGCTCATTATTGTGCAGTGAGAAAGATTATTCACAAATGGAAAACATTCAAGGCAGTTGCAAGTCTTCCCAGGAGTGGACGTCCCAGCAAATTGGACTGACATGGACCAACAGATTCTACAGGCCTCAGTTAGGATGTTAAATGTTAAAGTTAATTATGGCACAATTAGAAAATGGCTGAACAAGTATGGCTTGTTTGGAAGAGTAAAAGCCTCTTCTACTTTACGAAGAACATGGGAGCACAACGTAGGTTTGTAAACTCACATCTGAGCAAACCGCAAGACTCCTGGAACAATGTCCTGACCAGAGAGGAGATGTTTAACCACATTTGGTGAAAACCAAACACAGCATATCAGAACAAACACTTTATACAAGCTTTCAAGTATGGTGGTGAAGGGTAGATGATTTGATCATGTAGTCCTCTTTATACCAAAGTATTCTAGAGTCAAATGTGAGACCATCTGTACACCAGATAAAGCTTAGCCAAATATGGGCCATGCGATAGGACAATTGTCTGAAGCACAGCAGCAAATTTACAACAGAATCGCTGGATAGTTGTTGCAATGGCTCAGTCAAAGCCCAGACCTCAACTACACTGAAATGCTGAGGCAGCAACTTAAGAGAGCTGTGCATAAATGGTAACACCTTAATGAAGTGAAACAACATTGTAAAGAGCCTAAATTCCTCCAAAACAGTGTGAGAGACTAATAAAGTTGTACAGAAAGCAACTACTTAAAGTTGTAAAGTTTAGAGGTAAATTCACGTTTCATTTGATATACAAAGATCTGTTTATGAGGCTTAAAGTTTATGTACACATTTTCATTTATATTTGATAGCTACATGTTTTGATATTTACATGTTTACATATTTGAATGTTTACACCTGCACTTTCAAAGCTGTAATAATTATGTGTTGAATTTGCCTAGTTGGTTTTCCTGCATTTACCCGAGTCTAGGATTTCCTGGCTTCTGATTGGTTAGTGAGGTCACACTGGGGCTGAATTCAGAACCACATAACAAACCCTCAAGTTACAAAGTTATTGGTTCCACAAGCTGTTAAATCATGGGGTGTGTTTAATTCCCCACACACTGCTTCTGCACAGGGTGCACTTTTTTGTACAATAATAGATCAGAACAGGGGCGCAAAAGATAATATAAGTATATCTTACATATCAAGGTAAAAATATGCTATATTTCAAAATAGAAATTTCTCTTAGAAATGAAAAGCTGATTTATATGCAAAAATACCAATGACAATTTTGCTACCACAGCCTTTCTTGGTCCAGTGTAAGAATGAACAGTGATATTTAGATATGAAGCAGTTTTAGTTTTGAGACCATTTAACATGTAGTCGAGATGATACAGGGTAGTGTTTGTGGATATGTGGATATTAGGTTGTTGCTTTCTGTGTACAGAGTAGAAATATGTCTTTTCAGACGAAGTGCCTAAACTGGAACATCTCCACTGCACATTATGAGCATGAGTAACGTGTGAGTCACTGTGCTGCCTCTGGGAAGAGACAGATGTCCCACACTAGGAATGATAGTGCCTCCAGTGATAACAGCACTCTAAGGGAGTTTCTAGATTGGGCGGAGTGAAGTGGGTGCAAGAGGATGTAGATATGTAATTGAAACGTGTGTGTTCTGATTAAAAGCAGACGGACCCCTCAAGGCTCTTATCAGCTGCACAGTTTCTGTTTTCCCTGACTCCCTTTCTGTCCTACTAAAACACCTATAAACCACCACACACACACACACACACTAAGACTGACACACAAGGATTGTTCACATACACACACTCTCTCCGCTTCATCTAACACTGACAGTAAATACCCTGTGAAACTGCCCTCCCCAACTCATAATGACCACACACACAAATAAAGAGTGAGGCTTGCACTCTCAGGGCCTCAGTGGACACAGCGGTTAAACACACATCCTCAATCACATCTCTGTCAAAGAGAAATACGTTTGAAAGAAAAGATCAGTTTCAGGGGGGGACGATAGAGAAAGGGGGGCGAGGGGGGAGCAAATGGCAAGAGAGACAGAGAGAGAAAAAAAAGAGAAGCAAGAAAGAGACATGCCCAAAACTTGAGACACAAAAAGCAAATACAGCAGCGGGAGAGTGTGTGTTTGAGAGTGAGAGCGTGGCTGAGAGACAATGAGAGCGAGAGAGCACGATAGGTGTTTGTCCTTCTGGGCTGTGTGGTGAGACTGGAATGCCTGGTCTGGCTGTCATTAACACTTTGCCCGGTGACCATTTTGAAAGTGTCGAGGAAAAACTGTCTAAAAACATTCGGGCGCTGACACGCACGCAACCACACATTCTTTAAAATAAGCAAACTAAGTCAACTCGTCAATCTCATAATAAAGGCCTCTTAAAGCTGAAGTCAAAATAATAATATAAAACATAAAATGCTTTCTATATTTACCTTACTAATATACTAGTGGTTTTCTGTTTAAGAGATAAATGGCTAATGTTTTCCCTGAAGAAGTTTAACCTGATTCATTAGATCATGTTTATTTAATGTTTTGTGGTCATCAGTTATTCTAATATTCTAAATTTAGGTGACTAGCATGGGTCAAGCTCTAGCTCTGCTACATTACCCTGCATGCAACTTAATAATACATTTATTTAGACACTGTCATGTGTTTGGCAGGTTTTGGCATGGTTGCAACACACGCTTTCTGCTGTGCATTTAAGAGGAAGTATAACATCACCAGCTGTGTTTTTGCGTACTTTATAAACCACAGACGGTATTGCACAAGTGATTTTATACTTTCAGTAATACTCTTTATTGCAAGCGTTGGCTAAATATTTCTTGTCACATATATGCTATTAAGCCTGACTTTCTAGCATGTGTTTTAGATCCAGGCTTTACACACTGGAGCTCAAAACTGGCAGTCTTTCAAGGACAGCTGTCACTGCGGTACACTCATGACCTCAGATGAGATTGGTTTACTATGATTTTTTTTTGCGTCCTTCTGATAAGAGATTATATTAAGGAGGAAGAGTACCAAAGAGTTGGGACAGACTAGGGAGAAAGAAATGGGAATGCAAATCATGCAAGGTGCCGGGCTTAAATTACACCCACTAACTAATGGATTTCTTGTACGGCTCCTACAGTCTCAGCCTTGTACAGAGTAATAAAAATGCATCAATACTATTTAACCACCTACCACTTATCATGAATATGAAAAGAAATCCTAGCATTTGTTTTGTGGTTACGCTATCCAGGGTTAAATCTGTTTTCTGAGGTGTTTTTTTACTATTTAATATATTTTGATTATTGACTGAAGACAATGTAAAATGTTTGGCAGATGTGCCTCTGTTTCCTTTGCCTTTATTCTGATTTTTTTCTCGCTCCCAGCTAAACAGTGTTATGTTTTGAACAAAGACAATTAAAGCTTATAATAATAAATATGGCAGCTAATTCACTGAACTTGCTAAACCTGAAACAAAAACTCAATTAATTAGATTGAAATGTTCATCAAGAGAAAATTATTGGGTGGCTATTTTGGTAAATGATTAATCCCTTAAATTACAGTTCTGTCAAAATAATCTAACATCAACAGGTTCCTGCTTCTTAATAGTTCAGATATGGTGTTGTTTTTGCCTTTTACTGCGGCAACTTTTATAATTCCTTGAATTTTTTGCAAATGCAAAGGGAAGACGGTGCCACTTGACTCTGTGGTTTCTTTTAAAGGCAGCTCATCTGTTTAGATCAGCGTTTGGGTTGTAAAGCTTGTGCTTTATAGTGTTCATCGGTTTTTATTGACACTTCTGTGAAGCACCATGTGTCTGTTTTTTGTCTCAAAAAGTGCAACACAAATAAAGTTTACTTACTCACGCTTCTGCGCTTCATTAACCAAATCAGTAATTGATTATTCAAGAAAACAATTAGCAGATTGGCAGATAATTAGCTCTTTGCAGCACTAAGAATCAGTTTATTTTTGATCACATCAGTCTGGCATTACCACAAAGAGCCAGAATGCCACAGGGGATATTGTCTCACTTTGTTTTGCATAGTGTATTAATAATGAATTGGAATAAAATACCCTCCACTGACACCTTGCAGAAATGTAATTTTGCTTCCACACGAGTAGCATGACACAGCACAGGACAGATTTTCTAATATGAGAATAAGTTTTGCAGTAAATCACTTTTAATGGTGCTTGCGTGACACTGATGGTTTGCACAGACGTTCAGATGTCAGTATCTAATAACATAAGAAAAACCTGAGTGATGGCTTTTTTCATAAAGCGTAAAACAAAGACCCTCTACTATCCGGTTTCCCTGAGAATGAGTGGCTCTTTAGGGATTATTAACAAAACAGCATGCAGTGATTAAAATCAGATAGAGTATAGCAGTTCCGCACATTACAGCAGAATGCTCATCCTGTGAGAATGGCACTTTGCTCATTATCACCTTCAACAAACCACCATCTAATTTCACACTCCTGGACCTCACCGAGCACCGAGGCCACACGCACATATTGGGTGCAGTCTTGCACACACGTACCTGCAACTGCAGCGTTCACACCTCGAAACTGCTTTCAAAAAGTGAACAAAAGGGACAAATCAAACGCCTTTTCAATCTCCGGGAATCAGACAAACACACACACACACATAGATGCCCCTCTAAACCTGAGATCTGCCCATCAGATAGAGCGGATCCTCTGACATGGTCCAACATGCAGGAGGAAGCCAGCTGGATTGCTTCCAGATATGAGTAAACCCTCCCAGTAACCGGGCCATACAAGTCACAGTCTTTCACATAAACAAACACTGACATGATCTGCCAGACACACATATCTAATTTCCTTTGGATTAATGTTTACAGCATATTAATCCCACATTTGATCCTGTACTGGGAAACCTGGAGCAAGCGAAACACACAATAAGCCTTTGAAGACACGTCGAGAGTATTGAGGCCTAAACAGAGGACAGGGGAAAAACATGAGAGGGAGTGGCTGGGGATGGAAGGTGGCTAGCATTTGCTGTTGTGAGATCACTATAATTGTATTTCACTGGGATTTATTTAACATTAAAGGTTTGTTTTGAGGAAATGTATTGCATATTGAAGCAGCCGATACACTATTTAAGTAAAAGCATCAATATAAAGTAATAATACTCTGTTACTCAAAGGATCTCATCTAATGCAATAATTGTGCAAATTAAAGAAATATTATGAGCAAAATTAAGTCAAAAGACCTCATAATGGAGAAATGTGTCCCCCTGTGAGTGGCACACTATTAAGCTGCTTCATTATTAGACCATTACTGATGCATCAGAGCCTAATAGCATTTTATTATTCTACCTTCCAGGTGAACTTAGTTTCAGCTGTTTATACGGTTCAGCAGTCTTGTCTGAGAACTCGTGAGAGCTAAGTAACACATAATTTGGTATCAAAGAAGAAGAGAACTATTCACGTGTTTGACTTTTTTTGTAAAACACTGAATAATTTAAATGATCAAACAGTTATCTTAAAAAACATCAATAACTCTTTGGTGGAACTGCTAACAACTTACAGATATCTGAGCTACTGGACACAGAACCTGTGCATGGTTCATTTTGTGAGACTGCAAGTTGCTGTGCAAAATGAGCTACCCCTCATTTTTTCATATTTTGCTTCCAGGGAGGCAATTTAGTGACCAGGTAATTGTATCTTTAAGCACTTTGTTACTAACAGCCTGTTGCAAAACACAATTTGCTCCCATTTTTTTTTAGTTTCGTCTGTGAAAAATGCCAAAGATAACACAATTTGACAGGCATAAAATAGTATTTTTGTACCGTCAGAGCTATTACCCAAAACCTTGGCATATCTACCTCAAACTCAACACAAAGCAATATGAAGCCCTGTGGGATCATTTTGACAGAGAATGAAACAAAAGACAGCCAACGCTGAAAGAAGATCTTTGAATGTCCTGCGAGAAGCCTGGAGAACTACTTGAAGAAATTACAAGAAAGCTTGCCTAAGAGAGTCCAGGTGGTTGTGCCCTCTACTGACTTTCAAGAATTATTAACACTCTATTTTTTTCTTATAAACTGTATTTCCATGTATGCTTGCACATGTTTCAATAACCCTATTTTTCACTTTCCTTAAAAGAAATGAGGGTTAGTTTAAAACTTTTGCACAGTTCAAAAGTTAATAAAAATGATTTATCATCGTCACATGATAGTTCATGGTTTCAAGATTGCAAATTACGCTACAACATCCTGCAAGCCAAAATTTTATTTTGGATGGATTTTTAATTTCTCTGAGGTATAGCAGACCTAATAAGTTGAACCTGAAAAAATAAGCATAATCTTTGACTGGAAGTAATTTAAAAAAAAGTAGTATGAAGTAGTATTAAGTATTAGATGTAGAAAAACTCAAATAAAATTTCACCATGTGAGGATGAGGAGGCTCGGGAGGTTAAATGAACTGTTTAGCTGCCTGATCAAACATGACTGGTCAATATGGACAGCAAACAGAACCAAAAGCCTGAGCTCCCAATAATCATGTCCTCCAAATGCAGATGCTCAATATTCATATCCAGATACTTATTTAAATAGATAATAGTATGTGAAATAGCAAAAGTGATCACAAGTAAGCAGCTTTTTTGTAAGTCATAAGGACATGGAGACACTGATTTTCTCCTTAACAATGCACTAACATAGCATATGTTTAATTTACATGAAAACCCTAATCATGCTAGTATTTTGTGTCTAAATCTGGTGAAAGTTGAAATGCAAAGGGTTGCATAAAGAATGTAGAGGAGGAATAAATATAAAGTAGTATAAACTATAATTCCTGAAAATTGTACAGTACTTGAGAAAATGTAAATTGCACCACTGCATCAATGTAAATGTGACTGCGTGTGAACGCATCACCAACTGGTTAAATCAAGAATTTGAGATAAACCAAAGTGATATTAAAAGTGTGACTCACGGTGTCTTCGGATGTATTCTTCCAGTCCTCTCGCAGTCATAGATGATGAAGCTCCCAGATACCACAGATGTGCCATTTACTTTTATCGCCACAGAAACCGTCAGGTGATCTGAAGAAACAAAAGAATGTACACAACAGCGTATGTGACAACCGCTGAAGATGATATCGCCCTCATAACACAAACTAGACAATAGCACATCCTGACGTTACACCGACTTTGCTGCTTTTTGAAGAGATGAAAGGGGAAATTGGATTTGTTCGTATAAAAAATGAATCAAATACCATAACTGTCCTTGAAATGTGTGGAAAACATGGCTGGCAGCTTAGCAAAAAAAAAAATCCAAATGGTTGCCTGTTTGCAGTCTCACCTTTGCCAGGGAGGATTGGTTGATAGCGATTTCGAGCGAGGAGAGGGCAGGTTTGGATCTGAGAGGGACCGGAGTCCAGGTGCACCGTGGCGACTGTAGAAACCCCGGGCTCGTATTCACACTCCACCCGGGAGCCAATCAGATCAGGAACGCTGCCGTTTATCAAGATGCCAACATCCTGCGGCAAGAACACATATAGCAATATAAATAGCTGCTCGTCTTCATCAAAATTAATTAGAAACCTGAATCCCCCGAACGCACAAACACCGACTCCAATACTCCTTAACAGAGAGCGAATGGTGTTGGCATTACTTCAACTTTGTTCAAGAGTTTAAGCAGAAAAATAAAGAAACTAATGTGCAATGAAGAAACAGATGGCACAGTGCTACATTCACATCTAAATCTGGGTATGTGATGAAGTATGACAGACGTATAATGAGAAACATAACACCTCACTGACATGACTGAATTTCAGCTAAATGATTTCAATGTGAGAAAACTAAGGGCGGGATGGTGGGAGCAGGCAAGGATTGTTAAGCAGAGAGGAAGGAGCAAGATGACATATTCTGCAGCCCAGCAGGTAGGAACTGAAGCAGCCGGCGGCATGTGCTTACATGTCTTAAAAATCTTCTCCATTGTTTAGTGGAATTGATCATTTCCTGCCTAAGGCCCTGACTTCCTGCCTGCTGCTTCCTGCTTTTGGGGAGACAACCTTGAGTGGAGTTTCCTGTTGGTGAAGGATGCCTTTGGCTGTGGCAGCTGGTGGACCAGCCACACTGACCCTCATTACAAGCAAATATCCACAATTAATGAACCAATTAATGACCTGTCGTCTCCGAGTCAAGTCCAATTATGATCTGTAATTAAAGGTCAACTATATCTGAGGTGTCAAATTTCCCTGAGCTAATTATCACATTGTTATCTTTTGTTACGCGATATAATGACTGTTAAGAATCACTGAAAACAACAGTTTGGAAGCTATACCCCATAAGCAGGTGACGCAGTCACTCTTTTAACCAGGATATATTATCCTGCCAAGTCTGATTAAAGTAGTGGTCCATGAAATACCACTTACAAACACCTGCAAAGCTACGGGTGAAGATTTTGATGGGTAAGCTCATCATTAATGCAAAAAAGGCACTAATGAAGCCTGACTAGCTCTCAGGTATACTTGAAAGTTGAGTTAAATGTGTGTTTTACATTAATACAACAGACACTGGTAAAGGTAAAGGTGATTGGAAACATGCCCGAATACAGTGTACAAGTACTATAGAGTAAGCTGACATTGGAAAGTCACTGCAAATTACTATTTAAATAACTGATAAAACATATTTTTCTGTCTGCACAGCAGCAAAACACTATTTACTATTAATCGGCATTTCATTTCACCCATTTTAGTTACAGCTAAATATAAAAATAAATAATCGATGTGGTGCTGGTGCATTTTGAACCATCGCTAATGAAATCTGACAAATATTATGGCTGCCTGTGCAGATCAGCAAAGAAATCAGTGCTTCAGTTTTTTGAGCGTGAAACTCTAGTGCTTTATTAGTGTGTTGATTAGCACTAATTACCAGGTATCTGTGTCTTTGTTTTGCTCCTATACAGTCTTTTAAATGAAGCTTGTCTCCTCTGCTAACAGATGTCACTGAACTGGACCTCTTTGCCATTTTGATGATGTTGATACCTTTTTTGGAGCATTTATAATGGAGTTACTAGAATAAATATGTTGCTTCTAGGTTATGATCAATTCAAGAAGTTTTTCCCCTAATTTTGTGATTAGGTAATTTTGCACTAATTACCTCTGTTATAAACACATGAAAACACAAATATTTTAGAAATCTGTGAAAAAAAAGTTGTTAAAACTAAAAATAATATTGTTATTTATTAGGCAAAAAAGAAAATGATATCATCTGTCATAGTCACATTTGAGCCAGTACACTGGATTTGTATGTGAAGTCATAAATTAATTAGCATAACGTTCAACCACTAAATCTAATTTTTCCGATCAGTAAAACTAGAAAATCCCCGCAGTTTGGTTTGTTAATCAAAAAATAATCATCTGCTTAAAAAAAAGTAATTCATGGGTAATAACAATAATTATATTTTGGAATTAAAATTATCATTTCATTTAAAGAGCTTGCATGTACTGGTGTATTAACCACTACAGAAACATAGAAAATGATTTGGGTAATTACCAGTACTGGTAATTTAGGGTAGTTTTGGCATAAACCTTCAATTGGGTGGTGGACTAATATACGCCTGCTAGCACCTACACAGTCTTTGAGTGCTGCTAAAAGCCTTTAGCTGATCGGGAGGAGAGACAAACCCGGCCTCAGGGGGTCACAAGCCAGTGTAGTCTTCATGCGGGTCCCTAGTCCAGACAAATGGGAGGGTTACATGAGGGAGGGCATCCGGCATAAAAACTGTGCTAAATCAAATATGCGTGTCCATCTGCTGCGACGACCACTTGGGAAATAAAGGAATAGCTGAGAGTACCAGACTAGCCTTAGCCTATAACTCTGTACTCCAGCCTCTTATCCATAATAAATCCAGTGGAGGATGTCATTCCAACATTGTTGAGACACCTGGCAAAGTTCTTGTTTCAATTTCTTTGCTGGATCAGTAGAAAACATTAAGGAGAAATTTGCACCGATAACTTCCTGCAACCATGAGCACGAATGTATATATACAGAATATAGATGCACTTTAGATTTTTGACATTTGACTTGTTGAATTTTTCAAAAACCCAGTAAAACAGTGGACTGGGGTTACAGTAACATTTCCGTATCATAGTCCATCAGATCAACTCATGTATTCAGTCCAAGACATTTTCTAGCTTATATCTTTCTAGCTTATATAGGTTTCCAGAATTTAGACAGATTTTTTTTTATTTTTCAGGCTCTGTACTTCAAAACATTCAGTTTTGATTCAAACAGTGATCAGATATTGCCAAGTCTCAGCTTTGATTTTAGTCTGTGCTGAAAGAACTACGAGGGCTTTTCAAACACAGTAGTCATATATCAAAGGTTCAAAAGCAGTCGCACAATCGACTACCAAATATTTCTGTGTGTCAGCTGTGTGTTGTTCCGTTCAACATAAAAGAGCTTCCATATGGCTCAGAGTTGAGAGCGTAGCTATGAAAGTGTTGAAGAGAGAACATGGACAGCAACATTTTTTAAAAGCTGGAAAAAAGCAGATGAATGCTGGCGTTACATAAACGCATGCATCGCTGTAAGCAGGAAGTTGTGATGGTGGAAGAAGCTGCAGTAGCGCACGGCACTGGCACTTTATTTTATTAGCTGAGTAATAATAATAGTCTGTGCTGTAATGGTGAGAGGTGTCAGATTATAAAGGTGGTCATGAGACATCAGCTTTAAATAAACTGTCCCCATTGCAGCCATAACTTTGTGAAGATCAACAGCCGTGCTTGTCTGACTTGTGAAAAGCATGTGACGGTAACAATAACATACAACGAGTTCACAGCACCTTGATGTCTGCCGAGATGCTAATCTCTGCGGGTGTCAGGGTCATGGAAGGACACTGTTGGGGGCCTTCACCCATGCTGATCCAAGAACGAGCCAGCAGCTCCTGAGCGCACTCCTTCTGGATGGTACATCTGGACAGAAAGAAACAAAATGAATATCATATCTGCTACATCATGTGTGTTACATTTTCATGTTGAATCTGTTGAGATTAGATTACAGGAAGAAGAGATTCAACATGTTCTGTATGGCCTAAACTTCAAGGTCATGCACACGTTGCTTTGCTCGTCCAGATTATGATAAAGTAACTGCTTATCATTCCTGCAGCTGGTAATATAGACCATAGACAGCCATATGGGTTTGTGAATCCAGAACTTCAAGGTCGTATGTGTCAAACTCAACGCCTACAAGTCTAATCTGGTCCCTTTTTAAAAAAAAAAAATTATTCGGCCTGCACATCACTTTAGGTTCTCAAAAAATGTTGCCCTGAACAGTAGGTGTCATGGTACTGTGCTTTTTGTTGTAGTTTCAGTTCAGCGGCTTTTCTATGTGTCTTTATCTTCCTACTTCTGATGGTTGTTTCTCCTTTTGTCCTGTCTGCACCTGCATTTGGTTTCCCTTCTTTGTGACTACCCACCACGCCCTCGGGAGTTTCACCTGCGTCCAGTCAGCTGTGCGTGCAAATAGTCATGCACGCACATGACTATGCTCCCCTTTTATTTGTCCCACTGTTGCTCCCCAAAGTCTTTGTGTTCTACTAGATCCATGATTCTTTTGGTCAGTGCCCTGCAGAAGTCAACTCATTTCTGTTAGTTGTTGTCATCTTTCAATAAAGCTCGTCTTTTGTAGGCTCAGACTGCCTCTGGTCTATATTTGGGTCCTACCTACAGAGAAACTTCGAGGGTAAAGAGAAGCCTGGCTATGAGGCGTTTGCGTCATCATTTTGATTCGGGTCTGTGAAATTGGTTCTTGTGAACAGGTTATATGGTAGCCTTGTAGAACTGCACAAGGAACAGAATAATTTTGCTTGACTAAATGCTATGAAGGTCAAACAACTTTTAAACTGGCTGGCTGAGGGCTTTTCAAATTTTAGGCGTGAGGACTATATGAGACATGCATTTTTGATTAAAAACTGCATATAAATAAACCATGTATGACTGTTAAAATGATTCTCATTACCGATTGTGACCCTTGATGAAACCACGTTTGACACCCCTGTTCAAGGTCAACTTTATATTCTTTGTGAGGTGAGTTTGTGTTTTCATTTCATTCCTGGAGTTGACGAATTCTCTCCACTGGGTTTCATGGTCTGCTTGCTGCAGATTTATGAGGTGCTCTGGTCTCCTAATGTCACATTCAGACTTTGGCTGTCAGTTTGGCTGGCTCGACACAAGAGACTACTTGACCTTAGGTCATATGCATTGCTATGGTAACCCATCCCACAGGCACAGTTACAGATAGCAGAATGACAAAACTACCAGTCTGATTCTTAGTCTGTTTGGACCAACAGTGCATCTAGGAATATGAATGCTGGACACATGGTAAGCAGTACCATACATACAGTCGTGTGTATGTGCGCAATCTGCGAGTATAATGAACGTCTGGGACATAAGAACTGTAAAAGGGCACTCAACAAGCAAGGTGGCCTCACACCCTGACTTCTGCTTCACTAATGAACTTCACCACTGGCACAGAGCTCAGTTCATCTGCAGTGCAGACTGAAAGGACAAAGTGACCTCAGAGTAAGGAGAAAAAGAAGAGGCCCCATCTAGCAATGTCCTAACACGGCACATAATGAGTTTGGCACGTCCCACTTCCTTTCCACACTTTCACAGTTGTTTTAAAATAAAGTGTGTCTTTCTGTGCCTGCGCGGCTGTAAGCGTGAGTGTTTGTGTCCGAGAAAGCCAGCGTCCACATTCTCAGTCCCAGCGGCACAGAGGGACTCAGAGGGGCCTGAGGTCAGCTGCTCAACTAAAAATAGAAATAAAGGGCTTTACAAGCCACAAAACAATGTATTTCAGGGTTTCAGATTCTAATTACAGACAGTCATTATAAAAGTACCTCATACAAATATAGTTGTGATCTGTTTTACCACTTTCTTTAAGGAAAATAAACACTTCTCTGTTTTTCAGTTCATGAATTTGGTCTAGTATCAAATATTCTGACAATTATGTCCTCAGATAAGGACTCTTAATAACACACATTCATAACACACATATAAAACACAGTTTTTCAGGGTTTATGTTTTTTAGGTATATACTTGTAAACATTATGATCTCTTATAGTAAACACTATTAACATCAGTGACTTGCCAAATATAAGCAAGTCACTGTGGAAATGTTAGCATGATAGCACTTTACTCAATAGTCAATACTCTCTTCAGTCAGAACTCCAAAGGTACTGAGGTGTGATGCTCCCATCATGTCTTTGAAATTATTATTACAAACCTATAGTTGCCAGTAATCATTCATATTTGTTGAGATTATGAAATAAAACAACTTCCATTTGGGTCATTATCAAGTGCAAACCTCCAGGGCTGAAAAATGAATCCGAGGCTTGAGTGCCTCTTGTGCATTTCCATCAGTAGCCACTTGAGGCTGGCTCTCGAAGCGAATCAATCCCCAGAGATTTCCATTTTAAAATGCCTGACTTCAGCAATTAAAATAAAATGCTTACAGATAATTTCACCAATTATATTGACTGTATGAAACCAATGTTTGGATTTTGTTTGATTGCTTGGGTTGTGTAGAATTCATTTTGACTGAGACAGCTAATTTTAGCACTTTATTTGTCTGCTGCTTCAAACTGATTAGCAGATGTAGTCACGATAAGATGAAACTCCATCCTGAACAACAACACATCACATATTACACCATGTCTTTATTTATTGAATAAAAATTCAGACAAAATGCAGAAATGGTGTGTGAAAAGTACACCATCACTGCCTTCACAGGAATTCAGAGGGTAGGGAGCAGTTGCTGCTAATCAAATACACTCGATTAACTGATCATCAGCAAGCGTGAGCACCTCTATAAAAGTGGCAATTTACTGGTGTGAAGCACTCTGTTGCTAATGCCAAGGAGGAAAACAATGTCCTTAAATAAGCAACTGCTGTTGCTTATCAGTCTGGGAAGGGTTAGATCAATGTTTGGCCATAACAGTGGACGGTGCCACATATGGAGAAAACCAAACACAGGATATCAGCAAAAACACCTCATACCAGCTGTCAAGCACGGTGGTGGAGGGGTGATGATTTATTTTGCAGCTACATGACCTGGGCACTTTGCAGTCATTAAGTCAACCATGAACTCCTCTGTATACCAAAGTATTATAGAGTCAAAAGTGAGGCCACCTGTTTGACAGCTAAAACTTGGCCCAAATTAGGTCACGCACCAGGACAATGATCCCGAGCACAGCAGCAAATCTACAACAGAATGGCTGAAAAAGAAAAGAATCGAGGTGTTGCAATCCAGACCTTATGAAAGCTGTGCACTGATGAAAGAACCTCAATGAACTGAAGCAACAATGTAAAGAGGAGTGGGCCAGAATTCCTCCACAACAATATGACAGAGTGATTAAGTCACACCAAAAAGAATTACTTCCAGTATATTTAAGTGCATTTATTTTTCACACACTGCTTCTGCATTTCTTTTAGTTTTTGTTAAATAAAAAGTGACACCGTGTGAAGTATCCCGTGTTGTTATTTGAGATTATATTTACCTGGTTATGAGACCTATAAGACCACATCTGTGCATTGTACCAATCTTTTATGGATTCATTTTTCTAAGCAAACTTGTTCATCTTAGCTGCTAAGTTAGTTCTTCATCCTCTTCCCTGTCTAAGATCACATCTGGCGTCTTCCTTGTTTATTGTATCCAGTAAACTCAAGATTGTATCTTTAAGTACCGAACAGCTCATAAATACCAGTTGGTATGAAATGAAGCACGCATCCAGGAAACTTACAGACACGCAGTCTCAAGTGATCATCAGCAAAGCAGCGTGGGAGCTGAAACAATTGGCTTATAAAATGCACCAAGTTGCTCAGATCGTATCTTTTTATTCTTTCTTAAAATGGATGCAAACAGTACATAACCTGCTAATTCAAACACCTACTGGATCAAGAGCAGCAGTGAGAAGAAATTAATTCAAAGTACTTTTCTTTTCTCTAACAGTCTGGAAGACCAAATAAACATACAACAGGTACACACGTACGCACTCATCATCAGCCCCACTGCAGCCCGCTGACTTTAAAAGCTTTTCAAACAGCTCCTTAAAATAAACAGAGCCAACATATGCAGCTAAAATATGACCTGAGAAAACTCATCACCTCCTAAGTGTCTGAACGTCAGTGAGACTGTTAAACAGCAGGAGAACATATGAGCTTCTAAACGCACAAACAGACACAAACACATACAGGCAGACACACAAAAGTCGCTGTGAGATAAGCACATGCAGATAAGCATGATAATTTGTGAACAGCAAAGACTGCGTGTGATGCATAATTTGATTCAAATAAAGATATTTAAGTGCTTTCTTGTGACATGTGGCAGATTAGACCAGCACCAGCATGAAAAGAGTGATCAAGGACCGAGCTTTATCTCTGGTGGAGGAACTAGCTTTCTTCAGACAACAATGGAGCATCCAACAAGCGAACAGATATGTTTTCATGCTCACTCTACACGCAGACGTGCAGAGAGACGTCAGCGCCGTGCATAAAATCAAGCAGGCACCCACAGAGACAGTGGTGGCTTCACAGATTGTGAGATCTTGACTCCCCCCACCGTCCTCAGTGTCTGTAGTTGAATGAGACAGTGAGGTGATAGAGGAAACCATCCACCCCCACATATCAACCCCCTGATCCCCTGGGCTCTGGGGCCACAGTGCCAACCCAGCGGCCAGTATGACTGGCCAAACAGTGCATCAAAAACACGCACACACTCATGACATCAGCTCCCTGGTCTCCGTTAGCCAGACAGCGTCACACACTCACGCTGACACTTACACACAGGCTTACACACTTTGACATTTCCTTGTCAAAAGAACCAGTGTGCGCTCTCCCTCCCACCACCATCATCACAATCAACGCTCCTTTGTAGAGGGATAGAGAGGAGGACAAGGGCACTGGGAGAGGAGAAGACAAGGACTAGAGGGAGGTTTAGAGAGGGATGGCTAAATTCTCAAAGCTACTGGAAAATACGAGGGCAGGAAAAGGAAAAAAAAAAACCCAAGCAGAAGACAGCGAAAATCACAAGGGTAAAAAAAATGCAGCGAAGCGAGAAAGGGACTGGGATAAAGAGACGACAGATAGATAAATAAGGAGAGGAGACGGGGAGATGACAGTGAGACAGTCTGACCACATACACATAAACACATAACACTCATCAGTTCCACTCTTCCAGCTCTGAATGGCCCCTGGCCATGCAAGAGCCTCCAGAGCCGCGGCACAGCTCATCACAAAATTCGCTATCTCGTCTGATCTGCTTTAATCACCAAGCAACTCGCACGCAGACAAACAACCCGCAAACAAACACAGCTCGACACAACACATATTCTCCCCGAAAGCCAGTGAATGCACGGCCAGAGAGCCAGTCCTGACAGAGCCACATTAATCACAGTGTACTCTCACTCGCTCACAGTTACACTTCAGCCAAGTCACTCCTCGCTGGGCGCTCCCAGCCTGTCACTCCCTCCCCAAACAACTAAAGAACCAGGGGAGCGCTCCAAACAATGATGTTACTCTCGAGTCTGCGGCCTAATGAAAAGCAAATCAATTCTGCTCAATCCAACAACACTCTTCCAACCCCAAAACACACTCGGTTTCTGCCACTGCTCATTCAGCTGGGCGACATTTTGAAACTGAGAACGAGAATGACGAAAATAGGCAAACAAGCCTCAGTGGGTTTGATTCATGCAAATGCTTCAAGTAATAAAACGACCAGCGATCGTTATTGCTCTGTGCCATCAGTCTATTCTGGAATCGATGCGCCTTTCATATAAACAGCTGACCTCTTTTTAAAAGCAGAGATTTTTGATTTACATCAAAAAGCATGTGGCATGTGCGTGCGCGATACCAAGCGTCTGATAATTTGATTGAATTATGCTTAACTGGCACCAAAGGAGAGGCTGGGAGGGTCAGACAAACAAGTCTGAGGATGACAGTTGAAGAAACAGAAGGAGAGACTGCGTCTTTGTGTGTGTACGTGCATGTGTGTACGTGCTGTGGTTCTTACCTATTCTCCAGTGTGCACCAACCACAATGGGCGTCACCTGCTCCCAAACAGTCGCTGCAGCTCTTCCACTGATCACAATCTGCCACTTTTACTCTCAGCATCTGCACATCAATGCACAGAAGCAAACATGAGCGCACAATCATCTTCAAGGGCGGCCAAAAAGTGGAAAACAAGCGATTTTGTTACCAAGATGCTGACGGCTGTTAAGAGAACTTAAGAAGGATCCTCCTCGAGAATTTTGATAATCTGCTACAGTGTAAGAATATCACTGCAATTTTGAGTCTCTAGGATTTAAACTACCACCCAGACGAAATATGAATATAATATAATAAGCCCATAATGAAAACCAGCTTACAGGCTCACACATAACTTTTGCATGCCTTCATTCAGCACTTATTGACAGCAGAAAGAAATGAATAAATGTCATGTAGTCTTGCAGTAAACACATCATGACATCGAAAGTGTTTATTAATGTACAATAACTGCAGACAGTCTTTCCTAAATAACTCCTACAAAGACATTTGATCTTGTCGTTTTCCAAATGCAGATATATTTCACCGACATCCGCTTACAATCAAGCAGATAAAACAATCTCAGAAAATGTAATTACACATTTGTAAACTCCTACGTGCGGTGTACATCTCCTTAAGTTTCTTGAGGCTACCAACAATCTTTTTTTCTTCTTTTTTTGCTGCTTTGTCTATTTGCAGTGCAAACAAATAAGAACACGCTGTAGGTAAACACAGATAGGCAGTTTGAACCTAGGAAGCGAATGCCGGTCTCAGAATGTAAATCCGTTTAAAGGTTACAGCTAAAAAAAATGCCAGCCAATAATAGTGCCAAATTTAATTTAAATCTTAACAATGTCACGGCAAATGTTACCTAAAAAATGTCATGCAGCAGTTTTGTCAGAGTCTAAAAAGGAGCTGTAGTGTATTTTCTGTGTGCATATCACACTTGGCTTCCGTGACAGGAAGCACAGAGATTTAATAGCAGCACAGACAGCTAACAACCTGATGCACTGTCACTGTGCAGAAACCATAAAGGCCAGAGGTGCAGCCATATCCCGCCCTAAGCCCAACTGTTATCAAACAAATTGGTTTTGAAATGCAGCTCTGAAAGCTTAATGTAGGTCTGCATGCATGTCTGCCTTAACCACAAAAATGGTAGTGTTCTGTTAAGTGAAGTTAAGGAGGATGTACAGGACGTGACCACGTGGTCTCATTGTGGTTATTATGGTCACGCTACGTGCTGCCTGCAAGTATATCCTTACATGATGAGAGGTCATGACATAAAGAAAGTTGCTGTCGTTGGGATCGAAGGTCATGATGTGGTGTACTGCTTCGTTGGCTCGCAGCTTCAGCATCCACTGATTGGCTGTGGTCATGTTCGGTAGTAGAGTCAGCTGCGAAAAAGAGAGATACACATGTTGAATTGCAGAGGTGGAACCACATGCAAAGTGGTGCAATTAAAAAAAAAATAATAAGCTGAACGCCAAGTTCTTGCTTCACATTCATGCAGAAGAGTTTCTCAAGTGTTGACAATCGCTCAGTGCAACCACATTTTCAGTTGATCGAGCAGATCGAGTCACTTTCTCAGCAACACCACAGAAGAAGCAGGTTTTTTCCCACGTCTGTGTTCGGCAAGAGATTCACAAACGAAACTTTTGTCCTTGGAGACTACGCCTACCTGCAGCAAGCACCGAGATGTACAGACAACCTCGATTTTGTAATTGTTATTGCACCATATTTTTGGTGTCTTGTTGTTTGTGTAATGTCAGATGATTTGGCAGTCTACAGTTTTTGTCTGCCAGCGGTCCAACTGAAAATATGAAATCTAAATCAGCAGCTGGTGGAGTAAAATAAGCAGCCACGATGACTGTCTATTGTTAGATGGTAAGTTTACTGTGGTAAAAATCGAGGGCACTGGAACTCTGGACTTTTTGTGTGGTAATTCATATCTCATCTTTAAAATGTGTTTCCAGAAGCCATACCTGTATACAATATCAAATAACGTAATATGTAAATGTAAAATAATGTTTATATGGGAAACAGTCACAGCTGTGATGTTCACAGGACACAGACATTAACAGTAACTGACACCCATGTTCATTTCTGTGTGCAGATAAATTCAACACAGATAAAGAGTCGGTGAGCAGCGCTGGGGGTGAAGAATGACATGAAGGCACTACATGCAATCAAACTAGTTTAAGGTCAGGAATCATAGCTTGCTGGTAGTTCAGCTACATTCACTGGTGTATAGTGTTTCAAAAAGTCTTTTGGATGTGTGTTGTGTATAACTTTGGACCGCTGCTTCTCCACAATAATCAAACTCTTTTGGCCAGTCAAATGATCCAAAGTGGTTTACAGCTAAAATAAATTCTGCCTGGATGGATTGTTGTTTTTTTAAGGCAAGTATTAAGTTGACCTACAGCTTCCTGGAATACTTGGCTATGGCATTTGATGTTTTGAATATAAGTTTGTAAAACTAACCTTTAAAACATTAGGTCATAAGTGCTGATTTCACCATACTATATATATAATCAGAGATCCTGCCAGACACAACATCCCACCTGGATTCTGGTTTCTGCTACAAAAACCTTTTTTGTCATGTCTGACCTGTGAATAAGCGGACAGTTTTTACACTGCCCTTACTTATCCTGAAGTTATCCTTTTATAGTATTTTTAATAAGAGTGGTATCACATGCCCAGTGCCAGTTTCTTTCTTATAAAATAGTCTGAGCTAATTGGCCAAAGTAGATTTCTTCCTAAGGTATATTTAGTGTAGTTCAACGTCTTCATGCTTTTAAGGTAGCTCCCCCAATACAACCAGTGAGTCACGTAAGGGAATAAACCTGGGACAGTTTGTGTAGAGCTACAATGAATGGATGAATGAACAAGGGTACATTGTATGAGAGTGGGATTGGAAGTTGAGGCACGGCGGGGCCAAGACATAGTGACATAGTGGATGAGGAAGTGGGTGAGTGGGAGGATGAAATTCAGATTGGCTACATCTGGGTCAGGACTGAATGAGAGACCCATACAGCAGGGTATAATATTTAATCAGAACTGAATTAAGTATCGAACTGTGCCTCAAAATCTTTTCACCCATGACTAGAATGGGCATAGTGAAGCCGCTGCTCATGGTTATAGCTGCAGTAATAAAAAGAAAGTACAACTTCTATTATTTCTAAGGTTTTTTATATTGGGACATAATTTAAAAAAAAAAAATCTTACCTCAGGTGTAAAATAACAAACATATTCTGTGGTTTTATTATTTATTTAAAAAACGAAACTGAACGTTGCAGTGTGTGAAAATGACGCACACGGTCCTCCCACAGCGTTTCAATCAAGTTGAGGTTAGCACTTTTTCTTGCACATTGCAACATCTTGATTCTTTTCTTTTTTACCATTCTGTTGTACATTTGCTGTCATGTTAGGGATCACTGTCCTGTTGCATGAACCAGTTTGGGCCAAGCTCTGGCTGTTGGACAGATGTCCTCACATTTAACTCCAGAATATTTTGATATAAAAAGGAGTTCATGGTTTACTCAAGATGCCCAAGTCCTGTGGTTGCAAAACACATCATCACCACCACAACTGGTATGAGGTGTTTGTGCTGATATGCTATTTAGGTTTCTCCAAACATGGCACTGTTAATTATGGCCAAACATGAACATTCTGGTCCCCAAAGGGCATTGTTCAGCAAGTCTTGTTGTTTGTTCAGATGTAATTTTTCAATACTAAACTGCCATGTTCTTTTTTTAGAGAGAAGAGCCTTCTCGAGGCAATCCTTCCAAATAAGCCATACTTGTTCAGTCTTTTTCTATCATGAATTTTAACATTTTAACGTGTAGACCTGTAGAATCTGAGATGTAGCATTTGAGTTCTTTTTGCTACTTCTCTTAGCATCGAACGGGTAAATTTGCTGGAACATCCACTCCTGACAAGATTGGCAACTGTCTTGTGAATAATCGTTCTCACTCTAGAATGATAGACTTGAACCAGTGGACCTCACATGGGCTTAGAACTTGTCCCAGATTGCTGGGCACCAAAAATTGTTTCTTTAAGATCATTGCTGATGTCTTTCCTCCTTGGCACTATGGTAACACACCTGAATGCTCCAGACTAGCAATATGACCTTAAGCTTTTATAGAGGTGCTCACAATGGCTTGATGAGCAGCACCTGACTGCCATTTACCCTCACTTCAAGTGAATTCAATTTAATTTTAGTTAGTCAGTTGCTTTTAGGCACTTTACAATAATAGGAAGAAAACCCCAACAATTAAACGACCCCCTCTGAACAAGCACTTGGTGACAGTGGGAAGGAAAAACTCCCTTTTAACAGCTAAGGAAGGGCTAGCCATCTGTGGTGACTTGTTGTAGGTAATGAGAGAAAGACAGAATTAATTCCTGTGGAAGTAATAAGGATGTACTTGGGTTTTTACACTCTCCCTCCTTCCTTTGGCTTATCTTTTGGCCTAACCTGTCATGTTATGTTGTTCATCTGAGGTGGCATTTACCCAATTTTAAGCGCTGTTAAGGACCAGATTATTTTTCATATGTAAAACAATAGAATTCTTTTTTTTTTTAACCACAACTGTACCTCAATTACTCAGTAGGAGGTTACATGAGGGGTGATTGGACTGGTGCTTGGGTGCTTAGAATGCTGTAGCTGTTACTGTGCTGCGTATGTTATCAAGAAAAAATATCCAGACAAAGATTAAATTAATTTTTGTCTGAGCTGCCTCACTCCTTCACTTTTAAAAGGCCAACATGACAGATTAAATTCTTTTGTCTGGAAACTTTCCCTCCCCCAAAGCTAACGTGGATACACAAGAGAGTAACCAAAACTCTCAGTCTTAATTAAATTCATGCATGTATGTATAAGCAATGACTGCCAGATTTAGTAAAGTGATTTTAGTTCCTGCCTTTTATTTCAAATATTTTTTTCATGTTTCCACCTTCACAAATACATTTCATGGGCTCTTTGTCCAAGCACTGTGCCTAATCTCGTTCCACTGACCAGTGATTTATCTGCACAGTGGCCTTCCTGCAGCTCAAGATCATAAAGCAGGTGACATGTTCTCACGTACGCACAAACATACGCACACACAGACACACACACACAGAGCTGTGCAGAAAAACAAACTGTGCTGAGTGAGACTTCCTGTCACGCCGACAGTGAAAACTCTTATTTCTGCGATTTGTTGGGCCTCCCTTCAATGGAGACATCCTGGCATCCTGAGGAAGTGGCAAGCTGACCAGCATCTGGTGACAAGCACGGGCTGTATCACTTCTCCATCCACTGAACACAACAAAACACTGTCAGATGCACAGGCGCACACATTTATATAGGACAAAACCATTACCACCCACTTAGACGTGCTGGTTAATGTTAAACCAGCACAGACAGGAGCTAAGTAAACCATTGGCTTAACCTGTGATGAAAGGCATTATCTCAACCTGCAAGTAACACTGTCGTTTTTTTTATAACACCACCTACCCATCTGCTCGCACAGGCTCGCCTGCTTTTTAGTGATAGTAAGCAGCTGTGCTATGTCCTCACCTCACACCCCAGTGACTACAAACACATAAGCAGAGTGACACAGCGAGGAGTAAGTAAACAGCAGCCCACACACCTGGACAGGGAGCACAATAGGTGCAGAGAGGAGGAGACGTGAAGAGAGCTGTGGCACAGTGAGCCACCAGGTCAGCCAACAAAACACCTGCTGTACTGGCAGGTCGCTCTGACTCTATTCTCCGTCTATCTTCATGCAGATGAAAGACCCTATTCAACCAAGAAGTGCTCAGCTGCTGTGCACTCATTCTCTCTCTCTCTGTGTCTCTGTCTGTGCACGTGTGTGTCTCTCTGTGTGTGTTTGAATGTGTACCTGGGTGTAAAGGAGAGAGAATAAAGATTGATAGAGGTGGGGCAGGAGAGACAGAAGAAGAAGAAAGAGAAAGAGATAAAGTCTGTTTGTTTGGAAAATGAATCAAAGGGCCTTTTATATTTGAGATGGAGTAAAAGAGGAGCTGAGAAAGAGGGGATGGCGAAGCGATGAACTGAGAAGTGGAGGGGTGGACCCACCGAGGGAGTAAAATTGGAGCGAGAGGGAGCGAGATAAAAAAAGCGGACACTGCGAGAAGCAGAAAATGGAAGTCAGCTGTAATGGGGAGGGAGAGACTTCATTAAAAAATGCATGTAATTACAAATTACTTCACTGAGGGCTCTCTCAAAGACAGTAAAAGAGGCCTAACTTAATCTCAACCACTGTTCCCCTGTGTTTAGTCTGAGCCAAACTCACAGTCAGAATCACATTACACACACTAACAGCACCATTAACCTCTGTAACAGCTCTATCCTGAGGGCACACACACTCACAGACACTACCACACACACACACACACACACACACACACACACACACACACACACACACACACACACACACACACACACACAGATACATAGGCAAACAGTGAAAGACATAAAGATAAAAGCACAAAGCATGTTGTTTCCCAAGGTCACTGAAATACTACACACCCTATACAACAAGGTCGACACACACACACGTAACACGTAATCACAGGGTATGCACTCATCTGAGTAAACACATGGAATCACTATACCAGTCACAAGTCAAACACCTAAAAACACAGTCAGACCTGCAATCTAGCAAACAGACGTACACAAACACGCTCATACACACCGCTGCTTACACCATGCCAACCAATGTGGCGCATCCGCTATAAACCATCCAAAAACCAATTACTGCGTGCTCAGCTGGGGCTAAAGCAGTGCCTTCATCTGGGGAGGAAAACAAGGAGTTCTTTTAGCAGGCCTAAACAAAACACCCGACAGCAGAATGGGTTTAATGTTGTGAAAGGTACTAGGCTAATGCAAAACCATAGGGTCAGAAAGCTTTCAGAGTCAGCTTGTGTTGTTTCCACAGACAACTGAAGTGCAGCTAGTTGCATATGCAGGCAGATCTGCTGCTTAGGAAGCTCAGTCAGGGGTGACGAGGAATGTGGCTGAGACAAAATTAAGGAATGCTGGTAATTGGGCAGGAAAGGTTTTCACAAGCTGGACCTTCTGCAGATGTTTAATAGCTCAGACTGCACACCAGCACATGTCGCGACTGAGTCATAAGCCGTCAACCGCTGTTAGACAGCTTTCCTGTGATCTCTCAGACAATAGTTTAAGAGATATTAAAACTCATGATTAGGACTACATAAGGTCCAGGATGGTTCATGGATCAGTGGAATGAGGGGGTTGGTTGGGTGGTGACAATGCAGGGAATCTACAAGTTAAAAGGAGTCATTTCTGCTTGCCCTGTGGTGGCTCGGAGTGTTTCATCACACACATAGGTTTGGTTTATTGTAAGAATCGGCAGCCACATCAGAGCAGCACTACATACCTTGTAATGTTAGAGTTTTTCCAAGCTTCGGGGCTCAACTACATTAAAAATAATAACTCCATTCAGCGGTTGAGGTTAAGCTTGTTTAGAAAGTTCTCAATCACAAGGACTGAGAGTGTATGCGTGCTCATGTGTGTGTGAGTCTCACCTTACGAAGTCGTCCATTACTGGTTCCCAGAAAAACCACGGTGTGGTTTTGCACGTTGTCCACAGACACTGAACTGAGACCTGGGTATTCAAGCAGAGGAATGGCCCTAAGGGGTCTCCGTAATGCCAATGGGTGCTGCAGGTGGGCTGCACCGCAGTCCAGCTGCTCGGGCTGCAACTAGAATACAAACAGAGTGAGAGAGAAAGATCAATTCTCATCAGCTTTCATATGGAAGCATGACATGAAGATTAGAAGAAGGAGAGAGCTGGGCACAAAAGGAGCAGCGTGGAAAGCAAGTGCTGATAGAAGCTATCACACCGGCGTTGCTCATTCTGCTAAATCACTTTTCAGACATCTCAGTGAATACTTGAAATGGGCTTATAAGGGTCTTCAACACTCATAAGATTTTGCTTTTGTCAAATCCTCAGTGGGCAATGATAAAACATTAGTGCTGCGCTTGGATGAGCACCAGGATCTATTGGGAATTCTCTGAATATTTTAGAGCACACAAGAAAAAAAAAAGAAATTAAGCACACTGGATATTTGTAGAGTCTTTTCCCATGGGCCCTTCTGCTCGAGGCATCGTCTCTCTTATCATAAATTGTGTCTGGCTTTCCCTCAGTGTTGGCCTTCAAACTGTCGACTACAAAAAAGATCACATTTCAACGGCCATGGCTACGTAAATGAGGAAAGACTAACTTTAGTCTGTGAGTGGTAAGTGGGTTGTACTGTAGCAGGAGGAAAAACAAAGCGCACAAATCACTTTGAACTAAGCAGTTGTCTATCTCAAAAAGGGTCTGTGGGCGACCGGAGATGGTATTCAGAAAAACTGGTCACGAGAGGAGTGGCCCCGGGGCCACGGCAAACAAGGCAGTGCCAGCAAGGAGGGCAACTTTCTGACCTGACAGCACAGTGGTGGCGAGACAGTCTCCTTTGACCTCAACTCTGTCAGTCAAAACCACCACAATGAAAATCTGGAATTTCTCTGCATTCCTATGAAACTGTGGAAAGCTTTCATTGCTTGTTATTGTTAGACACCGTGAATCAGACAGCGCTTTTGCAATGCTAAAGTTTCCTTGAGGACATGAGTAGGAAGATTGTAATAAAATACACATGATAATATTTGATCCTGTGCTTGGAACAGAGGAGCTATTTATCGGTCAAACATTGGGCTAAATTTAGAGTTGAACTACAGTCAGAAGCACACACTAAATAAAAATGTCTGGTGTTTTACTGGAAAACATAGTAAACTACTGACCCCTTACAATCCTCACATTTGGTAAAAGGGGAGAGTTGCTGGATATGGGAGTAGTCTCACCCTTCCCACAACCCTCAGTATGGCTCTAGAGGGTCTTTCCAGCTATCATGACCTCTACTCCTAACATGGGAGATCCTTTCCTCGAGTCAACAGCTTGAGGGTTAAAGAGGATAACTGTTCGTAAGCATAAATGGAAACTGTCAGAGAGTAGCAGCAGACATGAGGGAGTAAATCTTATTGCAGCCTGAACAACTGTAATGGCCAAGAGGATTCCTAAATCTACAGCAGGTTTATTGGAGGAGCACGTTTTGGCACCCAGTATTACTTAGAAAACGAGGAGATAAGAAATAAAAACATATGAAATAATGATGCAGAAAATATCTCAGTGACGCTGACTTATTTTTTTCTCACTTTCATGTCAAGAAATGGATAAACTAAGTTTCGTTTTCAGCAAAGCTTATGCGATTTTTTAGAGTGGGTTTTATTTGACAGAATGTATATATTTCATTAACATGGCAGCTTAAAATCAGATCAAATTATTACATAAATTAAGTATTTTTATATTGCCTAATTAAATGTGTACAACGCCCTTACCACAAGGTTTCCCTTCTGGATGCAGGCTGAACCGGAGCCCTGTATCACGCTGTCCAGCACCTGAACGTCGCTGCTGGGAGAGTTTGAGCAGTTCCTGCGGCCTTGCCGTATCTCCTCCTCGATGTCTCCAAACTTGAAAGCGCAAAGTGCAGACTTTCTGTCTCCCTTAGAAAACACTCCAAACAAGTACGGCTCGGGGCTTTTCCCATCACCTGCGTGGATCTCCGTGGGGTACACGGACAACACCCGGTTGTAAATGTTCCCGTTAAATCCACACTGTAAAGGCATCTGGATGTAGGATTCAGTGAGCTTCCTGCTCTCTGGCCCGGTGGGTTTTCGGGGGTTCTCGGTGTCCAGGCATATCCTCGCGAGGATGCTGTTGGGCTGGCTCTCCTTGTGGCCCATTTTCGCATCATTATTGAAGGCAATATATGAATAAGTCTTCTGGATGAACGCGTGTACGAAGTTCAGTTTATTTTTGGTTTTAACCTCTTGTTTGATCTTGAATACATTATCCTCGGAAGGGTTAATGTCATAGGTGAAAAGTCTGGATAAATCCTTGATGTTCAAGGAGCGGATGGCGATCTCCGGGGTGTTTTCAAAACGCAGATCTTCTTTGCTGTGGTTTTTGGGGAAAAACTGGGTTCCAGCCCCTGTGTATGTCGCCCCAACCAGAAGCCGGGTGCTTCCCCCGTGGCTTTTGAAGATGAGCCCCACGGTGGATGCGTTCGGATGATTGGCAGCGATGTTCAGCATGCTGGGGAAAACAGTCTTCTCACCCTGGGGTGGGAACTCCACCGCTATCTCTGAAATATTCTCAATTTTTCTGAGCTCACAGAAGCCTTGATACACGGATCCGCACACAACCACGATCCCTTGCTCCCGGTCCAGTTTCAGGAGCTTGTTGTAATTGTCAGTGAGGGATTTGGGATGCTCGCAGGGAGCCTGGGGAAGCTGTGGCGCATGGCACAACAGGTTGTCCTCCACCGGTCCAGTCCTCTTCTCCACTTCAGCTGTCAAGGTCCCATTCAGCTGGTAAATTGTGTTAACAGTAGCCAGGTAGACTCTTCTGGACACTGGATCCACCACGAAGTTATTGGTCTGATTTGGAGACGCGAAAGCCTGTTGGATGTGCAGCGCGCTGGCACTCCGGCGCGTCTCCAAAGCCAGGACGCCGAGAAGCAGGACGGCTATCTCTATCGAAGGAGGCATTTTTCCTTCTGACCGGCTTCCGCGTGTTCTGTGCCGAGGGGTGCATTGAGCAAAGACAAAAATGTGTGTTTGTTCCTACTGCGACAACCCGAGAGGAAAGACTGTTTCCTGCTCAACGCCTAAACCCACAGTGACGCGATAAGCGAGTCGTGCTTCCTTTTCAGGCTGCCTCCTCTGTCCCTCTCTGCCTATCGTGCAGCTCAGCAGTCACTCTCCTGGGGCACACTGAGCCACACCGCCGGGGTGATATTTTAATCATCTTGACAGAATAGACAACAAGGAATAAATAGTTCCAATTGATTTGGTGTTGTGGATTTTCTGGACATCGCCGCACAAAGAACAAACTTATTTTGAGTCAGGTTTCAGCGCTGGTTATTTAAAAATATATATATTTATATTTATTTATAAGCAAAGCATTCTTCGATTACAAATATTAGTAAAGCTGGACTTTGCTGCGAGCATGGGGCGTTAACTCATTAACCCTGAAAAATGGCACTGCCTCCCTCTTAATGGAACGTCCCATCAAAGCGCTCTGTCAGCCCAGTCAGCTGTGATTGATCTTCGTTCGTTGATTAGATCCTGATTCCTTTCAATCACTCAGGTACAATAACTATTATTTAAGACATAATGTGAAGTCGTGCCATATGAAGTCATAATGATCATCTTCCTTTCAAGGTGAGCCACTTGATGAGTCTCCACCCGTGCGTGGTTCCGCTCATCTTGGGGTTAATGGCGGGTCACAAGCCCACCTCCTGTGCTTCCCAGTCCCTCGGCTCTCAGATTAGTTCTGCAGATCCGGAGGGTTTCGTTTTGGGCACATACGGCACGGTAAAGACCGTGAAAGTGCTACCAGATGGGCACATCAGCACACCTTTCCGGTTTTTGACATTCACATCTATCCAACACTGCTTTTGCACGTTTTACCTCATAAATATTCAAGCGCAACACATGTGCCCCCACTCAAAAATGCACGAATATGGTTAGCATTTTTTTCCCCTTTTTTTGCTTTCTCGACGGAGTGTGCATATGCTCACATCTCTGAATAGAAATGAACGACTCCTAGTCGGGGAAAGACAACAAGTGAGTCAGACGCTGCATAAATCAGTTTGCAGGGGAGCCCGAGAAAAGTGTTATCTCTGAATACATGAAATAATTAAAGTTGATGCTAAATCGCGAGCAATCGCTTGTGCCTATTTACTGCGTGCTCCTCTGGGGGACAAACCCACTCTCTCTCCACACCCTCCCACCCCAACCCCCAGTCACTACTTGCTGCTTTCAGTCGGGTAGATAAGTGCGCTCCGTGTTTACCTTGGCGCACAGCCATGCGCATCAAATCTGGCAGTGTAGAAAAGGAGCAAAGTGCTCTGATAAAGTGCAATATAATGACCCCCCCAAGTGCAGAGCACAATGAATGAGCCAAATAGTCTCGACACAGTGCGCGTGCATGTAAGTGCGGACTTTCGTCAGGGAGTAGGGAGCCAGCGGCTACAATGAGGTCTGGCAGGGATGCAGGGACAAGGCGCAGTCTGGGGCAGAACTGTCAGCATCAAATATCCATAGTGAGGCGTGACCGCTGCGGTTTGGTGCTGCTCAATCAAGAAAACGACACTGAACCGAATTAGGCTCAATGTGTGAATGCATTACAGTGGAATAAAGTGTGGGTACACCCGATCTCCCGTTTGTAATAAAACAATATCCGTTGCTGCACAAGCTAACTTTTGGCATTTAAGACCCCCTCCTCAGAACCTGTTTCCTTCCTGATAAGGAGTCACACCTCTTCTCCCCACCCTTAGAGCATACCATTCAAACAAACTGAGCAGTGCTTTCAAACTGAAGAAACGTCAAGGCTTTTCCAGGTAAACGATCTCCATCTAGCGGTCATGAAACGCATCTGCAAGATGACTTAAAAGCACACTTCCCACTACAAACACTGCAAAGAAACATCAGACACACAAGAAAATAAATAAATAAAAAGGAAACAGGTCTTTTGAAGAAATACGGAATGTGCATGAATTAGTCAGGAATGCACTTTATTTATTCCACACTTAGAAAAGGACATCAGAAGGCACTGAAGTGGTTTAGCACACAACCCAAGATCAGAGGTGCTGCTGCAAGGACAAGCTAAAGTCAAAGGTCAGCTCACTCCCAACTTGACTATTGTACCTTTGATTACGCATCACTGACAGATCAATAAATCTGCCTACTGCGTTCAACTTGAGAGGAATCAAGTTTACTCACATTTTGACAAAAAAATGCACTGAATTTCCTTGTTTTTTTATTTCCTGTAGAAAAGCATGTCAGCAGTTTCAACCTGCATCAGCGCTTCTCTTCTCAGAGAGTGTCAACCTTTGTAGTCTCTATCAAAGGCCTGACCTACATGCTATCTATCAGTGTGCTAAAGTGCAGCTGTACAGTTCAAATGATCACAATGTCTGTTAGGAAATCAGCTTCTTGGCATTAAATACAGTGCAGACTAGTTAACGTGCTAGGTCATCTTGTAGTGTCCTTGACTAGGTTAGAAAGTGAGTGAGTAAAAGAGAGGCCGAATGCCGAGCCAAGGAGCTGTACTCATGGAAGCAAAATGTGTAGAAACACACTACTGAGCATCTGGAGGCAAGGTCATGTTCAGATTGCGAATTACTTTCCCCCTTACAAAAGTTGCATCTTCCAAAGACATTCTGGCAAGACATTCATGACATATCTGGAAAGAAGCCACAGCTGCTGCTTGGACCTTTTGGGTGCTTAGGCATCCCTGGGCTAACTTCAGTTTGGCACTGGGTGATAACACCTTGAGATAGAGATACAGTGCGTTCATTTAAAAAAAAAAAAAAAAGAAAGAAAGAAAGAAAGAAAGAAAGAAAGAAAAGATAATACGCAGGGAGACTGTGTCAGTAGTATAAAGTCACATACAGGCAATGTGCATTTGACTGGCATGGCAGTGGAGATGACTTGCACTGTAGATATGAAGCAGCAGCATTCACGATGGTTCTGAGACAGAACTGGAAAAGCACCAGTGGTCTCCCTTTCTTTCTTAACTTGATCACATCATAATGGTGGGGTGGGAGGCCAATTGTCCTGGCAACCTAATTTTACTTGGACAACAGCCCTTTATCATCGCTTTTAAAAGTAAATCTGCTTTGAAGTAATTTTCTTAATGACAACGTGCAGCACTGTATACAAGTTACAAATATGGCAGGCGCTAGACAGCAGCCAGATGTTCTCTGTAGTATTCGTGTGCTGTTTTTATGGTGGGCACACCATCTCAGCTTTCTCCTCTAGAGTCTTTGTGCCATTCATTATCTTCCCTATTTTCAACATGTTCTTTTTTTAACTTTAAAAAAGTAAATGCGATCTTTGCCATTAGAAATTGTAAGTCAGCATGACGCTCATTCCTTCAAAATGTTCTATCTGAACAAATTTCATCACAGCAAGAAAGGTGAAACTTCCAGGAAGGTTTTTCAGCCATGGTTCAAAACTACTAATCACAGCTAAGTAAAAGTTCTCTTCCTAAATGCAATCAACCACATTCTCACATTTGCATGTCTCTACAATTTGTGGCAGCTCTCCAGCCCAGTTTCCTGACTAAACTCCCCTTTGTGTAGAGTGAGAGGAGTGTAATGCTACATGGTACTGAATAAAATAACATTGAAAATAAAATAATATTATTAGAAATAACATTATAATTGATTAAACTCTAAAAGGTAAAAACAGTACAATACTGCATTCTGTGAGGGATAACAACACAAATGTTCATTTTAAAAATGTAAACAGTCTTGTCCTTCCTAAATGTGAATGTTCTCTTCTTCACTCTGACGCTTGCTCTTTATCCAGGCCGCTTCCGAATGTGCTCAGTTGAACCGACTGCAGACTGCAGCTACAGTTACATTGCTTGTTGTCACCAAAGCAACATGTGCTGGATGTAATCTGGTCATCCTGGGGGCTGCAGTGCACGGTGCGTATAACCCGAGAGAGCGTCCCAGTTTCTCCACAAGAAGGCCAGCAGGAGGATGAAGAGGAGGGTGGAGAGCGAGCGTGAGCGCGTCTTCATCAGAGGGACCACACAGTTGGCCACAGTTGAAACAAAGACCAGAAGGACAGCCATTAGGGCCAGCAGCACATTGATAAGTTTTCCCAGGAGGGTCCGGGCTGTGGCATTTTCCAACCCCTCCAACTGGACGACCTGCTGTTGCTGCTGCTGGAGCTCCATCTTAGAGATCCTGGTTTGACAGGCCTCCAAAGCCTCCTGTAGAGGACGCCGAGAGGAAATACAGTCAGCTTAGTCACCAGTTTCATAGACAAAAACTAATCCAAAGCACAATAGCAAGATACTGATCGTTTTACTGTGATTTAAAGTCAGATATGATTTTGCCTTTCCTTTGTTCTCATGTGTGGAAAAACACTGAACAAAAACATAAAAACTTCTCACTTGCTGGAGTGCAGCCTTCTATACTTTTGATTATTTTAAATAGACTCAGGGATCACATTAGACCACTTTGAAGTGCTTTTAATCATGTTTGTTTGTAACTGTAATTGATAAGTTATCCAAAAACATTTAAATATCCTGTACATTATCGATACATGTTACCCATCAGAGATTTTCAGACATTTTCTTCAGCAGCTATGCTGATGACACTAAACTTAATGTGGCTGTTTATCCTGAGGACACAGGACCAACTGATCTCTGTTTAAATGTACCTTAAACCTTCAAATTCTGAATGCAACAAAACTTCTTACAGCTCAACCAGGATAAAATTAAAATTGTATTCAATGATTTGAAAGCTCAAAGAGAGAAACTGCTCTCAAAATTTGGGTTCCTTAAAACTGACTCCAAGTCAACAATCAAAGTGCGATCTCCTACTGATCTCATCTTTAGGGCTCACATGAAATCGATCCTTTATCAAAAATGTAAAGAGCGCCCATTTCTCTCTCACAGAGAAAGTGTTGCAAGCCTTTTTCATCAAGCAGGCAAATGTGTCACAACTCTGCAGCCTAATGCGTCTCAGGAGGAGCGTTTTAAATTACACAAGCTTTTTAAATGAGCAATAAGTTCATTTTATCTTGCATCATTTAAGTATAGCTGCTTTTTCAGTGATCCTATTTTATTAGCTTAACTTTATTGTACTTATATTGCTTATCCAATTTTACTTTATGATGTTTTGTTTTTTTTAACCTATTTGATCTAGATTTTAATCTAGTTTTATTGCTTTTATTACAGCATTTATTACAGCATTTATTACATCCTGTTACTGAAATTTCAGTCATCTGTGAAGCACCTCAGACTCCACCCATTTCAATGAAAGGTGTTTTACAAATAAAGTGACTGTTGGTGATTGATTGTATAAACATGATTTGAAGCCAAAACCTTCTGTTAGGTTTCAAAGTAGGTGCTGACTGCACATTTCATGGCTCTCTACCACCCCCTGCTGTGTAGGAAGGGAAAAACTTTTTTCACGCTTCATGTTGCTCTGTTATGAGCAACATGAAGCGTGAAAAAAAAAGTTTTATGCAGGGACACAAAACACACACACCTTAGCCTTTATGGAGAAGAGGAAAGGATGCGAGTAATGTGAGACATTTTCAGGGGATGGTTAAAGTTTTGAAAAAAACAAAACAAAACAGCAAAGCAGATGGACAGACCAGGGCCTTGAACTCATCTCCTTGTGTACAGAGTCAACACAGACATTTAGATAAGGCCGTTAACTGATGGAGGGTTTGTGCACGCCTTACTAGTGCTTAAGACAGGAAGGTAGAGAGGCCAGCCACTTCCATTATTTCAACACAGGCCCATTTTAGCTCTGGGAGGTCCAGCGTGCAAGCCATAAGTGGTCAGAATAAAATGCAATGCTGCAAAAGTGATAATAAGGCTCAATGCATTCTAAAATGTAATTACTCTGCTGCAGCTGCTTTGACACTCTTAAAGCCCAATTCACACAGGACTAACATAACAGTGGACCCCTATTAATATGGAATAATTGCAGCGGCCTTCTGTGATCTCAGTCTGGTATGATTTTGTCATGTTCGTCATTTGCAAAGCGAAAAAAAAAAAAAATTCCACCAAAAATGATCTACTGTATTGTGCCAAACACAGAGGTCCTGTAATAACATAATTTCAGTGTGAATTGCTATTTTGGTGAATTCAGCTAATTACATTTTGGACAGCATTTTAGATTCAAATTCACTTGGGCTGGTGTCAGTACACAGTGTGGTGACCCAGTCATAGAACAAACAGGTTTAAATCAATCAGAAAGGTGTGCCAGAACATTTTTTTTGTTCAACATTTATTATGTGGCAGCCTGTTTTAGTGAAATCAGGTCTGTAGCTGCCGATTGCAGCTGTTCCAATAAAACGCAGACTTTGCCTATTTGGTGCGAATGTGTTGCACAAAAAACAGGCGTGGCGGCTGATTTTTAAAATCATACGAGGGCCTCTGATAAAACTAATCTGGCATGTCACTTGCCGATGATGGAGGCATTAGTAACAAAAATGGTTGTGAAACAAAAGCACTGCTATGAAAAAACCCCACCTATACACTACAACAGGTCTCACATTTCTCTATGAACTCATAATTATGTCACCAGTTAAGATACTATTTTTAACCTTCCTCGAGGATGACATCTGCCCTTAAATACCTGTAACAGCGACTGTCAACACAGTGACATTTTTCATGTTTACAATCTACCTTCTGCCACCTTAATTTATTCAGGTCTCTTTTTTTTATATTTACATTGCATTTACATTTGTTTCGCATTTTTCCTCCTTGTTTTTTTTCTGTTTTGCAGATAGAGTTTGGTTCTCTAATAGACAAACTAAAAAGCCTCATTAGACAAATCTGTGTGACAGTGAGAGATGTCGTCACTGGTGTGCATTTATCAGTTGTTTTGCAGTGCTTTGTTATCTATCATTACTATGTTGTAATCACTACCATTCCTCATGCATATCTGTTAATCAACATGAAACTGCTTATCATGATAAAAATGGGTGCTGGTGCCGGTGCTTGCTGACATTATCTTGAACTACAAACCTGGATGTCTCTGGCTCTTTCGTAGGACTGGTAGGCGATCTTCTCCTCCATGCTGGCCAGCTCCTGTTTAAGGTTGAGGATCTCATTCTGGTGAAGTTCTGTGAGATCGTTGAGCTGCTCCTCCAGACGCTCACACCTGAGCGCATGCGTAAGTAAAAGAAGCACACACGAACACATGTGAGAGTCTGTGGCATAATTAGCTTAGACAAAGAAACACACGCAGGAATTAGTAGAAATAGACCCTGAGGGCATTTGGCCACATGGCACCTGACTGAGCTGATGACTCGCCCTGGCAAGATTAGGATATGCTTGCTCATCTGCTGATTCAACTGGCCTATCACAAGAGACTCAGCAGTATTAGACTGGCCAATGGAATGTGGGCCCAACAAGAGGAGATGGATCTATACTGCTGTTTATTTTGGCAGGCAAATAAAGCTTGATGGACAGCAAAGGACAAGAATAGACATGGGTCAACTTGACTGTTTCTTATTTTTAAGATGATTTAACAGGTTGGTATAATATCCGGAAAACAGTATATAATGGATGATGACACATAATTTATAAGTTTTACCTGTCTTTTTTAATGTTTAGAAATGATTCCTTTACAAATGTCCACTATGAAATAACTGTGGATATGTTATGGGTGGATTCAGCTCCTGAGGAGTTTTTAGCAGCATTACTGGTTTCTGGATGGAGTACTCCCTCCCCTGGGGAGGGTGAAAATAGCTCCTTAGATGCCATTTGTCTCTGTTGGCAATTTTAATCTAAGAGGGCAAACAGATCACTCTGAACTTGGACATTTTAGGAAGAAAAATGTGGATGTTTCTTTTTCTATTCAAGCTGCTCATTAGATCTGATCTCAGTCCTTGTGCCCTGTTGTTTTAAAGCTCATGCACTTTTGTGCTGTTCTCGGCTTACATGCCAACTGCTGCTTTGAGAATGAGTATAAAAGAATTTGTGCTGTTCTGATGTTAATGTTGATGAACTGTAGGTAAAAGGTTTCTTATCTATTGTGAGCTAATGCTGTTAATGTTGGTAAAATCTCTCTAATGCACAAGCAGGCCAAGTGTTCCTTGAAATGATGAATAGCAATATGAATAACTAAGATGGTTCCAGAGAAGTGTTTCTAACTATAGCAGGTTATTCCTGATTACGCACTGTTGACATTCGCGGGGATTTCTCCTGTTACACACTCAGGCACGTATGGTACAAACATTCTGGTAAGTTCTACTTTTTTTTTCTCTTTACCTGAAGCGTTCTTCCTGCAGTGCTTGCATAACAACTGTGTAGTCTCTTTGATAATGGCTCTTCAAACCTTCCAGGCTCTCCTCTAGCCTTGCCTGGCCATCTCTCAACTCCTGCACCTCCTGCAGCAGCATGTCAAAGCTGGAACTCTGACTCCTCTCCAGTGTGTTTCCCTTGGAACTGGGGGGACCCCCAGGGGCCCCTGTTGTGCTATTAGCCCCCACTGAGCCTGACGTAGCACTTGAGCAGTCATCCTCACTGCCATACTTCGGACTGGACTGGAAGTGATGCCCAGCGCTTCCCAGGGAACGTCCGCCAGTACTTGTCACACCTTCTTCTACTGAAGGGTCATCCAGAGAGTCTTTAAGTGAAGGGATGTTATCAGCACTCCCGAATTTGTTGCGAATAAGGGAGGCGATCCCTCGTGGTTTGGAGACGACTGCACCAGCAGCAGAGTGGGTAGCCTGTGAGAAGCTGGAGAGGCCACCCTTAACGCTATCCACCACGCCCTCGCTGAAGCCTGTGACTTTGGCTCCGACATCCTTCAGGCCCTGCTGCATGTCCCGCAGAACATCCTTGGGTTGGCGTGGGATACCGTTGTGTTCTGCTTCTCGCAGCCTCCGGTGGTAGTGCTCCAGTTTCCTTTGCAGCTGCTGGATGGTCTGTGCCGACTTCTGGTTCTTTTTCTCAAAAACCTGACAGCCACAGAACAGGAATTTATTAGTCAGTGAAATGCAAATTAGTCCACAATAATCCACTTAAAATATATTTAGAAAGTTCCCTCCCTGCCTCTGAGGAAAAACCAAGGTAAAAAACTGATCAAACAGGTTTGGTGTTTATGCACTAATTGTGATCTAATCTCGCCAGCCTACTAAAAACACAAGGCAATGAGGTGCTGGCTTTAATATAAAAAAAAAATCTAACAATGATTCCTCGTTTCACCTGTTTGATGCGTGTGCTTTGCTGTTTGTCGGCGTTGTTGGCCAGTTTGAGGTATTCAGCAACATTGTCATCCCTGGCTGTCTGCTCGATCTTAATCTGCTCTGTGAGCTTGAGGATTTTCTGTTGCAGCTGGGCGATGGCCTGCTTGGTGCGGTGAGGGTCTGGGGTGATATCCTCACCCCCCTGGAACGAACTGTCTGCCCCACATGAAACAGACAGGGGTGCCTGGCCCAGGCCAGTTATTTCCAGCCGGTCGATCTGAAGCGATGAAAGAGGAAAAAAGACAGAGATTGAAGTACATGAACGGTGAGGGAAGAAAACAAGGATTTGAGAGGAAAACATAAAAGGGAGTGAGGCAGGGAGGAAAATGGATGAGTTGCAATATATGAGTTTTTGGTCATTTTGCTGACATGTTGAAAAAAAAAAAGGAAGCTTCTGCATTTTTGTAGCATGCAGACTGGAACGAGACTAATTGAGTGGGTTGAACAGGTCACTTGCGGTCAGTTTAACTAAAGAGGAAGATGCCAAGTAAGTTGTTTTTTTATTCAGGGACTTGCAAAGAAATGAAAGTTAAGGAAAAATAACTTTTGTCATTTTCAGCACATCCACAGAAAACTTAACTCGAAAAACCTGGTCTCTGATTTTGTTGTTCTGGAAGCCAAACCCCCCCCAAAAACCAAAAAAACAAAGCAGGACAGGACTAGCAGGATATTAGATTTGGGTTTAAAGCAATTTCACAGATTTGTCTGTTTTGTTTTTCAAAATGACCCGATTTTATCAACAGACCACGAAACATCTGCACAAAATCCAAACACCATCTAAATTGTGTTTCCCTCAATTTTTCTAAAACTAGACCACCCTATCTGAGACGATGATGAATCTAACACCTTCAATCACAGGTCGCTGGTGTGATTCATTTCCTCAAACACCTCAGGGGAAGAACATTGCCAAGCCTTTGGGAGAGACTGTGATGAAAATATTCTTCTCATCACTTAGTATTCACACAAAATAATCATCTGGACCTCACATCACACCATGGGGGCTCAGGAAGCACAGCAAACTTACACACACACATAACATAAGGGAGTTACACGCACTGGTTATTCATCCGAGTATTTACTACTCAAATCCCCCCTACTGCCACACCATAACCGGTAGAAACCAAAACACCGGAGGCTCACCTGTATTCTGAGCGGCATGACTAATGGATGACAGATGCAATAGTCAACGCATCCGGGAGAAACTAAAGCTCCCGATTAATCACTTTCCTTGTAAACATTGAACAAGAATACAAAAAGAGCACCGAAAAACCTCTATCGTTAATAATAAAAAAAAAACAGTAAAACGAATAAAACATGCGCAAAAAAGCGGCGCTCACCTTTCCGTTGGTCAAACGGAGGACTTTTTCCCAGTGCATTGTCCACACAGTGAAAGCGAGCTGTGCTTTTTCATCTGTTCTGCTCACACTTTCGTTAAAGTGTAATTGTATAAAAACCCCCTCAACGACTCAGTGAAGTTTCGCTCTGTAAGCTCCTGCCACTCCAGCTCTACCGGCGACTTGTTGTGAAAGTTGAAGCACACCTGAAACTCAGTGTACTTGGCAGCGCCTGAAGCTCCGCCCCCTTCCCCACTCCCTTTTCTGAGGGCGATGACATCATCCCTCTAGCAGCTGTCAAAGACAGCGCGGTGCATTACCTGGGACCTTTTCTTATACCTCGTGACTGAATTTGCAAAAATAAACACAGTTGGGAGCCTTACAATAGATCAGGCCACAAAAGCTTTGTCTGTGATTATTTGAAACAACTGATCTGGATCAGTTCTTTGTTGTTGCTGATTAAGTAGTAACTTTTTAACCTACTTTTTACTCAAGTACTGTTAAAACGAGTTCTAGAGAATTTCAGCTTCATGATACCTCAGTAGTTTTTCTTCCAATACATTCATTTTAAAACTCTAGTTAGTATTTGCTGTGCAGATTTTACATATTTTTTTCATACTCAGGAAGAAATTGTTATAATTTACTCTAGTGTGACCAACAGTAAGTTGTACTTACACATAAGGTTGTGGTAAAATGTTTACATACACTCATTGTGGGCATGAGTGTCAAAGTAATTTTGGGCTTTTAATTATTTCTTTAAACTGTTCTTTTTCCAGGGTGGAATGATTGTACAGCATACATCTTTAATTGCTTTAAAAAACAAGAATTATATTCTGTTTTTTCCTCTAATCTATACAGGGTCAGGCATATACATATAGGATCAAAAGTAAACATACATGCCTACTAATATTTGTTTATATATCCTTTGCAAGTGCATCTCAACCAGACACCTTTTGTAGTCATTAACAACCTTCTCGCTGGATATTTGAGCACTCTTAGCAGAATTGATTCATTTAAAATTGTTGGTTTCCTCTCCCCAAAGGCGGGGCTTATGGGAGACCATTCAAGAGGTTACTCCTCCAAACATGCCTCTTGTCCCTGTGACTAAATAGTTCAATCTTTGTCTCATCTGACTATAAAACTTTTCTCTAGAAGGAATCTGACTTGTCCATGTGGACAGCTGCAAATTTCAGTCGAGCTTGAAGGTATCGGTTTTGACCTTTCTTGATCTGGATATTCTAAATAGTATGTTACGTCCTGGCCTAGGGGTTAAAAAAAATGACAGAAATGGGTAAAAAATATTTGAGATCAGAAATTTAAGAGGTTGTGTAGGGAAAACTAAGAGTCTGGACTGTCTGTCATAGAGGAGTACTTAATGGCAAGAAAAACTAGTTAGACGTCCCTTTACAACAGCACGTGCACGCGCATGCACACACACACACCCAAGGGCACATTCCTCTGAGTACTGGTCAAAATTACCAGCAAGAAAACAACAAATTTAAACTTGTTCGCCGACTGGTTTTAAAATCAAGTGGGCTTTATATTGTGTTGATGACTATGTGGCTACATTAAGCAGAAGAAGACACATCTATGAGTCCATTTAACCGGCACATTGTGTACGTACAGTAAGTCTAATCATTATTAAAGCTTCCTGACATCAAGCCAAGGTGATCGAGTGAGCTGGAGAAGTGGAATAGCCTGCTGGGCAAGCACAGAGAGTATGAACAGGTTTCGGAGGAGCACCTGGTCTGTTCATGGCCATAAACAAAGCAGTATTGATAACCTTATAAGAGCGAGCATGAATGAAGCACACACGCTTGATTTGGTTTTCCCCTTTTTCTTCCAGGTGACACAATAACTGCATAATCAAATGTCTGCCCAGTTACTAAAGATAAAGAGAGCAAAGGACAAATAAGCAGTATACTTTGTACTGGAGGACCCTGCAGTGCAGCACAGATAGATTTCAGACATTGTGATAAGAAGCCCTAGTGACCTGTACACACTGGCACCAAACCAACGTACTGATCTAAAAAAAAAACCCGAATTACTATCAGCACATTTCTTCTGTTAGGTAAAGCGAAGAAACCAGTTCAAGCAGTAATGATCAGCTGTGTGCTTTCCCGGCTCTAAAGACAGGTCACGGATCCGCCATGACTGGCCACTGGAAGATATGATCTAATATTACCACACACATAGCAAAGCAATGCTTCATCCCTGGCTTTCAGTTACTAAACAAATCAGCATTGCCTGTACGATCAGTGTCATCTTCAAATGTCTGACTTTTAGTGTGACTAATCATGCAACAAATTAAAGATCATGAGCTGAAGGATCAGGCTAATTTCCCTCAATTAACATAGCCAAACATTTCGATGTGCTGAGCCACTGAAGCAAGAAGTGACACGCACTGCACCACTGGAGTCTGTGCAGCCTAATTAAGGATGTTTTGTGTGTGTGTTTGTAATTTGGGGAGGAGGGTGATTAGACTTTATCAGTTAAAGTGACAAACAAAGGGTTTGTATGGACTTGTCCCCTGCCCTTCAGCTCCTTGCACACACACATGCACACGCACACATACTTCAGAGAAAACCTACTCTACCTATGTCCCAAACCGGGGCCACAGGTTGTTGTGTGTCACAGCCGCTGATCCAGTAAAGCTTGTTAGAGCCATGAAAGGCCACCGCTGACTTAGCATGGATCGACCACAGGCCTGGGAAAAGCCGAGCTAAGCCTAAACACCGAGACCTACGAAGTAAACCTCACACAAATAGGCATTTAGGCAAAAATTTACAAAGCTAATGGTGTTAGATATGCATCACATATAATTAGACACATGCAACAAGAACATCTTGTACTACCCATCTCACTCTCTCTGAACTGCAGAGGACACATGCCCCAAAATCCACTTTGTTCAATGTAGGTCACCGAGCAGAAATTAGACTGTCATACGTCTCTTAACTATTTCTTGTGATCAAAATGTTTCACTTCTCCTTTCTTTCTACACCAGATACATCAGGTGCTCCGTCTGTCTCCTCTGAGTTGAGTTTAATGTGTTTGTTGTTTTGTGAGTTAACTCAGGTGAGATCGGGCACAGCTAGAGTCAGGATGTTCTCGTGGACAAACAGTGGAAATACACACAGTCTAAGGATCTTGTCGCACGCTGATGATATCTACACCCTAACCAGATCAAGGCCAGTGGAATTTAAAACTCCACACTGACCCCGACTGTTGCTTGCTGTTTAAATATGTATGTCTGTCACACTAAATGTTTCAGAATGAAACAAAATTATCTTCCCATTTGTTATGTTTGAGATTCATAGCTTATACAACAGGCTTACGGTATTTTATGTAAACAATACAACACAACGCAACCATGGCACAGCTCACTGTTGTACTTTATGCAAGAAACACCTAAGTGACCTTACCACGTTCTATGTTCCTTGCTGTCAAGTTCAGGTTTTCACTATTTGTGTGTGTGAATGCAAAAGTACAGTACCTTGTTATTCATTAAGCCACGCATTCTAGTTGTGGGCTTCATGTGTTGTTAGTTTGTGTTCCTTAAGAAGCAGCAGTTTCAAATGGCAAGATGCAAAAGTGATACTCCGAGGATGTTGCAACTCCATGTTTCTGAGAAATCTGCTCTGATCCACACCTCTCCTATTATAATATTCCCCGAGGTGCAGAAAAGGTGCCTCCCTTATAATTCAAGTCATATCAGTAAGTTGAGTATGTTATCTACAGAGTCCAATATCCATGAAGGATGAGAACTATTGTAAGAGGGAGGATTTTTAGAGACCCTCTGAGCTATCCCTTTCAGCTCTGTTCATTTTGCACTACGCAGCCGTCGCCTCTCCATTTATATGACTCGTATCTCTCTGACTTTATTAAACACCCTGCATCAAAGCCGATCATCTCTGACTGTCTGAACTTCACACTGCTGATTAGTTGATCTGATCTTTAACCGTACAGCGTAGATATCAGGGAGTGAACACAGTCATCAAAGTAACAGCTTAACAGTACTGAGTGATCTTTGTGGTAGGTTATGTGTGAAATAGGCCTTTAGTGAAACGTTTGCGGGCCCAAAAAGTGTGGTGCTGCATTTAATATTTATTCATTGTAATTTTAATATAAAACATTTGTGCATTGGACTACTATGTGCCACATTTAACCCCAACCCTACTTTCTGCTGCCCTGCATCACCATCTTCTGATTTCAGCTGAAATTGATGATTTGATGAAAATCCACTTGTTGTTTCCTTTAAGTGTATCCAGCGTGGCAACAATGAACCCCATTCACAGGATATGGAAAATTACTAAACTCCATGTGATGCTGAACAAGGGGCAGTTTACTCAACACATGCACTCGCGAATAGCTGAACGCACAAAGTTTCATTACTAATCACTATAATACAGCCAAAGCCTATCAGTGCACACACTAAGGAAAGGAGAGTGCAAAAAAAAGTCTTTTCACTACTGCAAAAACACTTCAGGACAAAATCCTTTTTCAGAGCAAGAGATCTGTGTTTTATTTATTACAGACACAGTGCACACAGCACTCTTATTTTAACTGATATGTAAGCAAGCACCATATCACTATAAACACCTATCCTGTATTCAGCTCACAGTGTTTACAAACATAACAAACAACCTCACACACTATATACACAGGTGGAGACTCACTGTGGTGTTGGGGGTAGGAAGTGGAGAGGTGTCAGCAGTTACCAGGTTAAGGATGACCTCCATGAGTGGGACACGCATGCGTGCAGCTTGGAGTGGAATATTTGTTTGGTCTCTCTATTTGTTTGTGTGTCTCTTGGGGAAAAAATACAGTGAAAGGAAAGGAGAGGAGCCTGGGTCTGGCAGAGCACACATCAGTCAGGACACTTCTCCCAAAAAAGGTCCACTTGACTCAAAGTCCACAGTTGCAAAGACCCCACTGGACAAGGAATTACTGCTGGCTTGATTGAATATCCAGAATCCATAAAATGCTCAATCACTCCAGCAATGTAGCATGACTACCGATAGCTGCAGAGTCTACATTATGTTGTGCTGCTGGTTCACAGGGCTGCTGCTCCTCAAAGCCCATGGACGAAGCTTGAGTTCAAACACACGCTTCAGACAGAGAGCCTATGCAGAGCCAATGCACTTCGACAGGCACGACTCCCACAGAGAGCGTACATTAGTGGAAGAAGAAAGACTCCTCTGGACCAATGAGCCCATCTAACGCAGGTTTGGGGGTGGGTGACAGTACAGAGAATGTTAATCATACGAAGGCTCGCTGCGCTGGATGTAGGCTGGGATAAAAGCAGGGAGAGTTTACTGCGAAGTTAAGCGTTCAAAGCGTCCATCGGGCATAAAATCCTCAGACGGGGGAAAAGAGAGGCAGAGAGGCAGAAACCCAGAGAACGGATGTGAGGGGAGCAAAAGGAGCACAGAAGAAAAAAAGATCCCACCAGGAGCTGTCAGTGAGAGGGAGACGGAGTGAGAGAAGGCGCAAAGGAGAGAGGGGTTGTGAGAAAGCTTCATGAAGGGAGGGAGGGGGGGGCTTTTCTTCTGTTTGAGTTTCTAGGCCAGTTCAGCTCCAAAACATTAGCTAGCTCAGGCAGAAAAAAGGAGAGAGAACTTTTCCATTCCCTCTTTTTAATTATCACAGTTTGATTGTCTCAGCCAATCAGTTTACTGAGTGATCACGCTGTAACAAATCACCTTCTGCTGCCTATGTGCACTAACAGACTGGACTAGATGCTTCTACTGATCAAAAAAGAAAAGGAAAAAAAAAAAACCCCACACTAAACAAAATAACTGTCCAGCAGAAATGCACTAATGCGTGGATAATTCTAGTTTAAGTTGGAGAAATCAAACAACAAGAAAAGACTGACATTATACAGTTGTATGATCATCACAAGGCTGCAATTCAAAAAATATAAGCCTATAATTGGGTCCCTGCGCTACAAAACAGTGGAGTATTGGTAATTTATAGAGAGGATGGCCATAATTAGAGTGCAAAACAGTGTTTGTTAGTAAACAGTCCAGAAGAACTGAGACGGCACACAGTTGTAATTTTGTGTTCAGGTTGATCATTTTCACTGCATTAAAGCACAAATTGGCATCCAAATATACTACAAACACCTTTTTATGAGACTCAGTGTACTTTTCATCAGAATGAAACTGTGGTGTACAATTAGGTAGAAAAAAAAGAAAGAAAAAACAGTGGAAGTAGTGGGTGTAGGGGGAATGGTGTGGAGAGGTACGGCAGGACGAGGGCAACTGAAGACTTCTGTGCCCAAGCCGACAGGAGGAAGAGGGCAACAGGAGCACGAATACAGGCTTTAATGGGAAAGCAGGAGGAGTTTGGGGACCAGAAGAGAGCGGGTAGGAATTAGGGAGAAGAGTGCTTATATAAGAACAAGTCCAACTCGCTGTGAGACGTGTATAGTTGACCCCAGTACTGAATAAAAGGGACACATGGCAGAATCTGTGGTTTCAAATCTGAGCCAAGGCTTTGGAAAATAAAACAGGTTAAACTATATCTGCACATCTGTAGAGCCACTGAATAATAATAATATTTTCCCGTTACTGGCAACCACTCCCATTCAGACAAACAGTATATACTTTTGACTGTCTCTTTAAGTTTTACCTAAAGAAATGGGTAAGTAAACTCTCCCTTAGCATTAAATTACTTTAATAGTGATTACACTGATTTGCTAAAAAATCTGGATTACTAATACCAAGTAATGTTTGCTATAGTGCTGTCAGTTAACCTAGTTTTAGGGTTACTTTTTACTAGGGTAAAAAGTTAACCAGTTAACTACCAGTTACCAGTTAACTAGCTGAGTCTGGCAGTTTTGCAAATAGTAACAAACTTTAAAAAGTAATAATTTAAAGATGGCTGAATCTTCACTTTGGAAAAACCTATAAAAACATGTACAGGGAGCACAAGTACAGACAAATCTTCTTAGAGGCGTCTTAACCGTAACTCTTTAGTTGTTCGGGGAATCCATGACTGGAACTTCTGACAGGTGTTTTCCCATCAGTTGCGATTAAATGACACACATTTTTTTGCTCTACTGTCAGTGTCATTCCAGCCTGAAGACAAATTCTCTCGCAGGGCAAATATGGCCTTCAGCGACTCCTGGCTATCCAGGAATGATCAAGCTTTCACAGTGACTCAGCATAAACTTTGGTGGGATTAACAACATGCAACAAATAGGAAAGTTGCAATGACACAAATCACAGGTGGTGGTGCACTCATGTCATGACAAGTGACTGACACCGGAACAGAAATAAATAGAGACGCTAGCCTCAGAGGCAGTTATACCTCATTAGCACCACATTAGCTGGCTAAAATTAGGGGACAGAAAGAACAGCTGTGACTCACTTTAAGTGTTATTTACATGGACAGAAATTAATTACTAGTAGCTATACATTAACTAAGACAGTAATAGAAGGATTATATGTCTTTGCAATACATTAAAGTGGCACCAAAAGTAAATAATAAATAATGAATCAGGCTGTCAAAGGAAAAAGCACCACATTACCTCTTGAATTAAAAAAAAAAATTGGAAAAGTTCAGATTTTTCAACTAACTCTGTCCATCTTCATCCACAAGTGCCCTGGATTTAATTAAAAACAACTCCACAAACTGGCAAAAACAACCCACTGAGCTCAGGAATCAAGCAATAAATAATTTTCTAAAATAAGGCCACTGTGTTCACCAGATCAGAAAATAACCTAATCTTCCACTTTTCACAGTTGGGTTTATTGGGTAAAATGTTCAAAAACAGAGGTCTTGACTTATAACAGAAGGAACACAAGCAGAGCAATGAAGACCAGCAGCCAACTGGGACCCCCCCCCGAAAAAAAAAAAACAAAACAGCAGGAAGGATTGCTTCAGAGATCACGAGATCCATTTAATTTAACAGAGGATTAGAAACAGGATCAACAAATAGTGGTTCAAAGAAAGTGCAGTATGCTGAATAAACTAAAAGAAAGACGACCAGGATTAACTCTGCACATATAGACAGTAGACGGTTGAATGACCCAAAATTTAAGCTACAAGGGGAAAACCAACTAAAACTTAATAAAACATAAAGATGTGACAGTCATGTCTGTGACTGTTTTAGCTGAACTGTATTTATCAATACGACACAAATGTGGGATTGAACCTTAAACAAAGGATCAGCCAAATCAAGCGAAAAAATGAAAGTGACAGAGGTAGTGACAGAATATTTCACCATGGAGAAAATAAAAGCTCTAAAATACCCCTTCCCAGAGTCCTGACCTAAATCCCATAAAGCACCAATGGGATCGCTTTCTGGAGGGGAAAAAAAAAAACCTGAAAGCAAAGCTGGCTGAAACTCAGAGGAAACTCACAAAAACTAATAGAGAGAATATTTTATTCCATTTTGTGTCAAAACACAGTTTTGTCTTCATTTTAGATTAGACATCTTTTGCATATTGTGGAATATTTAGCCTTAACTTTATCCTTAACATTTTGATATCAGATTAAATGTAATTTATATAATTTATATATTATTTTGACTTGTTGCAATACTTTTTAGGATACCACTAAGGAGTTAAGATTAATACGCATATATCAGCTTCACTAAGAGACATCTGGATTGTGCATTGAAGAGCAAAGTTGGAAATGAATGTAAATTAATTTCAGTTCATATCTGCGTGAATATAACGAACATTTTTGGCAACAAGGTCAGTAAATGAAATGCTTCTGTGACCTGTCATTCCATAAGTTTTATTTAGAGCCAGTACAATTACTCACATTATTAAAAATAACAAAGAACTGCCTTGCAGAGATATAGAAAAGGGGAAAGACCTGCTGAACTGGTGATGTTTAAAGTCAGTAAAGAGTAAGCATGCTTTTCCAGTCAATGACACACCTTTAGGCTACTATGATACATCAGTGACTTTCCTACATAGATTGATTTGTGATATCCTCTAACTCAGCGGTCCCCAACCTTTTTTGCCTCACGGACCGGTTTATGCCCAACAATATTTTCACGGACCGGCCTTTAAGGTGTCGCGGATAAATACAACAAAATAAAACTAGTACCGGTACCGAAAAAAAGAAGATTTATTCATAACACACGTGAAAAGACCCAGGAAAACCGAGTTAACGATAAAAAAGATAACAAAATAACGCTGAAAACCGAAAAAAACCATGAAAACCATACATTTCACACCTGAGCCTCAACTCTCGCGGCCCGGTACCTTCACATCATGGTGACTGTGGAGGCCATCTGAGTACAATGAACTATTTTTAGATGATTTCAGCTTTGTGATATGATACCTTATTCTGCTGAAAGCAGCGATCAGACGATGGGTACTTTAACTTTATTTTTATTTATATAGCACATTTAATAACAACAAAATGTTGGCCAAAGTGCTGTATAAAGATACACTGTGGTACAGGGTACACTGTGGTCATAAAGGAATCGACATGGGCAGCAACCATACTCAGGTAGGCTGTGTGGTTTATGCTCGACTGGTACTGAAAGTGTGACTAGCAAATATCCCCCATGCAATTACAATGCCACAACCACCCTGTACCACTAATACAAGGCAGGATGGATCCATGCTTTCATGTTGTTTACACCAAATTCTAACCTCAACCTCAACATATAAATGTCACAGCAGAAATTGAGACCCATCAGACCAGACGCAATTTTTCCAATCTTCTATTGTCCAATTTTGGTAAGCCAGTATGAATTTAAATTACCTTTCTTCTCCATTCTGGTCCTCAATTTGTAGTTCAACAGGTTATCTCCCTAAAATGCAATGAAGTGCTGCCAAGTGATGAGATATTTTAAGTTAAACAGCAGTTGAACATGTGTACCTAATAAAGTGGAGTTTTTTTTTCACAAAGCTTAAGTTTAAGATGTTTTTTCAATCAAATAAAAGGAAAATGTATTGGTTTCAAATGCGCTTACAGAGAATGTATAAAAATATTATACTAATGCATTTCTTTCTCTAAAACACCTGTGATGGAATAAACCACACCGCCTGTTATGGTGACATTTAAAGCTCAAGTCTGATGTATCTGTATTGTCCTTTTTAAAAGTTTTAATTAAAAAATAAAAACACAAGTTTTAAACTAAATTAAGGATTTTTATTTTTCTTAAAAAAAATATACTGTTTTGATTTAACAGTGCTGTGAGCTGATGACATCACACACAAAGACACAGAAAACAACTTGTGTGGAGGTGTTTACTCAGCCAGCGCACAGGGCCATAATAATGGAAAGTGTCGTTCAGAGGACAGAGCTTAGCGCTGAATTAAAGCCAGGTCTGTGCTCCACAGCCAAAAAAAGTTCTGGAAAAATCCAGAAGAGACAAAGAAGAGACTGGGTCTGATGTAACTGGACTATGGTTTGGGAAAGGATAAATTCTCTAAGTTTTATAAACAGAAAGTTCTGCAAAGATTAACAATAAAATGCAAAACCCTAACCAAACCTTAACCTTGAGCTTGAGCTTTTATAACTGGAGCAACAAGTTACATGTATTTGTCCTTGTGCAAAGGAAATTGTGCATCTAACTGCAGAATTAAACAAAAGTTGTTAGGTTTTTTATGCAGGGGTAACACCACAGCTCGCTCCATGTGACAGTAAGTTGTGTAGTATGGTCTGGTGGCAGGAGATGAGCAGTTACATAAAGGCAGAAGACTGAGAGGTTTGTCTGCACAGACTGATGGTAATTCAAGCCTAAAAGAGGAGATAACCATGACTCGGGTCTCTGGCCTTCTTCAACAATACCTTCCCCCATAACAAAAAGCCCTCTTTCCAACTCTGGCTGTCCAGTTCTCACTAGTCTAGGCTCCAGTATAATCAATGGCCCTATTAGCAGTTACATAAACCCCTGAGCACTTTATACACAGGGACATTTATAACTGGTGGCATCCAAGAGTGTGAAACATCTTCATAGCCAGCCAATTCCTGGCTTCGACAAGAGCCAAACAGGAAGGAAAACAAAGAAATGTCCATAACAACAACCCAAACAATTATCTGTTATCATGTCCTGTGCTGAAACTGACAACCGTGAATGCAAAACATTCGACATCTGACAAGTAATCATGTGTGCAGAATGAATTTAAGTATTACCAGATTTTAGATGTTGGATCAATCAAATCATTAGAAGGGTTTCACGTGTAGATTGATGTATACAGTCGCTTTCCTGAACTAATGATATACTTTACCTTATTTTCACTGGAGCTACTTTTTGCTAAGCAAATACTATAAAAATAGTCCCAGGCCAGCACACTTGTTCAGGGCCTACTGTAGAGACCATGGAAAACTACATATACATGGCATGCCCATTTACCTGCAGTAATGATAGCCTCATAAAGTGGGTGAGGCCATTACACGGGCTGATATCAGCCTAGTACAGACGTAGCCGATATCTGTCTATTCTTCAGCTAATATGTAACAAAAAACTGCAGTACAGAACTACACACAATGGTTTAGAAGTCATGTCGACATCATTAATGTCAACACAGCAGCTATACAGTTTCATAAAATACTTAAATATCTGTATTGTAACAGCCTCAAAAGGCCTGTATGTTGTAGTACCTGAACCTTTTTGTTGTTTTTCTGGTTTTCCATTAAGTTTCTAAGTCTGAATGTGGTATATGTGAGTAATGGATGTATCAAAGTGTACACAGCAAAGCAGTGTGCGTATACGTGCAGGAAAACATAAGAGTGCGTACATGGGGAGACACGGTGTTGGTCTATTGGTGGTAGCTGGCATTTATTGGCCCTGCTTCTGTTTATACTCAGTCATCCTGGTTATGCAACGTGGAACAGAAAGGGCACCGACCCAAAATGCAGACTTAGTCTGGCAGGATGCTGCACAATGTTCGGTACCATGGGGCAGTATGTAAGCCCAAACACAGCCAGCCTATTCATAAGCAGGAAGATGAAGAATCCAGAACAAGCAGTCCCAGCTTTTTGGCCCTGGAGGATTATTTAGTCTGGCCTCTTCTCACTTTTCTCACTCCCCATTTTGCCTCTGTGTTAATCTCACTACTCACTTTTAAGCAGACTTATTGGATGCTCTGGCCTCTGGGTACTGTTTCAGAGGTTTTGCAAGCCTCCACTAAGAAGCAGCTGATTTCATAACAGGAAGACAGATAATGAGTAGAGGCACTTGTCTAGTAGGAAGCTTGTGTCGTTACAGGGGAGCTAAATCTAATGAAAATCTTCTTCTCTCATTTCCAGATTAAGACTATCTTGAAAAACAAAGTTGGGTGGCTCTGGGTATCTTGTCTACTGAGACTAATTTCACAACACATGCACGCAAACGTATTGTTTGATTCCGTGCATATGTTATGAATGCATTTCCTGAGTCATACACACAAGTTGTGTGACTCAGGAAATACACTGCTTGGGTTTCTTTGGTGAAAATTAAACATTTTTCTTACTTACATATGCCATTTATTACTTTAATGATGGCCCAGTTCCATTTAAGTGATTCAATAGCTATGAATTGCCACAAATAATAGCATACTAAGACAAATAAATACAACCATAATTTATAACAGCTTTGTCTGCCTCTTTCCTGCCATTGCTACTCTACCTGCTCTCATTAAAGATTGATGCACCATATTATCTGACATATTCAACATAGGTCTACATTTGAATAAATAATACCTGGTTTAATAAATTAGTTTCCGCAGCTACTGAGATCAAGAGATTAAAACATAAAGCTAAAGAGAATCTCACAAATTTAGATCACAACCAACTACTCAATGAGTAGTATTGCTTATTATCCACAAGGGGGAGCTAAAGCCTAACTATGCTACATGATGTGTGTCCACTGCTGTCCCCTGTGTTAGTGCTTTGTCTGGTATTTCATTTCCTGACAGGTTTCCTGTCAATAAACTCAAGGTTTTGTTGTATTTTTATTGCATTCTTCCCCTATCACTTATCCTGCTGACAGACGTGCAGGCCTTTGTTGTAACATAATTCAGCTCTGATTAGTGAGTAACATCAAAGCACACAGATGACTCGTTGGCTGATAATATGAACAGAGAGGAAGGAGGGACATGTCATGCAGATGGAAAGTAGAAATAATGTAATTGCCTATATTAATTTACAAGACAGGAGATCAAGAGATGAGATATTGTCAGAAAATTAAAGATGTGTCAATATCAATGAGGGGAAAAAGGCAACTACAATCAAATTCAATATAAACTCTCTCTTGACACAAAACACACAACTCATTTCAATGATGTGATGTCTAGTACAGAGGGGAGACCTTGTGAGAGGTGGACAGTGAGAAAATGGAGATTCCTGGGATTGCTACAAACTCACACACGAGAATGAGAGGAATGGCTCTGGTTATTAGTAAAAAGGAAAATATGATGAGATTTCCCAAGAGATTCTGACCAGATTTGAAATGTGTGTGCAAGTGGGTCAGTGGAGCAGAGCTGAGCTCAGCGATAAATAGTTTCATCCATAATTCAACAGAGTCAGGCAAATGATATAGACTGCACAGGGAGTGGCAGGGATGCAGAGCACGACCTCTCCGAGTCTGTTTTTCTGCTCTCCATCTCTCAGAATGAGCAATTTCCCTTTGAAAACAATCCACTGGTCTATCTGAATAAGGAGCAGAAAACTAAACAAAACACTTCATCAGATAGATGCACGCTAGTTTATTTTGAAAACCAAGCTCAAGGAAATCAAATTCAGAGCTAATACTGGCAGCTGGATAAATGAAAGCAAGCAGTGTGCACACTAAAGATGGACCGGGACAGAGGACGGTGTCCGGGGAACAGACATGTAGGTTAAGGTTGACCCAAATATTCTCAGCGAGTGACTGACCAAGTATGTAGCAACCTTGGAACGGCTGAGAAAACAACAAAGACACACATGCGTGCCCACACCAGTGTCACATATACTCACATGAGGCCAAAGAGGAAGGACCAGCTGCAGGCCAAAAATAAATACACAAACGATGACCCACGGACACTTCTTGCTGACATGTGCACATATATGCACGCGACCTCATGCACAGACACCCAATTAAAACATTAAAAAAAAAAACCTATGGTTAAAGTTAAATCATATTATTTTAAGAGGGGGTGTCAGTGTACTCAAGCGGCCACATAATTAAACATAAATACAAAAATGCAGTTCATCTCTGGAAAAGATCTGATAAAGAGGTCTAACAAAAGCTACTTTCAACTGCTTCTTTTTCACAAGAGACAAAGAGGTGTAACAAAGTAACACGCAAGATTATGGAATATGGATTATAAATAAATAACATCATTCAGACACACTTGAAAGTGAACTTGGTTAATACTGGTTCAGACAGTTGTCTATTAATAGAAGAGGCAAAGAACCACAGCAGACTTCTTCCTCATTCAGACCCGGATTAGAAAACTAAGAGGGAACTGAGAGGAAAAACAAAGAACCTCAGAGATTTTCTTCTTTTCTCCACAAGTCTATCCATCTTTCTGATCAACATCGATCTTTACGCATACACCATTGCATCAGTGTTTCAAACAATCCCCTACCCCAGCTCAGCACAGAGGTCTTTCCTGTTTTCTTCCTTTCACACCATAACATCTGGAGGGACGTTTCAACAAGAATTTCACACATAAAATGACTTTTTATTCATTAACTGTTAACCTTTGCTGTGAGCCTGAGTGCCAGACTAGTGTTGTGAATACTAACAGCATGCAGGACCGGAAAAAGGCATTGGCCTATATGTACAACTACATGAATATTCAAGAGCTTAATTAAACAGGCTGAGGATATGCTTCAAAGGGAACACAAACAGAGAGGTGGAGAGTTCAAGCACACACAAAGGAAAACACAGAAACACACACACACAGTGCATATGTATGCACACACTGCATACTAAAGCCTAAGCATGAAATCTACTCTAGAGATAGATATTTACTGTAAAGAAGTCCAGCTGGGGTCTGGTAAATTGTCTAATACAAGTACTTTATTCTCCCAAACTGCCAAATTCCAATTTTACATTAAAAGAGAATGAAAACAGGAAATAATCATAAGCAATAGGATATAAGCGAACAAGCGATATGATGCCATTCACACATGACAAGAAAGTGCTTATTTACAAGGTGTACAACATTAGATTGGAAGATCTGGAAAACTGCACAGGAGTCTAATTTTAGGAAGCACTTCTCTCTCCTCTAGGAAGGTGTTATTGCACTACACAAGCAGATGAGGTGGCTGCGAGATCTGACAGCAAACCTGCAAGCATTCAGCTGAGTAAAGCTGCTGCGACCCTCTTTGAACATCACCCTGTTACCATGGAGACGGGTAACTGGCTACACTGTCTGAGCACTGGACACAGATGAGAGGAAGCCCGAGAGAGCGAGCGCTTAAGAAGGACTGCCTCCAAGACATGAAACAAGGAAAACAGTGACAAGGTAAAGGGGGGTGTGGAGATCAAAACAGTGAAGTCAGAAAAGCTGCTGAGGAAGTGTGACACATTAGTAACAAGCAGTGTAGCAGATTTACATGCTTGTTCAGAAAGGAAACTTCGGGTTTAATTTTAGATGCTGGAGGAAACCGCATGAGATTTCCCACGAGTGTAGAAATCTCAGAGTCTGAAAAATAAATAGAGAACTACAGGTAGTTGCATAAAAGGAGAGATCATTTAAATGTAGAACATTCGCTCACACATCCGCAAACGGACATGTATATTGCATGATTTTGGGCAGTCCAAGATGACAGTTTGAAATATCTCTAAATATATCTTTGGTTAAATTTGAAATGGTGACCTTACCGCATACTGTTCTGCAAAAATTGGACACAAATTCTTCTCACAATAATCATACTTCATCACTTCTACCAGTAATCTTTACAAAGCATCCAAGTGGGATAGGGTATGATGTGCCATGACACTTACTGGTTGGCAGGTCATTATAGACTCCAAATTTGCCAAAGTGTCAAGAAGTGGGGGAGACCTTACTGCAATCTCTGGAAACACCAAAACACCAGATGAGTAAATATCTTGCCAAAGAATTACATTTATCAGCCAAGTCAAGCACTGAAAATGTTCTGGTGTCTCGTAGTGGTGAAGAACCTGACTGAATTGGATGCTTATTTGAGGAAACACATCAAATACTTGCACAGACACACAAAAGTCACAGCTAGCAAGTAATACAAGTAATGAGAGAGCTCAAAACAGGATGTGATAAAGAACAGAGCATCCATTGTATTAAATTCACTGTTGATATAAGCGTTTGCTTAGGTGATCAATGATCAGCCACAGTATAGAATTTAAATCAACCACAACACAAACACATCACTGATGTTTTAGTTGAACTTAATGATCTCAGAAGAAGCAGATAAGACAATATTTACACACTTACATGAACAGAAGAGAAGACTTTGTTTTCATAGATAAGCGAAAGAAGAAGAGTGAGAAATGATGACAGGAATGAAAACTTTCCCCTACAATGCTAGGAGGGGAAAGTTAAGGAAGACAGAAGCATTTGAGAACAAATTTCAGTGTCTGCCCGAAAGTCAACAACATCAAAAGCTGCCAACTGATTGCTTTATGCTGCATCCTAATTTCACTGTAATAAACTGTCATAGTTAAAGTCAACAACCACATAGTCATGATGGTGCCCTGACAGCACACACACAAACACACAGATAGTGCCTGAAAACCAATTTGCTACAGGCTGGTGGTTAGTGAACAGGCTGGGATGAGATCACCTCCAGTGTGTACTAAGAGCACATGCTTCATCATCCTCGTGGCTCTCCCCTGCGTCCACACACACAAACACACGCTCTCTCTTTGCTAAAAGTCAATCGAAACTCAGTTGTTTGATTATACACGAGTCTGACTGCCTGTGACTAAAGGGCAATCTGCTCTGGCAGGGGTTTGTTAAGACTTTACCATTCATTTGCATCAGCACTCTGGGTAAGCGAGACATCATGCTTGTCTTTTGCAGATTTCAAAAAAACTCAATGTCACTAAAATAGTTCAAGGATGAGCTGTTCTGTCCTGATGCAAAGGTCAAAAACGCTTTCATCAACACACAGCCAATAGCCTGAGGAGGTGAGAGACGATGGGAGTGCAGTGATGGGGATGTTAAAGTAGCAGGGACGGAACAAGCCTCGGGGGACCAGGTGAAGTTTGGGTCCTTCCACCGACACTTTTCCTCTCTGCTTTTCTCTTAAACACTGACACAACAACACACAAAAATCAACCCTTCTTTAACGAGTCATTGCTTTTAACAAACACTTTAAAAAGCAGTCCTATTAGGGGCAGCTGTTAAAATTACCAATCATAAATGCATAATTGAAGTGTGAAAGCAATTAGCTGCTATGGATTTTTCAATTAATGAGTTTAATTTTGATGACTAATTTTGATTTAAGAAGCTAAAATACCTGTTATCAGCTGATTAACCGAAAACAAATAATTGTTAGACTTATTTTAGCAGTAACTTAATGTTTGAAAAAAAACCCCATAGGAGTTTAATTTGAATTTGCAAACACTTACAAATTTCAGGTGCACTAAATGTCAAAAGTCAGCACAGAAAGAGTAAAAGATGTATGTGACCACAAACAGAGAGATCCACATATAGATGAAAATCTGTCACTTCCTCTATTCAACCAGTGCATTTGCGATTTCCCTGAATAGGCTATGTGAACCAGGAGCCCAAATGAAGCTATTACATAAACATCTATACTTTCCCAGACATCATTAACAATCTGACCACAGAAAACACACACTGAAACTGGCTACAACACTTACCGATTTAAAACCTAATGGAAACCCAATGGAGCACATGTCCCTTATAGACTACAGAAGGACCGGATTCTCCACAAAGAAAAGAATGAACTCTTTCATTATTGAAAGAGGAGTAATGGGGACTTTTTGGATCTCCAACCCACCCTCAGATCTGTTATTTTGTGATACTAAGTTGCAGACAGTTCAGTTCGCATCAGTCCCCAGAGCTGCCCACCACCCTAAGATACTGCGGTTGGTGGGAAGGTATTACAACACATCCTCCAATCAATGCATCCAACAACTGTAGAGTCATCAGACACCTAGATGGATTCATCATGTACCACGTATCTCCCATATTAGGATTCCTACACTGGCTGCTAGTCAGAGATCAATTTGTCTCTGATCACATTGAAGAAGCTATAGATACAAGATGTTTACCTTATTCATTCAACAAAATTCTTCTTAAATAAAGAAACTAAGACTCAACAACAAAAGAAGCTCAGAGCAGGAGCAGCTATCTCTAAACTATATGTCAGGAGAGTAAAAAAAAAAAGAAATAGCAAAACCTCATGCTAAAACGTGCCTGCATTTCACAGTGTTTGAATGGAAAAGGTGATACTGGTAAATTTAATGAGAGACAATGATACTATCAATACATAAAGAATCACTGTCTGGAGTTGATTACATGACTCAATGAATGACAATTTGACTAAGGAGAAAGAGCAACCTGTGCTTCAGAGATGCTACATCCTCTGGTGCATCCATCTTTTTAGAGAAAGATTCATACAACACGATTATGAAGCCTAACATGCCTCAAAGCTTTGTAACAATTAAATAAAGCCAGGAAAATCAAGGACACTGGACCTTAACCCCACTGAGCACATGGGGACAGTGCTGCAGAGATTAGCAAAGCTTCTGGTGGTCTGGCTGGGTTCAAATCCACCAGCCAGCTGGGCTCTTCTGTGTGGAGTTTCCATGTTCTCCCCGTCCCCGGTTCTCTCTGGGTACTCCGGATTCCTCCCATAGCCCAAAGATATGTATGTTAAGTAAACTGGTGTAACTGTGAGTGCTAATGATTGTCTATCTGCATGTGTTGGCCCTACAATATAGTGGTGACCTGACCAGGGTGTACCCCACCTTCCACCCCGTGACAGCTGGGATAGGCTTCAGCCCCCCAGAGACCTTCAACTGGCTAAAATGGATGGATAGAATAAGACTGAGAAAGACAGACAACACAACACTGTCATATCGTGTTAGGAAAACATTTATCAACAGGTTTTGCACAAGCTCACGGTGTCCCTGCCAGCCTGAGTTAATGTTGTCACTAAGGCAAAAGAGCTGCATATATTTTGAGATTCATGTTTAGTTTTCAGTCAAATTGTTACTGAAAATTACTACGGGATCAAAATTTTTGTATTAAATTCAAAACAAATGTAAAATATACTCAATTTAATATAATAAGCTAATTTAAACCATTTAATAACTAAATAACTTACCAAAAAAAAGTACATCCTATCTTACGATACAGTTATAACAAGACACACATTTGAGTGCATTTTCAGTTTGAATCAGCAAATTATAAAACTGTGCAGATTTGTGGCTTCTACTGCAGAGCACAGCATGCCAAAATAAAAATATAAACAACAGAACACAAAGAATGAACAGGAACACAGGTGTGCATGTGGAGACGTGGCTTAAGGGAAAGAGAAGGGGTCACCTACCCGACCTCTTTCCTTTCCAGTAATTCCCGACAGCCCACTTTTGGATGGGATGCAGATAGTGAGCATTCGCAGACAGGCCCTGGAGGAGATTATGATCTCCCAAGACAAAGACTGCTTCATCTCTCTCAGATACAAAACTCTTAGTGTGAGAGAAGTAGCCTTAAGGTTTGGCTGGAGTTTTTATTTCTACTCAGTAGCTCATATCACACCAGAGTCTATTCGGCTGTCCCTCACCATCTCCTGTCCAAAATGAGTCAGCCTTCCTGAAGCTGAGAATTTCGCACCTTGTAGCCTTTCACGTTCTGTATCGTTTTACTCCTACTCTATCGCTTTATCTCTCTTTGAATAGGACCTAGAGCAGATTATACTCTGGGTTCTAGTCTTTCTAAAAGTGACACCGTGCATCTGTCTGCCCGGAGCATTTGCGCATGTACACGCTGACATTTCTGAGCACATGAGCAACAACCCTCCACATCCTCTTATGATAGCATTATAACATGGTGTTAAAAACAAATAGTATGGGTGTAATCAGTCAATCAATTAATCAGCAGCTAATTGTAATTATATCTCACAGGCTGAGCACCACCTGCAGAACAGCAGGCTTTTAACGGACCTGCTGCTGATTTCCAACACAAGCCTTCTACTCCGTTTAACAGCACTGGCATCAGGGGAGAGATAAATTAAACCCATAGTCAGTTTTAGAGCAAAGCCAACGGAGTGTTATTGTAAGTGAGTCATAAATGCTCCCTAATAAGCAATAATCAAACACAACATTTACCAATAATTACGTCCCTCTGTAACGGCGCCAATCGACTTCATGCTACCAATCTTACCACTGGAGAATGAGTTACTGTTTAACAAGAGCGAAGATCAAGTGCAAACACTGATCACTCTGGTACTGTATGGACTGAATTGCTTAACAGCGAACGAAGGATCAAAAGAAAATCAGTTTACTATAAAGACTGCTGATATCAAAGAAGTGAGCAAACAATGCTTTATACTTAATCATGAACTGCTTCTGCACATGACAGAGTCAGTTTGTTCATTTTGACTGCTCTTCTGAACAAAACTCAAAGAATCCCCAGTTTCTGGCATATTATCAAATAGCAGGAAGATAAAGAAAGGGAGAGAGATGGAAAAATGGTAATGCATGACACAAGTATTACAGAGATAATACAAGGCTGGCAGCAAAAATGTAATACAAACCGGGCTTCAGCTGTGAATGGATCTGTAGCATGGAGACAGGAAGACACATGGTTTTAGTGACTAAAAAAGCCAAGTGTGTTTAAGCTTACCTTGGAGTACTGTCTACGAAGACTGAAGCGCTGCACCATCCTGACTGCCTGAGTGACGGACCCACAGCTGGATCCCCTGTTCTACTCCTCTCTGCTGATATCCTACCAAAGTACACACCGCCTCACATAGTACACTCCACACTCACGCCGAAGGCACACATGCTACCATCCTCTCCAAAGATCCATGTGCACACACATTTCTAGTCCACACCGCTTTAGTCGTCTACTATGCAAACACAAGTGGGGGGGGGGGGGGGGGGGGGGTGAAAAAGAGGGAGGGAGAGCAAAAGGAGATAATAACAGCTCAGCCGTATTGCCCTCTACTCATATTCACAGTGATCCCCTGAGCAACTCTCTTTCTCTCACAAGATACAGTCACTCAGACAAAATACTCACACCACATGGCTGTCTATACACAAAGGATTTTCAATAAATACACACACACACACACACTCTCAGAGAATCTGGAACACAGATGAAATGAGGTCTTACGTTCACACATGCACACAACCCTCCACATCCTCTTCTGAACACAGAAGTGATTCACACACAGCTCTCACTCATCTAGGACAAGGCAAGGTTGCCTCCTGCTTCCTGTCAGTAGGCTGAAGGGTGGGGTGAAGCGAAGGTGGTGGCAGAGGATGAGAGGAAGGAGGGGGAGATTGGAGAGGAGGAGGAGGAGAAGGAGGAGGGACCAGCTGACTATCTGTATTAACTCTCTCCAGGGACAGAGGAGGGGGACAAGGAGGGAAAGACAGAGGAATAATGAGGGGAGAGGGGAGGGGAAAATGTTCAGAAAGGGAGAAAGCAAGAAAGAAAAAAGAAGTGCGACGATCAATGAAGAAAATTGATCGTTCACCGAACATCCATCATTCTTGATGCAACCCTCAACCTCCACTAGCAGCAGACCTCACACACCTCCAAGGTCAACCACGCTGTTACTATGACAACGTAAGCAGGGCGTAGTCCCAGGAAGATAGTTTCAGGGTAACCACGGCGACCGCTCGATAACCTTAATTGCATTGCTGTGTTGTATTGCGGAGACATGACTATGATGGTAGTTAAGAGAAGAGCCAGACAGGTTATAACCTCTGTCAAGGTCAAGCAGCAGAACTCAGAAAGCCTGATGGTCATCCATCACAGCAGCAAGACTAATGGAGCACAGATGTCTGGCTCTCAGCCTTGCTCTGTCACTCAAGGTGAGGTCATTCATGCAGGAATGAAGTATACTTGGTTTTACAGATGAAGAAAGAGGAGAGGGCTTTACTAAATTTAGCTCACACATTATAGGCTGCCGCTTAATGTGGATATCAAGGCCCACTGGTCTAGACTTACTCCCCACCACTGGCTTAAAAGCCAGATAGCCAGACATCCTTCTGTCTAAGACACATTGATACTTTTTCTTGGCATGGCTTACTTCATTAACCAAAAGGATCAGTCTGGTCTACAACAAACATGAGCTCATAAAGCAAACACTCCCAACACATGAACCAAGCCCAGTGCTGCTCACAGCAGGAAGGCTGATCTAACAGCGCCCTCTAGTGGTCATGAAAAACAACTGGAGTCAGGAACACCAAAGGTGGTTAAAGTCAGAACTTAAGGTCAATTTTTACAAGCAAATTAGGAAGAGAAAAGCACTTCCATTAAGAAACGGCAGCTAAATGGCGGAAAACAAGCCAATAATGGAAAAAAAAAAACGAATATCAATGGCTTACACATTGTGGGGTCTGCAGTTTTTAATTTTTTTGCACCACAAAAAAGCGACAAAACAAAGCAGTGAGCAATGTCAATGTAATTAACACACAAGTTAGGGGACGAGATTTCGTGGTCATTGAAACATCACCTTTTTTGTGGAAGAGAAAAGTGAAAAAGTCAGATTTAAGTTTAAGGAACAGACATTGCAGAAATGTCACACCAGTCTACCCTTAATGATCCAGTTACACAGCAATCAAAAATATTGCAAATCTATTACACAAGTTTTACTTAATAGGTGAATTTTGAAGCTGGTAACTACTGAATTGCAGCAACTATTAATCTTCCTTTCCTCATGCAATCCTCATAGAAGCCACACCTTACAGTACTTTTGTGAATGAACATAAAGACAGCACAGTAATAAGGTGGGAAAGTAATTTAACTTTTTTTTTTTATTGCTTAGCAATCCAGGTGACAACCTAATAAAGTTATTTAAGACAGAAAGTAGAAAGCTGTCTTCAAGCTAAACAGTACATTTGAAATATGTTCCATATAATTTATTTCAGAGCTTTGGAAAAGCTGAGTAAAGAAAAATCATTGAATGAGTCGATGTGTAGAAAATCTGACTGTGTAGCATTTGCTGTAAGTGTAGGGCAAACCAAAACTCAAAGTGAGACTCATATGCAAAGGGTACTGTTAAGTTTTCACCACTGCCTGATAATAACAGCTATATTTACACGGGAATAGTTGTCGATTCCTGTCATTAAAAAACCATTTATTATGTACATTCAGTGAAAAGGAATTGCTGTAAAACAAAGATGCAAACAGGTAAAATAGCCCCATTTTACAGGACACTTACATAATCTGCATCACATAAAATTACTTTCAGATAAACTTTTGGAAAGTATTTATACAAAGAACAAAGGCTGGATTATGACCTTTATTACTTCAAGTGGATGCATGATAGAAAATGATTTTTTTATAATTAAATTAAAACAAGCTAAACCTCTAGTTGTGTTCATATGGGCATGTGCCTATTGTTAATCCTGAGCCTATATTTCAACACTGACTGAACCTGCTGTTCTGGAGTCCCATGCAGCTCTTTTGCCCATCTCTTGTGGCTCACTTTGGTTTAGTTTTTTTTAACTGATAAATATGAACATGGAAATTAATTGGATTTTTTTTTCAACATCTGAACTTTTATTCATCATTTAAGTGACTGCAAAAATGTGCAGCCAATACAAGGATTTTAAAGAAACACTTAATATGTCTGTGGCCTGATTGTGTTATTCTTTTAATTTTGATGAATCTCATTTTTCATGGCTGTCATAGATGTATACACAATTAAATGACTTCAGTAACCAGTAGATATGAACTCCAAACAATACGTGGACAGACTTATTCACTTTCACTGCCTCTATGTTGGCTTACTGGAATGCTTGCTCTGTGGCTGGAATCAAAGATGGACTGAAGGGCAGAGATATAGCAATTTTATCCAATTTAGGTCCAAAATTAAATTTTATTCTAAGCTTGTGAATAGATACTCCCACTCTACATGGTCAAATGCCTTCTCCACATCCAGGGAGAGGACACACTCAGAGGATGGAGAATATAGTATACTGAATAAACGGATATATTGAAATAACAGATATTAAAATACGAGTGGTAGAATTCAAATTGGCCATAATATCTTTATAGTCACTCTTCTTTAAAGGTCGACTCTTGGCTAAAAAATAGAATATATTGTTCAGTTTTGTTGGTAATAAATAAGTGAATAAATAAAAGTACATAATAAGTAAACTTTTTTTGATGCTTTAGTTCTGTATTTTTACACATGCAACACAACATATGTTATTATATTATAAAATTAAAAATGCAAACAGCCCACTGCAGAGTGATCACATGTGGTAAAAGATTTGAATTATTTATACCTATTACTGAGGTTAATGTGCAAATTTATATTTAATAGGCTGCCACCTTTATTATAATATGTCAAAAGTTGCTCGAAAATGTCTCTCTTGATAGTAAAGTTAGCCAGACCTTGGAGTACATTGTTATATCTGCTGCACATGTGTGTGCATGTGTTTTGCTAGCAAGCTAGACATATGGCCTTGAATAATAGCTCAATTTTGCGAGAATAATAGTCAGCATTGGGAAAATCCAACAGCAGTAATGACACAGAGCAGGCCCATCTCAGAGCGTTCGCTGCTGAACAGCAGGGAAATTTACATTAGCAGCAAAATGAACCTCAGCTTTTGTTTGACAGTTCACTGACAAATGAGGTGTGACACTAGTGAAAAGAAAAAAGAGGCACATCGATAAACTTGTGTAGTGATTATGATTAATGACTGCTGTCACCTACCCTGTCTGTCTCTTCTGTGGACTGGTAACCTGATGACAGCAATGCATCGCCACTGGAATATCCTGGGGCAGGGCTGCTGGGTGTGGTATCGGTAGTGGAGGAGGAGCGTGGGCGGCTAATATGCTGCTGTGGATCATGGGTGTAGCGGCGTTGCGGGGCTTGAGGGCTACCTTTCAGAAGAGGATCACGATCTCCACTCCCAGATCCCGACCCAGAACCCTTACTTCGCCGGCTCTGCAGGCTGGTCCCACGCCTCATCATGCCTGCAGCGGCTGAGCCCTGGCCAGCTGCAGAAGGAACCATAGGAGCAGAGAAGATGTCAGAGTCAGGACAACAAGACCCTGAGGCATCCTCGGGGGCACAAGGGGAAGTGCCACATGCTGACACCACAGAGGAAGATGAGGAGGATGATGAGGAAGTGATGGTGGAGCGAGAGAGGGAGAGACGTTTACGCTGCTGTTGGAACAGCTGCTTCAAACCCTGGCCAAGAACCCCCACGCTCGCCCTGGCGTTTTGGCTCATCTTAATCAAGGAAGGGTGATCTGACTCGGAAAAGGCCCTCTTCAAACCTGAGCCTTGTGACCCCCTTGTCACAGAACCTGAACTGGGTCCCACCCCCTCTGGCTCCATTTGACTTTTCTCCCCCTGCTGCATATTTCCCTGCTGACACTTCATGAATAGCAGGGAGAATCTGTCCAATCAAACAACCTGCGAATGCCTCCCTTCCTCTCTGTCAGGCATGCAGATGGTCAGACTAGATCACTGACTGAGGGGAGAAGACTAGAAAACAGCAGAGTACAGCAGAGGACAGTGGAAGTGGTGATGGGACTGTGATGGGAGGGTTGGATCAGCTCATTGGCGGTCAGAGGGATCCAAAAGGTAGCATGCATCTTTGACTCAGGAACAAGTGGTCATTCTGGTCTAACAGAGAGAAAGGAGATGGATTATGAGTGGATGAAAAGGTACCTAGATCCAGGTGCAACCCCTAACTTTCACATCAACAACATTTGCATCTTAACATTTTTGTTCCAGTGTTTGAAAATAATTGATATCAATTCAATCTCAATATGTCATTATCAATTATTAAGTAGGAATAAAGCTGGATCTTGGCAAACTAGCACAACTAGCACAAGTACAATAACACAAAAGAGGCAAGAAAAAGACAAAAAATAAAGTATACATAAGTGTGCAGGTTAAGATTATAAACAGCCTGGATGGGAAGCAATCAGAATAGTAAAAAAAAAAGGAGGAGATGAAAAGAGGAGTGAGAGAAGGGTAAAAAGATGATGACTAACATCAGAAGGAGAAAAACCCACCTACCATCAGCCAAACTGTCATTCTAATGTGACTCACTCTTCTGGGTTACCTAAGAGGGAGATGGACAGATGGAAAAAGACCAAAGATTGAGTCATTTTTAAGATTCAGAGTTTCAATCATCAGTCGTTGACTTCATAAGAAATATCAGCGCCTCTTCCTGATTCCAATCAGTTCCTGTGAATATGTACGCTCTACCGAACAGAAGATCTAGGATAATGGGAGGCACACCTTTATGTATGTTTGCATGTGTTTATGTGCTTCTCAAGGAAGTAATTTCAAATCCCCAAAGGCAATTTGTCCTTGCCCTGAGGAAGTATCGAGGGACAAGGATTTCCTCACCAGGAACAACATATATAGTGTCACAGAGTGCATGATATCCTGCACCTTCTGACACAATACAAGTCATTGGCAAAACTAACAGAGAACACACCTGCTAAAATAGAAGCAGTCTTCCTTATTGGTTGATCAGTGATCACCTCATAGATGGGCAGGCAGCCTGAGTCTCCCTCCCATTAAGGACAGCAAAACAAGCAAGCAAGTCTAGAACATTCAAAACCCTGGGGAGGCACAGCTATATACCCAAACTATATCATTCCTTTAGCTGCACTGCCTGCCCATAAAGAATAACGCAAGGTTTATCAGTCAAGCACACACACTCACTCACACACATCTCACAACAGACAGAAGGGTGTGGAGGATGAAGCTATATGCAAGTGTCATGTCAGTTCTTGCAACAGCTACACTGTCAACACCAAAACAAGATGCATTCATGCACATAAAAACATTCCATTTAATTCAGCAAGGTAAAACACATGCACACAGATGCTTTTACTTTCACTGCCTAAATCTTATCTCTTAGCTTGACTGACAAATTCAGGCCAGAGGGTTCTAATATGATTAATTTGGAGGCTATGAGTTGATATAGGACGGTGCCAATCAGTTAAGTGCAACTGTTACCTGCCAGAGAGAGAGAGAGAGTGAGAGTCAGAGAGTGTGAGACAGGTGTTAAGCAGGTTTATTTTAGTCACCTGAGTGCTGGCTGCTGGCTGTACTCCTAATATTGTTGTGCTAACTAGGGTCTTTAAATTTAGTACTTACAATTTTTATGCTGGCAAGTATTCCACAATAAATAATAATATCAAATTATTGCAGTATCCAATCCTGCTGGGAATACTTAACTTTACATCTCTTACTAAATTAATAAATATAAATATTTGATGATGGAATTCAGTTCTGTGCAATGTGCAGACTATTTTGATTTTGATTTTATTTAGATTAACAAACAACTTTCTTCAGCTGATCTCATGCGGATACAGTCTTCCCATGATGAGACTAAATATGAGACTGAATAAAGATGCATGATGACGTGCTCGAAATATGTTGTTTTCTATGCAACCAAGCTCGCCAACTGAGCTGTTTCTCACAGAAGGTGACAAGTTATGCATAAGCTGTACACCGTACTCAATAATACATGCATATTTGAAGACCGTTTCGCACATGCATCGTCCGCTGGCACAGTGAGCGACAGGGAACTGTGAATCACTGATGATGAAGCATTAAGTTTGTTTCAGAGCTTGCGAGTAAAGGCATAAAAGTGAATCCCATCCTGAAGCTGATACTGAAGTCTTGTTTCAACCCCGGTACCCATCCATCCATCCATCCATCTGTATTAATAAATCCCCTTCTTCATCCCCAGGCTGATCCCAACTACAGGATTGGGTGTTTTCTTGATTGCCTGCAGTTTCATTATCAAACCAAATCCTCTTTGAGGAGTCTTTAGAGGACAACCCTTTATTGTCAGACTTGATGCTTGCATCTTTGTTCAGTTTAAGCAAGCCTTGCCAATCCACCTTTATGAAGAGAGAACATTAGAATGTCAGATGGATCTTTAGAAGCAGCTGTTTTCTTCTGACATAAGCTACTTCATTTCATGACTGTATACCGACCAGGATACTGGAAGAAATTGTTAGTGAAAATATGTATTTTGATTGCTCACCACATAATAATGATTATCAGTGATCAACAGCGTCAGTGACAACCAGGGTCAGCGGCCTGTGTGAGTCAGCATGTTGCTCAGAAATTCTGCAACGCTGCCAAAGGTAAATCACAAATCACCACATGAACAACGGCCTCTCTGGAACTCTGTCACCCTCATATAAATACACACAGACATTCTTGTTCACAACACTGTGTCTCACACCAGTCAACTGAGCTGCCATTTGTCCTCTTCTCATTTGCCAGCTTAACTGGAGAAATAGAGGAAAAAGCTCGGCTCAACTTGACTCAGTTTATCAATTTAAAAAATGAAAGATATTGTGATGAACACATAAAAAACTATCATCTTCTATTGAAGGTTTCTCTTTCTCTCTGTTCAGTTGCTCTGCTTGGCAATATATTATATACCACGCTGTAAATGTTCATTTAAGCTCTCTGGATAGAAAACATCTGCAGAATCATTCAGACAAAATGGCTTTATAACACAGATTCACCACCAGTTTGCGAAAAATGACACCCATTATTGTTAATATTACACAAAAATAATAAAACATGATTATTTAAAAAGGGCTGGAGCTCGAGAGCAATAATACTGAGCGCTACAGCAGTTAAATGATAAAACAGACAATCTGCAAATACGCAAAATGTGAGAAAGAGCTCCATAATTAAAATATCTACATGTAAGTTTTGCCACATGAGGACTGTGCCATTAAATTTTGTTCCTAAACAGGACATTGTGCATGAAGAACCCAAAGTAGAGGTCAATCTGGCTTGCATTCACTGACACTGAAGCAGCCATGTTGTTGTTCATTGCTGAACATACAGTTGGTGGACTCAAAATATGGCTATAGCTTAAACAAGCAAATGCAGTGTTTCCAGAAGAGTCTGAGAGCTGGCGTGGAATAGACCGCTCTTTGTTCGCTCTGAGCGCACACACACAGGCCCATCGCTGCTCTTTGTGCTGTGCCTCTTTCACTGACAGACACACATCAATAAGAGGGGAATTAGGCCAGAGAGCTCGGTCGGTGTTTGCGTTTGCGTGCGTGGACAAATATGTGCGTGCATGCTTGCATCAGACAGAGACAGAGAAGGAAGACAGCGAAAAAAAAAAGATAGCAAGGATTATACTGGGTACAAGTGGATGTATCTACATGTGTGTTTGTGTGTGATGCATTTGACCGATGGAAAATGGACCGTATCTCATTCAACAGCTGTGTAATGACAGCATACGCAGGAAACAGGAACAATCGTTATTCTATTCATGTGTGCGTGTGTGCATGTGTGTGTGGTTGGGTGGCAGAGAATAGCACAGTTGTGTCAGCTGTGACAGTGAAGGAGATGACTTCAGCACACTGCACAAAGTGTGATAAGAGAGACAACTCTTTGTATCAACACAGAGAGAGTGTGTAAGCGAGAAAAGAGAGACAGAGGGTTACACAGGCACTGGAACGGGCCCGACTGGATCTAAGGCATCCAGCCGTCTGTGGCGTGTTTCGCCTGGTCGTGTCAGGTTCAACCCAGGCGCTCAGTACAATGTGTCTAAATGAGAAGGTGTACAGCAGGAAGTTCTATGAAAAGGGTAGGCACAACACCCGATTGTGCAAGGTGAAACCCTCGGGGAGGCTCTGGTGCCAAAGTTGTTCTCAGCTTTCCAGGAACAGGACAAACCGGAAGATGTGCAATCATCTGTTCCTGCACGCAGACGTCAAAAAAACAGATCTGTGTTTACTTAATGACACAAGAGGCTGTCACTGGACAATTGCACCGTTTATCTGCATTAATGGTCATAAAGCAGCTTTAGGTGACTGTTGTTGCGATTTGGTGCCGTATAAATAAAACTGAATTGAACTGAATTAATGTAATCTTTACACATTACTCACAAAAATATAATGAATGCTAAAAAAAAAGCAAAATCGAGTGTACTTCATAGTCTACCTTAAAATGTCCAATATAGCAGATTTTATATCTTCTAAGAGAATACCCTCTGTTACCAACCTGACTCTTATTGTATATTTGCATTAAAATTTTAAAAATAAATGAAAAGAAAATGTTAAAAGAAAACCTCAAACACATACATTCGCACACACACACACACACACACACAATGGGAACAAGAGAAACAGCAGGTGGTATTCGGGGTGTAATAGTCGAGCATGTAACAGGTTGTGAGGCGGGAAGCTACAAATAAAAAGAACAGCAAAGAACAGGGGAGCCATTATGTTGGTCTTTTGTGACTGTACAGGGCCATAAATACCATTATATCTCTGAGGTATAGGTTGCACAACCACGCTAGCTGATCAACAAATCTAGGCAGCAAGGTAGTGATGTGGAAGAAAATTGAAGATGAGCAGTGAGTCACAATCAGGTTGCTGGTTTAACATTATGCTGGACGATGTCGTAGGTTTACTGAGGAAGCTTTGTTTAAGGGACACCTCTGCATCTGTGTTCAACACCACAACAAGTGCCTGAATGAATTATTTACAGCACACATGGCACTGATAGTCACACTGATACTGACTACAACACCAGTGTGTCCAACCAGTATAGGTACTGAGGATCTCACTCTCTTGCTGTTTACTAATAAGACAGATGTTGTCATAAGATGGTTTCCAATCTATGTAAATCATTTCAAGCCCTATAATATGGCCTTCACTTACTAACCTGATAGGTGTTTAACAGTAGTAATACCTCCAACTTGACCAACATGTCTCGTATTTCCTCAGCTCTGGCAGGTCATCATCAGCTGTCAACAGCCTGGAAACCACCTACACACGAGCTGAAATGTCATACCAGAGGCTGTGTTAAAGGCGCACACCCATAAGGAATGGTAAGGCGAATGCATGTCAGGGTCAATGCACACTTTGTGCAACTGAAGAGCTAAATCTGCCAAGTCATCAGGCTGTAGGGCATCTCACTACAGCTGAGAGCAATTTTATGCATTCAGAAATCATTTGCATTATTACACATCTTATGGCAAATCTCTGGCCCCGGGTAACCAGACACCCTTTAGCCCACTAGAGGTGTTATTGGGGATCAGCGTATCTAAGCCGTGGCCTTGAATCTTTTACTCTGAGCATGACATCAGGCTCAGCACGTAGGCTGTGGGTCAACAATATTAAGTTTACACTGTAGGAGGAGACTTAAGCTGAAAGATGAAAGCCCTCCTAACCTTCGAAACTTAACACAAAGGATTGTAATGATTGCCATCTAAAGTCAAGAAGACGTAAACAAACTAAAATGAGGAGAAAAGTAAAATTGTACAGTTTTATGCAAAGGGGGGGAAACATACATATTTTATTTATTAACCCTTATTTAACCATGAACTGAACCTCTTGAGATGGTGTGTTTTTTTAAAGCGTGTCCAGACCCAGGTAGGCCATATTGGACATACTGACTTGTCTTATGTTGTTCAACTTCAAACATGAGCATCAGAATGCTTAAGAAAGGTGATTTAAGTGACTTTGAATGAGGCCTGGCTGTGCCTTTTGAGTATAGGTTGGATTGAGTATTTCATAAACTCCCTCATAACCATTTCTAGAGTTTATAGAGAATGATCGTTAAAAAAAAAAATCCAGTAAGTGGCAGTTCTCTTAGAAAAGATAATCAGACTGCTTTAAACAATGGTTCACCAAAATGCCTGGTCTGATGACTCTTGATTTCTGCTGTGACATTCACATGGTAGGGTAAGAATCTGATGTAAACAACATTAAACCAGGCATCAGTCCTGGCTTTTATCAGTGGTATCATTGTTTGGCATACTTTGGGCCCCTTAATACCAATCTAGCACCACTACCTGAGTATTGCTGCTAAACATGTCCATCTATGTATAGCCAGCGTACCAATCTTTTCATGGCTGTTTTCAGCAGGATAACTTGCCATGTCTCAAAGCTCAAATCATCTCAAACTGGTTTTGTGCACATGACAATGCGTTTGCTGTACGTGAATGGCTTCCCCAGTCACAGATCTCAGTCCAGCAGAGAACCTATGGGATGTGGTGGAAGGAGAGATTTGCATCATGGATGTGCATCTGACAAATCCGCAGCAACTGGAGATGCTTTCATGTCAACATAAAGCAAAATTTCTAATGAATGTTTACAGCAATTTGTTGAATCTATGCCACAAAAAGACAAAAAGGCAAAAAAAGGTCCAACCCAGTACAAGTAAGGTGTACCCAATAAAGTCTTGTGAGTGTATGCAACATAACATACAACATTTAACACCAATCTGATGTACTTCATTTGTGCAAAACTACAGATGTGTATCTCAACTTGTTATAAGGTTTAGCTCTTCACATTAGAGAGCATCTAAGCCTTAATAGATCAAAATTTCCTCTTTTTGTTTTTAAAACCATTCCACCACTTGTGCTCAGGAGGAGGATACTGTTACGGGAAGGCAAACTTAAAGACACTTTTCAATTCGTCCACTGAATTTGTTTAAATTTTGTTTAAAAGTGGACAGCTAAAACCTTTTACTAGCTTAAGATTAACTTTATCAAAAAGGGACTGCACCCTGACTCTTTTACTGAAAGCCTATCACCATGGGGTTCATTAGTGCAAGTTGGGACAGGAACAGGTTGATTTAGGTATCTAACAACTGCTTTAAGAGATATTTAGAAAATAAATAAGTTATGCTGCATTAAAACAAGGACCTCAGACACGTTTTAAAGTGCAACCTCTTGTGATTCCACGTGACCTCTGGCTCTTTTCTCCCTCTGCCTTCAAACAGGAAGGGATCAGAGGGAAACAGGCAGCTTGTTGCCACTAGAAACCACAGCCTTTATAAAGGAATTTCACCTTCACTCTGGAAGTGTGGGAGTCAGTCCCACTGGGAAGAATAAACTCAGTCCGTCCACAGTTACAGCATTATTTTTGAACATGAACCCCTGGTAGCATCAGAGACTTACTGTAAAAAAAAAAAAAAAAAACTATCTACATTAAGCTGCATATGATACCTCTGCTGCTCTGTGGGCTTTCAAATAGCAGACGTAGGCGGAAGAGGGTGAAAGAGGGTGAGTGTGGGTCTATGAGACAGAGAGGAAAAAAAAAATAGTGTTTCTTATCTGAGACTAACTTTGTATTTAGAAAGGCTCAACCTGTTGTTGAGAGAAGAGAGCCAAATCACTGCACAAACGATGCTGAGAGTGTTTAGACTCCACGGGGCTGAAAAAAGGGGATTATGTGAATCCTTTTGAATCCCTTACTAATCATTTTTGATGCATCTGTTTAGAAAAAGGGACAAAGAGACTTAAAGCTGTGCAACACAACTCTACAAAGCCAACATTAGATGACGGGGCATCTGTTGTCATGTTAGTCATCCTTCAGCAACAACACTGAGTAGGGGTAAATGAACCCAATATACATTTTCTTTAGAAGAGCATTAGTGTTTTAACACACTCCATCGTGCAAATGGATATAATGGTGATAATCTTAACCAGCAGCATGATGAATGAGTACAGTGGAGCTTTAGTGATTACTTGATTAAACACTTAGTCAGTCTAAATCACTTTTTACTGCAAATAAAATATATTGTTTATGATTTTAGACAAAAGATGACATATCAAGAAAACATTATCCTGCCATAGATCAACTGATAAATAAAAAAAAAGTATAATTTTAATCAGGTTTAATCAAGGAACAATAGAGTTGTTAGTTGCAGCCCTGGCATACATCCATTTCCCTCTTGCAATACACACTTCCGTCCTGCTGCCCTCACCAGCTGAATGACACGAGTTCAGCAACAAAGGCATGATTGCTCACCATTTCCCTGCTTGCTGATGGTACTATACACACTTCTAACTGAATGATTATGTTTGATGTTTCTGCACAACATATTCATCTGCAGCAGAGAGCAACAATTAATAATCAGACACCAATTCTTTTTCTGTGCTCAGTTAATTGTAAATGTTGCCAAATATTCTAGAACACATAAGCACCCATTCATAACTCATCTGTGTGACTTGTTGTGTGACAAATAACATTTGAATTTGAATGTTGGCATTGCGTAACTACATAAGTGCTATATGTACAGTATATACAGTTCACCCTGCAAGTACCGCACCCCTATGAGCTGCTAGATACAACCTTAGCACAGGGCTAACGCTGTACTCATACATGTAGGGTCAGTTTACGGTCTTATGTATTTGATTTGGGACAAAAAATGAGAACACCCAAAAAAAAGTAGCACATTCAATCAAGCACTGTAGCACTGTACCTTTAATTAAAGGTATAGCATGTAAAATTTTCACATTAAAAAATATCTACAAACAATGATACAGATATTGTGTTTTGTTGACTTGTGTCATTTATCCAAAAATTTCCACTTAAATTGAATGCGTCCTTTCGTTCTGTTCCCTTTTCAGTGGCATCAGACATCATTTAGTTGTGTATGATACCATTACAGCGATGTTTAACATGGTCATAAAGTTATTTCATGTATGATTGTTTTGACCACAAATAACACCAGGATGCCTGATGGCTTTATCTGCAACATAACATTAACTACATTAGCCAATGGGTTGTTATGAATAGATGAGTCATATAATAGTACCACTGAGCTACAATCGTGAAGTTAGTCACACTTTTACTATTAACTATTTTTGCACATTGGAAACAACCTGAAAACTGTAAAGCACAGACTTAAAAATATTTTTTCTATGAAGGATGTACAGTACTTTGGAAGGCTTGAGCCACCACTCGTTTCTTGTTACTTTACTTCCAAAAAGCCAGACTGTCCTGTAATTTTTAAAGTGGTCTTGAGCAACAGTTCTCCAGGATTTCTGACAGTTGTTTAGAGTTTTTCTTTGGACATTGGCTGCTTTTTTACTCATTTTCAGTCCAGTCTTCATACCTGAATGAGTTTGTTTTTGTTTGTTAAGATACTTTACACTGATCTGTGTATCATTTAGACATAAAAAGGACCTAACTCAAGGGATAAATCAGTGTTGTGCCTACACGTAACAGACAACTTAAAAAAGAGCCAATTTTAAATTGTATCTTTGAGAATTTTGTTAGGGGCTTGTTGTGAAAACACCAAATGAATTCTTGTTTTTTCAGCTGCATCTACAAATAATGCCAAAGATTATTCATAAACAGCTATTATCTTAAAACTTACACATATTTCTGCATTTTGTCATGTCCCTAAAAAACTTGAGGAAACTGGATAAGTGGAGGACAAAAAAAGATAGTATCTGAAAATCACATCCTTAAGAAATAAGAAAAAAATCCAGAAAAGACCTGACACAGGACCTGGGAGATACATCTGGCCCTTCAGTTGATCCATCAACTGTTCATCAAAGGCTTACCAGAAAGGGTCAGTGGAAGGGTGGCTGTCAAGAGGCCATTCTTAAGGAAGAGAAGAAGGGAGAAAAGGCTAGGGCATGCCAGATTACACAAGACCTGGACTGAAAATTAGTGGCAACAGGTCTTATGGAGGGATGAATCCAAATTTTAAATTTTCTTTTAAAATGTCATCATTATGTACAGAGGAGGTCAGGAGAGAGGTTTAGCTGTCCATCAGCCATCTGTAAACATGGTGGAGTCTCTGCCATGGTTTGGACTCCATTTCAGTCAGTGGTGCTGGAGATTTTGTCAAAATTGATGATACTATGAATACAAAAAAATGTCGCACAGTGCAATGCCATATGGAAAGCATCTCATTACCAACAGAATTATTTATCAGCATGACAATGATCTCAAACACACAAACACCACTGCCAGTGGAGTAAAGACATACCTGGATTTAAAAAGAAAAAAAAAACACATATTGGAAAACTTCAGTCATGGATTGGCTTCCCACAAGCTCAGACCTCAACATTATTGAAGAATTCTGAGATGACCTTGACAGAGATTAGAATAAAAGGCAGCCAACATCCAAAGAGCTTTGAATGCCGTCCAAGAAGGCTGGAGAACTATTCCTGAAGACTACCATTAAAATATGCTTTTTTGACCTTTTATTAGTAAAGATGCATTTAAGACACAAGATGTTTTAAAGACTTGTGCAGACACCTTGTGACAACAAAATCACACAACAGCTTTTCTTATCTTTTTGACTGAGAGATCCCGCAGCAGAATAGTAACAACAACACTGAATATAGATCAAATGACACTGAAAAAAGGGACAGTTATGGATGTATTAGTGTCATGTAGAATAATAACTAAAATATGACAGGAAGTTATTTTAGTTATTGATCTTGCTGAGTTATCGATCACATCCAATTTGAGTTAGAATCATATACATTCAAGGAAAAAATTTTCTTTAAATGACGGGACGTTACACAGTGCATCAACATCGAAAGCAAGACAGGAAAAAAGCCTCTTATTTTTTCTATCAAAAAAATCTCTTCAACACAGCACTCATTTCAAGCACTGTGACAAATCTATTACATGCATAAATTTACAACAGTCCGATTCATTTTATCTTTCTGATCCAGCATCTGCAGCTTTGCTGCAGGAAATGCAGCCTTCCTGCATGCATAGCCAATTAATAAACCCCTGTGACAGCCAGACAAGAATAAAGCAGCCTGTGTTAATCTTATGACCTGATCTAGTATAGGCACATCTACACCACATCCTAAGCTGAAGTGTTACACTAAACTGTGCTAAGATCAGAGGAGGCACCATTTACATCTATAGAAGGCAAGGAGCTGTATTGTGTAAGCATTATTACAATAAACACAAACACACATACACAAAAAAGCAATACAAACATGTTAAACACGTAAAATAACTCTCAATTCTAAGCTCCCAACAGGGAAGGCGCAATGTGAGTGCAGCAGGAACAGGAGGAGGAGGAGGAGGAGGGGGGCAGCGTCATCATGGTGGTCTGACCATCCGAGTGAGACATGAATGGCTGTGTTAGCAGTGCCCTGAAGGGGCAGCCAAGCTCTCAGCCACTTAGCAGAGTAAGCTGAACAGATAGTGGGATACATCATGTCACACCAAACCCTTCCAACCCTCTACATCCCTGCAGAGACTGATTCACCTATCAGAATAAATGAGAAATGATTGAAAACAAACCTTTCAGTCCATTATAATGACACCGGAGTGGCCTTCCTTCACTGCAGAGGAGATGAGGACCTGCTACATCAGGCCCACGGGTCTTCAACAAAGAACACAAAAAGTGAGATGGAAACTGTAATCCTCTAAACGCTTCCTTGGCACATCACTGCTTCTCCCTGCCTGAGTATACGCCTGTGCGGTGCGTGTGTATGTGTGGCTCTGTCTGTCTCCTAGACACTGATAATAATAGGCTGCAGGGGGAAAAAATGCACCTCTGCAAAGAATACTAGGCTTCAGACATAATGAGTCTACAGATATCCATCCTTATCAGACCATGAAATGTCTTTAGGACATCAGTCTGCATTAGAGAAAAAATGACTGAAATTTGATCAAGTGAGAGGTCCTGGCTAATATCTCAAGGCACAGAGGTGCATTAATATGACAGCTGGATAATAAATTAAAAGTTAATTAACTGGGATTAAGATCCTACCATCAACTTCACAAGCAATAAAGCAAATGATATGATGTTACCATAATGGCAGGTGGAAATGTTTAACTCTGTTACGCTGCTTATTTCCTGCTACACAAGACAAACCTACTGTACAAAACTACAGTATCCCACATATTTAATTTAATTCTTAATGACTGCCTCACTTCAAAAAAACAAAAACAAATAACGCTCACATACAAACACTAATGAAGAAATCACGGATATGAAATATATAGCGATCATTACGAAAGATGAGTCGAAAAATTCCGAGTTGAGCAACATTTAACGCAGAGACAAAGTTTCTTGTGTAAATAAGTAAAAATAAGCTTTTAAAATCGTTCAAATATTAGTTCAGTGCCGGTGAAGTGCTGTCAGTAAGCGAAAGCAGTGTGTTAACGGACTCAGGTTGACAGTCCCGTTAGTGTGTCCTTACACAGAGCTGGTAATACGAGGCAATTTCCGCACCGACACTCTTACGGAGACCCAAAACGCATCACAGACACGCACAAACTGACCGTAAAACAACCCCAAAAAACTCGACTAAAAATTTATTTCACACTTACATGGGTGGTCGCTAACTGTTGGAGCTGACGTTCAACGAGCAACACCCCTACTCCGAGTGCCCTCCACCCCTCAGCGCGCCCGCCCTCTCCCGGCTGACGTCATGGCGTAATACGTAACAGCGGAAAGGAAACCGAAAAGTGTGTTAGGTAAAGATGACTCACTCGCATGTTTGAAAACTGATACAGTATATTGTCACAAAAAAGCTTGTGGGAACAAGTCCATGAGAGCCCCGTGTTTTGCTACAAGCAAGCGAAACGCCACTCTTTCCATGGTTGTTGTTTTCTTGTTACGCAAAAGCGTCATCTAGAGCACAGTTAGGGTTACAAGGTTATTATAGTTAACAAACTGAACTGGAATGACTGACTGTTCGCTTTATAATTTCCAATAAAGTTGGGGGGAAAAAAAGGTTATTATAGTTAACGAAAGCTAGATCTGAAAAAAAGTTACCCCAAAAAGTAGTAGTAGTGAAATATGCATATCGCTGTCTGACAGGAGTGAGAACTAGCCATGTCGTTGCAGTCCTGTGGTTCATTCAGTGATTAACAGTGCATCTTAAACCAGAGTGTTCATGTAATTATGAGTTGGAAAATATGTCTGTAAAACTGAGTACGGAAAGCTGAAAAAACAAAAACATTTCTTGTCATGAAGACAATTCAATTTAAATAGCCCAAATCACATGCATCATTACTATTCTGCTCGTGACTTACAAGGTGTTTGTGTGGTATGGCAACAGTAGCTTTTACGAGGCTCTGCAAAGAGACATAAGAACCACAGAGAAAATACCGTACACACATCTCCCTACTTTGCAAGACACCTACATCCTCCGAGGTGTAGGTGTACAGTCATACCAGTCAGCGCCCAAACTGTTTGAACTTTCCCCTCAGAGATACAGGTCTACAGAGATACAAACCACAAGAATAATGGTAAGTACATACCTCAAAGCTATTACCACAGTGAACCCAGCATTGAACTCACCCACCTTATAGACAGGCCGTTCAGTTGTGCAGGTTTATATTTAGCACTGTTATTTATTTATTAGCTCTAGCCCATGCAATACACTCTTTTATGTAACTCTACAATTGCGTAATAGGCAATGCACCGTAACTTCACTGTAATCTGTACATCATGCAGTGACAATAAAGTAATTTTGTATTATCTTAGTTTGTCTTTCAGATAAGCGTAATAAAATGACAGCAATAAAATATTGAAAACTGTGTAATGCTTGCACAGTCATATTAAAAACAAGAACAAGTTCCCGGTGAACGTGTGAGCACTTGTTAAGGTAGCAAATGAGCTTCTTATAGTATCTAAGCGCACACTCATTCTGTACTTGTCTCTCTAGATCTCAGTGCAGCATTCTATACCGCTGACCACAATATTTTACGCCAAAGATTAGAATAAACTGTAGGTATTACAGGTATTGTGCTGCAGTGGTTTGAATCATATCTTTCTAATAGCCTCCAGTTTGGTCATGGGGAGTCTTCTTCACACAAAAAGGTTAATTATGGAGTTCCACAGGGTTTTGTACTAGGACCAATTCTATTTACATTATACATGTTTTCCTTTGGCAGTATCATTCGAAAGTATAACATACTTAAACTGGCATAATGGGTCTGGATGACCTCCGATTAAAAATCTTAGAAACATGGTCTCTAACCAGATACTTACTCTGAATGGCATTACCTTTGGCCTCCAGCATTCCTCAACACTGTGAGGAATATTTAAGTCATTTTTGACCGGGATATGAACATCAGTGCTGAAACACTAGTTCATGCATTTATTGCTTCCAGGCTATTACTATTGTAATCCATTATTGTCAGGCTGTCATAAAAACTCCCTGAAAAGCCTTCAGTTGATCAAAAATGCTCAAGCAAAAGTACTGACGGCCCATAAAGTACCACAACATGGGAAACCCCCATGATAAACAGCTGGAGGCTTTCCATGATGCACCTAGTGTCTTCTTCACTCACTTATTTTCACCACTTTGCATTTAATCTTTGTTATTATTCATTTCTGGCTTACTTTAACAGTGTGTCAGAGTTTTTCCTTCCCACTGTCGTCAATATCTTGTTCATAGGGGTTATTTGATTGTTGGGGATTTTCTCTGTAACTAACCCATGTGGACAGTAAACTACTGACACACTAAAGCCATGGTGATTACTTTGTCAAAGCAAAAATTAGACTGTGCTATACATAGTCATAGATGAAGAAAAAAATATTTTCTTAGCTGTAATAGCAAAACTTTGAATATTTTGCTTTCTTCACTCATCTGCTGGATTGTTCACTGAGGAGCAATGTGTTGACCCCTAGGCACTTGAGCACTAGGGGTCTCTGTTTTCTTCAAGAATGTGCAGGTCTATGTCATGCACCTGCTGTTTAGGTCATATGAACAACATCTGGGGCTAGTGGGCCCTGGCCTATAAATCTCCCAGCACCTGCAGACTGTCTCTGATTATCTGAGGGGAGAGTCCTGCTCTTTTAGCCTTCATTACAGCATGTGTTTTACTTTTTCTGGCTTTTCATTTACACTGCAAAATGCACATCATTACTTTCATTTTTCATAGTTGGTAACTCTCCCATTTTCTTCTTGCTGTCTTTGAGGTGGGCTGTGACAGGAACAAAAACAGAACTGGTGACCTTGTAAACAAGGTTATTTCTATCAATAAGAAATTAGTAGTGCTAACATTTCTTTAAGTATGTCATTGGTTTATCCCAAAACAATTTGTTGTGTCATTTTCTCCTGTTCATGTGGGACTCTGTATTTGTTATCCCCACTTGTCATTTAAATTCATCACTGAAGGTATCAGTAGAGGTACTGCTAAGTTTGTAATGTCTACAGACCAATGACTGTAGAAAACTTCTACAGTCTACAGTCATTGATACAGACCGATTACAGTTTACTTGCACAATTGGCAGACTTACATGTTTATCAAATAAATGTTAAAACTAGACAAACATAAACCCAAACTGCCTGTGGTTTTCTTTACCTAAAAATCCAAAAAATTGAAGTGTGAAGTGAATTAAACTGTGACAAATATGCAAAAAACTGAGAAATCAGAAAGAGCATAAATACTTTTCATTGCACTAAATAAGGGACAGGCTATTACTCTACCACAGGATATAGGTTTCGCAAATTTACATTGCTTGGATATTATTGTCAAAGGAAGGTTTAGTCTGCTGTGGTGGCAAGAAGAGAGTTAAAATGTAAGAAAAATCCTTGTCTTGATGTACTGCCGTGTTACTGTTCATGTATGACATAAACTGTGGGTGGACTAAATGTACAGTAGTGCATTTTTTCATGTCACGCCTGCGGGCCTCACAAAACATTTCCAAAAGGCTGCCATTGGTTCACAGGATGTACTTTGAGGACCCGTGGTCTAGTGAAATAGCAGCATTATAGTGGCTTTAATTAAGATTGACTGAGAAAGTATGAATGGGGAGAAATGAATAGTTCTTTTTTACTGAGAATCCCTATTGAGATGTGCTCGATAATGACTACTTCTCTTTATCCCTAATAGTGGCTTTCATTGAGAACACTGCTGAGTGTGACTTAACCTTTATAACTGACAGACACAAAGGCTGTTAACCTTTGCCAGTTATCTATCAAAGACCACTAACCATTCTCACGTCTCCTTTTTTTAGTACTTCCGTGATCAACAGAATAACATCTTTATTCTGCGAATCTTACCCTTCACATGCCAGCAGACTGAACCTATAAACCTGACAAATGAAATTTCATAAGGTCTTGTTCCAGAGCAAAAGCAAATTCACATAAAACCTGTTTCAACATGACTTCAATCTTTCAGTTCTCACCAGCTTGGAGGACAGCATGACGTGCTGCTAGAAGCATTTCATTTCTGGATAATAAGTGTGAGGTTTCTGTCTCATGGCCTTGGTAGCTATGGAAACTTAATACTGTATCACCAACATTATTGTTGAAAATTATTCTTTTTATTTTTGCCTTTGATTTTAGACCTAATAGGTGTTGAATGCACTGTAATCATGACATTTAGTAAATATACAGCAGCCACTTTTATGAGTTTTAAACTATTAAACGTATGATGTAAGGGTGAACTCTAAAGGCAGCTATCATATGCAAAGTATGTGCAGTATATTTCACATTTGATATCTATTCTTCTATTTATAATAAACTGTGAATGTCCCTTGATCATCATCTTTCAATACATCTTCGATCAGTGTATCTGCATGTTTCATATATTCCGACAGATCCTTCATTCAGTTACAGAAACAATGATCACGTCTGAAGACATTCATTAACTAACTGTTGGTTTATTGTCCTTTTCGATGCTGGTAGTTTTTCCACTAGGTGGCAATGTTGAAGCAGATATGCTGGTGACAGCAGCTAATGTCCTAGAGCTAATCTTTCTGTGCTGTATTTTCCTTGCTGTTAAGCTATGTTAGATTAAAGAAAAACTCATCTTCAGTATTAAGCTGTAAGCAGTTACAGGTGATGATACAACCTGCATGACCGGCTCAAAAATTAATTGAAGAAAGATTCCTGGAAGCATTTTGCCTAGCCATTTGGGGAGAGTTGAAGGAAGAGGAATAAGGAGCCAGTAGGTATGAGGGTCTCTCCCCCCCCCATTTTTGGGGTATTTTATAGTTTTAAATTAAAAAATTTTTACTTTGTAATTAAAAAAAAACATATTGCTGTTGCACCACATCTTATTTGCCATAAGATATAGATACCAGCTTCAGTCTGCTGGCATGTTTTAACTAATTCTAGAAAGAGATCTCATCTTCTTCATAAATGCATTATTCTTTACTTACTTTACAATTTCAGCCTGCTCTCTATTCACACCAACAATAAGAAAGTGACTTAAAAAAAAGAACCTAAATAGCTGTTTTATTTTGTAAATGGTGAATCACACTTTTAATTTGCAGGGGAACATTAACCATTTGAGTCTTTTGGACAATATATCATATGTATATTGTTTGTATGATTCTCCTGATGGGTTCAGATTCCATCTTTGAATGTCACTGAATATTTTGTCACTCAAGTCAACATGGAGGAATATATAAACAGAAAAAAAATCCTTTGGTGGAGGGACAAAATTGATTTGATTTAATGTGGCATAAATGAAAGCAGAGCAGAGGAAAATGAGACATAAGACAGCTGTCTTGTTTTCTTTTTTTTTTTGTGGCTTTGTGTGTGCAATGTCAGATTACCATAAAGATCCAACACAATGAATACGTCATGTAGAAATGGTCGGTGTCACCATGCAGACTGTCTGAGATAAAACAAAAATCTGTATCTATCTTTGGTGTTGGAGATGTATTTAATCATTCAGCAGATTAATATCAGCGAGTTGCATTTCACTTCCACTTCAGATCAGACTCTGCTGGAAGTCTGAATTCATTCGAATTTTCTTGTTTTGCGACATTTCAGATGATCCAGGAGTTTGCTCTACAGGTCATGCTGGAGAAATGGCTACAGTGGTGATATCCAGACAGGGTTTTACCTCCATCATCCTCATCTTGGCCTCAAAGTGACCTTTTGAAATGTAAATTAAAGTATAGCTTTGTGGCTCCATCCATCCATCCATTCAAAATATTCCTGGTCAAAAGAATCCTCAGTACTTCTGTCTGTCACCAGATTGTCCTGTGTAGCTCAGACTTAAATCAGTCAACCCCACTGGATGGACTGCCATTAAATTTAGCACATTGATTTTCAGGTATGTATGCATTTTTGGCTAATAAAGAACCACAATTAGATTAAAAAAAAAAAAAAAAAAATCATAATTACAACTTAAAGGGTAATAAGTTCAAAGTAACTAAGCTTTTCTGTTTTCCGTCTGTTACCTTGGTCATGTTTGTTGTCAACACTCCCCAAAGGCCCAAAAATATGGAGGGCCAGGAGTGACAAAATGAATGAATTAAATATGCCATTAAATACATAATAAATATTTCATCCATCTATTCGCTTCCGCTTGTCCTTTTCAGGGTCGCGGGGGGGGGGGGACTCTGGAGAGAGAGAAATAAATAAATAAATAAATAAATAAATAAATAAATATTGGAATTAAATGAATATTTCAATAATTAATACCTATACATTTCATTTAAAGTATTTAATAAATTATTTCAAATTTAATTAACAACACAATTATATATTATTTAAATAGGGCTAATTAGGCCTCATTAAATAGGGCCTAATGCATATCACAATGCAACTCCAGACACCTTTCTGCGAGGATAGAGATTCTGCAAGGCTCGTACACTCGTACTGTATGGAGGACTACAAGAGAATGAATTGTACAATTTATTTTATTGTACAATAAATTAGAAGTCTAAGACCAGAGAACAAAGGAAGTTTGACTTACTTGTTGTGCTTCAGAAACCACAGCAAAATACAGAGCGTCTCCTCAGCGGCCAGAAGAGAGAAGGATGCCACAACGAGGATGTGGACAAGTGAGTGAAAAATTTGTCTGACAGACAACTTACCCAAGCAGGGGAAAAAACATCATTGCAAAAGGGTTGAACTTTGCTGTGACACCGAGACAAAATCTGCTAGTGGAACTGATCACAGCCAGAGAAACAGCAATTCGAAATAACAACATTGCAGATCTGGAAGCGGAGCAACTACAGACGAAAGTTTCAGCCTGTCTCAGCAATCCAAAGGCCCCAGCATCCAACATGAGCATGGAGAGGAAGGCACTCAAATCACTTAGTAATGACAAACTTATCAACCTTCCAGCAGACAAGGGTAGGTGCATGGTTTTGCTAAACCAGAAAGGCTATCGTAAGAAAGTTTCGTCACTGCTCAGTAACAAAAGTACTTATGAGCCTCTGAAACGAGACCCCGGAAGTGGTTACAGGAAGAGGGTGATTGTCTTGTTCCAACTGCTTCAGACAATGCCATTGACTGGACCTCATACCACAGGCTATACCCAGGGCAATATACATAAACAGGGTGCACCTTTAAGGCCATTTGTCTGTATGATCAACTCAGTCACCTATAACATCTCAGTTTCTGGCTTTGATCCTCAACCTGTTGGTAGGCAGCTCTGAACACATCAAAAACACCTTGTTTTTCATGAGAAAGTGAGAGATGTCATTATGGAGGCAGATGACACAATGGTCTTGTACGATGTTACATCTCTTCTTTTGGGTTCCAGTCACTGAAGCATTGAAGGTAGTTCATAAGAGATTACAGGATGACCCAAACCTCAGCAACAGGACCACTCTCAGCACTGACCAAGTGTGTTTGCTTTTGGAACTGTGTCTTTATTCCACCTATTTCACATACAAGGGTCAGTACTACAGGCAGAAACATGGCTGTGCCATGGGTTCCCCAGTTTCACCCATTGTGGCCAATTAGTAGATGGAAGAAATGGAAAAAGAGGGCTTTGTTATCCTGTCCTGGAAAACCACCAAGTCATTGGTTCAGGGATGTGGATGACACTTGGGTGAAAATCAAATCTCAGGACGTACTGCAATTCACCAATCACATTAACTCAGTGGACCAACGCACCAAATTCACCAGGGAGGATATGAAAAGTGGCAGGTTAGCCTTCTTAGACTGAGATTTCCATTAGTAATGTGTACCGTAAACCTACGCATACGGATCAGTATTTAAGGTTTGACGAAAACTGTTAAAATGATTTGATTAAAATGGCGATTGCACTCCTCATTTGAAAGTCAATTTCTCTTTCCTGTTACCTCACAGATTAGCTATCATATTAGTAATCTCATTTCTGAAATCCCAAAGCAACGCAAATTAGTTTGTGCTCATACCTCTGTACTGCTAAGTAGTGTGTGCACTTGTAAAAAGGACATTCAGCCTCAGCATTTACACTCTGCCTAACGTGGGTGTCCAGATGTTTATGTGCTCTGTGAGAAATTGAAGCGTGTGCATGCAATACACAGGTTCGAGGTTTCTCAACTGACTTTAGCCGTTTTATTTTCGACAGATTGAAAACTTCAAATCATGACTTCATATTCAGCACCAAACATCACTGATACTCTCTGCAACCTTACTGACAATGTGTCCATTATTCATTTAATGAAAATTTTGATCCATAGTCAATAAAAACTTTGATCACAGTCACCAAAAACACAAGTTGTTCTTTACTGTGAGCTGTAAATTTTTAATTTACATGTGGCTAAAATGGCAATCAGCAGGACCTTTTTAGTGTTTGCAACATGCTAACAAGCCGAGTCTGGATTCGAATTTGAAGTTACTGGTTTGACCTTTGGTTTAAAGCACGCAATTGAGCCATTTACAGTGCAAAAATCATTTTTCCTCACCTTCTACAACATGAAAAGTTTTAAGTCTGTCATAAATAATGAGTTCTGCTGTGGGTCTCTCATTCCCTGTCTGTGGAAATAGCATATGATAATATAAAGTCATGTCTTGACATTTAAACCTATAATTTGTTTGATGTCATGATTAACATAGATGAACTTTTGTTTTCTCGTAGCTAAGCTGGTTGTCAAACGTCAAATGGTCATCTCAAACTTGAGGAACAGTCCTTTGAGCTGCACCCTTTTGGACTCCATGATCAATCTCATCCTCTCCCTATACCATGACCTGGTTATGGAGTCAAAGGAGTTTCCTCATATCACAGTCATTCCATCTCCTCCAACAGACTCACCAGCTGGTGATGGTGCTGCCTGCAGGCTCCCATTATCATTCGCAAATCCTGACTCCAGTACTTCCAGAGAAGGTGGATATTTATGTACTGTTATCATTATCTTTCAACTTCTGATAAAAAAAACCTGAAGAAAACTGATGACATGCATCTCTCACTGTCTTCTGATTGGGGCTTCCTCGTTGAAGTCAGGTGACAGCGCAAAAGAGGAAGTCTGCATCCACCTGGAAAAAAGAAATCCATTAATTATACAAAACGCTTTTGTAATAAAAGTAACTATACATATACCAAAGACACTGATGCAGTATTCTTTGCACAATGCAAATTTGTATTTATGGTTTATTGTATATTTACAGAACACGGGGTTCTTTAGTCCACAAGAAACAGGTACCATAACAGAACCACTGAGAACCTCATTTACAACTTTACTTATCATCCTTTAAATGTATGTGAACAAAGACCTGCTGGCACATCTGGTGAGGGTGTGGCCACAGCTCATCTAAACCACAGAGCTTTAGTCCCTCTCGTACTTGGTTGAGTACTGGGATCAGCCACACCAGTGCATGAAACGTGAGGGCACTAATAGACAAGGAGGACAATACTTCATTCATGCCAAATATTTTTTGATAGCCATTTCAGTACTGAGTACACATACTTTATGATTGCTTCTTTGCTCTCAACATGTATTGGTCCCCAAATAACCATGGGACAAATGCCTTTTGTCATCTGCATTTTCAACCTGAAAGCAGAAACAACCATAACGTGGAGAAACGGAATTTCTGGATTTATAAATGAGGACCGTGGGGAGGAGAGCTGAGTCAGGTGACGAGTTTTTCACCTGACCCACAAGCTGGAGTCAGAACCTCTGATCTTTCCTCCTCTGGCCAGGCATACTGAGTGGCACAATCAGTCGTCATGATCAGCGTTATTCTTTGCAATATAATTGTCAAAGGGGAATGGAGGCCAGTAAGTTGAACTGAACCCAAGCACAGTAACCCAGAGTGGAGGCGGAAAGAACATTTTAACAAGGTTTATTTAACCAGTACAAGGGTAACACTTGGTAACGGCAAAATACAGTGACTTGGCTAACGTGGCGTGGTAATCTGGCTGTGAGGAAACAGGACCGTGAGAGCAACTGGAGCGCGGCTGGTATGTAATGGTCACACCGGGGAGAGAGGAGAACGGAGTTAAAACGAGAGCCAAGGGTGAGTTTTGGAGAAGGTGAGTATGACAGTGTTTCCCAGCTTACTTGCAGGAGGAGTGATAGAGGCTGGAGGGAGAGGTGGCGTGAGTCCAGGAGAAGTCGAGGGCGTGAGACGACTGACCTGAGTTCTGTTGGTTCCGAGGTGGTGAGAGGGCAGGCAGGTGAGGCACGGAGGGATTTCTAGAGAGCAGGTATTAAGCCAGAATCCAAAGGTGTGTGTTATTCTGCAACGTGGAGTACCATCAAGTAGGCGGAGAAGAGACGTCAGCGTAGAGCTTAAATGTCCCCAGCCTGATTGCCTCAGGTGAGTGATGCTGTGGTGGCCCTGCCCATGGGTGGATCCCAACCAGGCTCAGGAACCTGGAAATTTCCAGTCACTCACCCAGACCTTGATAAAAAAAATCGTCTCCTTTCTCAAGCACAAACAACCAGTTTACTGCATACATAATTACACCACACCGCAAACATAACTAAGTTTTTTACCGAAGCATCCCGTCAGTAGTATGTCCGCAGGAAAAATAGGTCCATGTGTGCGATGGACAGAAAAAAAAGAAAAAAAAAAGCGGAGCCTCTGAGGCTGTAACGGGGAGATTTTTTTCCTGCGGACATGCTGCTGGATGTTAGGATTTCCGGTCATGTTCTGTAAGAAACAGTTTTGTTTTTGGTCTCGAGCTGTGGAAGGTTAAGTGTGGCCTACTTAGCTGCCACTGATTTTGTTTTGTGTATATGTTCATTCATTTCATTTAAAGGTTCACGGGTCTGGAAGGCCAGTATGGAGGGCCAGGAGTGACAAAATGAATGAATTAAATACGCCATTAAATAATTAATTAAATGTTTCATTAATTAATTAAAATTGCAATTAATTAATAAATACATATTTCAAAAATTTATTAAATGCCCATTCATTATTGACCAGGAAGGAAGCTACTAAAATGGCTTCTTTTTGGCAGAAGATGAACTGTAGAGCTGCTCTGAGGTCCAGCTGCATCATAGGTCCACTTTTAATCCTTTTTGTCCATAACATAATCAGCCTCAGCTGAACCACTATCATTGTGACTGTGAGCATATTAAATACAGCTCTATCCTTAAGCACAGCCCCAAATAGTTTCTAGCTCATTAGCTTGCCTGTAGAGACAACTATGCAACTAGGATGGCTGATATTAAAAAACAGAGGAAGGGAACAATGTGGTAGGGATCTGTGATGGGCTGCGGCATCATCCACAGGGCTGAGACAGAGAAACAGAAAACTGCTCATTGATACCTACAAACACTTGAGAGTCACCAATTAATCTGCACATCTTTGGACTGTGAGAGGAAACCAGTGTAACATGAAGAACAAGCAAAAGGCACACAAAAAAGATCCCAGGTGAGCTGTGAAGCAACAAGGCTACACTGCCCCCTTGTGAACATCATGTGTTCTGAAATAGGGAAGCCCAATGTTACAGCTTTGAGAAGAAACAACAAAGTACTCACCTTATCCACGCTTCTGATCAGTCTGCCAACTGGTGTGCCTTTATCCTGCTGATAGTTATAAAAAAGATTAATGGTGAAGGAACATTTTAAACTCATTTACATCACTAATAATCTCTTTGTCAGCATCTCCTTCGAGTTCTGCCCTGACCTTCCAGGACCCAAGTACCCCTTTTCTGTCTATCAATTGCACCCTTGCCAGATAGAGCCCTCGCACCACTGTTCAGTTTCTCATTGGCAAGTCAAAGACTGTAATTGACCATTCAAATTAGTCTTCCCATGCTGCAAATTGCTTTAATTCATAAATTAAAATTTTGAATCATAATGATTATGAGACCTCTCAGTGGTAAAAATCACCACAGGAGGAGCAAATAAAAATAAACCCTTTTTTAGTACTGAATCCAATATGGGGACAGATATAAGAGATAAATAGGAGTTTGGGTTTTTTACCTGCCTCTCAATTATACAAGCTCTTAATCATAGGGTCGGAGTTGTTCACAAAACAGTACGTGCAGTGCTACCTTGCAAAGCAAGTTCACATGAAAAACATCCTCCAAAGCAGAAAAATAAATAACCTTTTCGCACAATAGTCTCAACCAAGAGTAGGTGGGTTGTAAACAAGTGTCGTAGAAGGGATCTGTTTTTCACATGATCTAATCAGACCTGTGCTCCCATTAGCCAAAGAGCTCAAACAAAGCTTACAGACACTCACACGCAAACAGAAACGCACCTGAATGTAGCATCCACACGTTCGACAGTCAGGCTGTTTTTCTCCTCCCACAGTAGAGCAGAGGATAATGGGAAAGATTAGTGTGAGCGGCTGATGCCTGGCGACCCTTTCTCTGAGAGGGTGGCAGACGGGGATGCTGGCTCTCAGTGGCCCTTGTCAATTAGAGCTTCCACTCTAGCAGGCCGGGTCTAATGAAGAGTCCGGAGCACGGGAGCAGAGTCAGTCAGGCAGGGATTGATCCCTAGCCTGGTGAGGGCACAGTTGGGGGACCAACATGGGAATGCCTGGGGACTGAGGGACCACAACTTCTTCTTCTTCTTCTGCCTGAGGGGAGATATGATGCAGTTCCCTCTCTGTCTTCGTTCTCTCATTTGACTTCTCGACATCATTATGCTCCCTCCTCTGTTAAAAATTATTCTACATCTTCATCTCCAAAGTTCTGCTGCTGATGTACGTCAGCAGTTCAAAGTCTGAGCTCGGTGTTGGTGTGTGATAACACTCGTGCTTCAACCTGTTTTATGGTGAAAATTAAGCTTCAGGCAAATTAAGTTTGACTCACATTGTTAGAATAACCCTGTCAGAACAGTAACTGTTCATGTGGAGCAGGAGTCACTGAGGCTTTTCCATTCTGTTTGAAATTAATTAGGTCTATTCTATGAATGACAGGTTGTCCTTAACCTACAATGTCAGTTTTAAGGAAATACGCTATGCGTGTCCAAGACTGTAGCAACTTTCACTAGTTTTAACCACACTAGTAGCACAGCATTGGGATGGTGATGCTTGTCAGCCCACCACTGTGATTAAGGCTGAGATATTACATTCCCTATTGCATAGATTGTATGGGAGCTCATAGTCCCCAGATGATGAATCACTAATACTCTAGAGCAAAGATGGGTAATTAATTTCCCCAAGGGACCAAATGAGACACACCTCAACGACAGTTCCAGTTTCTCATATGGCCCCCTTGCTCACCCTACTAGGTCTACCAGATTTTTTATTCTAGCACATAAGGTCAAAAAGCTGCAGAATTTCTAAGCACAATATTTATTTTTGTTCAACAGAAAGAAGAAAAAACACACACTCTATATTCTGAGCATGACCATTTACGCTCAGCCATTGATAAGGTCAGGACCCCTCTGCCTCCTCCTCAGTATTTCGGCATCTGTGCAGTGATCAGCATGCTTATCGCGCTAATTGCCATTTGTGCTGTTGGATTAGCATTCAGAAGGAAGGACTTGCCACTAGCTGTTATAACATCAAGTCTACAATGTGGATAACAACAGTCTGTAATGACCAATGCCAGACCAATTTCTCTGTCCAGTGACGGGGTTTGATTATTGCCCAAATTACACCATGACACATTTATTTATTTACAGCGGGAAACAGAAGAATAAGAAACTTACTGACTTTGGTGATACCTTGTTTTTTTTCCTCCTCTTCTCCATATAGTAGCATAAAAAGACTCTAATAGTAGCTCTTAACAAATTTGGTTAATCATTGCCTTTTCCTTTAATGCAATGTGTTTTTGAGTAAAATGTCTGAATTATTGAATGACCTTTTATGAAATTTAGCACAGACATCACCTTTATGATGAATTGGAAAAATTATTGCTATGATAATCAGACATTGGCAAATCTTTCATGGTGCATGTATTAGGCAGGAAATAAATGGTCAGTTCTTGAGGTTGATGTGTTTGTAGGATGAAAAATTGGCATATTCAGGGATCAAAATCAAATCAAATCACATCACATCAAAATAGCATGCCTTGTAGGGTGAAAGTGCTTCATGCGTGCTTTAAGGCTCACTCTGCAACCCCACAGGAGATCTGCAGTAGCTTTCTTGTGGGACTGCATAAAAGTTTACCTCAAAACCTTGATGGTAGCTTTGATAGAAAAGTGTCAGGACACATAATGTATTACAGCTTGCTAAGTGCACGGGGTTATATACTTCCAGACCGATGCCCATGCTGACCCTTGCGCAGTTCTATCAGAACTCGACCGTGGAGTTAAGGTTTAATGGAAGAAGGTGGCTTGATCCAGTGAATCAGGTTTTCTTTCAGAACATGTAGATTTTTTTAGCATGTTTTAAAGAAACACTCGTGTTATTTTCACCTAGAAGGAGCATGTAGGAGTTTTCGCTGCACCGCACAGCTACATGCATAATCTGTATGTGAATCTGGTTTATTACAAATTTTCTGCTGACATGACCATTCATTTTAATTATTATTTACGTTTATGCCTGTTTAGTGTCTAACATTATTTTATGTTTTTTAATTGATGATACCAACAGAGACACCTAAGTAAATTTCTTCCCCTTTGGAGAATTCACTTTCTGGGATATCAAAAGCTTTTCTTAATGATCATTTTCAGTTCAAGGTTTCTGACAGGACTTAAATATTCTCAGGCTAGACGTGAAGTCATTGATAGTCATGGAACAGAAGAGAAGAGGCCTATGAAATATTTTGAGGCATACTGTGAAGACGAGGCCTAATTACTTTTCTTTGAATCTTATTTACAGCCACGGGCTCTTATGGGTTTCCTCATCATTGGGGAATAGCAGTGGGCTGTGATACAAATAGTACATGCTACTGAGTCATGATGTGAGTTATATCTCAAGTTAGACAAGTGGGATTTCCATTAATGAGTCCCCTATAGTTCCTGATGAATATTTGATTGTAATGAGAAAATCAAGTTTAACCAAAACATTCAGTTTCAACAGTGGGACAAGAACTAATCATTTCCCTTAGCAGCACACTGGAAGCAATATTGGAATCAGTTTTCTCTGTGGATTGTAGCATGTCCTCATTTTGTTTTTAACCCCTGAGTGCCAAATAAAACTGATAATTGCAGGTCACCATGAGCGGCACAATGTTTTATTGATTTGGGATAAAGTAATGAAAATAAACGGAATCCATAGGGCACGAGACCACTATAATAAACCTGTGTGTCCAAGCAGAGCGGCATCCTAATTATTTCCAAGGTGCAGCCATTGGCCTTTTTTTAGTTAATGTGATTAAGTTAAGAAACACATGGTGGGAAAAAAATGAACAGTTTAATTGATATATAAGATTACAATGATTTGTTATCTGCCATGTCACTTAAAAGGTGCAGGTGTGAGCAAAAAAACTGGGTAACGGGAGTAAAAATCAAGACAAAGACATCTTTTGACTGAGTAAAAAAAATATAAGACTAATAGAGATTGAATATTCCCAATGTTTTTATTTTAATAAAAGTTTTGGGCTGGTAGCAACAGCTGAAGCTAAAGTTTCCTCTAATCTGATAACAAACACCGGGACAGCATGAGCTCCTGGCGACCAGAAATCAAACCACAGATCAGAGTGGGATTATACACTTAACTGGATTTACTGGAGCAGTCACTTTCTATGGGGTGTAATCTGAAAGCCCCCTTCAAGGATTAGGACTTTAAATAGCAATTTCAAGGATCTAAACTGACATACATTTGAAGGAAATAAACATTTTTTTCCAGTTCTCCATGAGTCATCGCCTATGTGAAATTTGTTTAAATAAGCAGGTATTTCACGTAAAGTGAATAATCACAGAATGGCAGCAGAATAATACATTTATTTAATAAAATAATGTGCCATGTGGGAAAATACACACTTGCAAATAGATGAGAAGATTCATACTAAGCTTGAAAAAAATAGTTGCACTACTCCTTTAAAAACAGATAAGCCTCAATTAACAGCAAAAAAACAGAAGTCATCCTCTCTTACTTCATTAAAATGTTGTTGTTTTTCATACTGATTGTATTTCCTCCAAAAGAACAGGAACATTTTGAGTAATTGAAGCCAAGCTACCGTGAACTTGTTTATAGTTTAGCTGATTTAAGTTATGTATTAATAAGATTAAATGTAAATGCATGAGTCAAATGCTAAGAAAATTAGGATAATACCTTCTCTGTGTCTCATTTGCAGTTTTCAGTCATTGCCTATGTGACAGGATGACTTTCCTAATGCACTTTAGTCCATGCCAATGAGTGAGATTCCTATTCTATTTACACTAACAGGACGTGCCACAGTCAGTCTTATTAAAGTTTCCTGCTGAAGTCTTGAAAGTCATTTTAGGGCACAGTTGTGAAAGCAATTAAAAAGAACATTCACTGTCTGTTACACAGTCTCTTCAGGTGTTAGCAGCTTTATTCTAATATTCACCATGATGACTGCTGCAACTACAGCTCGGGTGACCAGATGGCCCTCTTTTTATACGGTACTGCACAGTATTTTTATTGCTTGTCCTGCGGTTCCACATCTTAGAAAATATCCCACATTTTGACTGGTTGTGTCTGCTGTTTACCCATACCCATGTATGTGAAGGGAAGGCTTTTTTATAGTAAGAAGAAGAAGGTTAGCCTGTGTAATGCCATACTCAAAATTTGTAAGGATTGTAAGCAGTTAGGTTGTATGTAAGTCTATAGAAAATCGGTGCCTTCCATCCTTTCATCTGTAACCTTAGTTAACATTTTCCTAATAACTTCATGGTCTCAGTCACTAGGTTCATGTCTTATTGAATACAAACTTATTTTCATTTTATAAATTATACTTACATTAGATTCACAAATCATGATAAAGCATGGTGTGATAAAGGGCAGGCCTCACTTGTTATTGACTAGTTCTCGTATGATGCTGTATGCGGTGTCCTGTGGTTCAAATCTTGATGTTGTGTCTCTTTCAAAACATTATAAGGGTAAAAATGCTCAGATTGAGGCTTCACAGTGGGACTTTATTTATACGCAGTCAATTTTTCACATATTTCTTCAAAAATATATTAAAATGAAAGACTCAGAGTATTTCTGATATTCTTACATAAGCACAAAGAGAAGTACAACACAAAAACATCCATGCATGCGTGTGTGTTGGTGTGTATGTGTGTGTGTGTGTGTGTGTGTGTGCGCGTGCGCGTGCGCGACGCAGCTCTGACCTTCCCAATGACTTCAGTCTCACACTTGCTGCATTCAGTGCCTCATTAGTTTAATTCGTCAGTTAAAGGGAAAAAGAGTGGGTGGCTCCACCAGTAAGCCATTGTGTGCCTATATGTGGGCGTGTACTTGTTGTTGTATATTTTTGTATAGCTATAGCACCTTTTTGCTATGTGCTACAGAGTGCAGTTGCAGACTTAGTAGACTGATACAGATGGTTATCGTACAAAAGCAGCCTACAAAACTAAAATCTGCATTGAGCCAAAGATATTCTAAGAGACAGAGACTGCAAATAAAAGATGGACTTTGTGAGATAACCTATAAGTCGAGGACATGTTCTGAAATTTCAAAGTGGGTGCTTACAGCTTAAGCAACTGCAGCAGGTGTTACACTTTCAGCATTCATAAGTAATCCAGAGTCCACTTGACTCAAAAAAGTGACAGATGTCTCATAATCAAGGGACAAGGTGAGGTAAAGATGTTTACATGCCCCCAAATGTTTGGTACATGTCCTCACAGACATGGGAGGACATGTACCATGAAAGAAGCCATGAAACTTTAAGCATGCATAGAAGAATGACAACAGTATGGCTATCCAATGAAATTCAATTGCGTTTAATTAAACTGTATACATATGATAACAGTCCACAACAAAGAGTGTATCAAAGCACTTTTATATTGTAAACTAGAGTGAAAACATCAGCAATCCAACCCAGTTTGACTAATCATTTGGCGACCGTGAGAAGGAACAGGAATAAAGGGGGTGAAGGGAAAGAGAAGAGAAGAAAAGGAGAGCACAGAGACTGAGGACAGCACACAAACTATGGTAGAAAGAAGACAAAAGTTAATCACTTGCAGTAGTGGCATGCTAATTCATCAAGAGTGGGGAATGCTCAGTGCATTTTAGGAAGTTGTAACACCCTGAAGGGATGCTTCAGAGTCACCTAATTCATTCCTTATTATAAGCTTTATCAGAAAAGAAAGTTTTAAGAATAATCTTAAAAGTAGAGGGGGCGTCTGTGTGGAATCCCCAACTGGGAGCGGGTTCCACAGGAGACGAGCCTGATAGCTAAAGGCTCTGCCTCAAAAAGAAGCTATGAACCACAAGAAAGCCTGCAGTCAGAAAGTGAAGTGCTCTGTTGGGATAAAATGGCACTATGAGGTCTTTAAGCTGTGACTAAGGGTGGGAAATGTTTTAAACCTTATTTTCAAGGCAAAGTTGTCAAAGCTTTTTAAACTGTTTTCATTTTCAGTTGTGAATAGGTGCCGTTTTTATGTGCCAATAACCACAGAATTATGGCTCTGCTCTGTTTCATTTATATAACATCCTAAATACATTATCAGAAGCCTTACCAAGATGCCTGCTGAACAGTCAGACTTTCTGGTATAACTAAGGCCAAACTTAGAGATTTTGCCATCTCAGGAGGCCAGAGGAATCCATCGATCACCACAGTGTTGGCACAGTGGATTACAGGCTCCCACCTCGTATCTAACTTGGCTGCGTGTTTGAAAAGGGAGAATGCAAGCTGAATTAAAATGTTGTTTCCTCGAGCAGTTCACCCCCCTTAGAGCTGCTTCATTATTTCTCGTACAAGTAAATCTAATTAACACATTACCACTGTTGCAATAAAATACCATACATGGACTTTTGAGTATTTTATTTAAATTATGTCATATTTTTGTTATTTTTAAAGAAGAACATTTTCTGCCAGTGCATCACTTTCAATTCAGCATTCATCTAATTATTTTATTTATTTATTTTTTAATTTTAGGTGATTGAGTCAATTTCCATGAAGTATTATTAAACAAAACTGGATTTCTGGCCCTATAGGCTGGAGCCTATCTCAGCTGCATAGTACAAAAGATGCGCTACATCCTGGACAGGATGCCAGTCTGTCACAGTAGATGCATGCAATTTGTCTTTATTTTTAACCTCCTTAATGAAGCAAAAAAGTCAAAGGTGGTTTTCCTCTGAATATTGCTATTGGTAAGAAAAATTTACAGATTGTAATGGGTTGTGAAGGGAAACTGAACCTTTACTGCATCTCATTCCCCTACTCTCATTCATTCACTACATATCCTGCATAATTCTGCTGTGACTGTCCAATAAAGGCAGTAAATGGCCAAATAAATAAATAAATAAATAAAATCATTCGGTTAGGTAGTGGCATAGTGAAGTAAACCATGGGGACACATGTAAATGGGATCATTTGAAGGTATGCATGAAATCTTTGAGAGGAAAGAAATTCCTCATAAAAAATAATTAATTGAGAACATATATATCCCATCTAGAAATAATTAACTAGCTCAGCTGATCAAATATCAGGCTTAATATGAGCAGAGGACTCTCTCTCTAAAACACACACACACAAAAACGTGCACACCCTTTAACGATGCTGTCCAACAAAATGAGCAATCCTGTTGTAATTTGCCAGTTCTATTGATTTATTCATGAATTGGCTCCTTCAGGGGGCTAGGGGGTGACCACAGGCACACAGATAAATTCTTAAAAACGAGCCCGCCAGCACAGGCAGTTTCTGGTTTTATGAGACTCAGAAATGAGAAAAAGATGTTGGATGTGAAATGAGTTGTTTAGCGTGAAGTACACAGTTTGGGAGAAATCTTTTTAAGTCAGTTTTGGGTGATGTCACAGCAGACCGAGCCATTTGTAAGAAACTAAACAGACTGAAACTTTAAGAAAGTGTTTCAGCTTTTACAAGGCTGAGCTCGCGTTGCAATAAAGCATTTCCTTACGCAATTATTCTGTACCTGTTCCACTTTAATATTAAAGCAATTATCAGCTGTGTTAAGCAAATAAAAGGTGTTTGTGTTGAAGTCTGTGCATGTATGATGAAGTTCAAAAAAATACAACAGGATCCCTGTGCTTACCTCACAATGCTGCAAATTAATATGGATTAATGTAACTGCGTAAAGCTAGAAAGAAAAGCAGTGACAAAGAAGGAGATGGACAGGAAAGAAACGAGGATTGTTTGTGTGGAGGAAAAAAGGACGTGTGACTCCCCTCTCGCTCCGCTGATTACAGATAGAGAGGACTCTGTGGAGTTCTGCTGCAGGTTCCTGCTGCCTCAGTGTTGAGTGTGCCGAATGCTCTCTCTTCTCTATTACAGCCCACAGCGCTGCAGCCATCACTCACACACACACTCACACTCACAGAACAACAACCTCATGCTATCTTTATCCTTTTACTTCTCCCTGCAGATGTCATACTGTTGCCTCCAAACAATATGAGTTCCTGCTAGGCCCTCTTCTCTTCTCTTCTCTTCTCTTCTCTTCTCTTCTCTTCTCTTCTCTTCTCTTCTCTTCTCTCTATAGTTGATATAAAGTAACATGTGGGTGGTGATGTGAGGGACTGTTGTTAATTATTAGTTATGTGGTGTAAGTCAACCTTAGACTAACACTTAGGGTGATGAACCTCAATTACTCCTCTTGTAATATAAAAGGAAATCTGCTAACACTGACAGCAGAAGCTGAGATCAAGATCACTTGATGACACTGGATAAACACGCCCCAAATAAGTCTTACTGTTTAAAAGTTTAGGGTCACATTAAAAATCAAACTTCCTTCATCTAGTATAACATTACATTGATCAGAAATTGAATATCTCCATGAGGTTTGTCCCATATTCTGTATATAAGGGCAATTTATCTGAAATACTTCAACAGATTGCAGCTGTGGGTGAAATTGAATTTTCTTCTAACCGTCATGTGCTTCTCATGGAGAGCACCTAAAACTATATGAGAGCTGAGGCCAGCTGTGGACCTGCGCTCACATGTATAACATGATTATGTCTGCACCTGCTGTAAGATCTGTGAACAGACCTCTCTTGGTACATTTAATCAGGCCTACCTCTCATGACACCACGAGCATAGGTTCAGATATGATGACAAAGATATATATTTTTTAATCAACTTCATACAAATAGCAGTAAATGAAACAAACAAACAAATTAAAAACAAATAACAGATCAATCATTCTAATTTTCCTGGACTAAACTTAGAAACAGCTTAACTTAAATGGTTTTTAGCAAATATTGTAAAAAACCCAAAAATCAAAACAACAACAACACTGCATTTACGGTGTTTATAATAATATATCATTCTATTTTTTTGTAATGTGGTAAGTTGGCAAGTGGAACACTGTAGCTCAAGTCTACTGCCTGATTTTGCAGTTGTCTTCAGTTTTCAGCCTCTCGGACCCTCTAGGATCATCATTTTCTTTCCTCTCATCAGCACCACTGACTGATGCAACAGGCAGCTGTTAGTCACCAGCCAAGGATAAACAAAATCTGCAAAGTTAGACACTGTTGGTTAATTAGAGAGTGAGCACCTTAGGAATGTAGTATATCCATCGCAACATGTGTAAAGCATTTGCTATCATAAACTAAAAATTCGCAAACAATAGTAATTTTTTCAGATACTCATGAGTTACCTAGACCCTATGAAACAAACAATAGACTAAGACAATGCCAAATGAAATCCTGGCTCCTTGAGCCTGGTTCTGCTGGAGATTCCTTCCTGTTAAAAGGGAGTTTTTCCTTCGATATATCACCAAGTGCTTTCTCATAGGGTGTATATGTGTTGGATTTTACCTTTACCTTACAATATAGAGTGCCTTGAGTTGACTGTTGCTATGATTTGGCACTATTTAAATAAAAGTGAATTATTATTTAATATGTCACGACAGCAAAATGTTATAATCATTCGTATAATTAATAATTAAACAGGTAGCTCAGATGTTATAGCGTCATCATGTTGCCTAGCAACCTCCATCAACAAGTTAAAATGACCCATTTTATTATCATTTATTCACCTATAACACTTTATGAAAGCCTTATATCATTTTAATGTCAGGACAATAAAATGTCATTTAGCAAACAATGAACACAACACGTTCTCTTCAAACCATGACAGTTACAGTATCAACATTAGTTTGTCAGGTGCATGTTATTAGCACGTATAGGTAAACCATTATGCTTATCCACTTTTACTATATGACTTTATGTTCAATCAAACAAAATCATACCAAATTGGTAAACAGTGTCCTGCTGATGAGTACAGTATTACAATGGTCAATGGTAACTTTATTGTCCCCAGAGGGAAATTGAGTTGCAGTATGTTCATACACAAAAAACAAGCAAACACACACAAAAATAATCATGTGTTCCTTTAAATCATACATAAATCTAAATGCATGCTGTATATAAACATACATTTAAAAAATGTGATTAAGTATATCAGTTAGCCATCAGCACAAATGCATGAAACAGTGCTATGTGCATGTAGTGGTTGTTGTAATATTAATAAAGACAGTGTCACAGGGTCTTGTACTACAAGCTGTGAGTACCTAAAATACCACAGGTCAAATTAGTAACCTGGACCTTTGGGAAGTAGAAATGAAAGTAAAGAACTGACCAGTAGATACACAGAACAATGCATAGTGCTATGCTGTGGTTTTGAATTCCCCCCATACACACACACAGATAGACTGTTTTGTCTATAAATATTTGAAGACATGGGGGAGTTGATTGTACATACTGTACTTTCAGAGGTTGAGGGTGTCTTTAAAGAATCCTCTTGGGGCTGATGAGTCACCCTGACTGTCAGCCTTGTTGTTTCTTGGCTCCATCAGCACTGGTCTGTTGGCAGGATGGCAGGCCAGCAGGAGAGTGACAAGGGTGTCTGACAGAGAGCAGAGCTGAGAGGGCCACGGAGACAGAAGATGGTGCAAGAGAGAGGCCACACAAGAGCTATAAACTCTAGACTTTTCCTCTGTGTTTGCAAAGCAAACAACAGAAAATGCTGTGAGGGTATCATAAGCCAGGTCCATGACAGAGTAAGAGAGCATGATTACAAAACACTCTTTGAAAATGGTCATGTACACTGTAAAAAAAATCCTAATATAAAAGTATTTTACTGTGTATTTTACAGTTTTGGTCTGTTCTTCTAGAATATCATTAAATGTACATAAATAGACTGTGATTTCACATTTCAAATGTAAATTAACGTAAAATCACTGTAATGTAATAAAAACATAATTTTCTTGTTTTTTAAATGTATTTGTCTGTACATATGCATATTTAGATTGCTAAAATACATTCACAAATGTATCATGATTTCACAAATATGTGTCCGTTATTTGAAAGATTGAACTGTTAAATTCAAATGTAATGCTATGGAAAACTATATAAAATGATTCTCTGCTCAAGAGTTGGCAGTTCGCCTTGTAATCAGAAGGTTGCCGGTTCGAGCCCCGGCTCGGACACTCTCGGTCGTTGTGTCCTTGGTCGAGACACTTCACCTACTGGTGATGGCCAGAGGGGCTGATGGTGCGATATGGCAGCCTCGCCTCTGTCAGTCTGTCCCAGGGCATGCAATCCATTATTATTTAAACCAACTGTTAACTGTATATTTCTGTACATTTAAGTATTATTATTCATATTGCCACATTCATTGACCTTGTTTATAGGTAATTTCATTGTTTAATCACATTAAAATGTTCCTAATTCAATGTTTAAAAGCACTTGAAAAAGGCAAAATCCCATGTAAAATTAGGGCAACAAACTGTATTGTCATTACTGAAAATAACCGTATTTTTATGAGAAAGTTATTTTCTGGTATTTTCTGGTATTATTTTGGCGCCCCAGCTGCCGGAATATTACTGTTTTTTTAGGATTTTTATTTTAACAGTGTAATTAAGGCAGACTCAAGTTCGGTATAGAGCAGAACAGGTTCAATTTCACTTTTAATGATTTCTCCATTTCTGAAACCAGTTACAGTGAAACAAAGTGAACAGATTTCTGAAAACTATCATCTCGCTCTGCACTCCAATGGCCCTTAACGAAAGTCAATCAGAGTTTTGACAGCAGACGAAGAATCGATCTCGGTGGCACTGTGGCTGAAAGACTGGAAGTCTCTTTCTTTCAAGCTTTGGACCTGATCACAAAGCTATTATCAGTAAAAGCTAAGTCAGATGAACAGAAGACAATTAGCTGTCAGGCCCTAGGTGTCCTTATAACTACAGAATACTACAGGCCTCGCTCAGCTCAGAATAAAAAATTTTTTTTAAATGATGAAGACACAACATGTAGTACTAAGAATGGTAAAGAAGGTCTTTTTGACAGAATCAGAATTTATTTTTACCGTGACATTTGAACTTTTCCCTCAGGGGAATAACTACATCATGTTTAGACAACGGAATAGGTCAGACGCAAGTAAACAAGACGCCACAGACATAATTCATTTTGAGCATTAGTTTGGGCTAACAAATGGATTTCTGTTTTATTTAAAATTCTCCTTGTCAGAAAAAAAAGTTTCTCTCTGATTCATACCATCAGTCTCCTGAAATTGTGTGTGTGCGTACATGGACTTGTTGCTGCACGAGTAAACTTTACAAAAACACGTATGGACAAAAAGGAAGCCACCCACACTTCATTTACCACAATTATGTTTCCTCTGGGGGCCTTTTTAGTAAAATCAGTTTAGTTTCTGGGCAACTCAATAGTCCTTCAGCAGTGACAAAAGGCTTAAGTAAAGTGATTTTGTAATTCAGTTGATGGGATCCCATCTGTCACACCTTTGTCAGTCTTCCCTCTTGTAACTTCCTGTCCTTAACGTAATCATACCCATGTCACTCAGCCATACAAAGATTCAAAATTAGAGGGTCTTTGTTATGATCAGTCATTAAATCCATTGTATGTTCAGGTTCCTTCTAAAGTCCTGAATATGCCAGTGATTGATTTCCTATTGTTGCGTTAAAATTCAATGAGCAGGAAACAGCAGATAGTTACACACAGCTGGTCACGTTCTGTATTTTCCTTATGATTTGAAGCCATGCTGTTCCAGCAGCTCATAAACTTTTTATAAATGGATTTTTTTTTAAAAAGAGACAGGACATTATTTCAAGGCATACTGCTACTCATATCTAACAGGCACTATGGCATTTCATATGTCATATTATAAGATGTAGCACTTATGATAGCCTATTTTTGATACTGTATATTACCAAAAGTATTCATTCACCGATTCAAATCATTGAATTCAGTTGTTCCAAACACTTCCACAGACACAGGTGTATACAATCAAGCAACTAGGCATGCTGACTGCCTCACCCAAGATTTTGCAAAAGAATGGGTTTTGTTCTGGAGCTCAGTGAATTCCAGCATAGTACTGTGATTAGATGCCACTTGAGTAGTCCAGTCGTAAACCTTGCTAATAAATATTCTGCAGTGGTATTATAACAAAGTGGAAGTGATTGGGAATAAGAGTCATGAAGTGGTAGGCCACATAAAATTAGAGAATGGCGTCTGCAGATTCCGAGGCGCGTAGTGCGCAGAGATCGCCAACTTTCTGAAGAGTCAGTAGCTACAGACATCCAAACTTCATGCAGCCTTTACATTAGCTCAAGAACAGCTTCATGTCATGGGTTTATATGGTGATCTGCTACTTCCAAGCCTTACGTCGTCAAGCACAATACAAAGCATTGGACCCAGTGGTGTAAAGCACAACACCGATGGAGTCTTGAACAATGGAGACATGTTCTGTGGACGAGTGTAAAGTTTGGCAGAGGGGGCATTATGGTGTAGAGTTATTTTTCGGGAGCTGAACTCAGCCCCCAAGTTCCAATAAAAGGAACTCTTAATGCTTCAGCATACCAAGACATTTTGGACAAGTTCATCATTACAACTTTCCAACAGTTTGGGAATGGCCCCTTCCTGTTCCAACATGACTGTGCATGAGTGCAAAGCAAGGTCCGTAAAGACATTCATGAGGAAGTTTGATGTGCAAAAAGTTGACTGGCCTTCACACAGTACTGGCTTCAACCCAATAGAACACCTTTGGGATGAATTACAGCAGATACATGGTGACTTTTTTTTTTTTTTTTTGCACAGACAATGTACAGTATGTTGCGGGACTAACACACTAAAGTATCAGTCCATTCATAGCTTTTGTACGGTACTGAAATACACACATTTTTGTTTATTTACCCGTAATAACAAAGAGAAAAGAATATTTTATTGTTTGCAATGCAGAGGAAGTGAAGGAGACTTAGGAGCTCTAATACAATATTCCATGTAGCGTTACTTAAGATTTTCTAATTGTAGCTGTTCATTTTAGGCTTTTGAGGAGCATTCTCTTAGGCCACTATACAATTATACTTCTGGCAACATGAGAATGATAATTAAAACATACATGGGCGTCTTTTAAAGATGTACAGTTTTGTGTAAAAAGACAAGCACTGAATGACACCAAGCTTGTATTCTAACACGGCAGAGACCAGCAACTCTTAATGCCCAAATGTTCCTAAATGCTCAGTGTTAATTCATTTTTTTATTGTCAGGTTTAAAGAAAAATGTAGCAACTAGTTCACAAAAGGCAACAAAAAGCTGAGAGTAAACACACTTTTCATGCCTCTTTGAAGAGAATGGCTTCACTTGAAGCAGCTGGCACTCCTGATGAATATCCCTCTGTCTTGTCTCACTCCCAAGGCTGCACAGCTCTGTTGGCATCTTATGGAGCAGTGACAGGACTTTGGTCATAACAAAGCATTACTGTGTGCGCCTACACCAACTCTTTGCAGTCTGACCTTTACAGTCCCTGTAAATCTCGAAGAGAGACAGTGTATCTTCATCCATACCTGCGGACAATTAGGCTGGTGGAACAGATGGTGCTGTCAGTCCTGTTCTTTACTCTAAACAATGGCTGTTTTATAATCCCAGGAGAGAAAACTGATGTGAGAGTGAAACAGCATGGCCCAAATTCAGATGGAATGATAAAAGAAGTGGGAGATGGCAGCAACCCTCAACTGAACTAAATGTCATTAGCAAAGATAAAGCAGGAGAACAATTGTTGAGACCTTGTAGGTTGTGCTTTTTATCTGACACTAACCTAATGAAAACAATGTTATTAGTACTGATACAGGTGCATCTCTCTCAGTAGTGACAGCAAATGAAGATGTTGAGCAGCCTCGCCACAACTGAGAGAGCAGACAGCCCCTTTTTCCCTCTCCTGTCTCCTGGGAATAAGTCAACAGGGTAAATGACTACCTGCTGCTGCAGTCACATATCTAAAGGGGTTTCCTCTGTGACTTGGCTGACTACCTCTGTGGTCTTTCCAAGCATGAAACATCCTGAAAACAGGAACATTTCTTCATTAGCTGTAAAAGTGCAGGCCTGAATTTAAGATTGAAGGAGAAATGGGGAGCATGTGAGTCACAGAAGTGCTTCCATAGTTGCCATTTTTGGCTGCATGTATTGGTTTAACCTAACAGGCACTTGATGGCAGCCATAGGGGTTAAAATACTTACTGAATGCTCCTGTCAAACTTCTGCCCTCTGTATCTAATGAAAAACTGACAACCTCTGTTTTTTTTTTTTACCTATTCTTGTCAAGGTGATGTAGTGGAAAAGATCAGCATTGCTGATCTGACGCTAGATGTTTGGCTCTATGTGTTGCTCATCAAGGATGTCGATAGAGCTGCTTCTCCCACTGATCACTGTGCCAGACATAAACAGCTGCAAGAACTCTATTCTACAAAGGCGCTATCAAGTAGTTCTTAGCACGTCTCCCTGAAGACCACCTTCTGATTAAGAGCTCAAAACAGCCACGAAAACAAGGGAAACGAGTCAAAACAGATGACAGGATGAGCCAAAAATAGCTATGTTTTTTGCTGAATACGCATTAAGGCATAAAGTATATAAAAGCACTATTACCGAAGGATATAAACATTGTAATATGACAACAGAGATGAGACAAAAAGAAATAAACACTTTAGAGGAGGTTTCAGTCTCTTATACTCCATTTTTTATTGTGCTTGAATGTAAAATAATCTGACACTATACATTTTAAATACTTTTACAAAACACTGGGAATGATCACATCTATTGTATCCTAATTGTATGTTTTTAAAAACAGAAGCCAAAGATAACACAGACAGGTACAAAATTACATTTTTGCACCAACAATGAGATTCCCAAAGAGCTGTTAGCAGAAGACTTGGGATATCTTAGCATGGTATACAGTGTAGTGGACAAAAAGAAGAAGTGATTGAATAAAAAAAACAACTATGAACTGTATCTGAAAGTCATGTCCTTCAGAAATTGGGATAAATCAGCTCCTGTGCCAGAAAGGCCTGACACAGGTCCTGAAAAATGCATCTTGCCCTTTGGTTGATCCAGCTGCACTTCACCAGAAATGAACACTCTTAAGGAAGTGAAACAGGGGGAAAGGCTGAGGTATGCCAAATTACACAGAACGTGGACTGAAAATTTATAAAATTTTAAGCTCATAAAAGTCAGATTTTGATCCACCATGCAATACTATCTAGAAAGTTTCAGACTGACTATAGCTTCATTTTTTCAGCGTGATGATTCCATACACTGCCAGTGTAGTAAAAGCATAACTAAACAGAAAAACAAGTGCTATCAGTCCCAGAGCCAAGACCTCAACATTTTTGAAGTAGTGTGAAAAAGGCAGCCAGCATCAAAAGAAGAACTTTGAATGTCTCACAAGAAGAGTGGAGAAATATCCTGAAACTACTTAAAGAAATTACAAGAACATTTGCTTATCTTTTTGACTCTAAGCATTAGACCAATTCAGCTTTTTTCATGTCTCATGTCAAGATTTTTTAAAGTCCCACTCTAGGTTTGTTTGGAACTAGTTCATAAGACGCACTGACTGATCATGTAAAAACCAAACCTGTATATCCAGGAGTGCACTTAAAGACACAGACTTGCTGCCACATGGATTGCTTTCAAGAGATGGTGGCTGAAGGTCTCATGAATGCTTACAGGTATTTTGTCACTGCTGCCAAAGTTGATGATGGTTCAGCTTGCCACCATGAGCTGCTGTGCATCCACGGTAACTGCAGAAACCACACAGACCAAAACAAAATTGGAGCTAATGTTACTGGCATTTGAGTTTCCATGAATTATTAACCTTGTTAAAACTGATCAGAGTTTGAGAAACTGTCTTGCTTGGATTGTTATCAGCTTCAGAGTTTAATTAACTGGTCTGACATCATTTGGCAAAATCTGCTAAATACGTCATGTCACATTGCTTCTATTTTAAAGTATGTGTTTTAATTAGACTGCAGCCTGGTCGGGGTTTTAATGTACAGCGTGGGGTCACTGTTTGTGACAAACAGTGGATAGCAATGCAACATCATGTACTGCTGTTGCTCCAAGAAAAAGAAAAACCTCACAGATACACCAGGAACTACTTGAGTGCATTAATTGCACATTATAGTTAATGGTGTTCCTTTTTTTTTACAGCATTTATTTGCTGTCATTTAGATGTTATTTTATTCAGTAAGGAAGCCATCTATGTTTATTTACAATGCTATGAAAAATATTTGTCTCCTTCCTGATTCCTTCCCCCCCCCACATTTGTCACACATGTTTCAGATCAAACTAATTTTAATACCATACAAAGATAACCTGAGTAAATACAACATGCATATTTTAAATAATGATTTCATTTGTGTGAAATCTGGCTCTCTTGAACAGCATGTCTTCTATCCTGTCTTCCTTCTCTCACCCCAACCGATAGCAGCACATGGCCGCCCCTCCCTGAGCCTGGTTCTGCTGGAGGTTTCTTCCTGTCAAAAGGGAGCTTTTCCTTCCCACTGTCGCCAAAGTGCTTGCTCATAGGGGGTCATATGATTGCTGGGTTTTTCTCTGTATGCATTATTGTAGGGTCTACCTTACAATATAAAGCGCCTTGAGGCGACTGTTGTTGTGATTTGGTGCTATATAAATAGAAATTAATTGAATTGAATTTGTGAAAGGAAAAAAATGCAGTATATTTGAAAAAAGTAATTGCCCCACTTTGTTAAATCACAAATTAAATGTCACTGCCAGACCTGCTGAATCACTTAAATAGAACCTGTCTGACAAAGTGGAGCAGACTACTAAAAAAGATCTCAAAAAGCAACACATCATACCACAATCTACAAAGTCAAGACCAGCTGTGAAACAAAGTCATTGACATCCTCAGTCTGGAAAAGGTTACAAAGTCATTTCTAAAGCTTTGGGACTCCAGTGAATCATGATGAGAGGTATTATCCACAAATGGAGAAAACCTGGAACAGTGGTGAACCTTCCTACCAGTGGCTAGTCTACCAAAACTATTCCCAAGAGTGCACTGAACCCTCATCATTCCAACTATCCATCAAAATAACTCAGAACAAAAGGTAAAGAACTGCAGGCTTCACTTCCCCTTAGTTAAGATTCAAGAAAGAGACAAAACAAAGAGCATACACAGGCAAGTTCAAGGAGAAAACCACTGCTAACCAAAAAGAACAATTGCTCGTCTCAAATTTTCCAAAAAACCGAAAATGTAAATAATTAAAAATGATGAGAAAATACTCTAAGGACTGATAATGAAAAAGTTGAACTTTTTTGAAAGTTTGCATAGTATTACATCTGGCGTAAAATAAAATGATGGCCATGATTCAGGAAGCTCTACTCATGCAGCAGAACAATGTTCCGAAGGACAGCAATTTCACCTCTGAATGACTCAAAAAATGAAGGCATGACCTTAAAGAGGCTCTTCATGAATAAATGAATTAAAACAATTCTGCACAAAAAAACAAAATTCCTCCACAGTGATGTGAAAGTCTCACGGCCGGCTACTGCTAATCTTTGATTGCAGTTTTTTCTGCCAAGGCTGCCACAACCAGTTATCAGGTCTAGTGAGCATTTACATTTGAACAATTACAGCTGATTGAATTTGGAAAGCTTTAATACTAATCAACAAAATCATCATTTACAAATTATACTTTGTATTTATTTGGGTCAACTTTGTCTAACATTAAAATTTGTTTGATAATCTGAGTCCTTGCAAAAACCACCAATATGTTCCAAAATACTTGACCCATGAATTTCTGGTGTTCAATTCTTTCTGGAATGAAAAATGGAAATACTGCACATAGCAGTGTTTTGGATCAAGTCCTAGCTGGAGGCTGCTGGGTCAATGTAGTAATAATAGGATAGCAGTATGGTATGGATTATTGGATAACATAACATTTTGCAGATAATGTGGTACTGCTACTATATGGCTTTATTAGACCATGTCTGCCAAAGCTTCCACTGCACAGTACCAAGTGTTGAAATAAGACTCAACACCTCCGAGGCTTGAGCCAAGGAAACTCAAAAATGGCAAATTCAGTCCCCCAAGGGAAGAAAAAAATATTGGGGTCTTGTCCCTAGGTGGTGTAAGATCATAGAGCCAACACCACCCCCACAATGCTGTGATTGGAGCCATTCCCCAACTCTCTGTGAATGGTACTCATGGCCATTGATCAATGGTCTTTGATCAATATTCTTACAATTTTCATATTAATGATCAAGGAACTGACCTCCCAGCCCATTGTTCCCTCAGTGGTGCTAGTTTCAGTCATTATGCAAATGTACTGTTGGGGAAACCTGCAGTCAGGTCAAGAAGTCATGTGGATGAGTGACAAAACGTTTCTCCCACTGAAAATGCTACGTCCAGATGAACAGAATCAACTTTTGAGGATGTGGTAAGTGTAATTGGTATCAATGTAACTGTGGCAGTAATGTGGAACTCCACAGAAAGCCTATTTTTAATCTCACTTTCCATTAGTAAAAATCCTCTATAGCATTTTTCCCATGTCGACTGCTTTATATTATAAATACGTAAATCACACAGTAATACTGCAATAATTACTGTTGTTGTGCACAATATGAATGTTTTGCACTTGTCACTGGGCATGGAAACAAAGTTCAGTTGTCATGAACCGACAATTAGACTTAGACACCAAAAATAAAAGTTCAACGGATTTTGTTTGCACACAGATGTTTTCACAGGCAATAAAGATTGAACTGCAACTAGAAAACTGTTTGAATGTCTTCTTTCTGGGCGGGAAGCATCGAGGGCAGGCAGATGAATAACAAGTCTGTTTCTACACAACTTTCCCTCTCTGAGTCTCTTCCTCTCCACAGACCTCATTTTTCCAAACACGTTTCTCTCCACATATCCACAATGACTGGAATCATCTGCAAAGAGGAGATTCAGGTAAGTCAAAAGGTAAAAAACTGATTTTTTTTACAAACTCATAAAAAACAAAACACCAGGAACAGATCTACAGTACCACAATCGATGCAGCAACTGAGGGAACTTTTAAATAGAACTCTCCTTAAGTAGTGAGTGAGTAAACATTAGATTGCACACAGGTGAGTGATTACTGAACTGCTTCCAGGAGTGAAGAGAGGGCAAGAGAAAGAGCCGGGAGAAACACACAAGCAGAATTACAAATGTGTGCGCACACACAGAGAGGAGACCATCACAATAATATTGTCAACAGTGCATGCCACTGCAATCAGAAACAGAATGCACATATTTTTCCTGCATGAGAGACATGGCAGGAACAGGCCTTCCCTGTCCAACAAATATCAAAGCAAAATTACAGGTTTACTAATAAACATACAGAAAATGCTTTAATTAATATGTATAGCAACAGTAAAGAGAAAATTTCTTGGCCACAGTCACGGACATGTTTATAGACCAAAGGCAGCTTTTTGGGGCAGGAACGTCACACCAGCTGAAAAGCACTGGATTGGACACGTTATGTTTTGGTGTTTGCTCGACTTCTTCAGGGAATGAACAGCTTGCAGGGCTTGATTCAGCAATAATTTCAGCATGATACCAAGGAGTGTTTTAAACATTATGTGAAGCCATCTGTCGAGGACTTGAAGATGATCAGGAAGTGAACCTCTTGGTGATCCTAAGCACACTGGTGAATCCAACAAGGAAAAGCAGAAAAGATAGAAATCGGGGGTTATGGTATGGCCTAATCACGGCCAGATTTTAATAGTTTTCTTTCATTTTTTTGATTGGGATTTTACGAGGGAGTAATTAAAATAAGACTTCTTGCAACTGACTGACTTTTGCACGAAAAGGCAGCTATCTTTGTTCTCTCTGCTTATACAGATAATCTTGCATAGGAAGACTGTGACTATCCATGTTTGCTAATGCATATTTATTAGGATATTATATTGTATTAGGATACAACTGAAAGTCATACAAGACAATAATGTGCCTAGGGACACACATGGAAATCTATCTAAACTTACCATCCATGCTGATTATGTTACTACCACGCTCACCCACAAGAAGCATTGAAAAATTAATGTTGAGTAGTGTCGTAGGCTTAGCTGTAACAACAACTAGTGGATAGTTACTCTAGAAGTGTGATAGCAATAGAGAAAATTAAGAGGGCATGGTTTTATTGACTGTTTTTCCACCAAATAGGTTTTATTTTGCTTTCTATTTTATTGCTCCATTTCACTTGAGCATCTAGGCCATTTTACTAAAGGGCAGAAAACAGACTGAAAGATGAAAATGTGATGCCAAGATATGTGGTTTCCAGTATTTCTACAAACAAAATATTTTAAAGCTCCGTTGAGCTTCTGATGAGCCATTTCTAAAAACCCAGTGGGAGCATTTTTCTTAGTGCGCGTGCAATAAATTTGACATAAGTGCTCCATTCTGCGCAGAGGGAAATGACAGTGAGGAAGATAACAGCATTTGCATGTTGTGGCATTTACATCTGGTGATAAATATACTTTTAATATGCTTTGTGGCTGCCTACCATTTCTCCCAATTAGATTAACTACACTGAAGGATCTTCGGGGGAGATACTGGAAATGGACTCTGCTGTGTGTCTGCAATCCCCCTCTGTTACCTACAGAAGATGAATGGTTTGCATGTTACAGCTAAACACCTCTCAGTTACAGCTCAGTACACATACAGATAATGATACAAGGGAAGAACAGCGCTATTCTGTTATATCTTCATATATTCCCACATTGCCACGAGGACCACAGCGGGCTGAAAATACAACTAAGTGACATAAAATCTCTCTGAGCTGTATGTGGAAATTTTATGAGAGATTATATCTCAAGATTTGATATCAGGAGCCTTTGAATCTGAAACTATGACACTGCAGAAAAGGTATGCAGAGTCACTGTTAGAAGAAAAATCTGGTCTAACGTTGTAGTGTTTCTTCTTGAACTGTCAGAAATCTGAGTCTGCGAGAAGGAGAGTGATTCACAAGCTCAGTAAAAAGGAAGTTAAACTGGATCTTATTGATATATTCTACAAAAGAACTGAGAAGTGAAAGTTATCAGGCCATATTCCATTGTCTAAGACAGACTGACTTATTTGACAGGATTGGAGGGGCACCACTGTGAACCCGTCTCTTGTTAGAGTGGGTAGCCCACAGTCAGGCCATACCAAGACTAAGACTGCCCCATTTGGGCCCAAGTGTCCTTTGTTTCACACTGGTACTGTGGGTTTGCTGGGATGATAGTAACTCTTTCTGTATAGGTTTGGTAGCAGGCTGAATCACTATGCTATGAAGGGCAAAAAATAAAGATGTCAAGTTCACCAAAGAAGAAATGCAATTTGGGTGTCAACCAGCTTCCAAATTGGATTTGGTTGAGAAAAACAAATTTTAGGATTAGGCTTAAAACTTTCCTTTTTGCTAAAGCATATAGTTAAAGTGACCCTGAATCCTCCCTTAGTTACGCTGAAATAGGTCTAGGCTGCTGGGTCATTCCCATGATGCATTGAGTGTTTCTTCATCAGTCACCTTACTCACTACGTTTCTATACACCTCTCTGCATTTAATCATGATTTATTATTAATCTCTGTCTCTCTTCCACAGTATGTCTTCGATCCTATCTTCCTTCTCTCACCCCAACCGGTAGCGGCACATGGCCGTCCCTCCCTGAGCCTGGTTCTGCCGGAGTTTTCTTCCTGTTAAAAGGGAGTTTTTCCTTCCCATTGTCACCAAAGAGCTTGCTCATAGCTCATATGATTGTTGGGGTTTTCTGTTTTCTTTGTATTATTATAGGGTTTTCACCTTACAATGCAAAGCACTTTGAGAAAACTGTTGTTGTGACTTGGCACTGTGTGAATAAAATTGAAATGAACTGAATGGAAGTGAACTGAATATTTGGTCATTGCAAGGCCCCTTTGAAATACAAATAGTCATGTTATATGTTATATGTACTCACTGGACATTTTATAGTACTGCCTTAATTTTTATAGCACAGATTCAACAATGTGCTTGAAACTGTTATATTCACAGATATTTGGACAGCTGATAGAAGGCAGGACGATCTGTGGTTAAATGTTGTTTAGGCCAAACCTACCATCAAAATGTAGCACTGAGATTCAAAGTCATACAAGATTTAGTAAAAAAAAGTGAGTAAATACACCTGTGATATCATTTTGAAAATTCTAGATTTCCTTACCAATACCCCATCAGCCTTTTACGTTAGAGGGGTAAAAACAGCTCAACCAAACAAGCCATTTGTTTCTATTTGAATCTTATCAGCTACCTTAAAGCAATCTACCTCAGCAGAAGAAATCATGATCAAACAGACCCATGTTCTGCTATCAAGAATACCTATACGCCACTCTTAGCAAGGTTTCAGAGCTATAAGCACTCTGATTTTTTTTTTTTTTATTGAACTGTATTTCACTTTAAGGACTGAGTTACAAAGAAATAAGATATTTTCTCTTTAGTGCTGTCATCATTCTATTCATTTTTTTTCCAAGAAATATTTTCGCTTTCATATTTCTTGAAATACTAAATATTTAAAATGTCACATTTGCCATCGAGCCAGGCGTGAGACTGAAAGATCAGCTCAATCTAGCACGATTACGACTGGTCCCAGACACTACCTGACTGAGACAGAGGGGAGAAAAGACGAGGGGGGATAGACACTCAGGAGAAGAGAGCGAGCACAGTGATAAGTGAGCTGGAGCATGTGGTAGTAGTGCACTAATCACAGTCTCCGGCTGAAGAAACACACAGGCGCCTCACAGGTTATTGAGAGATAATAGGATTCTCAAGGCTGCAGACACACAGCTAAAGACAGAGATGAAATTTGAAAATAAATAATGCAAAGTCATCCTGCTCTCTCCTCCTCTGTGTGTGTGTGTTGGAGTGTGACGTCTGTGCATATTGTGACTTCAGAGTAACTGTTCAGTGTGATGAAAAATGAGGAAATAAGGCATTAGTCAATATGGGAACAGAAACAAACCCAGCTTTCAGAGTTTGAGTAATGATTTTAAATTCCTAGCCACAGAATGGCAAACTAAAAATTCTGTGACACACCAGCGGCTTTCGTGAGTGTTACCTTTAGATTTGGCACTTGTGGGAAATGAGAAAACTTTTGTAAATATGTGCATGAAAGTTAAATAAGCTTGATGTGAAGATGTGTGCTTCGCTTTTATTCCAATACCGAAACACCGCCTTAATTAAAAGATTCTTTGCTGGATCCTCACACGTGTACATTTATCACTCTGTCGACAGTGTAGATGGCACAGCTTAGCTATGCAATAAACACTGTTTCAGCTGATGCCACAGCCCCCTCTACAGCCATTTCATAGCTGCAGGGTTGTCATCACTGTGATTGATCAAGGTCTTGAACAGCTGCTGGGTGCTGCTGTAAAATCACCCACTGTGGTAGCGCTTTAAGATCCCATTTTCGTATTTACTTTGAGCACTTTCTCCATGAACACTGTCTTACTTCCTGAAAATGACTGTAAGTCAAAGATAATTCACCAATTCAACTGGCACAGCTCTGTGACCGAGCGTGGCAGGCAGACAGTCAGCTCTGGCCCCTCTTTAAATTAACTCCAAAGTGAATCTGTTAAACAGTAATAGTACGAGTGATAAGTCGCCTTGAGTGAATGTGATGATATTCCCGCGTGACATTAACATGCAAGGCGAGCTGGTTACTAAAGCTGGTCTGTGTTCCTGACCTGTGACACACTCCTCTTCCACACGTTCACTTTCACCAGCAGCACACCCTGTAAAGCTGTCACTCATTCCCTGCCACAGTGACCTCTGTCAGGCCACTGTCACTTTTGGGGGATAGGATTTTCATGCCGTCCACACACGAATTGTTTATTTATTTGTTAGTGTCCCTGTTTGCTGTTGTCTGCCTTCATTGTGCTTGTCTCAAGCGCTCCTAACACGCCCTTGGTGTCAGAGTCAGACGTCTCGTCTTTTTACTCGCCACCTCTGGCTGCTTTGTTCTCGACTATCCATCGGCACTGAGGTGTTGGACTTCACCTGTCAACAGACCCACTCTCTCCTTTCTGGAACTTTCTGGAAACTTTTTCACTGGCTCCCCTTTTCTAGATGATACACGCTTCATCCCAAGTAAAAGAAATGGTACATATTTATACAGCTTTTCAAAGTCTCTAAGAGAGAAGCACCGTTCACTATGTGGCATATGTCTTCCTGTAGTCCTATCATTTCTTTATTAACCTTTAAGATATGTTTGGAAAATGGTATTAGCCCCGGAGGCAGATTTTGATATTTTGGTTTCACATGGGTAACATAGCTAAAATTACACAAATCAGAAGCTGTAAGCCCACTGGAGCCTCTAAAAGGTTCAGTGGAGTATCTCAGCACCCTGAACTGGTCAGTCAGCTGACCTTTCAAGTGAAATATGTTCAGACCTCAGTCTCCTGCTTCTTTCCTCCAACGCTGTCTGTGCCAAGTCAAGTGTCAAGCCAGTTACTTAACCAGCATTTTTAATCGCCTTATCCCTATCCCTTTTGTTAACTGAAGCTGGAGTCTTAATACCAATGCTGCTTGTTCTCCCTGTGCGTACATAGTTTCTCTCTGGTTATTCTGGCTTCTTTCTACAGTTCAGAAACATACATGTTATGTTAATTAATGATTCTAAATTGGCTGTACGTTTGAGTGTGAGTGTGACTGTTTGTCTGTCTCTATGTGTTAACCCTGACTGGTGGCCTGTCCAGGTTACAGCCCAACTTTTGCCCAGTGACAGCTGGATGCTGAACTGGATAAGCGTTTAAGATAACAGAGTGATAGATGGGAAATAATTTGGTCATTATTTCTGAAGTTTACAGCATGTTTTCCCACAAACTGGTCATTAACTTATGAACAACAGCCTAAATCTGCAGCCCTGTCTGCTTAACTCCTGTGTGTTTACTGTGTTTACACCATTTCCTAATGACACCAACTGTCTTTTTTCTGCATTATGATCTATGAAGAAAAAATGCTTCAGTATTGGTGCATATTGGACAACATAAGGCCCGATACCAGTTATATGTTATAGATTACTGTCAGATTCTTCTCTCATGTTCTTCCTCTAACACAAAACATTTAAAAGCTTCTTCCTCAATTCTTCTTCTTCCTTATTCCTACAATTTTAACTCCTCATTAAATCAACCTTGACCTATTCAGGGTACTGATGCTGACTGTTTTATGTCATTAAAGGCACCCAATAAATGTAATAAAATTGAGATTTTTTTCTGTTGCCACAATAAATAATTAGAAAACATAGGTGATGACTTACTAAGATAGGACAGTAATAATCTAAAATTCAAACTGAACAATGTATTGTTGTCCCCACATCCACTGCCAAGTCCTCCCTTTGCAGACTGTCACACAATAATAACATGAGCATTATCACTTAAATGTAAACGTGTGATTTGGGCTTCCTTGTTGAGATGACTGACTAAAAAAATCTCCAATAAAGAAACGAATATTAGCACTATTTTGCAGATTACTTTGAAGTTGTTCTCATTAAAGCACACAACAAAGCACCGTGAATGTTAGATTTTTAGAAAGATGGCTCAAAAGGAATCTTAATGTTGCTTTTTCACAGGTTTTAAAATAAAGGTGAAATATGAGTGCTCCATCTTAAAGTCACTGCTTTGTTTAGCGTGCCTGAGGAAATCAGAGCCGACAGTTAGACATGTCTGTTTTATATATTTATGCTCATTTGTAGCAGATTCTTTTTTTACTCTTGTCTCACCACTCAGTAGGTCCGAAAAAATACACGTGATGATCTAAATACAGATCACATCCTGCTGGATGACATCACGGTCAGCCTAACACTTGATAAATCACCCTGCTAAAAGAAATTTGCGTCAATGAAAACCCATTATTGAAAATTTGGATCTCAGGAGATAGCAGGTGAAGCAATTTAAGCTCAATGTGAGCGGTATTTGTCCAGGGGCTCTGTGTGCAGTATTCAGGATGGTATAATACAGTATACATGAGCTGAGTGTGTTTGTTTGTTTTCCTTTACCATAACCGTTGACTTCCAAACAGACACCGAGTCTACTCACGAAGAAGACTCTACTGATCTGCACACTGAAGACACACAACAGGAGCTGGGTTCTGTTTTACAAAGCAAAGGAAACTCAATCTAGCTTTACTGATCCTAATCATCCTGAATAACCAGTCTTATAACTGGTTATTAATTGGCTGTGGTAAAGCAAACTTTGTGTAACATATAATAATCAAAAATCTCAGACTGAACAATAAGCTATAGTGTGACAGATTGCATATACTTGCTTAGTTTATACCCAGCCTATTCTGTTAGCATTGGGCTTTTCTAACACTTTCGTCTTTTTACTTCTTGCGAAAGCATACTGGATTACTGCACTTCTTCCTTCTGCTCCACACCCTTATTTTTCTGATGCTGACTCATTGGCTGCCTTGGAGAGTTTCCCTTTAGTAACTGTCTACTTGAGAATAAAAATATTATTCACTACTACTTCCTAAATTGTACTTTAAAGTATACCAAAATTATGGAGCTATACATGAAATATATTTTGTGTTAATGGCAGCAAAATATATAAATTTACACTTTGGTTTAAGTGGATGTTTTTTTCATTTAATTTAACTGATTTTATGTTTTACTGTCCTGTGGTATGACCTTTTCAAAGCACACTTGAATACCATAGTAAAATAAATCTGATAAGGGTTTCTCATCTCTGCCAAATACAGGTAGACAAACAGGACAACACACAGCAATGCTGTGCATCAAGTTTCTTAACAAGAAGAAGAAGTTCATTGTGACTATATACAACCCTAAACCGAACCAGGCTGCAACAAACACAGAGCAGAGGGTAATGAGTCTTATTATTTTCTCCCGACGCACAGGGTGTACACTTAACCTATCACCTCCTCCTGAGGTACATAATGCAGCCCAGAATTCTAATGCTGTGATTTCCCACCTCTGAAAGACTTTCATGTCAAGTGTTTGTGGAGGATGAATGAGAGTGAATGAAAAGAAAGGACGCGGTGTTTTATTCCACAGTCTAACAGCGATAAGAGGAGAATATTTTAAATGCCGCTACACCTGCAGCATTCACTCCATCTTCTTTAATTGTTTCGCATACGCACTCACGAGGACACCACATTCACTGAACACGTTCTGTGGAATCACAAGACTTTCACTGATCGAAGCACATGCCAGCCTTTTAAACTGCTTAAAACCAACTACGTACACTCTTGGGCAATTAATTGGTCCCTTCGGACTTGTAGTTGGCCTCTCAGTATTATACGAGGGAGGGAACTACATGACAGGTGTAAGGAGGTGCCTATACAGATCAGACATGTCCTAATTGTACCACTGTCACTTTTTGTGTCAGTTTGAAGCAGCGCAGTAAGAACACACTATCAGACAGAGATTGGTCCTTACGGGAAATTATCCTTCCTTCTTTACTCGGCTCATAGAAAGAAGCTTCAGTGGTGGGTTTTTACATTCTGTAAACACTTTTAACCCAATCATTAACCTTATTTTGTTACTGAACTAACACTATCATTATTTCAGCATCACAGAAATATGTAGCTGAGACTGATAAAAATTAAAAAATTAAGTTAGACTTTCGGTAAAACTCATTAAAACAGTGCACAGAATGATTTTAAAATGTATTTGCTATTTTTAACCATGTGACTTCAAACCTGCTTGAAGTATTGGATGTGACAGCACACTGAAAACAGGCAATTACAGCATTACACACTCAATTCAATTCATGCTGACATTCATCACAGACAGAGTGAGACTGGAGAGGAGTTCATCCAGATGATGGAGTGATATGACTCTACATAATGGACACAGGCAGTTTTATACAGGTAGTTTAATGAGATCTGGAATGAAGTCCAAGACAAGTCCCATAAAAACGGCAGCACAAGCACAAAATTACCTGACAATAACTATTTTCTTGAAGAAATACATAGTTTCATAAACAGAGTTATTAATCCAGAGTTATTGCTGTCAGCAATTTACCTAAAAACTTCTTTGCAGTCAAGCCCTTATAACCAAAACCAGCTATTATAAAAGCACCCAACTGTATTTGCCTGCCAGCTATATGAATGATATGAATTTCAAGCACTGCAGATATTATTTTGTACAGAAAGAGACTTTGGAAGCAAATGTCTGCAGCTGTTTGCAAATGACACCAGGCCTGACTGGGAGAAAAGGGCTGATGTTGCATTTGCATGAAATGACCCATTAATATGTAACGTTCACCTGTGGGTTTTTCACCTGTGGAAATACTCCAAGTATAGCCAGCTCTGGTCCAGTTATGTAATACAGCCAGAAAAAAAGTGGACTAATTTCACTTTTTGAATGTGATTTTAAATGTGAAGCCATGAGTGAAAACCACCTATAGCTTTAGTGAAGATGACACACTAAAGCAAATGATGAGCTATAGCGACATATGTGATAGTGCCAGGCAGAGTGGAACAAACTGCTTTGGGTAACATTTAATTCTGTTGAAAGTGAAGGGAAAAACATATCTAGAGGTTATTAAACAAAAAAACTGCTTCAGAAGACTTCACATTCTGCCTGTTCTGGTTGCTTAGTGAGTCAACATCCCACTCAGCCATGTAAAACTTGTTAGACCCACCTCTGATACATTCAGCGCTGCTGCTTCGTGACCAGAAACCGCATTAGGCTATACAGTATGTGCTCAGAAGAACCAGATGGGGTGAGCCCACCCTCCTGAGCCCCATGACCTAAGGGTATTTAAGAAAAGCATGAATAGCCCACATCTCGCTACAGCCCTCGTTGGCACACCATAGGAGATGTCCACATTTTATGATAAGATACTGACCATTTTTGTAATCATCTAAGAGTAGCAGTAAAAACAGTACATACTAAAATAAAATGAAAAAAGCACGGAATACACACAGAGACGTATATATATTATAAACTAGTGCATTACACTCAACTGAATTTCGCAAATTTTAAAAATAAAGTTATTTTATTTTCATATATTCATCACATAAATCTCACACAAATCCTACCTTCTGTTAGTCTCTGTCATTGTTTGTTTTTTGCTGTTATTGTTGTTTTTGTTTACATTTCACTGAACACACTCACACACACACACACACACACACACACACACACACATATATATATACATATATATATATATATATATATATTGAGCAGAAGCTCCTATTGGCCGACCATTCACCATATCCAGTTGCGCACGACTTGGTGACATCAATAGGGACGAGGGATCCTGAAAAATTACTCCAGTGTTGGTGTGACGACAGTGACCGTATCGTATAAATGCCGGGACGGAAAGTTATCTGCTCATACCTCTAGACTTGGCCTTTAAGGTCACCAACTGCTGCGAGCGACTGAAAGCAACTATTATCACTGCCGATAGTGCCAGAAACTGGGGAAAGGACAATATTTTACCAGGTGAGGCTTTTAGACTACTCTCATTGGAAATGTAAATATGTCTGCTGGTTAAGGGTTGTTCTTTAACTGATCTGGATAGATCTCATGCATCATGTTTTATTCATATTTATTTGGTGAGTCTTTAGAGTTCTCTTAGATTTCTTTGTAAAACCAATCTTCAAAAGCTGCTGCGATCTCAAAGCCTCAAAGGCTTGGTTAGCAGCTTTGCTAAAACTGGATTTCTCAAGATAAAAAATAAAAATAAAAATTGTACTTTTAAAAAAGTCTCATTTCTATTCAAAAACGAAACGTCTGGTCCCAACATTGACTTAAATACAGTGGTGCAAAGTAGACAACAAACCAGTTCACCCACGTTAATATTGTTTTTCTTTAATATTTCCTATCTAACGTGATCTGTTTCAGACGAAAAACTAAATTACCATGAAGTCGACATGTCTGCTTATCCTTGCATCTCTAACGGTCTGCAACTTGATGGTGTCTGGAGGGCAGAGCATGTCTGCTGAGGATGAGACTGACCGAAAGACCATAGACGACATTATTTTAGAGAGAGCAGAGACTCTTCTGTTACGGTCCATTCTCAAAAAGCTGCAGGATGAAGACGGAAGAAATGGTGCGTAAAACACATGTTAAAAAATTATTTTCTGAGTTAAGAAACTTGTCATAAAATCTTATTTCATACGATACTGATACTTCGGGTATATCTTAGATGTACCTGAAAGTTGCATCACATTCTCAGTAGTTTACAGTTTCGTGCGCACTTTTCAGGTTAAATCACTTGGAGCAACATTTTTGTTTAAGTAATTGATAAACAGTTAACATCGGGAATGCAAGAGAATATGTCTCCTTTATAATTAAAAAAAAAAAAAAAATCAAAGAAACAGGATTTCGACTATCTGCGCACGCGGTAGAGAGAAACCGGGATTTAATCAGTGACTTCTGAAACATTTAAGAGCTACTTTCCTCTCTTGTTTTCTTCCAGACGGGTATTACTCTCAGCCAGAATGGGTGACAAAACGACAGCACCCTGGTAAGAGATATAGTGATGATTTGGAGAAGCGGCAGCATCCAGGAAGGAGAGAAGAGGACGAGGATGAACAGTACTTTGATGTTCAAAAGAGACAGCACCCGGGCAAGCGCGAAGATGAAACGCACTCTTTCCTAGAGCCGCAGAAAAGGCAGCACCCGGGAAAGCGCTCCACGGCGGGTCACAGTTCTGACAACCCCATCCTCCTGCTCAGTGAACTTTCAAAACGGCAACACCCAGGCAAGCGTTACCTGGTGCTGCACAGCAAACGCCAGCACCCAGGTAAGCGTCTTCTAGAGGATGAGGACGGCGACAGGGACTGGGATGCGGACGCGGATGGAGAAGAAGACCTCGCTGAGATGGAAAAGCGTCAGCACCCTGGGAAACGGTTTTGGGATAACTCGAGTGCGGATTTAGGCACAAACAGTCCGTGTGACGTTTTGGACCCTGCGAGCTGCAGCAAGACCAGCCTGCTGCTCGACTTTTTAGACAACGTTAACAAGGGCCACGCCGAGGAGAAGAGACAACACCCGGGTAAAAGGTTTGCACCGGATGAGGATTTAGTGGATGGAGAGTAGATTAGACAGGAGTGCGTATTTCGCTGTATTGTAAACAAATAAATGTATAAATTAAATGACCACAATGAATTATAAAAAATGAAAAAAAGATCATTAAACCTTTTGTGCCACCGCTTGTTCTTTTGAAGACATTTGAGACATCATTACCGCAAGCCATTTGTCTGACATTTTCTTGGAGAGCTCATGCGTAATTGCCATCCAAACTTTGGAATAACTATATAGCTGTACAGACGTTTTTTTTCTTTCAGAAGAGTTTGTGCCATATGTTGATCTTTTAATAGCTATCGTTATTAATAGCATTCATTCAGTTGACGAGATTATTGATTCTTACATTGAGGCAGATGATTAAAACATTAGTCAGATGGTTTTAGCGATGTTGCCTCTGTGAGGCAACAGGCGCTCGTCAGTTCAGCTTGTATTAAGATCAAATTAAAGTGTCTATGTTTACACATAAAAGCTCCCTCCTCTGTTCGATTTGCGTTTCATTATTTTCTACTCATGTAAAATATAATGAATATCACAGCAAATAAATTGTGTCACTGCTTATTTTTCTACATTACTGCATGGTTTACGTAATTTGAAGCTAATGTTGTAAATTAAAAGCTGCCCTTGCCTTAAAGTCAACCACCAATGTTTTTGTTGGACAATAAACGCATTGGTAAAAACGTATGGTTTGCTTTAGTTCCAGTAAATGCAATGCCTCATGGTGCACCATTAAACTGTTGATTCAACACAAGCCTAATTAGTATGTAGTCCAAAGTAGTCACCCTGCCTAAGCCTCTTAGAGAATGATTTATGCAGTTTAATAACAGGCAGAGTGTGTCAGATATCCACTCCCCAGCTTAATTGGGCTCATTCCATCAGAGCCTTGGGAGCAGCTGTCCACCAGCCTGATCAATATGCAAATTATTCATGAAGCATGTGAGTTAACGATGGAGACCTAATATTGGAGATGTTTCGCCGAATTGAGCGCACACACTCACAACTCTAGCGGAATAGCCAAGTGTCAGTGGACTGGCAAAGTGTTTATTATATAATGAGCGATATATATATATATATATATAGATGAACAATTCACACAAAGGCTATTTTAGAGCACCAGAAAAGAAAGTGTGGCTTTGGACTTTCTTTTGGTTGTGTAGGACATACACGCGCTGAAACACATTTTAGAGATTCTGTTGTATTAGTGATTGCATCATTTTTTGTTTATGAGCCTTTCCAATAAAACAGCTTGTGAGCCACCAGGACAGGCTGTGCTCTTGGTGCCAACAGTGATAATGAGTAATTTAACTAAATAAATTATTATTTCATTAAAAAAGAAATAAATGCTTGAAAAGAATATTAAATAATATTCTCTTGAAAAAGAAAATCAAAAATTAATATTTGCACAGTATATCATTTTGTGAAGCCCATGAGACAGGTCGAAACTGAGATGGGAGTCCATACTATTCACCTATTCTCCGTGGATTGCTTTGTACCCTCTTGTCAATAAATGCCAGTCAGCTAAGTGCACAGTCCAAGTAGCCTTTAAACTGTGTTTTAAACGAGTGAAAAAAGGCTGTAGGATAAAACTAGGGACCTATAGCTTATACAAACTGAAACTGGATCAAATGAAGGTTCTAGGGTTACATAATACAGCTGGATTTACCTTAAGGCTCTTAGTTGCAGTTAATGAAGCTGGCCAAACCCAACCACACATCCCAACCACAAAAAAACACACCCTTAGTTATCCAGCCTTGAATTTTTCCCAACCCCCTCCATCGGGAATAACAAACTGTTGTTAGAGTTAAAAAACGGTTTATTTACGGTAGCAGTGCAGGTTTGCACAAAAGACAAACAACCAAAAGTTGGATATAACAAATATGTACTTACATTGCGGAGAAGTTTCCTGATGGAGCGCCAACCGCAAAATCAAGTTTTGTCCCTCCTCTCCTTCCATACCGACTGGATGTCAGTCACATGACCAGGCAGGGCTGCTGGCGCTGTTGTGCTTCTGTCAGTGAAAACGCAAACTGTCAATAACACAGCTACTGTCAGGCTCAATTGTAGGCTAAGTGCAGATTTTTTATCGCGTCCAATAGTCAGTAGGTATTTGTTTGCTTTTGTGCAGTTGGAAGTTTGTTAATGTAGCGTTTTTGAACAGCGAGAGGGGAGAAACGATTGCTAAAGAAGGCGAGAGCAGCTGCTAGCTTTCTCCTGCTAACACCACATCCTCTGTGTGGTATAACGGCGCCCAAAGTTAGCCTAAATAATAAACAATAAAGGTAAGTCCTTTCATGGCTCGTATCCAGCTATCACTTAGTGAAACACCTCTCGTATGCAGCTAGGGAACCTAATACTTCCCGTCCGGTTAAGCGTTTTTTTTCCGCTAAATACGTGGGTCGACTTAAGCTAAGTTTAGCTATTATAATGCAGTTGGAATAGTAATTTATCTGAATGTGCATAATAGTATTCTAATCAATATTGTTACCTTAAATTTATGTATTAATTAATGTATTAATTTTTTTAGATGTTCAATACTGTGTGTAAGTATTGCGCCACACTTCATTCCTTTATATTTTTCATCCAATGAGCCGGACTTTAATGTATTTTTTAAGTGGTCTTGAGCAATGGTCCTACACGCTTTCTGAAGATCTTTTAATGCTTTTTAAAATTAATTTTCAGTCCAGTCCTTGTACCTGACCATTCTCAGAGGAATGTATTTTTGTTTTTTAAGCAGCTTAAAATTGAGTTAACACTTATGGATCATTCAAGCATACAAACATTCTCTCTTCTCAGAGTAGCGGTTTTGGTTCTGAATCAAATCATTATTTTATATGGAGGAGTCCCACGGAGAGGTATAATAGCGTCTACAACCATGATTATGGGCTGCATTTCAGCCAGCTGTGTTGGGGACGTTGGCAAAATGGAATGAATCATGAACTCAAAAAAGCATCACCAGATTCTGAGCCACCATGCAATAGAATCTGGAAAGCGTGTGATTGGCAGTGGCTTCATTTTTCGAGATGACAGTGATCCCAAACACACACCTCTAATGCAGTAAAAGCATACCTGGATAGAAAAACACACTGTCAATCATGGATTTGCCTCTGAAGAACTTGGACATAAACATTATTGAAGCAGTGTGGGGTAATTTTGACAGAGAATAGAACAAAAGACAGCCAACATACAAAGAAGAGCCTTGAATTTCTTTCAAGAGGCGTGGAGAACAATTCCCGAAGATGACCGAAAAAATTAAAAGAACGTTTGCCTAAGAGAGTTCATCCTGTATTGCTATGACCTGTATTGGTCATAGCAAATATTGACTTACAAGCTTGTTAGAATTGTACAAACTACGTTTTTACATTGCAAAATATAAATAAATGATGGGTGGCTCAAGTCTTTTGTTCAGTATTGTATGTGGCCTCAGTGTACTTTTCTCATTCCTCAGTGTCCTGGGATTTTCTCAGGCATTATGGAGCTACTGTGGGGTAGGTTGCACACCCCATGAGATGTGGCCCAAAGTGAGAACGTGCCACTTTGCATCCCCTCTGCAGCAGCACTGACGCTTGTTGTCATGGCCTCCAGCTACCCGCCCCCCTTTGAGGGCACAGGTGAAGTAAAGGAGGGTTTTCTTTGCCCACTGTGCCTAAAGGACCTTCAGTCATTCTACCAACTCCAAGACCACTATGAAGAGGAGCACTCTGGAGATGACCGCCATGTTCGGGGACAGCTAAAAAGTTAGTAGCAGATTCTGTGTTTTACTCTTTGCTACAGGGCTAATTTACTCCTGTTGTGTTCTAAAGACACAAAAATCGTACATTGTACTGTCTAGTCTGGGAAAAAAAAGGGCTTTTGAAAGGAAACCTATTATTATTCATTTTTAGTTTAGTATTTTTATTTGTGGACCCTGCTAGTGTGACTAGTCACAAGTTAAATGTATTCTTGTTTATCTTATACTGGGTCTTGTGTCAGCTTGAAGTTTATCCTTTAGAAGTGAAGAATTTAAGCTTAGTTTCCCCTAAGAGTGTGGATGAGTCTTATATGGTCACTACAGGAGCTGTGTGCTGCAGATGAACATATTAAGTACTTCTCATTTACATCATACAGAGCCAAGAGTAGAAAAAAATGTCTACAGTCTGATCTTGTGGCTTGTAGGGGATATATATATATATATGTACACACAATTTACATATAAAAGAGGAAGTATAATTGGTCGCCTTTAAACAGTGCAGTTGAGTATAAGAATACTGCTGTACTGGATTGTAGGAAATTGCTGTCAGGCTGAATTTGCAGTCTGTGTTGGCTGCTGCAACTTTCTACATAATAGGATTATGATTGAATTAGGAAAAGGCTGGAAGGATGCATGTGCAGGTTGGCTACATTTGCATATTAATAGTACTGTAATGAACTTGAAAATAGAAAAACATGATTACAACAATCGCATGTTGAAAGATGGATGAATAAACTGAAAATGTGGTCATTATAAATATTAACTCTGGATCAGCATAAGAATAACAGATTCAGGATACATTCACACACTGTTTCAATTTTCATGATATTGTCTCACTGTTTTCAGGTTTGGTTCAGAAAGCAAAGAAAGCCAAAGATAAACTGCTGAAGAGGGATGGGGACGACAGACCGGATACTGGCAGTTATGAGTCCTTCTACTATGGTGGAGTGGACCCATACATGTGGGAGCCTCAGGAATTGGGTGAGACTGCAAAAACTGTCATCTGTAGCACTGCTAACCAACAATATTTGTTAATGCAAGACACTAAAGAAATATATTTTTCTTTTGCTTTTTAGGAGTAACTAGAAGTCATCTGGACTTGTTTAAAAAGCACCGGGCAGCCAGGATAGATCATTATGTCATTGAGGTCAACAAGCTCATCATTAGACTGGAAAAGGTTTGCTTACATTACCTCATTTAGACAATTTTTTTTTTTTTTTTATAAATTTGCAACTCATTTACCATAAACTATGATGTTTTAGCTGACATCATTTGACAGAGCCAACTCAGATGCTGCTAAGATCAGAGGTTAGTTTTCATTATAATTCTGAATATTCTTTACATATGTAACTGTGCTTTATATAATATTTTAAATAATAAGAATTTATCCCTCTTTGTAGCCATTGAGAAGTCTGTAGTGTCATGGGTGAATGATTCAGACGTACCGTTTTGTCCCGACTGCGGAAACAAGTTCAACATACGTAACAGACGGCACCACTGTCGCCTCTGTGGGTCCATCATGTGTAGGAAGTGCATGGAGTTTGTTCCCTTACCCCTGGCCCGTAAGCATGGACAAATACTTGGAAAATTCAGGAAACTGTCAGATCTCAAGTCTCTCTGTAAGTGTCATAATGCTGCATGTCTTTTTTATTTAACCTTCAACAGAGAAGCTTATCGCTGGGACTCGAGAAGCACTGTGTGTACCCGGAAGTCCCAGTCAGTCCCAGTCTCCACCAGCGGGAGGTGGCAGCAGCGGGATGGGCTCTAGGAGAGGCAGCATCAGCAGTTTGAGCAGTGTAACCTCCATGCTGGAGGAAAAGGACGACGAGAAGATTCGCTGCTGTCACCACTGTATGGACACGCTTCTGAAGAGACAGCAGAAGTTAGAAGAGAAGGACCATGTGCCAGATATAGTGAAACTTTATGAGGTTAGTTTATCACTTTAATTCCTAATGTGAAGATCAGGTTCTTTATCTGTTCCCATTTGCGTTGCGGTTGATTCTATGAATTGTTTCGCAAGCTCTCAAGTTTCCTTTGTTCTATCCTTCCTGTCATTTAATGTGCTTCTTGTGGAGCTTCCTGTTGTTTACTTGCTTTGAATTTGTCTTCCTGTCAGAGGCTGAGGATGTGCATGGAGAAGGTGGATGAAAAGGCTCCAGAGTATATCCGAATGGCTGAGTCTCTCAAGTAAGCCACATTTAAAAAGTATCTCTTCATACTTTCTTATGACAGCTGTTTATTTTTTAGTTTGGAGAGATGGTTTTAGTACTTGCTGTCATCTGTACACTTTTATAGTGCTGGGGAAACCACTTACAATCTTGACACTGCTGGTGGGTTAAGACTGGAAGTCCAGAAATACTATGAACTCATCGATGCTCTGAGGTATATGGCAGTCATATATATGAGCAGCTTCAAAATTGAACTTTTGTCATGTTTGCCAACTATGCCATTATTAAAGATTAAATTGGCTTCTTTTCTTTTTTAGTAAGAAGATCTTAACACTAGGAGTAAAAGATGATCCACAACCACATCCGAAGGTGCTCCAGCTACAGAAAATGATTCGCTATACCGCCACGCTGTTTGTCCAGGTCAGGACAACTTCCATTCATACATAAAAACACAATGTGTCTTCATCCTTCCTTGTAATGAAATTCTGGAGGAATGACCACTTTCCTGTACTTTAGCCAGCAGCTAAACTGCAGGAAAATTAATTAACTGCAAGCTTATAATAAACTTATAATAAAATTTGAAATAATCAAAGAATGTAGAAGTGATCTCTATGAACACAAAAGCTCAGTCTTCAGGCTAAACACAGTTTCTCCTCTTGGCTCTATATTATGCTTAGTTTGATTATCTCTCATATGGTCAAAGTGGGCATAGAAGACCCAACCATCTTCTGCTCAAACCTTCTGTTTGAATGAGTAAACCAATCAGAAGAAAGTTGGCCTGAAGGGGGCGGAGCAAAAGTGGCTTGGCTGCACTGACAAGGCCCAATATAAGATAACTAAAAATTATTTCAAACTTTGAATCATTCAACGCTCCAAGATAGCAGTAGCTGGAAATAAGAGTAAGAGGGTTCTCTGTAGTATGACTATTATTTACCAGTAATTATTTAACTGTATCAGTGTTTTTACTGTAATCTTAAAGGGATAGTCCATATAAAATCAGTTCAGCTAAATAAAGATGGATATGCAAAGACAAAGTGACCTGCAGAACATTTTGCCTATTGCCATGTTCTTATCAGTATTACTTTACAGGAGTTCACTGATAATGAGCGACCTGCCAGGTCTGTAAAATCTGTTTCTGCTTCAGTCATCATATTGTATGCTGAGCTGATGAAAGTCTGCTGTTGTAAACTAAGCTTTTCTTTGAGAGAAAAATGTATAATGTGTATGCTGTGTATAACCCATAATGTGTTGTACCACAAATATAATATGCTATATGTGTTTTAATGTTGTCTGGGGCTGAGATTTTTAAAAGCAGGATGTTTCCATTTATCATTGCATTATAGTACATTTACACATTGTTTCTGCAACATATCTTCATCCTGGAATTCTTCATTTGTATGAATCTGCCCATTCTTTTTGTCTTCTGTTCCAGGAGAAGCTGTTAGGTCTGATGTCTTTACCCACTAAGGACAAATATGAAGAGCTGAAGGAAAAGAGGAAACAGGAACAAGAGAAGAGACTGCAACAAGAAAGACTGGTGAGATTGTGTTCCTGTATGTTGTTATTATTATTTTTTTCCCGCTGGACTGATGTGGCTAAATGTGTTAACCTTCATGTGATTCCTGTTCAACAGGCAGCACAGGAGGCTCTGAAGAGGAGGCAGGAGAGACAGGAAAGAAACCGTCCACCTGTGAATGCCAATGGAGAGCTGCCCCAGGTCCCCAGAGAGCCACGAATTACCAAAGCTGGTGGTTGGCTTCCCTCCGCGGACTCCGTCCACACACGCGGCGAACTGGAAGACCCCCTTCTGCAGCAGATCGAGAACATTCAGTCATTCCTTCGTCAAGCTCGGGAGGCTCAGAGAACAGACGAAGTGGCCATGTTAGAGGAGAATTTGCGCCAGCTGCAGGATGAGTATGACCAGCAGCAGACCAGTATTGCTCTCGCGCTCTCAGAAAAGCTGGCTCAAGAGGAGAGTTTGCAGCAGGGGGAGCTGCTTCGCTTGAAGACCTGGGAAAGGGAGGAGAAAGAGCAATGGAGCTCTGCTGTAAGCTCCTCCGAGCCATCCTATAAATGGGAGCGGTCTCTAGACATCACTCCAACTGGAGGTCACCAGGGTGAGGAGGACATACCAGCAGAGGAGCTGACTCCTAAGGCAGAAAGGAGTCCTCCATCTTTTAGAGCATTCCCTGCTCTCACAAGCCAGGAGGAATCTCCCCCAAGGTTGAGAAGCTTAGGAGGTCATGTAACGCCTCCTGGCAGTGAAGGCCAGAATAACACCTCCCTTAACCCCTTTGAAGAGGATGATTCCACACCCACCGAAGATGATCCATCCAATCCATTCTTTGAGGACATCAAGAAGGACCACAAAGAGATAACCAACGGAAAGAAAGAATACAACCCCTTTGATGAAGATGAAGATGCAGAGGAGGACAAACCGGCTGAGACTGTTTCACGCAACCCCTTTGAGGATGATGACACAGATGAAGGTAACCCATTCCTAGCGGCCTCAGGAAATTCTCCAGAAGTCTCGACTAACCCATTTGACGGGGATGACAAAGATGAGGTCTTGCCGGATGTGGACATGATAGAGGAGGAGCTGCTGCTACAGCAGATAGACAACATTAGGGCCTACATCTTTGATGCAAAGCTCAGTGGGCGTCTCGATGAGGTTGACCTTCTGACACAGAACCTAAAAGAGCTACAGAAAACCCTCCAGGAGCAGAAGAATAAGAATAAGAAGCACTGACACATTTCCCTCAAAATCCTCCTGATCACCTGCTACTTACCAAGTCCCACAAGGTTAGCTCACTTAATGCGACTTCTGAGCCCACAGAATTTAATTTGGGTGAGGTCTGCTGTATCACAAATGAAGTTCATGCCACAACAAAAATACATACAAGACTTCAGTAGTCATTTCCTGAATTTCCAAACATCTTCCTAGGCTTCCTTGCCTGTTTAGGCCAAGGGCTCGAATCTAATGCACATGTACGATTTTAGAGCACTGCGAGTAAAAGTTAATTTGTATAGGCATGTCTGCAGCTATTTGCCCAGCTGTAAAAATGCAAACATGAACAAATGAAGATAAAACAATGTCACTTTTAATGAATGTTAAATGAGACAGTCAGATGGTTCTCTGAGTAGAATCTGGCTCTTCAGTAGAAGCTCTGAACAAAGTCAAAATGCTGTCATGGCTCTAAAGCTATAAAACGATGAGATCACACATCCTATCATAGCACTGCACTCCTATAGCATTGGCAGACCTATGATGACCCCCCCCCCAAAGATCAAAACAAGATACTACAAAAACACACACAGTGCTTCTTCTACCTTATTAAAACCTGCTGCCTACATGAAGCACAGTTCAACTTGAGATTTGGGTTTGTAGTTGCTGACAGTTTTTTTTCAGAAACTACTCAGCTCTATCTGGAGAAATGGCTTTAAATGTCCTAAATTTGCAGACTTTAATGTGTAAAATCTGTTTCATTGATGTTTGAGGTCTTGTATTGGTGCTTCATTCTGTGGTAATTGTACTTCCTGCTTTTCATTTATCCCTTAGTAAAGAGCTAAAGCTCACATTATTTTACATCTAACTTTCCCACAAATAACTCACAGTCCAAATGACCATGTTATTATTAAACAAGAAGTGGAATTTAAAATTTACTACAAAATTTGGGGAGCCCAGTGTTTGAAAGAAAGAGGTTATTTGACAAAGTTGTTAAATATTAGTGTTTGAATTATAATTTTAGTCAATACGCCTGGACCAATTGGATTTGTAAAAGTAGTTAAAGATGCATTGCACAGAATGTATGTGGCCTGTCACTAAAAGAAAAGTGTAGCTTGTTACACTGACTAGCAAATGTTTTAATTATTATTGTTGCAACCAGCCAGTTAATTAACTCTTAAACTAAATGAAGGTGTCAAACCCGACTTTTTAATTTCCAAAATCTTCAGTTTATTGCACCTGCTATGTCATGCAATAATTATGCTGCATCTTATATCACAGGGAGCCAAAAAAAAAAGGCTTCCTCAACCTGGTGTTTTGTTTTGTTTTTTTGTTACAGTACAGGAATTTTGGCTGCATGTGTGTATTGTTCAGCTGGTAGGCCGGCATGTCAGACGTTACAGCTAAGATCTGTATGTTCGGCATGTTATCTGATCACTAGTTTCACCTGAAATGTCCATTCAGAGTTCATCCAACCAGTTCACCCAGCACTCACCATGCAGGTACTAAACACTATTTGCCAAGGGACACTGTAGGCATATACAAGTGAATAAAACATCTAAAAATCACTGAAGTTCCATTGTGTAAGGAAGTCATTCATATTTGTTAAGACTAAATAAATTCTTAGGTTAATTTCTTTTTCTTGGTCAAACATATATTAACACTACATGAATGCCAGCAAGTATTATCACCTTGAGTGCTGCTCTGCCGGTCCTAACATGACTCTCTCTTTGTGCTTTCAGTCTCCTCGTAGTGTTTTTTGTGTTTGTAACATCTGCAGAAAATTTTTAGCAAAGCACGTGACCACCCTTAATGTTTTGACAGCGTGAATAACACAAGGAGATTCATTAATGTTAATTGCTGATCTTTATCTTTGGAAGTAATTTAACATCTCTGCATTTAAATGAAAATATTTGAAATGGACACGGCGATTTATAAATGTTAGGAAATTCCATCTCAGCACTAATAAAACTGTCTGCAGTAAAATGTGATTGCATTTCGGTTTTGTTTTTCCACTTTTCATGTGAACATTGATGGTCATTTTATTTTTCCTAATATTTACGTAGTGTGAACAAAATAGGCTGGTTAGTAAAGCCACATGAGAAAAATGGGTTTTATTTAAATGCTGACATCACAGTCACCCCATATACATCCATGTGAAGTCTTCAACAGGTCTCACTGTGACGGATGGTTGGTTCCTCCTGCTTCACAGTTGAGTGCCAGTCCTTTCATATAGTTATATAAACACCAAATGAAGCAACATAATCCCGTAATATTGTCCCCGTAATCTACAAAAGTCCGCTGTCCTCAGACTCTACTCCTGTGACGCCGCCATCTGGGCCTTGTATTTGCCCGTCATCTCTTTAGGCAGCGGCGTGGTGCCAGGACATGGCACCTGGCCCTCCACTTCACAGATGCACTCCCTCAGACAGTACTTCTTTGGCCCAAAGTTGGCGGGGTTGGAGGCTTGCATCTTAGCCAGAGCTTCAGCTTGTAGCACCTCTCTGTGGAGAGAGTTGAGTAAAATAAATATATGAACAGATCGCCTGGTCTTAGCTTAGGACATTTGACACTGCACAGTAGTAAATGGTAAAACTAAAAATTGAGGAGTCCATCTTGCTGAAATCTCATTTCTACTTTTTAGAAATTCCTTTGGCAGCAGTGACAGCTTCGGGGTTTCTTGTGCACACCTGGATTTGGGCAGTTTACTTGATTTTTCTTGTTAAATCCTTTCAGTCTTTGTCAGATTAGATGGGAAGCATCTGAATTGCCACCATCAGGACTCTCTACAGATGGTCTGTGGGCTCTCTGTGGACAACTCTTTGACTCACCAGTTTTATCACAGATTTCTGCAGAGTTCAGATCTCATTTTCACTTTTTTTTTTAATCCTAACATGCAGTGTGAACTGTGGGACCCTAAATATGCAGATGTGTGCCTTTATGAACAATGTCTAATCCATTCAAAGAAATCTACACACACCAAGGATAATTACAGACCACAAGATGCACCTGATTCGCTTTGGCGGTACAAACATAGCTCCTTCGCAGTCAGAGAAGTTGTCCTCTTATAGACAGGAAGGAAAAATAAATACATTTTGCTTTACAGAGTATTGATTTGTTGTAGCTTACAGGAAAAAATATCAATTATACATAATTAAAGTTAATTCTGAAACACTATAAAATGGCTCAAAAGTAACCAAACCTAAATATATTCTGATGTGAGCATATGCAGACATCCAGAGGTGTGCTTGAATAGTCTTAAAAAGGTTACTAACTGAGGCAAATGACCTGGAATTATCTGCATGGCAGCCATAATAAGATCTGGTTGACTTTTCTAAATACAAAGGAAAAGTGCTTAAGTGCTTCCTTTATTACCTCCTTTAGGAGAGGATACACTGGATCGGAAGGAAGTGGCAGGTCACCATTAAATGTTAATGAACAGTGATTCTATTTCATGTTGTAACCTGCTGATATGTTTTGAACCTTTAATGAAAGGTAATGTTAAACCCACAGGTGAATTATGAACATTATGCTGCTGTAATAAGATCTGCTTCTGATCAAGGTGAAGATTTATGTATTAAAAGAAAAGCATGATCAAAGTGCATTTAAGGTGCACCACAGTTCTGTTAGCATTACATCCATCATTCATTATGAATTCAGTTTTACATCCAGGTGTATGTTTTTCTTTAAAATTCCAACTTTAGTAATGTAATCATATTTTTTTACTGTTGGTTCTCGTATTAGCTGTATGAAACAACAACATAGGAACACAGGATGAAGTAAATTGCTCATTTTGTAGTCCATCTTCTGGAATTTAGTTTCAATAGGCAGACATCACAGTGTCAATTCAGACAGATCATCTGAGCAATGTGGCTCATAACTCCTTATAAATCGTCCTCAGGGGTTTGCCACTGAGTTCAGGAAAAAGTGATTAAGAAAAGTTATGGGAGGTAATTTTTTAACTATTTGACCACACCCTCTGTTTCATGAAAGGTGATTCACACTTTAAAAAAAAAAAAAAGTTGTATATCTTACTCTGATTTGCCCAAAATCTTCTTAACATGTTGAGCAATCTGTTTGTGGTCCTTCCCCTCCACATCCACCATTACTTGTTCCCCATCATCTGGACAAAAATACAAAAGAAGATCAGTGCAAGCCCAGTTTAATTTTTCCAGTATTTCCACGACAACACGTAAAGCTACACACCCAGGTAGAACTTCAGGAAGGATGACGGCGTCATGTTTTTGAACATCATAATTTGGACCCACGGATTTTTGTACTGAATCTGAGGAATATTGAAGAACACAAACTTTCTGCAAAACACACAGAGAGAGAAGACAATTTAGCTTCATTTAAATCATTACAGGTGTTATAGCTTTCTGCATAAAAAGGCAACCATGCTGGGGATTTTTAAGTGTTTCTGGAAAACTTTCTGTATGTAGTAAACTTCTGAGAAGTAAACTTTAACACACTGGTTAATTTACTCAATTTATTCCTGAATTCATAACATTTTGTTATTTTATTTATCTGTGTATGGATAAATAAATAAATACTTTGGCGTTATTTGTGCACATTATGGTTTGAATTTACTGTGGTAACTGAACAGAAAGAAGATAAAGAGTTAGTGAAATCAGAGTCTAAAAGCTGAATTAATGCAAAATCAACTGAAAACTATTGTGATTAAAAATTAAGTAAAATTATCCAAAACTTGTGTTTTCTTTTTGGAAATTGTGAAGAATCTTGGCTTTATTCTGTGACCAGCATATTTCCTTCAGTGCGCACATTAAACAAATATGTAGGACTGCTGTCTTGCATTTAATCAGTATCTCTAAAGTTAAAAACATCCTCTCTCAGAGTGATGCTGAAAAACTAGTTCATGCATTCTAGGTTCAACTATCGTAATTCGTTATTATGGAGTTGTCCTAAACCAGGGGTGTCCAACTCCAGGCCTCAAGGGCCAGTGTACTGCAGGTTTTAGATATGTCCTTGATCCAACACAGCTGATTTAAGTGGCTAAATTACCTCCTCAACATGTCTTGAAGTTCTCCAGAGGCCTGGTAATGAACAAATCATTTGATTCAGGTGTGCTGACCCAGGGTGATATCTAAAACCTGCAGGACACCAGCCCTTGAGGCCTGGAGTTGGACACCCCTGTCCTAAAGACTCACTGAAAAGCATTCAGTTGATCCAAAATGCTGCAGTGAGAATACTGACAGGGACTGAAAAGAGAGCATATTTCTCCCATATTGGCTTCTCTTCATTGGCGCCCTGTTACCCCAGAATTTACTTTAAAATCCTTCAGGAGACAGACACCCTCCCTACTTTTATAGTTATCGCTGGATTAGTTAACTAAATCTTCCCTTTGTTACACTGCAATAGGCCTAGGCTGCTGGGGCCTTTTTCACTCACCGTGTATTTAATCATTAGTTATCATTAATCTCTGGCTCTCTTCCACAGCATGCCTTTGACCCGTCTTCCTCCCCTCTCCCCAAACTGCTCACAGCAGATGTTTGCCCCTACCTGAGCCATGTTCTGCCAGAGGTTTCTTCTTGTTAAAAAGGAGTTTTTCCTGTGCACTGTTTCCAAGTGCTTGCCATCTAACTGTTGGGGTTATCTCTCTGTTGGGTCTTACAAAAAAAAAAAAAAGTGCCTTGAGGCAACTGTTGTTGTGACTGAATTGAATTTTAAAACCGTAATTTAAAAAAAAGATTTTGTATCTTTCACCATTTTTCTGACATTTACAACAATTCAAGTGATAAACATGACTTGGAAAAAACACGGTACTTTTCACAGTGATGCATATGAGCATACTGTCAGAGTAGTTATAAAAGATGAGCAGGTGATCCACACAGCATTTTACCCCCTCTCACCTGATCCACATGTTTATTGGCTTAGGTTAATAAAACGAGACACGTGAGATCTCAACAACAGCGTGGCTCAAAAAGAGTTGACTTTTTCTAAGTGTATAAAATGAGCTGAAATGTCTGCTCGTCTATTTCCTAGTCGATGCTCTGACCTTGCTCCGTCGCTGAGCTCGCCGTGTGTGTTATAATTCACTGTCATAATCTTCACTCGGTTTTTGAAGATGATGTCGCCCTTCTGGAGATATTCCAGGGTCCTCCTGATCGGAAACCTTCCTTTCATAGGCATCTTAACCTTTTTTATATTTACAAATTACCATTTAACAGCAAACTGCGCGTGCCCGTAGTCAAAAAAACCACACTAACAGAGACGCGTTTTGATGACGTGGGAAGGTCGCTAGCCAAGCGACCAAAGAGTGATGGTAATTGTAGTTTTTGCAAGAACACCTGAGCCACATTATTATTTCCCCAATTGCTAAAATATTAACTTTTTAAACCAATCACTCTTTTTGCCAAAACTTATATTTTGCCTTATAACCTTTAAACACACTAAAACACAGTATACACAACAGTTCATTTGTTGTAAGAATAAGTCAACACAATAACTTTCAATTATTCCGATTCATTGCTTCTGGTATGATGAAACCCGTATAGGCCAGTTAATGTCAGCTAAGAACAGGAAACTGAGGCTACAGCTTCAAAAACTAGGCAATAGATGGTTAGAAAAAAACTTGCCTGGTTTTATAAATCTTAATTTCTGTTGTGATATTTGGATGGTAGCGTTATAATATGGCATAAGCAGCATTAAACCATCGATCCTGCCTTGTATCAACTGTTCAGGTTAATTCTAGTGTAATGGTGTGGGGGATATTTTTGTCACACTTTGAGCACATTGGTACCAACTCAGTGTTTATACACCACAACCTACCTGAGTGTTGTTGATGACCATGTCCATTACTTTATGTCCACAGTGTACCCATCTCCTGAATGCTGCTTCCAGCAGGAAACACACCACGTTGCAACGCTCAGATCATCTCAAACTGGTTTCTTGAACATGAAAATGAGTTCATTGTACTCTCAAATGGTCAGCAGTCAGCAGATCTCATCCAATAGAGCACTTTTGGGGTGTAGTGGAAGAGGAGAATCTATTAAGAATTGAGGCATTTCTGAAGAAAAAAAAAGGTCCAGCCTGGTACTAGTAAGAGGGGTATCTAATAAACCAGCACCTGAGTGTCACAATATACTCATGAGTTTCTTTTCAAATTTTTCTCAGACATTTAATGATATTGTGAGCTCATCTCCATTTTAATTTCATATTTTTTAATCTTTTGTAGAATGACTTTGGAAAGACTTGTCTTTAATTTTTTTTGAAGCCATGAGCAATATGAGCTTAGTGGAGTAATTTCGCCTGATTGTGTGTTTGATTTGACAACACTGTGTGGTTCTGTGAATGCAGCTTGAATATTTTGTGTATAAAGTTTTGCAATAATCATGGAAGCTATGAAAAAGGGGTCTTTGTGCAGTTGTTAAAAACTAAGAGTAAAGACACATGGGAGAAATATATACAGTTTAAAAGATAATCCTCAATTCAGATAAATACTTTTCTCTTTTTTTGGAAACAGAATTTGTGTTTTTTGTGTCTTTTTGGAGTTTAGTTTGCTGTCGTTCAGTAAACTGTAGAATAAAATATTCATGCAGACCCATAAAGCAAGTTTCTGCATTATTAATGCTTCTTTTTTCACTAGTTATTTGATGGCTTTATTTTTATGGGGAAACATCTGTATTTAAAAGTGATCTAAGTAATAAGGAAAATGCTATGGTTGCTGCCTATATTGTTACTAAAGCCTAACTTCCATTCAAGGGAACAGAAAAAAACTGATATATGTTCATACAGAATTCAACTTACCCAGTTCTATCATCCATCTTCATCAAAAATAACTTCAGTCATGTTTTATTTCATGAATAACTGTTTATTTTGTTTAAAATGCGTAGCTTCAGAGAAGCTGGCCTCAGAGACTGGAATGCTGATGCGGGACTCAGTCATTAACACATTTCTTTTATATCTTTTTCAGCGTGAGGTAGAAAGGTAGGGTTGTGACCAACTCGAGCAAAACATGAATGATTTTCTGATTTTCTCAATCTCAATGTTTGAACACAGACATTTTACATAAGGAAAAAAAACAGTACTTTTACACAGTATAAAATTTTAACCATAAGATACTCTGGAAAAACTCCTCTAATATCCTGTAATGTGGGAGCTGCTCATGGTAAATATTTTAAAGCCACAACATTTAAATCCACATTTTCCATACAGCATTTAATAAAATGCGCTTAAGCAACTTTTGCATGCATTGCAATGCTCTAGAAAAATTATAACAATGCTCCTTTTTAGGGCAAACAGCGACAAGATTATAAAACCCTGCTTCAAAACAACATGCACTCATTTTAATGAAATTACATGTACGAAGGTCTTTTCTCACCAGTGCCTTTACGAACAGTCCGTATGGGTTTTAAACCCAAATATTACATCTGACATGTACTTCACAAAGACATAATCATAGCTGACTTATTTATACACCCATTATCATTCATGTTGCTGTGGATGCCTATTCAGAACCATAATATAAGAAGGTAAGCCAATGCATATCTCCTACGTCGTCTCCAAGACATCAATGCACTCGGGACTGGCTTCCCAGAAAATCTTAATTTTTTTTTCTCCATTTTTTCTTTTAAATCAGGGAAACCTGCCCAAAAGTACTTTAAGTACACTTAGTATGCAACGAGCAAATTTGTTTACAACAAGTTAAAGTTTTTAGAAAACATACAAAACACAAAGTTTTAGTCAGCATGAGTGCGATGAAACACCACAAAAGCTGATTGATGTGCACGAGAATACAAATGCAAACATAAAAAACAGTAGCATAGCTACACATAAGTCAGATTTTTAAACCCAAACATTTAAGGTAATCTAATTCCTTAAAAGAAATATTTAGCTGATGATAAATACTGTAAAAAATGAAGATAAAGAAGAATGGTTATGACACTGACAGGACAGAAGGAAACAATATGTAATTGATTGTCATAAAAGGGAAAATTGATGAGGTGATTGCACGGATTATATGAGGAACATACTCATAATAACCTAAAAATAATTGTACCACATAGAAACACAAGCACATAAAAAACCTCTGAGATGTCGTTCAGTATAAGAAACAACATAAGCTCCTCAATTTAAATGGCTAACTTGACTTATGAAACTTTTGTTATTGTAAAAGCGAAACTAAAAGAGAGGTGGTGCACTGAGCTGATTATGCGCTATGAGCTTGATCAATACTATGACATGCTATGAATACTTACTAATGGAGGACATAACTGAGAGTTTGTACCTTTATATACCTGACTGAGTTTGTCTAACTATAATTCAGATTTAACTCATTGAACAACTCCATTTTAATTTCAGTTGTGTCAAAATTAACAAAAGCTCTTTTCCATACATATTGAAAACTCAATTCTTTTAATGGCCTGTATCAGAAACATGCCAATTTTACTGCGCTGATGTTCAAAAAAACTTCCCAGCTTTAAAGTGAACAGATGTCCTCCACTCTAAAGAGGCTTTTAAAGATCTTTTTCACATGCAGGATTTCTTTTAATGTTACTTTTAGATTCTGGACTTTCTGGAAGTTATGCAAACCTAGACAAATGTAACGGAATTTGAAAGGGTTAGGTCAAGTGCTATAAAGACATTAAAGAGCACAGCTGTAGATGCAGAAGATTCTGTTACTTAGTTCAATAGGACTGACTGCATCAGCTTCAGGAAGCATCCCCAGCCATCCAGGCTGTCCAATGCCATTCCATCTCAATCTACCTGAATGACTTTGCACTATGCATCACTGAAAACAAGGGCCTGCTGCAGGATTTAGTACTGCAGTTCAAAAATACAATCCTTACAAGAGAAAGTGTGTACCTGAAGAGGAGACTCACTAAATACTTCAAACTCTGAGAGTCAGGGTGCTTGGAGTGATGGCGTGTCATTCTGTAGAGTCAGAGTCCTGGCTGTTATACTCAGCCGTCTCCATCTTGAGGATGTAAGGAATTATGCTGTCAATAGAAACATTTCCTATTAAGCCAGTGAAGAAGAGCTCCTCTGTGATGCTTGAGTTCATGAGGCGCAGTGCAGGCAGACGAGTCAGAATACGTGTCAGCCTGAGGAATGGAATAAAAATGTAATTTATATAACACATCACTGCATGCAAACACGGTTTTACCTGAAATGGAATAAAGGCCTTCTGCCAGACATCCACAGAAAAGAAAAAGACACAGGAGTTCAGGTTTGTGCCAATGGAGGATGATGTCAGCGATAGACCTTGGTCAAAGTGAACCAATCAAGGCCAATTTTTAGATTATTTCCCCAGTGATGCATTAAATTAATGTGATCATTATTATAAGATTCATAATACAATGAATCTGCCTTGCTATAATATAATGTTGCATTTACATATATAATGTAAGTACATGTCTGGACGTCTACACAGTTTCAAATGAATGTGTGTGTGTGTGTGTGTGTGTGTGTGTGTGTGTGTGGGGAGTGGCTCAGCCTGGTGAGCCAAACCAACACCTTCCAGCAAACCTCATTTGTTGGTAAAAGACTCCACTGTGTGTAGCAAAAGCACAGTGAAGAGTAGAGAAGTACAGCTCTGAGGTAAAAACACTAAAGAGCCAGCATGTATTAACTTAATACTGTTTCAGCTGTTCTGCTCATATCCACTTGCATAAAAAACTAATTAAAAAACATCTCTTCAAGCTGGAAATGACAAATAAACTCCTGGGGTGTGTGCTGGTTTCTCCCTGGGTGTTACAGACTTTTTTGTCTTTGGGATCCATATTGTACATTATGAAGGGTGGACAGTGGTACACTGATGGTCCTCTGCTGCCCAGCCCACCCCAACACAACTACTATCAGTGTTTTCACTTTATTATCTGCAATAAGATGGTAATAGCATTCCTCACATACCAATTCACGATATAGGCACTTGTATCCTGTACAGCTGAATGAAACCAAGAACCCATATTCCTCTGCTCACCATGATATGCTGCTAATCAAGTCATTGGCTTGTCGCTCAAAATTCACTGCATCATACAGCTGGGGTATGACTTATTTAGATTAAAACTCAGATTATTATAGTAAACACTGTCTAAAGGTGTGGCACTTCACACAGCTATCATAAAAATCTTGGGGAAAGTTTGTTATGATTTTTTTAAGCTCTTTAATGTAATCAGTGTTATCGGACAGCAGTCTAAGCAGAGAAGCCCAGACTCTCCCCCCAGCCACCTCCTCCAACTCTTTCTGGGTAATGCCAAGAGAATATCCCTGTCCTCCCATTAGGACATGCTCAGAACACCTCATCCAAGAAGCAACCAACCTCAGCTAGCTGAGAACAACCCATTCTTTAAGGAGAGGTCAGCCACCTTTCAAAGAAAGCTCATTTCTGCTGCTTGTATCCACAATCTCATCCTTTTGATATGGCATTTCTCTACAATGATGCTCCATCTGGTGGCTGGTGGTTGCATAACATTTAGGATACAAACATTTACCAGCACTGGACATCAATTAAAATGTTAACAGTCAGATTAAATGACAGCTGAACAGCAGTCAGACAGCATCAGCCAAAAACTGTTTCAGACATGCACTGCAGACCTGCACCTTCTAGACATTACCTGTTTTTACTCTGCAGAGACAAGAATGCAAGTGTCAGATGCAGTCAGCCTGGATGTTTAACAGTCTTAGTACAGCTCCCTTCTGCAGAGTCTGAGATGTTTTACTGTGCCTACTCGAGAATAGTGCAGATAACAAGCTGGTGAATTCACAGCCTCAGAAAGCCACAGTGAAAATGAAAGCTTCAAGCCTGGCAGACAGTGATGTGTCCCACAGAATGAAACAGGTATATGCTGGTGAGAAGTTGTAAAAACCAAAAAAGACTCAACCAAACTCACAATTAACTTGCGCTAATAAAATAAGAGTGGCATACCATCAGTTACTTTTCCATCTTAGTGCTGGGTATTAAGTTAGGGTATCACTTTCTTTGTATAACATTTTTTTGTCACTTTGCTTTGAATGTGGGTGAGAGTAGGATAGGAGGTATGAATGTACCTGTAGGTGTCATCTGGATATGTTTTCTGCACATAGTCCTGTAGCTCCATCAGAGCTTTCTCCTGGAACTTCTCAATCTGCCCACTGCTATCCACACCTGGGTGATCTGATGAGTCAAACACACAACAGTTGTTCTCCAAAATCATTTGACTGATAACAGCTAGACTGTCCATTATTATTTCTGACACAGAAAATCAGACTCACCTGGGCTGAACAACACTATAGCCTTCAGGTAGGCGTATTCATAGCTGTCGGTCTCCAATCTTGTCATGCTGTTACAGAACTCCTGGAACTTCCAGATATGCTCCATCACCTGTTTCACCCTTTCCCCTGACAGTTTGTCTGAGACAGAAGAAAGTTTCCATTTTGTATAAATATATTAATGGTTTAAGTCTCTCATTTTCTTTAATTCTTTTCCATCTTAATGGTCCGAGAAAAGTTACTTAGAGAAACAACAAAAAGCATGTCGTCACTGAAAAACGCCGCAATTCTTAGTCAGTGTTAGTGGCAAGTGTCATCACTTGTTTGCAATGTAGTTGGCTTCATTAAGCCAAAATGGTCCTAGCAGGGGGGATTTTTAATTTCATTCAATGTGCAATTACATTTCAAAGTTTTGTTACAATCTAAATAAAAACAGCAACAATATGAGCCTGTTCTGATTTCATCACATGTAAGTAATAAAGTTGTCCTCTATGCTTAAGGCCTATGTTTGTTAATAACAAAAAAGAAAGGAAAAAAAAGAAAAATCGCATTTCTTTACTCCTGTTTATATGCGTGTGTGTCCTACTGTGAAAGATGGCGAGGTCTGTGGTCCATACCATCCTGGATGCTGCTTTGAAGGTGGTTGATGATGGCTGCAAGGATGGTCGACAGGTTCATCACATGAGCGCACTGAGCAAGACCCAGAGTGAACAGCTCGTTCCAACAGGCTCGTACCAAACTGGTGTTTGCCTCCTGACTGAGAAGAGAGGGAAAATATTGATTAATAATCATCTGGTAGTGTTTGCAAAGACAGCAGCTTGCAGTGGTTTAATTTAAGTGTGAAAACTCTCTCACCCGAGAGCTGAGAAGGCTGGGATTGAGCGTGCCCAGTGCATGGAGAGGAAGAGAAGTCTAGATGCAGATTCACAGATGTAGTGTACATTCAGATACTCGGGCATGGGGCTGGGCATGGTCAGCTAGAGGAAAGATACAAACACAACACAGCTGAAAAGGACATCAAGTACAAAAACCTTACTGCTGACAGGAGAATGGTAACACAAAGGAAACACAACGCAAGTGTTAAGTGAGTCGCTCCAGTTGATGCACATTGCACAAAATGTCCAGCAGGGAATCTGGTCGTTACATGTCATATTTTTTACTGCTCCTCGTGTTTCCTGCCTATATCTCTGCTTAAAATAAGTGTTTCAACTGCAGGTGATAACAAACCACTTAACAGGGTTTTGCTGTTTATTATAGACCATGCATCCATACTTGGGTAATTTAAAACTGCATAGACAGATGAATAGTCTTGTATTCTGGTGAATAACCTCTGAGTACCACCCACCCTTCTGTGGATGTCAATCGGTATCCCTCAGCTGTCAATCATCTCCAAAAAATGTGCATATTGTTCTTCCCATTACATGTGAACTTTACTCACTTTAAAGCTGACATGGCTGTCTGTGAGCAGTGGTCCTTCCACCTCTATAATAGGGGTCTCCTGGTCTCGACCAATCAGCTGGATCGTTGTTCCACTGACACATTGTGACTTATCAGTCAGACTGTCTTCAACCCCGACTTCAGGTGGGTTGAAGACTTTGGCCAGGGTGTCAAAGGCACTGTGTGCAAGACACAAGCACACACAAAATGACCTTTCATTAATTTCATTGACAGGAAACTTGTAAGTCACAAAAGTATAAATGTGTTCTTATTGCACACATACATGCGTTAACTCCTTAGCACCGCTTTTATTACCTAAATGCTGTTTTTAACACTGTTTTCTTATACACACAATTATCCGGTTACTATGTTCATTCAAATGAGAACAAAAACAATGCAAACTCATCAATGAAATCTTATCTACATTCTACAACAAAAGTTTTAACAGTGTTAAAAATAATGCAGATATTAGAACCCACAATGCATAACTCACAAAATTACCAATGCGGTATTAAACAAATGCAAATAGAGAACTGGTTTGCTTCTGCAGAGACAAAGTAGATTTTAAGAGAACACGAACAATAAGCCACCTGAACCCAAATCTGAACAAGCAAAGGCAAGACTTCTCTCTGAGTGTTGCTGACTGACCGTGTTATCTCGCTGGCAGACTGCTCTTCATGTTGGCTGTCTGAGGTATCACCATTGTTTAGGTTTTCTTTTAGTGAGTCACTTAGGTTGGCCAGTGATGTCACAACGTTGGCTAGCGTCCCCAAGTCTCCCTGCCCACAATCCATCTAAAGACAAATGACACAATCCAGATTATATCCCATCATATAAGCAACATAACCAGCATCCACTGTACATACAACACTGCCTAGCACAGATGTTATGCTCAAACCTCTTTACACGACTTAGAAAAGGCAGATGTTTTGTTTATTGTTACACAGTCTCTTTAATGATTAGATGTACCTTTGAATCAGTTGCCAGCACCAAAGTTCCATCACTCTGGATCACCGGCTGCTGGATGTTAACCAGCATCCCCTGGTCCAGCAAGCTGGACCTACATGTGGTACAAAGAACCATCAAAACAACTTTACAAAATCGTTGGAAACTTAAAGAAGGTGCAAATTTAACAGCTCAGACTCAATGTTTGTCTGCAGGTCTGACCTGGATCCATCTGTCTCTGTATCGGAGATAAACGTAGGTGTGGCGATGAGTGGACTGTTTAGGTCCTTACGAATGTAGATCTTTTGGGTGGAGGCAGCACAGTTGGCATGCCTCTCTCTGGGCACTATGTCGATGGGTTTCCTCTCACTCTGGACAGCTGAATAATTACAGAAGTCAGAATGTGTTAATATTTTCCTCATGCTTACAAGTAAATACAAAAGAACACTGTGCATTTCTACAAGCATGCACTGAGAACCATGCTAATAATATGCAGTGTCTCTCAGAATACTGCAGATATGAGGTACTTCTGGTTTAACTGATCAGAATAGTTCTCAGTTGGACTTCCTGGCAAATTGATGGTAAAGAAAGAGCTGAACCTATATTTTTACTAAAAATAACCCTCGTTGAGTAGCTGTAGGGACAATGTTTCCTAAACAACCTCCTGCAGCAGTATCCAGTGTCATACCAGTCTGTATTTTATACATGCCAGGTCAGGAAAAAGATAGAAGACTTTTTCTGGCCATATCTCACTTATTTCTCAAGGGAACTGAAACTATTTTCTCAGGGACAATACTTGACTTGTTTCTGGGTGTATTTTTGCACTGTGTCCTGGAATTGGATGCACACTCACACTCAGTCTTCATCCCCATCTTAAGGCATTTTCTCAACCGACAGAATTGGCAGCGATTGCGGTGGTGTTTGTTGATGACGCAGTCCTGCTTACTGCGACAGCTGTAAGTCAGATTCTTCCTCACACTCCGCTTAAAAAAGCCCTTACATCCTTCACAACTGACGGCTCCATAGTGACGTCCTGTACACAGACAAAAAAGGTCTTATTTTGTACCTGTGGTTGAGTCTACTGACAATATGAAGCTGAACACACAGCTGGACTTTGTCAAAGTATATGGAAAAGAACCGAAGTATACTCATGTTAAGTGCCTGAAATACCTGAAGCCTTGTCTCCGCACACCACACAGTACTCCACCGGCTGTGGTCGGCTCAAATCTCCTGACTGTCCTAACAACCGTTCCATTGACACTGGATCTGTAACAATCTAAAAAAAAAAAAAATGCATTAAAATAAGAACAAGTTATTGCCAGTAGTGTTGTCACATATGCACTATGTGGCAGTATTAAGAGGGAAATGTACCTGTATTCTTCCTGGCACGAGGCTGTCTGCAGCAGTGAAGATGAGCTGTTTGGCGTTGTGACTGTCTGGTGAGGCCAGGATGACCTTTCCTGCCCCTGAGCTGTCAGCTGTAGTCAGAATGAACTGTTGCTTGGGGGCACTGGATGGGTTCATTGCTGTCACTATCTGGATCTTCTGACCGGTCTGCTGGTCGGTTACAATCTGGGGGGGGGTAAGAGATGAAAGAGGAATGACAACAGGGAGATGTAAAGTGTGGAAGATCCAAGACAAATATTTTAACACCAACATGTTCAGCGCCCCTGCGAAAGGGGACAATGTCAACAGGTTGTAACACATTCAAGTTTAAGATGTTACCTGAATTCGCTGTGGTGTAGAGGGCTCAGTCGAGATGACCTGAAAGCGCTGCGGAGACTCACTCATCACTGAGTCTGATGGAGAGGATGACACCTAATTGGTTAAATGTATAAAAATAATCTTAATTAATAGGTCTGAAACACAAATACATTTCATTTGAATATGCAGAGTTGAAATATTTTGCTACAAAATGGTATACACTTTTATTGTAAGTCAAAGAAGACAGCAAAAGGTGAATTATATATTAAAGGTAACCACACAACCAAAGTGAGTAACACCATCAAAAAAGAAACAAACAAAACAAAATTCATATTGGTTAGATGAAGCAACAACTTCAGACCACTCACCTCTGCCTCATGCTCAGAATCCACTTTCTGCTGGGAAAGCAGATTCAGGTTGGACGTCATGATGAAGTAAAGTCATCAGTGAGGTCTGTTTGGAAGGATGTCAAAGACAATAATTAAATAACTAATAAAAATACCAACTACCCCAGAAGAGCAGGCTGACATTGCATTTTTTTTAAATTAGCGACTCACAAAATGGTCACAGAAGATGCAGCATGACATTGGATGATTTTGTATGGTGCGATTTGGCTGCTGAAGCACACCAATGTCTCACTCACGTGTTCTTATGAATGCGTGACATAAACATTAAAATATTACGCCACTTTAGAAATACTAAATCTGTGCTGCAGCAATGCCTTTGCAACCCAACTTTTAAAATCATTAAAAATTAAACAAAAGACAAGCTTCTCTCTTTTTATATTATATAATAACAAATGCAATCAGTCTTAAAACTAAAAAAAAATTGACAAAACAGTTTCTGTTCACTGCCCTGTCAGCTATATATTAAGCTATAGACTGCCGTATCATCAAACAGTTATTAAAAGTAATATTCTTATTTTTTAGGTAACTTCAACAAAACATTTCACTTCAATCACAAGAAGAATTTATTGCGATTTTTAACATATGGAGAGTATTGCAACAATGTACACTATGATTTATCAGCTTTTTTAAAATTGCAAATTATGTCCACAAGTTAAACTTTGTCTGTATTTGTTTTATCCAATAAGATAAAGTTATCTCACTTCAGTTATTTTTTTGGTGGAAAATGAGATTGTCAAGCATACCAACACTGTCCCTAAAACCTGCCATAAATGTTGCCATAACATGGAGTCTGTGGTCTACATAAATAACCAGAATACAATCAGCTGGCAGCCAGATGAGTCAAGTCCCTTCGACTTGTGCACAATGACAGACCCATTCAGACTGATGGCAACATGCTGGCAATCTGTTTGCATTTAAAATTAGACAGCAATTACTTGCAAACCTTCAAGAATCTTTTTCAGAGTGATTACAGTCAGCCCAAGTCCAGACTATTACTGTTTGCAGAAAGGTTATCTCTGATCAGGTAAGCTATCCAAGCAACGTGCGATAAAAAGTGCTTGTAAACGTGCAATAACCATAAAGGTCTGGACAACCATTTAGTCACAAGTCGCAATCGGTTGCAGAATGTGGAAATAATTATATATGTATATACATTTTTAATTTTTTTGTAGTTGCAAGGATGTTCTTGTCCTATTTTTACTCGTGTGACTGAGCCTTTGGCTTGCTGTGAACTAGGAAGTATCTTTGTCAAGGTTAGTCTGTCCAGTGTTGGATGGCTTTTTAGTCAAATAAATGTTTGCTCAGGTAATGTTATCTTGGGATGGTGGTGCATGAGATGGGCCCTCTTGCTCATAGTATTACCAGTGTATTTTAATTTGTTTAATACTATGTTCATATTTAGTGTCCCTGTATTGATATAAGATTCAAATGCAAAATAACACAATACTACTCTATATAAAATTTTTTCCCACATCCTTAATAAAACCTGAGCAACCATACAATAGAATGGTTCAAAGATCGACAGCTTGGTGTGTTCCTCTACATGTGACTTTACGCTGACTTTAGAGCCATACTTTAGCACTTCTGCATATTCTCACACAGAGAGTAAGCCACCACAGCAGGAGGATTTCACTTAATTTGGCAATATAGCTGACATGTTATTATAGACCACAACACAACTTGCTAAGACAATGCAGTATTTATGTGAAATTCCAGATAAAATAATTAAGCTATCAGTTAAACTCACCTTTACCTTTGTTAAATGTCTATTTTGTTTCTTTTGAAAACCAAAATCACACTCAATATGAAGCTAACTGAAGAGAGTTTGGAACCATCACTGCGTTAGATATTATATGTTATCATAGTTATGGTCAATCCTCCTATACTGCTGCACCTATATTGGCTAATGTAATATTTTCTACCCCTGAATCTTGAGTTGCATCAATCCAGTGCCAGAGTAATTTCAGAGGGTGAAACACTTTTTGGAGATACTAATACCACACCGACATCGACAGAGGCACCAATCATTTCTTACTTTGTACATCTGTCCTCCAAATGGGAAAATATGAAACAGTGTCAAGACTTAAAAAACATAGTATATATAAAGGTGTTGAGACTAACTCCCACTGCTTTTAATATTTTTAAAACTTCTAATTTACTTTACTTTATACTTTATTGTCACTGAAGAGGAAATGTGTTCTGGACTCCAAGTCCCAGTTCCCATCATAGTTATTGTGACCACCACAAACACACAAAGCACAATAAGTCACAATTTAGCATCACATCAACATTAATTGATGTTGCACTAACCCAATGACCTCCACACTACAGACTAATATTCCGAGCATTAACTGAACAGAGCACAAATTAATTTTTAAATCCTTTAAACTTCTGCCAGAAGGTAACAGTAAATACAAGATGAGTTGAATCTCACAAAATGTTGAAACACACATTGTTTCTAAAGTGACTGAGGGCTATGATGACTTTCTGGCCTATGGTTTTTGTGGCTGTTTGCACCACTTTGAACAAACCTAGATTCGCTGTCAGTGTAACACAACTGCTAGTATGTTAAAAAAAGAAAGAAAGAAAGAAAGAAAGAAAGAAAGAAAGAAAAAGTCAAGCTGCACTAGAAGATCTAGAAATTAGAATGATTTTTTTTTTTTTTTAAAGCTGTGATCACCACCTTGCAGCATCTTTATTCTTGCATCTTTATTCTTGGGAGAAGTGTCTAAATCCACCCTCCATTAGTTTAATTCTTTCTAATCTACTGCCATTTAAAAGATTTCCGTCCTTCTCTGTTTATTTGGTCTTTTACTGTTTATAAGAATACAATCTGACAGCCTTCGGGGGGAAATGATTTATGTGGCTGCAGTAACCATACAGGAATCTGATGTAGCTTCATATTGTTTACTGATTGGTCTACAAGTACGTCCATCATTACCTCTTTCTTCAAACGTATCACAACACATAACAAAATGGAGAATCTGGCAATCAGCCAGTAACACCGAAGACGAATCCTTATGATAAATATGTTCGAGCAATTTTGTTTTCAGACACCGAACAGATGAATGTTGAAATTCTGGTGGCGAATATTAAAAAAAGGCAGCTGTGATGAATAAAAGGTATGATCGTAGTACTTTCAATCTACTCCCGTCCCCGGGATGGCAAAGGTAAAAGGGTCGAGTTCATCTGCTGCAGCTACAGCTTTCCAGCGTTAGCCCCTTCAGCTAGCTCACTGCAAGTGAACGCAAGAAGGCTGCAGTGAGAGCCGACTGCAGCTGTGTGCCCCACTGTGGCTGTCATCCTAGCGGCAGGGATTGTTTCAAGTCGACAGCTGTGTCACCGTATTTAACATTTAATTTAGCTGTCAGCAAAACATGTCAGCCTAAGCAGACTGAGACCGATGTTTCACGGTCCATGCCCGCACTCCCAGCTGCCGGAGACGGCCAGGAAGGGAGCTCCGCATCGGCTAGCTTGCTAGCTAGCCGGGAAATTAGCTACGCTCTTTTATGGTCCTGTATGTCTCACAGCTTTCTACTGTTTTCAATCCAGGACTCAGACTTACCTCCAGGAACTGGCGGTCACAGATTTAGGGCGCTCTGCTATTTTATAAAATATTTGTTTTGGTTTTCTTCTGTTAAAGGTCATAGTTCGTGACCCCGCTCCGCCAGCGAGTTGATGATGGTTGAGTTTTTTTTTCCTCCTTCCTCTCTCGCGTCCCCGCGCGACTCCAACACCCCCCCACCCTTAGCGCGAGCCAGACAGGACTGACGTCATTATGTCTGACTGTCTGGAGTTTGTTGTTAAGGTACGTTTGAAACATTTACATAGTAAAAAAAAAAATGTTTCACAACAGATGTATTTAAGCAGAGGATAGACGCACTGTTTCTCCTTTAGTGCGTTTGTGCCCTTCAAATAAAGAGCTGCAATAATAAACTCAAGGCTTTAATAAGTGATTGCATAAATGATTACAAATAGTATAAATATTGCAAATATAAAAATAAAGTGTTTTTCTTTTTTTTAGTCTTATACGATACTGTCAGAATTACGTGACATATACATAATGTCATCAGATATAGACAGATATAGAAAATGTCAGATAATGTTATCCAGTTATAATCTTGATCCAGCTCTAATTTCTTTATATTTTGCTTCCAAGAAGCGAGACTTTCTGGCAATTTCATTAAGTGGTCTTGAGCAATCATTATGCTGGCTTTCTGGTTTTGTTTGTTAAGCCACTTAACACACAACCTACAAATCAGTAAGCATAAAATGACACCTAACTCAGGGAAGCCAATGTTATGTCTACACATAACAGACAACTTGGCAAAGAATCAATTTAACATAATATCTTTAGGCACTTTGTTACTAGCAGCCTGTCACAGAGCACATAAACTATTTCCATTTCTTTAGTTTGAATCTACAAAAATGCCAAAAACAATCTGATAGACATAAAATTGTATTTTTGCACTAACAACGTGATTCCCAAAGAGCTATTAGTCACCTGGCATATATTGTGTGGTGTGTCCATAAAAATGTTTCAAGGAAACTTTCAAGTGGCACTATCTACAGTATCTGAAAGTCATGTCCTTAAGAAATGGGGGGGGGGATCCAGCAAAGTCCTGCCTTTGGAGATCCATCTGAACCTTCAGCTTTTCAATCTACTGTTCACCGAATCCTCACCAGGAATGGTCTCAGTGGTCTCAGGGTAGCTGTCAAGAGGCATTCTGAAGGAAGGGAAACAGGGAGAAAACATATGCTAAACTACACAATAAGTGGAATGAAAATCAGTGTCAACAGATCTTGTGTAGTGATGAATCCAAATGTAAAACTTATAGTTCAAATTGTCGTCAATATGTACAGAGGAAGTCAGGAGAGAGGTACAACAGTGAGTGTCTACGGCACATCTTTAAAAAATAGCGTCGGCTCTGCAATGGCTCAGGGCTGATTTTAGCCAGTGGTGTTGGGGATCTTATCAATGCTGATGGAATTATGAACATTGAAATGCACCATCATATTTTCATCAGCCGTACAATATGATCTGGAAGGCACCTGACAAGAAACAGCTTCATTTTTAAGCATGACAATAATCCCAAACACACTGCCAGTGCATTAACCTGGATGGAAAAACCCACAATGGAGCACTATCAGTCAGTGACTGGCCTCCCCAGAGCCCAGACCTCAACACTGAAGCAGTGTGAGATAATCTTGACAGAGAACAGAACAAAAAGCAGCCACAATCCAAAAAAATGCATTGAAATGTCCTTCAAGAGCCCTGGAGAACTAATTTTGAAGATTACTTAATTAAATTATGAGAAAGCCCAAGAGACTTCAGACTGTGTTAAAGTATAATTGTAGAATTAGAACTGTACAAACTCTGTTTTGGGCTTAAAAATGCTAATTACATGTGTTTGCACATGCACAAAGGCCCATATTACATAACACTTTAGATGAAAAGGCTAAAGATAAAGTAAAATGCAAATATAATAAAAGGTGAAGCCACACACCAAAAAATGTGAAACATATGTCTTGCCCATTGAAATAAATGCTTTTCATTTTGTTTTCAAATCTACACCAAGCATCTGAATTTGTATTATTATTTGAGACATTTTTTTATCATAATCTTTCTATTTTCCTTTTTTATTCTCACTTTTGAAGCAACTTTGCTTTTCTAACAATAATGATGGTAAAAAAAAAAAAAAAATACATGGTACTCATAAATATACCATACCCAGTTATATAAAGTTATGGGCATTGGGCAAGATTTCTTCACATGAAAGTGAATGACTGAAAATCTAATTTATTTAAATTTTTTTCCACACCACTTTAAACACAGTCTACAGTGAATAAAGAGTATCAAACCATCATGTTTTGTTACACCGCACTTCTTTTTTTAACGGGCATTTAACAAATTAAAGAGACTTATTCATATCTTTAATGACCTCTGTTATACATGCAATATGTGGGCTATATGCTCACAAGACTTTATTACACCTTCCTTGTACCTTGGACCCAATTTTGCCTTTAGAGGTGCCTCAATTCCTCATGGCATAGATTCAACAAGGTGCGATATTGGTCCATATTCAAATGAAGGCATCACACAGATTTTTAACCTGCATGTCCATGATGTGAATTTGTCATTCCACCATATCCCAGAGGTGCTCAGATCTGGTGACTGTGGAGGCCTTGTAACGGGTAGTTATGTGAGTTCCTGCTGGCTTCATTCATTCTCTTTAAACTCTGGAAATGGCTGTAATCTGATCAGCAGTCTATGAAATACTCAGGCCAGCATGTCTGGCATCAGCAGCCATGCCACAGTCATCCATCCATTCTCTCACACTTATCCAATTCAGGGTCGCAGAAGGGCTGGAACCTCATCTCAGCTGACATAGGGCGAGAAACGGGGTATACCCTGTACAGACTGCCAGAAACCAGAGTGCTCCATGAGAACCCACGCAGATACGGAGTGAACATATGAACTCCACACAGAAAGGCCCCAGCCAGATTGTGGATTCAAACTCAGAACCTTCTTGCTGCGAGTCCCTTAAATCAGCTTTCTTCCCCATTCTGATGCTCGGTTTGAATGTCACCAGGCCAGCCTGGCTGTGCTGCCATGTCTACCTGCCTAAATGTGTTGAGTTGGCATCACGTGATAGGCTGATTAAGCATGAACAGAGGTACCTAATTGAATGGGCACTGAGTGTATAACCCTATATATCAGTGTTTTCTGAGAAATGGCACATGTAGAAGATACACGGCAGACCCGATCACATACTCGCACTTTTCAGCACACTTTATTTACGGTTGCTGTTTTTACACTCGGCTGCAGCTTTTCAGCTGTCAGCCACACACACCAAGAACAACCTCAGGACCCAATTCATTCCTTTTATGCAGGTGAGGTGTGATTACTGATGGCGCTCCGGTGTGTTGGCCTCCCCTGCCGCCGAGCATTAGTCTTCTGCAGTTATCTCATTCCGTCTATCTCAGATGAACTGTATACTGCATGCATGTTAGTAATTGTTCATTGTAAATATAATTTAGTTATCTTTTTACGCATGGTGGCAAGGATGGGACTACAATTTGTATTTAACTGCATTTTAGAATAAAGGTCAGCCTCATGCGATTAATCAAGGTGTTCAGTGTGTTAAGTGCTAATAGAAAAAAGAAGCACACTTTGCCCATATTTGTTTCCTGAACACAAATTCCGAAATAACCCATTTTTTGACCATTCTTACTTTATTCTGATATTACAACCTTGCAGTGCATAATGCAATTTTTAACATTTATAATTATTCTTTTACATATTAGCTTTCGCACACATTACTTTGTTGACTTCTTATTTCTCTTTCAGCTACTCCCTGTAGGGGTCACTAGGGATCATCTGCCTCCATCTCACCCTATCCCCAGCATCCTCCTCTGTCACACCAACCCTCTGCATGGATTCCTTACACGAATCTTCTATGTTGTTTTCCTCTTTTCCTCCCGCCTGGCAGCTCCATATTCAACATCTTTTCCCAAGTGCATCCACTTTCCTCCCTCTGCACTGGTCCAAACCATCTCAACCTTGCTTCCCCAACTTCGTCTACAAACCACTCAGCCTAAGCTGTTCATTTCTTAATACTTATTTCCTTCTTGGTCACTAACAATGAACATCTTTGCATCTTTAGCTCTGCCTCCTGTGTTGCTGCTATTCGTCTGTTACAAATGACCCCTGACACTTGTCTCCACCCACTCCACCCTTTCTGCATGCTCTTCTTCACCTCTCTTGTGCACTGTGTGTTAGTTTGGATGGTTCATCCCAGGTATTGGGATCCCATCGGCTCAAAGCCGATGCCAAAACATAATCCCATCATCTTAAACCCATCTCTCACCCCTACCACACACCCCACCACTATTTCATGCATGCCCTGCACCACCCGCACAAACTTCTCTGCCATTCCTGACTTATACAGTACAGTTCTCCCATCTTGGCAGACTGTCATAAGCTTTCTCCAGGTCCACAAAGGCCTTCGCTGTACTTCTCCATTAACACTTTCAAAACAAACATCACATTTTTTAGCTTTTTTTCCTGCCATAAACCATACTGACGCTCAGTGATTGTGATCTCTTTCCTTAACCTAACTTCAACCAATCTTTCCTATAACTTCCCATAGCTGGTGATATGACTTAACAGCTTTATCTCTTTTCATTACTACAGATCTGCATATCTCTCTTGTCAAAGTTATGTGTAAAGGTTTATGAATCCCTTATTCCACAGAGGTAAAGCAGACATGGTCTGTATTCCCCTTAGCTCTTTGTAAGTTTTCATTTTACTCTGCATGCCTGTCTTCGGGATACTTCCTGTGTTTTTATCACTTGCTGTGTTTCACTTCTGGTCCCGCACTTCTCAGTCTTTGTCATTAACATCCTGTATACCATCTCCCTCTGGTCTTTTAGTTTATATTTCCCTTTTGCCTTTCTGGATTTTTTTCAGTTTTTGTCCTTGTGAATATTTATGGTCACCCTGCTGCCACCTGAAGTTAAGCATGCTTGCTACCTTTAACCCAAAAACCCAACACTGCCTTCTTGTAGACACGTAGCCTGAGCAAAACATGCAGGAAGTAGCTTCCTTATATGGAAGATTATTGTTCCCAGTAGACATCTGTATTGGCTATGTCAAGCTGTTCATACTGTGGTGATTTCCCTGGGATTTTCCTCTTGATACGTGCAGGGTATTGGACAGCCTGTTACTGTACATTTTATCTTTCCTTTAGCTTGTTTATAATTCTCGTATCGGTTGCGACAGTGAGTTTATTTTTATTCATGTGATTCTCTATTCAATACACCCCAGAGTCAGCACAGCTTAAACTTATCATTTCATAAATGATAACTTTAAGCTTATTATTCATGATAAATGATAATTATGATAAAGGTGTCTAACACCTAGGATGTTTCTGGGTGGTTAACTGTAATGAAAAGAACTACACTTTAAATAAAATACCACTTGATTGCTTCAGTTTTTCCCCAGGAGCAGTTTTTAGCGTGTGATCAGACGGGATAGGCAATTTGCTTACACACACACACTCTCCCAAAAAAGGACAGGAAGGAAACATAACCAAGCATCACCACCAGGTGTCACCCTGCACCATCCCGTGTGACAGGAGCGACTGCAGAAGAGCAAAACGCAGCGCCGCTCCACATTGATTCAAAGGAAATATGATTCATATCTGAAAATTGCGCATTTTCAGATATTTTTCCACTACTTTGGATTTTCTAGTTTGTAAATCGCACGCTGGGGTTTTGCCACTTCATTGAAAAAAGACTGCAGCCAAGACTCACATCTTTGACTGATTCTAAATAATAGGATCAGAAGCTATGATTACAGTCTTTGGATGTCATTTCAGAGCCTGTACGACCATCTGGCTGTAAAGGACTACGTAGCTTTGTGACCTAAACACCACCGACCTTCAAAGCAAAAAAGCAGAAACAGCTATGCCCGGAAAGTCTGACCAACAAACATGGGTGGAGTAACGGGTCTTTATCGCACATAGCTCGACCTTTACCTCATCATTAACGCTTCATAAGAGCTGGGCCACGAGAAAGAGGGTAACGGAGGGAATCGACCGTTTCATATGCGCAGCTGCAAACCCTACTTTCTCAAAAACCAATCAAGCTGCAGCATTAACACAAAACTAAAAGCTGTCTTGGCGCATCCTCCCACTGACACAGTCTACTGCTGCTGCTACTGTATCTGAGACCGATAGAGGAACGAAGGAGGACGCCGGAAGGTTAAAACAAAACGACGCAATGACAACGAGATACCTCTAGCTGTGAAGACGAGGGACAGCCAAGGATTAAAAAGGGGGATTGTGGCGGCCACAGCGGTCTTCAGCAGAGGTTGGTCATGATCGGACGCGCATTATGGGTATGTAAGACCCGGGTAGGAAAGAGGGGTAGCAAGCCTGGGATTCTGCCTTTTCTATGCGCGGTGATAACGTGCTCAGCACTTTCGGCTCTGCTTTTCGTGGACTTCATTGAGTCATGGGTCACCTCCATGGGAATGAACAAGGTGGTGGAGCCGCACATCGGGATCATCCCACCGCAAAGCGTCCCTCCTACCAGATCGGAGGAATTTTTGCTCATGCCTAGCCCACTTGTGTGCCAACGTGCCAAGCCTTACCTCATCATGATGGTTACTTCGGCTCCTGCCAATCAGAGGGCCCGCCAAGCCATCAGGGACACTTGGGGAGGGGAGGTGGAGGTGAGAGGTCTGCGGGTCATGACCCTCTTCATGGTCGGCGTGGCGTCTGACCCCGGACTGGCTAAGCTGCTGATAGAAGAGGCTCGGGAGAAGGGAGACCTGGTTCAGGGGCGTTTTTTGGACACGTACTCCAACCTCACCCTGAAGACTCTGTCCATGCTGGGCTGGACCCGGAGGTTCTGCCCTCAGGCTCACTTCATGGCCAAAGTGGATGATGATGTCCTGTTCAATCCCAGTGCTCTCCTACACTTTCTGAATAAGAGCCGCAACCCCTATGAACAAGGAGACTTGTACCTTGGCAGGGTGCATCTCCATGTGGCTCCGGACCGGGACCCGGACAGCAAGCACTACCTCCCCTCAGGAGCCTACCCTCCTTCTGTCTTTCCAGACTATTGCAGTGGCACAGCCTATGTACTGTCCCGGTCTGCATTGCTCAAAATTTCCCTGGCAGCCTCTGCATCACCTTTATCCACACCTCTTCCGCCCGAGGATGTGTTTGTAGGCTTGTGTGCCCGAGCAGCTGGAGTGCTCCCCTCACACTGCCCTCTCTTCTCCGGTGGACCAAGTGTGCCGTACGGACGCTGCTGCTATCAGGCCATGGTGTCCATCCACCACATCCCACCCAGAGACATGCTGCACTATTGGGCTGATGTGCATTCACCACCTCCCTGCTCCTGGTTGAATGTACGTGCTTCTTTGGGGATTTGCAAAGTCCGGGCGATGCTGGGCACAACTCTGGGGTTGGAGCAAGGATTGTGATGGTTAAGCAAACTCGGATTTATTTGGAGGCTGTGCCTCGCTTCAATACTGTGAACAGCACAAGTGCTCTTTAGGCTGTGAAGCTACACGTGCACTACGAAAACGCTACTTTGTTTAATTTGAAAGCTTTATTTTTTTAAACACCTCAATGTACTTATGTATCTTATTTTGCTGAAAAGGGAAGATCAGCTGGTAGTACAGGGAGCTGTCAGGATCAGCTGTAGTATAGGGGCGTCTCCTGCCTCCCACATTATTACACTGACACAAACTGTAGATGCAGAGCAAAGTTTAGCATGCTGATGCTTTACAGTGAGGACGCACAGCAGCAACTGCATATTGAAACAACATTGTTTAGATAACTAAGTCTAATGATTATAGGCTGCTACTTTCAACACAGGCGCAAGCCTGTGGTCTAGGCCAAGTATAATATTTCAAATGCATGTTCACAAAAAATAGGACTGATATAAAATCACAGGCTTATTACACAGGTGAGTAATAATGAAGTTTTAGAATCACCAGTAATGACTAGAGTAGATTTTTTTTTTTCAAAGGGAGATTTATGATGTTATTCAGCCACAAGGGCACAATATTCACATACAATAGGAAGGGATTACCTTGATTAGATACAGGGATCTTTGGGGGGGGGGTTCATGAAGGCTTCACATTACATTAAATAGCTGAAACAGAATGCACGATAATTATTTTCTTAAACAACTGAAAATAAAACTAATGTGATGCACAGCTAAATATTTATGCATCTGAAAAGTGTTACTTATAAGATTCCTTTCTTATGGCGAGATTACCCACTGACTGGCAGCTTTGCAATGCTGTGCGAGTTTTATGGTCAACTGTGCCAGGCTCGGATGACGTACATTTTCAATGAGGCTGCTATCAGTCAATAAAACCTTGGGCTGTTATTCTCACGCACAGTGTTAAAGGGAAATGCTGATCCATTGTACTCAGGAAAAAATATGTATGACATTAAAGCAACCAATAAACTACTCAGTAATGAAAAATAGGTCTGTGTTTTGTTTTGTATGGAGCAGGATTGAACAGTTCGATAAAACTGTTCCTCCTCTATAAATATACAGCAAAGTAGCAAACAGTTCTGACAGTCTGTCAGTGCTGCTATGATTTAGTTACTTTGAAATACTTAAATTAGGATAAGCATTTATATAAAGGACCACGTAAAATGTGAATCCTAGAAAAACAGCCACATGCACACATACAAATTAAAACATGATAAAATATTTAAAATACCAAAACCTTTAAGTTCCTCAGATGATCAAGTTTCTGCTGTTCTAATTTGATACAAGGAATTTTACTCCACCCAAAGTCGTAATCATGGTAAATATATTCCAGCTTGGTTTGGATTCAGTAATAACAGTACTGCGATTTCAAAATAATAGTCTCAATTCAAAGGCTTGGCATTATGTTGTTTATTTTTAGAATTTAGTTATAACTAAATATAACACAGTTGACATATGGTCAGCAAGTTCGAGGAAAGAACACGATCTGACAAGGTTAAAACTTCTGGGTGACACCAATGCCAGCTAGCACATCACATTATCTGCCCATGCAAACAGGATGCACTTCAGGCTACAGACATCAAATATAGCTTCCTCCGCTGCTCCACTCAACATTGATTAGTTGCCCGTCACAATGCAAGCCCTTATTCCCAGAGGTTCAGCAGTTGGTGTTTTGCTCCCTGCGGTGGAATTATGTGTGCAAAAAAAAAAAAAAACAACCCAAAAAAGTGTTCTTTATGCAAAGTTCAAAGGTCACTCCCATAGAATGCCACTGGGCTTTCAGTTGCACAAAGCATGCTCCTTTTCTATTTCTTGAATCTGTCCAGAGCTGATTTCTGGGTAGATAACGCCGCCTTCTTCCGCTCTCGCTCCTTCCTTTCTTTTTCCATCTTCACTTTGTCCTCCACGCTTTTTCTGATTACATCCTGGGGAGTAAACAAGTCAAGAGAGATCAGCCATGGTCTGCAAATACAGCATAAAAGTCGCTGTGATGTAATTAAATTTCATGTCCTAACTTGGACTACTTACCCTCTGCTCCTCATGAGCCACTTGTTTCTTGCGCCTCTCAATGGCTCCTGCAGAACTACGACCTTTTTTCTTATACTTGGGGACAAACTTTTCTTTAGCGAGTGGATCAAATCCCTAAAAAAAAAAAAAAAAATAAAGTTAGAAAACATGCTTTTAGATTGTTGACAATAATATCTAGCCTACTATATCTTATATCAAAATGTACAGATATCTTAAATAACTGTTAATGCACAGTTGGTTTAAGAGACTGACCAGAACTTCAACCCTGTCTTGATGCCTTTGCTCCCAGGTGGCCTGGTCAACTTGTGCCAGCTCAGTGGGATCAAGGCTGATAAGATCTGGCTGAATCTTCTCCATCAGTGCTTTAACCTCCCATTCCTGCCTCTGCTTCGCACTTCGGTATGGATTTGCATCCAGACCATCAAAGTTAGGCTCACCAGCACCTATGATAGTAAATGATGCATCACATTCAGTTTTAGTCAACAGTAAAATGTATGCCAGGATTTACAAAAAAATAAAAATAAAAAAAATAAAAAATGGACTTATACTTCAGTGAATGTAGCAATTGTAACAACCCATTAGGATCAATCATCAAATTGGTGCACCCATAGAAACTTTTCACTTTAGCCTTAACCTACATAATGTAGTCTAATGTACATGCCCAGATGTAATACAAAATTGAGTCTGACCTGGTACGAGCATGCTGGTGAAACCATCTCCGTGCCCAACTCCGAGGACATCCTCAAAGGGACAGAAGTGCAGCCCCCACACTGTTCCCCGAAGTCTATGAGCCATGTACGGTTTAGTCACTGGCATGCTACATACGTCCTTGTACACCTGCAGATAAAGCATTTCCACATACAACATTAATACATCATATCTACTGTTTATTCATACTGAAAAGGAATGAAAAGTTATAGCATATTGCATGCATGTGGTTTGTGGTTTGTGGCTTGTGGCTTGTGGCTTGCTTGGTGTTTCTGCATTTTGGTAAATGGATCACTTGACTGCAGCAGTGTAAAGAAAGCGGCTGCAATAAATTTAACTAAAGTAGAACTTGAGCCATGTGCCTCAGGAAACCATATTAATGATATCTGCTCAGTGAAGAAGACCTTTCTGACATTGAGCATTTAGAGCAGTCTGAAGCCTGAGTGTTTGGATTACAGGGATATGTGAAAAAATATGATCTTATTAGATCAATGCTTTCAACTGGGTAGCACTTTATAATAACGTCAAACTATTAAGCATTAGTAAAGTATTAGTAAGGGATTAGCGAGCGCTTCATCATTTATATATCATTACTCCTCCGTTAATACATATGTTTATCCATCTGTTACTCTTACACCATGTACAGCTATCACTCCTACTTTTATATTACTGCTAGTAATAATCAAAATCATAGTTCAAATGATACATCTGTATTTAAAAATGGCATACTAAGGAGGAGTAATGCTGTATAAATGATAAATTAAGCACTTGCTAACACCATACTAATGCTTAACAGTGTAACATTATTATAAAGTGCTTCCGAAAACTGTTGTCAAGTTAAAATTGGAGGTACAGCTACTCAAGGTCTGGGACCTAGTTTGGTGTGTGTTGTACACAGGGTTGGCTTCCTCAGATGGGGTCTGGTGTTGAATTAGTGCTGTATGACTCTGGTCCAAACATCTAAGTCCTGCCAACCATGGTAACCATGGCAACCATCGAACCAGAGGGAAATCGCTATTATTATTATTATTATTATTATTGTTATTATACACAGTTCAGAACAGCTTGCTGACCAGCTGCTCTAACCCCATTGCACTGCCTGCGGTTGTGTTGCGTTTCTTTTGTATTGCTCCATTGAATGTGACCTAGGGCGGACACACAATCGTTTTAGCAGTTTCTTCCAATATACCTTCCCAACCTTTTATTTATTTAGTTTTTTCTTCTCCTTATCATTATGACTTTTATATCTACATATAAATATCCATATTTATATGATGATGACGACGACTATTACTGTAGGTGATATAAATATTATTATTTTTACAATAAAGGACACAAAAATGTAGAATAGCAGCGAACACTGTTAATTGATATATGACCTGCTAGTAAATACATCAGGGGGTCGCCTAGGCAACAGGCGCCTGCCCAGGTGTGATAGAGCAAGATGCGAGGTATACCCTGTACAGGTTGAGAATCTTTTGCAAGGCCAACTGAGAAAGCAAGACAACCATTAAAACTTACAGTGACACCTATGGGCAGCTTAGATTCATCAATTACCTAACTCCTGTGGGGGGAAGCCCGTGTGCTCTGAGAGAACCGACGCAGACACAGGGAGAACATGCAAGCTCTACACAGAGAGGCCCCAGCCTGATGGTGGATTTGAATCCAGGATCTTGTTGCTGTGAGTTATCCTGACTGGTGCACTGTTTACTAGTAAAGTGTGGTTTCACTCAGACATCAGAGATATAAATACTTGGATAAACACCCAACAAATCTCTACATGCAGAATTCTGCAGATGTATGTACTGATCTCTTTAGTAATAGCAAGATCACTCCTGTCATCAGTTTTATGCATGTAGAATGTTATCACAAGTGGGCTTCATATCTATTGCACCTTCGCAGAGGGCCTATTTTGGAGTTGAAGACAACCAGGTACCCTGTTCAAGGAAGGTAACGGCTGAGTGAAACACAGAGTCATAATTCTCTCTTTTTTTAAGGTTTTAAGCATGGGGCTGAAGGTATAGCCCCCCGTGACATGGGCCAGCATGTAAGAGTTGTGGATTTTCCTTTGTCTGTGAGTTTGGTCAAGGTATAAAAGGAATCGGGGCGGTGGCCCATCTTCAGAGACTGCTTAGGTGTTTGACCAGAGCGTTTCTCCATATTGCAATGTGATATTAAACCACTTCAAATCATGCTGGCTGAGGTGTTTGCAGGTTTTTTTAACACTTCCACGACAATTTTGGCATCACGGAACAGGATTCCCCAGGAGTGTTTCACTGAATCACAGGCTCGCAGTGACTGGCCACCCTGAGGGAAATCACCTCAGTTCCTCAGTTTTTTAAAAAAGAAAAAAGAAAAGGGGAAAAGCGAGACGCACTTCAGCAACTTTGTACTGAAGCAAAGGCTGCAGAGGGGATGCCCGGCTGCAATAGGTGCTGAGTCAGCGAAACGGCTAGTATTTTTGATTGTGACGAAATGTGGGAAAGAATGCATGGAGTATGTGTGAGAGAAAGAAAAATGTTGACAGAGAAAAGAGTTATATTGGCTGATGTGTGTAGAATAATGATGAAAGAGATGTGTCAAAAAATGTATAAAAGAATCAGAGAGGGAAAGTGTTAACACAGAGATAAAAATGACATTAAATAAATGTCTTAGTGTATCAGTTGGCAGGTGACAGCTAACGGCCCAGGCAGCGGTTGAGGTCAAGGGTCATGCTGTTTGGGGTCCTGGTAGTCATCATGAGAAGATTCCAGAACCACAGCAATAACCACAAAAGTTAAGAAAGATCACTGCATTAGACGCAGAGGAAGACAACAAGGGTGTACGATGTGCTCTGCCCTTTCATCCTACAGCTGTGTTGGAACGAGAGAGTGAACAACAGCATGCCAAGCATCAACTCAGCGAAGACTTCCAGGCACCGTGCTCAAGGGAGGTAATGGCTGAGTGAAAAACAGAGTCCCCCCCGTCTCTCTGTGAGGGGGAAGGTTTTAAGGATGGGGCTGAAGGTATAGCTTAAAGCCTTAGACCCAAGACACCCTCCACTCCAAAGAACAACAACACTGCTTTGCAAACACTGATCAGATAAACCACATAACACAATGCAAAGATTGTTATCTGAAATACTGAAAAGACCGATGTAAAGTTAAGGCAGACTAGAATGTTACCTAGCCCTAATCAGAGATTAAGAACTGGCTCTTATCTAAAACGTGGATTGTACTCCGTTGAGGATAATGACACAGATAGCCTGATGCCCCCGGCCAAGCAGTCATTCCTGTTAAACTTCTGTGAATGCCATGTGGGAAGATGCGTAGTGGGTGGATTGTAATTTATCAAATCTCTGTGGACAAGTCTGCGCAGTTCCACAAAACAGACAGGCACCCAGAGTAATCACTTGATAATGAAACTTAAAATACTGGCACCCACGGCACCCGTGGACTCGCAAACGTGGAAAGTATAATCCCCATTCACATCCCATCACATGTATCAATATTTTATTCTTTTTCTACTGTTCTTTTATTTGATCATAAATTGGATTTTGATTTTAATTATGTAACAGCATGATGGAAAATAAAGAAAGTAAAATAAAGGACAATAAAGAAAAGCTAATACGTAGGACTCTTTACCCTCTTTACCCCCTGAAAGCCTACTAGGAGTCACCCTTGGTGCTCTGATGTTCTGAACTGAGCAGTTTCTGACATATTTCAGTTCTACTTATAAAACAAAATGCCTGAGTGTGCATCAGACATCGGTAGCTAGAGGGAGTGGCCTCTGCAGCTACCCTGGGAAAAACTATTCTCGTGGCCATCAAACACCTCTTTCTAGCATTTGCGTGCGTGTTTATGTATTATTTGAACATCAGCCACTTCCTGTACCCTAACCCAACATTAGATTAGATTTTCTGAAACAACAACCTCAACCTTCAACCTGTGTTTGCCCACAGCAAACCACTGCTCTAATTGCAATGATAATAATAAATGAAAAAAAAAAAAAAAAAAAAAAAAAAAAAAAAAACTCTTACTCTTTACCTTCTAAAAAAATGAGAAATTCCTTTGCCTTACGGAGTCAAAGAGTGTGGAATTTGCTTGACTTATTTCCGGGTACTCTGTTGTTGATACTAAATAGATCATTGGTGAGAATGTGAGCATTGTGTTTCTCTATGTTAGTCCTTCACACTATAAAAGCAACCCTTGTAAAAGAGTACTATTTGTTTTATGCTTGAGAACTCGGCCCGCATGGAATGTTGGTCATCGATGGAAGCAGTAGATAAAAAATGTGATATAACCAGTCTGCTAGACTTGCTCCTGTTGGACTGTCAGTCAGCTCTAGAGAAGAGCAAAGTGATAATAAACCAAGAGCAGAAGTTGAACTGATTGTAAAAAAAAAAAATTAAATAGCAGTCCTCTCTCTGCAGCCACTTTTCACACTATATTTATATTTGATTTTTGTGTGTTCTTCTCCCATTACTAGTGAACTCCACTGGTACCCCCCTCCCCTATCCCGCCCAATTTATCAACCGATCAGCATTCAACAGACACATGTTATCTAGTTCAGGCATCTGCAGTTGGGATTTTGGAGTACTGGATGAGATGGGAGAAGGTTTTACCGGTTTGTGAAAACCCCTGTCTGTTTGATGCTCAAACAGAAATGCATGTGTTGATGGACACATTTGCAGGATGTAATGTTTTTTTTATTATAAATGTGCAAAGTGTGGATCTGACAACCTGAACAACATCCCCCGTGGCTGCAGATAGCAGTCCCCTCTGGCTCAGTGACAAACAGGCAGCTCCAGCAGGAAGGAAGTATGACTTTAGAGGCTTGAAGGCTCTAATGTCATACACCTTCAGCTTCTTATCCATGCCAGATGTCACCATGTATCTGTCAAAAAAAGAAAAAAAGAAAAAGAAAGGAAAACTAAATTAGGTTTAGTTTAGTTTTTAGTAATTAGACTAGTTTCTGGCAGACCAAGAGAAAAATGCAATTAACTGTTCAACAAAAAACTGAGTTCAAAATCATTGACTGCTGCAGTAATATGCCCTATAAATTACAAAATAAACATTTTGCATGGGTTTTCCTGTTTTTAAGTCAAGGATTCTTTTGATTTAAGTTTAGACATACCAGATGTGCGTAAACAACTCCCTTGTGATTGCTGAAGCTTTTACATCTCAAAGAGAAGGTTTTTGTTATCATGTGTCTAAATGAGACTAGAGGAGTTGTCAGGAACATCAACAACATCATCCCATCAAACCCATGAGATCGGATTCAAAGATCCGAAGTTGGATTAATTTGTTGAGGGTGCACAAAAACAACAACAACAAGGGTACACAAAAACAACAACAAGTTATAAGATAAGGTAAAATATACTCAGTGGCCACCTCATTATGTATACCTGTTCATACTCAATTAGACATGTAAAACCTGTCAAGGGTACCTGACAAACCTTCCCAGCAGATCTCAGTAGATCCATCTCTAGGATTTACAGAGAATGATTCAAAAAAAGAAAAGACCTAGTGAGTGGCAGATCTCAGAGAAAATGCCAGAGAGAACAGACAGACTGCTTCAAGTTGACAGAAAGCCAATAACAACTGTAATAACCACTGGTTACGACAAAAGTAAACAGAAGAGCAGACAGACTTCGCTGGGTGCTGTCAGCTAAGAACAGGAAACTGAGGCTACAATTTACAAGTGCTCACCAAAATCAGGCAGTGGAAGATTGGAAAACCCTGCCTGATCTAATGAGTCTTGATTTCTTCTGTAATATTCAGATATTTTGCCAGAATTTGTCAAAAACATCATGACAGCATGGATCTATCCTGTCTGCTGTCACTGGCTGAAGCTGGTGGTGGTGTAATAATGTGGAGGATCTTTTAATGGATCATTTTGGCCCCCTTAGTACCAGCTGAGCATTGTTTAAATGTCACATCCTACCCAAGAATTGCTGCTAACTATGAAATCCCCTCTTTTGATGGCTGCTTTCAACAAGATTCGGCCATATCACAAAGCTTGAAGCATCTCAAACTGGTTTCTTGAACATGACATTTAGTTCATGTACTCAAATTAGACTCAACAACCACCAGATCTCTATCTAACTGGGTGGATCGGACAATTTACATCATTTATGTACAGCCAACAAATGCGCAGCAACTGCGTAATGCTATCATGTCAATACGGACAAAAATCTTTGAGGAATGTTTCCAACATCTTGTTGCATCAATGTCATGAAAAGTCAAGGCTGTTCTGGAGGCAACAAGGGGTCCAACCTGGTATTAGCAAGTCACTTTTAGTGCCTAGGACTATTGTGAAACAACATAAAGGTAACTTTTACAGACATTACAAAACATTTCCTCTTCTCATGTGACTTACGTGCCCGTCTTATCCACAGCGACAGAGCGCACGCCCCCTTGGTGACAGAGCATCTTCACCAAGGCTTCTTTCTGGTTTGGTGACCAGAGGGTGACCGTGCCGTTGGCATGACCTAGGTGGATGATGGCATTATGAGGGTTCTGACACATCACGTCAAGTCGGCCAGTCTTGGTGCAGATAGCTGCCACTTCCTTTCCCACTGACACATCTAAATACTGCAGGAAACTGGTAGCACTCTAAAGAAGACAGAAAAAAACAAAAACAAAGCTGTTTTACAGATAGTCAGGACATATGATTTTGCTTATAAATTTATTGTCAACACTAAATATGTCAACACTAAGTGTTTATTTATCATGGTAAACTCTAAACTGTCACAGTAACACATTCAAAACTGTGTATTATCTGCACTCCTCTGTATTGTACAACACGTTGTGTTTTTGTTCGTTATGTTGTCATTACTGCAACAATGTTTCAGTCCTACTCTCTTACTTAGCTCACACTTATAAGAAGTTTGGGGGGTTTTTTGTACTAGTAGATTACTGGTTTCCCTTTGTAGTCTGGCCAGCCTGACTAGAATATGACATTTGTTTGTATGCAGGAAAACAGTCTGCACGCATTTACCCAAGTTTAATCTGAAACTCGGCTATTGTCCTACCACGATTTAGCTTTTTAAAAGCTTTTATTTTTATCTAGAGTTACACAGACTGCCAGAAGCCAGAAAAAAAAATAATCAGCTGACAAAGCAGGAAGAGTAACTTTAATAACAGCAAGACTATGACCTGAGAAAATTAAAGCTTAATAAAAAAAAAAGGAAAAAAAAAAGAAGAAAAAAAAAAAAAAGGGGTCCCTCGCCATAACGTGGTTCACCTTTCGCGGCCTCGCTGTTTTGCAGATTTTTTTTGGGTGCAATTTTGCATGCTTTTTTTTTTTTTTTTTGAACAGCACATTGTGTTCTGCGTCCTGATTGGCTGTAGACCATCGTCAATCAATCTCGTGCTGCGTTTCCTGTACAGTACAGAATAGCTTGTCAAATTTACATGAATCTTCCATCGCTAGCAGTGTGACTCTGAAGTGCTGTACTGTATGTTTGTAAGTTTTCTCCCCAACAAACACAACAATGTCGACGAAACATTTTGCACCGTCAAAGGCACCTGTGGTAGCACCCAGAAGGCAGAGGAAGATGCCATCGCACAAAAAGTTGGACTTCTGGATATGCTATAGGGAAGGTAGAACCATATTTTTCAGATTATAAGGCGCATTAAGCGAAAAAAAACAGTCAGATAAGTCAAACGTTACTCAACTCATTCTTCTTGCTTCGTCTACTTTCGTACCATTGATTCATTAATGTTGAATTCTCTCGCAGCTGCTCTATTCCCATGTTCTGGTCCTGAAAACAGGGTTTGATCTTCGGTTTCATTCTATAATGCTGGACTTATTTTTCTATGAAGGTTTGAACTTAAACAAGAGAGAAAAGCGTGAAAATGTTCAGGCCTTTCTGAGAAAACTGTATAAAGTTTGTAGTGAGGGGTTTTCCAGCCTTAAAACATCTATAATAATTGTAAAAAATAAAGCTGGCTACTTCGCGGATTTCACCTATCGAGGGTTATTTTTAGAACATAACTCCCGCGATAAATGAGGGACCACTGTATTACATAATTTTTTAAATTATTGTGGAAATGGAAATGCAAGAAATTGAAAGACAGAAAAAAGATCACTGTGAACTCACCGCTGTGGCGAGCAAAAAGTGATAGGGGAGGAACTGCATACGAAGGACGTCATTGAATTTTCGGATGCAGTGAAGCTCTATTCCGTTAGAGTCGTAGATATAAAGCCATTTCTTCTGAGCCACTGCATACATAGCCTCGCTATGAAGCCACCTAAACAAAGGCAGAAATTTGTTTTAGTCTGGAGAAGATCAATGTTTTATTTCTGCTTTGTGTTTCATGAAGGCGGATGACTTACTTCACATCATTGACAGACTCCATCACATTTATCTCACACATCAGCTGTTTGGACGTCCAATCTATACAAGCAACATGGCCTCTCCTCCCACCAAGCAGCAGGTGACTGAAGTGAAGAGAACACAAATATTTGCAAAACTTAAACTTATGAAGTCTCTCTATTTATATCTAAATAAATCTATTTATTGTAAAAACAGGAATCATTCAGTTCTGCAGGTTCACCTCAGCTGTGGTTTAATTTCTTTCCATGTCTTTGTTTTAATTTACAACATTGCTGATTTGCACTCTCAGCTCATAGTAACAGTTTTTTTTTCAAGCACAGAGAATCTCAGAAAAGCTTAAAGAAAGGCAAAGTTTATTTCCTTTGCTTGTACTAACTGGTGAGTGTGCCACTTAGCAAAGAAGCCAGAAATAACGAAGGCCTAATGTCAAAATCTACTTTTGTCAGGAAGACACAGAGTTGGAAATAAATAAGTACGTTCCATATCTGCTTAGAAGATTACAAAAGTTATGAAGGATACTTAACATTTCCTCTAGAAACAGTGAGTTGTCTTGCCAAGCCCATTGACAACTTAGGTGGACTTGACATAAATCAGTGTTTTACAAAAAACAACAAAAACAAAAAAAAAAACACTACATGATGGAGCAATTTGTTAAATGTTAAACCATTTGCTGATATATTGGCCTTTTAAATCACTAAATATCAGTCTCTCTCTCCACAAGAGAGAGACCAAACACTTCACACAGATAAGCATGTGCTGCATGATATTGCATGATACTGACCGTCCAGTCTTGCTGTAATCCAATCGATACGGTCCAAACTGAGACAGTTTCAGATTAAAATACTGAGGAGGAGAAGAGAGCAAGAAATGAACAACACTCACTCTGCAGAATCTCTTCCCGTGACAACTCCATAGCAAATTTATGTCTACGGTTGGAACTGAACCAGCAAACCTTTGCTTGCAAAATGAATGTGTTAAATACTACAAAATCCAAAACAAACTGTAGGTCTTTATTTGAAAACACCACGTCAATTTTTCTATATGAAATAAAACCTCATCTGCATCTAAAATGTTGCAAACTTGATATACAATTAATAACTGTCTTAATGTACTTGTCATTTTATATTGCGCTCTTTTAAAGTTATGACTTTATAATATCTACACAGTCTGCATTTCTTAATTTTTTTTCCATAATTAAGGCAGAAATCTACAGTTCAAAGCTTAAACTTTTATTTTATATATATATGAATTTACATAATAATTAAAAGATATCTTAATTCCCCGGAGTTAAACAGACAATTTGTCAGCAAAACCAAACAAAAGCCCATAATCTATGTTTCTTCAAAATTTCTGTGCAAATTTTTCTGTTTAATAAGTTATTTACACATTCACACAAAAGTTGATAAAAAGGTCTCAGTACCTTTGCTCCAGATGTTATGTCCACAGCCTCCGCAATATCCTCCTGTGAGATCATACATGTGTCCTCATCTTCATCTCCTTCTAAAAACCTGAGATCAGGGACAAACATCACTCAAACGGGACATTGTTTTTTTGTTTTTAAATCACATGATATCTGTCACAAAGTACGATCTAACACAAAGAGGTGAGCATCATTTAAAGGACATTACCCTGCCTCCTCCGGGAGGAGAAGGTCAAACCGGGCTGCTTGTTTCTGGGCCATTTCTGAAGCATCTTCTGAGCGAGCTATGATATCTCTCAGCTTGTGCTGCTTACGGTGAGGCTAGAACAAAACGAACAGAGAAATCAGATGAAAGACAAGCGCTGAACAAAAGAGCATACTATTTTAAAGAAGAGCCACTCAGATGCTTACCTTTTTAAGTTTATCTTTCCTCTTGAATTTTTGCAATCTGTCTTCTGGAATAGGAGCAGGGCCTGGGAATGGGTCAGATTTCTGAAAGAACATGAACATTAGTTAGAACAATATATAATATACAGTCCTATATTACCTATACTAAACTGTAAAAGCAGACTGAATCATGGTAAATATTAAATGCTATCTTCTTCTGGTCATAAGTGGTGCTTCAAACTTATATATTACAGCTAAAAGATTCAGTACAACGCTCATGAATCATCATGGGAGATTAGGCATGCCTGGCTACCTTTGTTTACATAATAATGTGCTTATTTGGAAGATTTTGCAGTGCAACAGCAGCACAAAGGCGATGCATAGGCTCTTTACTGCAAATAAGGGTACCCCAAACTGCACCTTAAACATATTCTAGTGCAACACAGGACCTCACTAAAACAGTTTAAGCAAGAGCAAGAAATGATGGCGTGATTTTTGTCTGTCAACAGTAATTCGTGTACTCTTACCCCTGGCTTGACTTTCTCTCCATCACTTGGACTCTGGTCTTGTTTTCGCTTCTTTGCCTTCTGTGTCTCGTCCTCCTCCTGCTGCTGAGCCTCTTTGCTCTGTTCTGCGTCGTTTTTAACTTTGTTTTCATCCTTCCGTTCCTCCTCCTGGAGCTCCTGCCAGTACCGAGCAGGCGGCTGTAAGATAGGAGCGAACAGTGGCAAGTTAGAAGAAGTGACTATAACGTATTTCGTTATTTAAGCCCAGAAACTTATACACTCGCCTTCGCCCCCGTGTGGGGCTACTTACATTAGCTGCTTGTCGCTAGCAAGAAAAAAAAAACTACCTTACATTTACTGTTTATTAGTTATAAAACTGCGTTCCTCAGCTGCAGTCACAATAGCTTAAAACGGCTGCGACGATGTACTTCTAGAAATTATTTATCTATATTTACCTTCTTCTTTTTACCCACGTGTGTCTCATCCACCGCTGCCTCGCCGGGTGACGCCATTTCTGTTGTATACGTTTTTCTTCTTCTGCGTTAACGGCGTCAATAAACTGTATCTGTACATGATGAACGCCACCGTTCGGTCTGAAAGGGTTACTGCATCGGCTTATAGGTTCAGTATGTGCATAAAAAAAGAAATCTTTATAGTTTATTGAATGATATTCTCTCTTTGTAACAGGATTAAGATAATAAAAAAAAATTGTCAACTTTTTTTTCTTTCCCTGCATATTTCAAATATTTTATTTCAGTCTTGTATTCATCTTAGCCTTTTAATGTTGTCTCATGTTACCACCTAGTGGGTTAAAAGAGAATAAAACTTTACCTTTATCATTCATCGTGAGTAAGTAACAAAATACATAAATAAATAAATTAATAAAAAACACTAGGAATAATCACAACAAAAATATCCTAGGAAATTAAAAAACTATTAATAGATACAATCAATTTTAAAAAAACATAATAAAAGATGGTGATAACAAAAGAAAAGTCCTAAACTGCTTTTTAAAGGAGTCCACATAGTCAGCTAAATATAGCTGGAGTGGGAGACTATCCACAGATCAGAGTTATTCAAGTTTTGTAATGATCTAATTAGTTTCTATTTTTATTTTGCTTTGACTTTTTGCTTTTAATTCAGTTTAGTTGCAGTTACCCCAAGTGAATTAGTCTTTACTTTTCTGAAAATGTTTAGTTTCTGTTAGTTTCAGTCTTATTTTTAGTTGTTATTCATTATTATTGGATTGCGCAGTGCTCACAGTCTTGTAGACATCCAAAGACTCAATAAATGTTTCCATCAAAGCCTCATCTGGCAAGTTTTGCTAAAAAAATGTTTCCCAAATAACAAACACTAATACTATATTTACTCTTTAAAAAATGTTCATTAGTTTTCAAAGTTCACAGATTAATTTCAGTTTGTTTTAACTTTTTAGAAGTCTAGTTTTTAAACTATGATATATTTTGATTTTTTGATTTTACTGAATTTCTTTCTCACATCTAGTTTTAATTTTTAGTTTAGTTTTAGTGAGCTATAATAACCTTGCCACAGACTGAAATACTCTGTCCCCCCAGTCTTTAGACTCAACAGAAACGTTTTTAGCCTGCACTTAAAGTCTTCTCACAGAAGTGTGTTTAAGAAGAAGCTCGATGCCTCAGCGTCACAGGGTGGTGGAGCCCTTCACCCCTAACATAATTTGAAAGGTGGGGTACAGCATGAACTTACTGCCAGCCTATACCAGGGCCCTCTCTTTAAGATGCTAATTTATCATTCCTACCATATTCTTCGGTCTCTTTTGTTTAGAGTTGATCTGGCTTATACTTTACCCCTCTGAATAGTGTTTGTTCGTGTGATCTTTGGTCTTAGAACGTGTTTTGCAAGCTAAAATCTGCAACTTCCTTTTTTGTTCAAACAAACCCAATGTGCAGTCCTAGTTTCTATCTTTTCATTTATTTTTCAGTTCCTTCTGTGAACATAGAATAGAATAGAATAGAATAGAATAGAATAATCCTTTAATTGTCCCACAAGGGGAAATTTGGTTGTAAGAAAGACACATATACAAACAAACAGTACACAAGACACAGAACAGAAACATACACAATTTTTCTTACATATTTACATTAAGGACAATGGTTACTATAAACAGAGTACTGTACAGTTATTAAATTAAATAACTACAGATAAGAGGCAAACCAGGTTGTAGTGCGAATCGGTTGATTAACTTATTGCAGTTACAGCGCAGATGTAAACATCTATGATTGTTGGGAGCAGTTCTGATTATACAGTCTGACATCAATTCTGGTTTTATGTTTACATTTCAAAGATTATATTTTGATGTTTGTGATTTTAATATGTTCCATTAAACTGACCTGCAAAAAATGACTTATTGTTTGTCACTACAGTAACTATTATACTGATGTTCTAACTATTGTCTTCATATTAAAAATGTAAGCATAAAACATGATTTCAGGCATTTTCATGCAGGAGATTTTTGTTATTTTTTTAATACTTGCGAAAGTAGTTAAGCATAACTGCTAAACTGGAACAATAATGCTGATAAAGACCACAAGCCCAGAAATGTTTTTACTCTCCTTGATGTGTTTTGAAAGTAGATGAACTCAGCCAGAAACCCTATTCTCTTTATTCACAGCTATGTTGGATTTGAAAGACTTTGTTCCCTCTCTTAAAACTCTTTACAGTCATAAATAAAAAGCTTTGTCATTGCATGACATTGCTTTTTGTTCAGTGGTCATATGATAACATTACTGTAACGTCATCCAAACTTCTAATCAATGTATTGTATATCGTGCATTTGCAATACTGTCCATTTAAAATTTCATACCAAATAAAGTGCTTTGAATGCATGAGTAATGTTTTCACTGACACACTTTAGATCCTAGAATTGAAAAAACAAATGGGAACAAAAATCCCAACAAAAGGATCAGGAAATCAGGGAAGGGCTGGACTTTCAGTTCTCTCCTGGCAGAGGGCCCGCTCTCACTGTGGTGTGTTATGTAATCAGAAGTTGTGAATAAGAGAAAAAATCCCAGTAAAAGTAACCAGACATAAACCGGCAATCAGCATGTCTCTCGATCCTGAGAAGGTATGCCTGACATCTTTAAACCAAACTGTTTTTGTTGTTGTTGTTGCTTCAGCTAGAGTTTGCTCTAATTTTATGGTGTTTGTCTCTTGTTAAGCATGTGGAGCTAAGATAGTGACAATGGATTTATCAGTTAAAGTGGTGTAAATGCATGCATGAGCCATGTGGGTTCATTTTATTTTGCAAGTCAGAGGGTTATTTTAATCAATCAGCACCAGTGTTTTTGTTGAGCACAGCCAGACTTCCTCTCTGAGCACACCAAGTATTTTTGTGCTGTTAACCATTTGTGATCTCACTCTCTCTTTAAAGAGGACTTGTATAAAACAGCTTGAAGCATGATCTGACTTCGTTACCCACAGATGGCAACACTGCTGTCTCTTCCACTGCAGTACCTGATTACATTACATTGATTTCTCAGCCTTGATAAAGACAGCAAGTGCCCTGGTCCTCATAATATTTCAGGGAAACTTTAACAAGCCTGAGAGCAGCTGAGTGGTATTTTCATTATACATTTAACTGGTTAGTAGACAAGCAAAGAGTCCTCACTCTGTAGAAACAGTCAGCCATTGTAACCAATGTAAAATTTAATTTGTACCATCTGCATTCATACTATGAATGAAATTTATAACTTGCAAACAATATTTTCCCTGCTTTATATTCTCTCTCTGTGTGTGTTTTTTTATTTATTTATGTACATGTTAACTGCATTATAAGTGATTTATTGTTGTTTTTAATCATGTGAGTTGACGCACAACAAGTGTCCTTTTTGGGACAATAAAGTGAATTTAAGTACACATTCAGACTTTTCAAAAAAATATGTTTTTTGCTTTTTTCCCAAAGGCAGTTTTACCTTCTCGACAACAACTGTTTGATTTCCATGGAGTCTCAATGATTCCCATTTTCACAGACAACTGGGAGAACGTTCAAAACTTTCAGGCCAGACCGGATGATATACTTATTGCAACATATCCCAAAGCAGGTCAGTCCAAAAAAGAGGTATAAACCTTTACAGCTCATCAAGGTGTGTGCATAGAGGTCAGTGTAGGGGTCATGTTAACTTCCCCCTCTCACTTTAGGAACCACGTGGGTCTCCCAGATCCTTGACCTGCTATATTTTGGTCAGACAGAGCGACAGAAAACCATCCCTATCTTTGAGAGAGTGCCCTTCCTGGAGATTGCCGTTCCATCTTTGGTTTCAGGTTTTTGATCAAATCTACCAATTTTACACAAACATTTACAAACCATTATGGATTGTTGGCCTCTTTTTCCTCAAACTTGGTTAAAATCATATCGCTCTGTTACCGTTGGCTAGTTGGTATTAACATTTTACACAGTCAAACTTGTGTTTTTTTCATTTTTATCCCGCCATGCAGGAAAAGACCTCGCTGACAAGCTCACCACCACCCCTCGACTCATAAAGACTCATTTTCCTGTCCAGTTTGTGCCAAAGTCCTTCTGGGAACAAAACTGCAAGGTTGCATTTTCCTGTCTGTTGTTTGCATCAGCTCAATGTATTATCAAGAAGATGATAATAATACCGATAATAGTGCAGTTTTACACTGGGTTTAAGTTCAACTTGAAGCCTACCAAGAGAATTTGAGATTCATTTGAGTTAAGAGTTTGTTTTCCCTTTTCCTTTTTTAAAATCTTATGTAGATTGTCTATGTGCTGTGCTGTTTTTCAAGAAGCTGATAACAGTTCTGATAACAGTGCAATCTAAGGCAACATGTCAGGCATAACTTGAACCTTTAAGCCTAATAAGGAGCTCCAAAGAGTCTACTTCTGGTAAAAGTTTAAGATTTCTTTTTTCCATCTTCTGCAGATCGTTTATGTAGCCCGCAATGCAAAGGACAACATGGTGTCTTTTTTCCACTTTGATCGCATGAATATGGCTCATCCAGATCCTGGAGACTGGAGCAACTACATCCACAGATTCATGGAAGGAAAAAGTATGCATAAAATACTATATTAAAGTTATTTTCAGTTACTGCATGATTGCTATTTTCCTGTTTCTGTGGCCCTAGTGGTGTTTGGCTCCTGGTATGACCATGTGAATGGCTGGTGGAAGAAGAAACAGACTTACTCAAACATTCACTACATGTTCTATGAAGATATGATTGAGGTAATACATTCCTTTGTGAGTCCCTTTCTCTTTATGCTACTTGTTTGAAGCTCTCATTTAGTGTCTTATAATGCTGTAATGATGGTTGTAATGTTGTGATGATACAGTTAGGTCCATAAGTATTTGGACAATGTCACAATTCTTTTGTAATTTTGCCTCTGTGTACCGCCAGAAAGGCTGTTAAATCAAGCAGTCAGTTTGCTTAAGCTTAAAAATAACTGGACACACTAATATAGTTATAACTATATGGACTTGCTTTGAGATGTACTTCGAGGCCTTTATTGGAGCCACCTTCAGGTGCTGCATGTGTGTGGGTCTCTTCGTCTTCAGTTTTGTCTTCAGTGACTAAACTGCATGCTCTATTGGATTGAGAGCAGGTAACTGACTTTGCCACTGAAGACTATCCCCTATCCTTCTCTTAAGAAATCTCTGGGTTGCTTCGAGTTGTTATTTGTTTATATTATGACGTGCTGTCTCATCAGTTTTGCAGCATTTGGATAAATCTGAGCAGATAGTATAGCCCTGTGCACTTCAAAAATCATTCTGCTACTTCTATCAGTAGACATATCATCAATAAACAGCAGTGACTTTGTTCCACTGGCAGCTATACATGCCAAAATATCATCTCCACTATGTTTGATAGATAATGTGGTATGCATTAGATCAGGGGTCTCCAGCTCCAGTCCTCGAGAGCTACTGTCCTGCAGCTTTTAGATGCATCCCCACTCCAAATACTTAACTCTTATCTATCTTTCCAGGACACTGAACGGGAAATAGACAAACTCTGCAGCTTCCTCAGTTTGTCCCGTTCAGCTGACGAGAAGAAAATGATCGCAGGTGGAGTCCAGTTTGATAACATGAAAAAGAATGAGATGACCAACTATTCCACATTCTCCATTTTAGATTTCAAGATTTCTCCCTTCATGAGAAAAGGTACAGTGAACAATATTGTGATGCATGAGGTGATATTAGGAAAAATACCTGATTGATTTGTATCTGTGTTTCTGCAGGGAAGGTTGGTGACTGGAAGAACCACTTCACCGTAGCTCAGAATGAAGTGTTTGATGAAGACTACAAGAAGAAGATGAAAGATCCCACACTTCAGTTCCGCACTGAAATTTGAACAGAACCAGACATATAGTGTGCAAAAAGGGTCACTGATTGACTTGATCAAAATCTTTATCTAAATGTGCTTTATATTATTAATCACAAATTAAAAGGCGTTTCATGTTTGAAAGTGAATATTTATGTCACTACAAACAAAAAAGTATTGGACATTACCAGTAACACTGTACTGCAATACTGAAACTAAAGTTGGTGTGCACATTAAAATGTCTAAGGTATATAGTAGTACGAAAGTTTATTTTGAAGTTTTTTACTAAGTGCTAACAGCCCATTTTTTATTCTCTGTGTGTTACATGTGAGGCATAAAAAATAAAAGGTAATGAATGACTGGTCCACTTGTTTTGCAGGGTTTTCTATTTGATCTTATTCAGTTTTAGTTACATTTTACATCCAGGTAAAAATCTGCATTGTTCTGTCAAAAAATACCAAACAAGCAACAATGTATTGTTTGTGTAGCTAAAATCAATATGAATTCCTCTGTGTGGGGAGTTTTGAGAATGTGGTTTACCCAAGACAAAATGAATACAACTATACTTATCATATTTTAATTAGTCAATACTATTTATAAACTAAATATAAAATATAAATGTAAAATGCACCGTTTGAGTAGTACACCTGTACCTGTATTTTGTTTGAGTGACAACATGGCCAGGCATGTTAAAACCCCTTTATATTTAACCTAAAGATATCACAAAATCATATACAAACAAAGACAAATTAATATAAGCCATTTTAATAAACAGCTTCTAATTAACCACCACCTTATTACAGGGGATCTTTCTTCTGGCCCTGGGAGCAGTATTGTCTAATAGGGTCTCCCATTAGAAATTCGTCACAAGGGAGGTACCAGATTAAGAGCAATTCAAAACATGCTAATGAAACGGAAATTGCTGCACCGTATAATCTCACCATGGGAAATCAAGGCTCCCTCTTGAAGCCAGATTGGGAAGGGAAGCTTGCCAGCTAGACTCTGGTGACTGGATCTGGATTAATGGAGCTTGTTCAGGCACAGCTTCAAGAGATCATACAGTGGCTTGCAAAAGTATTCGGCCCCCTTGAACTTTTCCACATTTTGTCACATTACAGCCACAAACATGAATCAATTTTATTGGAATTCCACGTGAAAGACCAATACAAAGTGGTGTACACGTGAGAAGTGGAATGAAAATCATACATGATTCCAAACATTTTTTACAAATAAATAACTGCAAAGTGGGGTGTGCGTAATTATTCAGCCCCCTTGAGTCAATACTTTGTAGAACCACCTTTTGCTGCAATTACAGCTGCCAGTCTTTTAGGGTATGTCTCTACCAGCTTTGCACATCTAGAGACTGAAATCCTTGCCCATTCTTCTTTGCAAAACAGCTCCAGCTCAGTCAGATTAGATGGACAGCGTTTGTGAACAGCAGTTTTCAGATCTTGCCACAGATTCTCGATTGGATTTAGATCTGGACTTTGACTGGGCCATTCTAACACATGGATAGGTTTTGTTTTAAACCATTCCATTGTTGCCCTGGCTTTATGTTTAGGGTCGTTGTCCTGCTGGAAGGTGAACCTCCGCCCCGGTCTCAAGTCTTTTGCAGACTCCAAGAGGTTTTCTTCCAAGATTGCCCTGTATTTGGCTCCATCCATCTTCCCATCAACTCTGACCAGCTTCCCTGTCCCTGCTGAAGAGAAGCACCCCCAGAGCATGATGCTGCCACCACCATATTTGACAGTGGGGATGGTGTGTTCAGAGTGATGTGCAGTGTTAGTTTTCCGCCACACATAGCGTTTTGCATTTTGGCCAAAAAATTCAATTTTGGTCTCATCTGACCAGAGCACCTTCTTCCACATGTTTGCTGTGTCCCCCACATGGCTTGTGGCAAACTGCAAATGGGACTTCTTATGGTTTTCTGTTAACAATGGCTTTCTTCTTGGCACTCTTCCATAAAGGCCAACTTTGTGCAGTGCACGACTAATAGTTGTCCTATGGACAGATTCCCCCACCTGAGCTGTAGATCTCTGCAGCTCGTCCAGAGTCACCATGGGCCTCTTGGCTGCATTTCTGATCAGCGCTCTCCTTGTTCGGCCTGTGAGTTTGGGTGGATGGCCTTGTCTTGGTAGGTTTACAGTTGTGCCATACTCCTTCCATTTCTGAATGATGGCTTGAACAGTGCTCCGTGGGATGTTCAAGGCTTGGGAAATCTTTTTGTAGCCTAAGCCTGCTTTAAATTTCTCAATAACTTTATCCCTGACCTGTCTGGTGTCTAAATCCAATCGAGAATCTGTGGCAAGATCTGAAAACTGCTGTTCACAAACGCTGTCCATCTAATCTGATTGAACTGGAGCTGTTTTGCAAAGAAGAATGGGCAAGGATTTCAGTCTCTAGATGTGCAAAGCTGGTAGAGACATACCCTAAAAGACTGGCAGCTGTAATTGCAGCAAAAGGTGGTTCTACAAAGTATTGACTCAGGGGGCTGAATAATTACGCACACCCCACTTTGCAGTTATTTATTTGTAAAAAATGTTTGGAATCATGTATGATTTTCGTTCCACTTCTCACGTGTACACCACTTTGTATTGGTCTTTCACGTGGAATTCCAATAAAATTGATTCATGTTTGTGGCTGTAATGCGACAAAATGTGGAAAAGTTCAAGCGGGCCGAATATTTTTGCAAGCCACTGTATGAATCCACCATCCTGTGGGCCTACCATGCACAATGACAGGCACCAGGGCCAAGGTCAGTGTAAGCTGAGTAGCAGGCAAAGGCAAGGGCTAGGCATATTGACAGCCCCAGAGCATCACAGACTTTGTTTTGTGGGAAGTGAACTGTCTTGCTAGCAGGAAAGAAACCTAGATAACTAGATATAGTTGGGTTCACCTCGACATAAGGGTCCTGGAACCAAACTCCTGGAGAAGGCTGGACTGATTCCTTTTCCAGAGTGGCCATTGGTGAAAGGTGCTGGTCAAGTCTGACTCACACAGCCTTGGCCAGCCGCTTGAATAGGTATACCAGAGATATAGAAGGCAGGAGAATAAACCAGCTGCTCTCCACAGAACCATCCAGGGTGTATTCTCAGTGGCATGGGAACAATACGAGAACAGCAGCACTACCAAGTCTGGAGACAGAGTAATACTGGAAGAACATATGGGACAAGGATGCTATGTATAACAACAATATTCAGTGGCTCGTGGATCTAAGAGCAGATCACAGCAACCTCCCTAAACAGGGTCTGGGGAAGCTGTTACCCTGAACAGGGTCAAGTAACCATCACAGTGCTTGACATCCAAGAAAGGGTCTCAAGTATGAAGAGCTGGACAGCATCAGGCCTGGACATGGTTAACGCCTGCTGGCTAAAGAAGCCAACTGCACTCAATGAACTCCTAGCAGCACAAATGAACCAGCTGCTAGTCAATGAGAGAGACCCAGAATGGCGTCTGGTGTCAGAAAGGCCAGAAAGTCCTAAGGCCAGAAAGTCCTGATCCCCATGGATCCCCAGAATGGACCGGTCCCATCTTACTACCAGCCAATAACCTGCCTCAGTACAACATGGAAGCTCCTGTCAGGCATCATAGCAGCTAAGATGAATAGGCATATGGCTCAATACATGAGCGGGCACAGAAAGGAATTGGCACGAGTATCAATATCAGTGGAGTGAAACACCAGTTACTGGTAGACAGAGCAGCCGAGACTACAAAGCCTGGCTCAACAACCTGTGCACCGCTTGGATTGACTACAAGAAGGCCCATGACTTGATGCCCCAAAACTGGATCCTTTTTTGGAATGTGCTGCAGGTCGGAATGAAAGGAAAGGATTTATATTTACAAATTAAATAAAGTTGACCAGACAAAACATGACAACACGTTGTGTTCATATCGTCTGCAAAGTAAATTTAGAAATCACTATATTCTATACTTTTCCATACTGTCCCAACTTTTTCTGATTTGGGTTTGTATGAACAAGAGGGAAGGGCTGGACTTTCACATCGCAACGGAAAGCTCGCATATGCTGATAGTGGTGTGTTTCGCAACCAGACGTTTGGGAGAAAACACTCAGCTGGTCAGGGAGTAATACATTCAGAAGCGAGGCAGAACCCAGAACATGTCCCTTAACCCTGAAAAGGTATGTATGATATCTCTAAACAAAACTTTTTTAGTATCTTTTTTGGCTACAGTTTGGTTTCCTTTAATGGAGTTTTTATTTGTTAAGCATGTAATTCTGAGCTATTAACAAAGAAAGTAGCTTGAATGCATGTAGGAGCAATTGATAATCAATTCATTTTACAATATGTGAAAGTTTAAGACCTTCTTTTTGTCACTTGGCCCCAGTGTTTTTATTGATTCAACCAAAGACTTGATCTATAAGCACAAGTGCTTTTAGGCTGTTAATCATTTGTTGTATCACTCTCTTTATAGAGGACTTGTAGAAATAAGCTTGAAGCACTACTTGACTTCACTACCCACAACTGCCAACACTTGTTACTCTTTTTCTTCTCCACAATCAAATCCCTGCAGTTGCTGTTCACACATTCAGATGTCTGTTTTTTCTTTTCTCTTTTTCCCCAAAAGGCAATTTTGTCAACCAGACCAGAACTGTTTGATTTCCATGGAGTCTCGATGACTCACTATTTTACAGACAACTGGGAGAATGTTCAGAACTTTCAGGCCAGACCAGATGATATACTTATTGCAACATATCCCAAAGCAGGTCAGTCCAACAAAGGTGCACAAACTTTATAGCTCATCAAAATGTGTGTATAGAGGTCAGTGTTGGGATCAAGTTATTTGCCTCTCTCTCTCTCTCTCTCGTTCTAGGAACTACATGGGTCTCCCAGATCCTTGACCTGCTGTATTTTGGTCAGACGTGTCCAGAGAGGCACAATAACATCCCCATCTATGAGAGAGTACCCTTCCTGGAGATTGCCATCCCATCTTTGGATTTAGGTTACCAATCAGTCATATCACTATGGTTATGTTATCATGTTACCTGTTTCCCATATCAACGTTTTCCTTACTCCATGTTCACCCCCCATGCAGGGAAAGACCTGGCAGACAAGCTGCCCACCACCCCTCGACTCATTAAGACACATTTTCCTGTCCAGTTTGTGCCAAAGTCCTTCTGGGAGCAAAACTGCAGGGTACAGTAACCTGTGTGCTGTTTTTCAAGAAGCTGATAACAGTTCTGATAACAGTGCAATCTAAGGCAACATGTCAGGCATAACTTGAACCTTTAAGCCTAATAAGGAGCTCCAAAGTGTCTACTTCTGGTAAAAGTTTAAGATTTCTTTTTTCCATCTTCTGCAGATCGTTTATGTAGCCCGCAATGCAAAGGACAACATGGTGTCTTTTTTCCACTTTGATCGCATGATTGCGATTCAGCCAGAGGCTGGTGAATGGAATAACTACTTCCACAGATTTTTGGAAGGACAAAGTATGCATAAATAATACAGTTATCCTTAGCGTAAGGTGTAGATATTTTCCTCTCATTGCTTAAGTGTTGTTCTTTGATCTTAGTGGTGTTTGGCTCCTGGTATGACCATGTGAATGGCTGGTGGAAGAAGAAACAGAATTACTCAAATATTCATTACATGTTCTATGAAGATATGATTGAGGTAATCTGATTTCTTTGTTGGCACTTTCTTCTGCATGTTCTCATGCTCTCATCCAGACGGTTTTAATGCCGCGATTAATTCCATGATGTGTTTCCAGGACACTGAACGGGAAATAGACAAACTCTGCAGCTTCCTCGGTTTGTCTCGTTCAGCCGAGGAGAGGAAAATGATCTCAGGTGGAGTCCAGTTTGATAAGATGAAAAAGAATGAGATGGCCAACTATTCTACACTCCCGGTTATGGATTTCAAGATTTCTCCCTTCATGAGAAAAGGTACAGTGAACAGTAATGGGATGTATTTGGTAACATTAGGAAAAATACCTGAATTATTATTTTTTCTGCAGGGAAGGTTGGCGACTGGAAGAACCACTTCACCGTCGCTCAGAATGAAGTTTTTGACGAAGACTACAAGAAGAAGATGAAAGATCCCACACTTCAGTTCCACACTGAAATTTGAACAGAGCCAAACATACAGACTGGATATAGTATGAAAAAAATTGAAGCATGAAAGAAGCCAGAAGTGCTGATCTGTTTATTGAAATAAATAAACTTTAAATGAACTTTATGAATCATCAGTTAAATTAACAGGAATGTCATCTCTGACAGTGAATATTTAAGACATGTATGTGCCCAAAACAACCCATACTGTCTCGACTAATAAAACAATCAATAAGAAGTTACAGTTATAAGGATGGCATCATCTTTGTTTTCAATCAAAAACATCCCATACAAACACTAAAATAAGAAAATATTTGATCTTGCTAACATTATTGAATTTTTAAAAAGATCAAACAGATACTGTTGAACAACACTGTTTAACAAAACAAGATCTTAATCCGACCAAAACTGAATCTTCATTTTTGTGGTTTTGATTGCAGTTGGCATACTTGGATGTTGCATTACTGCTGTCTTCAACTACCGGGATTTTCCAGCAAAATATCTATAGAGTTTATAGAGATGAAAAAAAGGAAAACGGCCAATGAGCAGCACTTACCTGGGTGTAAATGACATGTTGATGTGTTGAAAGCTCAGAGAAAAATGGCCAGACTGCTTGAACCTAACAGGAAGGCACTAAAATAACCACATGTTATAGCCAAGGTAAACAGAAGAGCATCTCTGAACACACAACATTTCAAAGCAGATGGGCTAAAGCAGTAGAAGACCACAGTGGGCGCCACTAATATCACCTAAGAACAGGAAACTGAGGATATAATTTGTATGTGCTCACCAAAATTGGAGAGTGGGAAAAAAAAAACAAAAAAAAAAATGTGTGGGCATATTTTCTTGGCACACTGAACGTTGTTTAAATGCCACAACCTACTTGAGTACTGCTGCTGACCATTTCCATCTTGAACATTACCTCCAGTCCGCTGTTTCTATTTTCTAGGCCCCTTGCTTCTCCCCTCCCCTTTTGATCCCCTTTTGTTGCATCATTCAGTTTGTTCCGTTTGTTTAGGCCTGTCCTACTACTGTTTGAGTCAGTGACAAAATTTGCTTTGCATTATACATTATAAATAGATGCATGTGTGAATGACTGGAACCGACACATTAATTTTAGTACACCACATTTATAGGAAACAACGGTTATCTACGTTACTGATCTACTGTATTTTGGTCAAAAAAAATTGTTCTGTCAAAACATGGGAATGTACACCAGGTACCAAAGCCTGACTCAGCAGAAACAAAAGCATGGGGAACAGGGGTTATACTGGGATTTAGGATGTAGGGGAAGCCTAAGAATTTCTACATCAGCGTACAACTCAAGCTAAACAAACTAATTTGTAGTCTTTGTGGACAGGCAGCATCATTAGATTAACAACAGAAAAAAAAAATTGCTCACTTTTGGACAGTACTGGTTGTATGTTACAGACATAGTCTCTCGAACATGTTAGCATACCATCCATGGCTAGTAAGTCTTCTGTGGAATCATGTGAGCAGTAAGATGATTTTTCCATACACTTTAAGGACTTCTTTCCATGACTAGAGGAGTCAGTTCCTACTGGCCATTAGGGGGAAAAAAACAAAACAAAACAAAACAAAACAAAAAAAAACAATAGCTTAAGGCACTTTCTTAAATTTGAGACAATGTAATTAATTTTCTGAAGTTTCCAGACCAACAAGCTACAGTTAGTTTTGTAGTTTTGCCTCTGTACATCACTGCAGCAGATATTAAATCAAACCATTAATATGCGCTCGAAGTTCAGGCTTTTAGCTTTAATTCAAGAAATTTTGCCCAAACTGAACTGTGTAAGAATTACCTCCATTTCTATACACGACTTCCATTTTCAGAAGCTCAAAATTATTCAGACAACTGACTAACAAGCAGTTTCACGGTCAGTTGGTTTGCGTGATCTTTAATGAGAAACGAAGCAGATATATTGCAAGCTTGTAGTGCTTGCAGTGAGGTGAGAACAAGAAGAACAGAGAAATGAGATGTAGGCTAGGGACAAATGCTAAATCCACTGAGGTGCTAACCTTTAAATTTGTCTTTGCTCTTAAATTTCTAATTTTTATGCTGTCCTGCTTGTTTCTGGGCCACTACGCCCTCAAAGGCATCCTTTATTTTGACACTTTTTTTGGACAAATAAAGGACAGCTCAAATTGTCTGTGGCTCAAATTCAAAGCTGTCATTTTAAAGTCAAATTAACCTTTTCTTAATGATTTTTCATTTTTAAATTGGGATTCTCATACATTTATTCACTTTCCATGACCCTTGTGTGTTTAAAACTCTTTGGTCAGTGGTCTAACTTCTTCCAACTCATTACAAAAAACTCACAAAAAAAGATAAATAAATAAATGCACACTTCTAATCTCTATCCAGTGTACAGCATATGATGTGCTTTTTAAAAATAATACTTACTTAAAATTTCACACCAAATAGAATATGGAATTCATTTGAAACACGTCAAATCCTTTAAGTCAGTGGTGTCTAAACCCAGGCCTCGAGGGCCGGTGTCCTGCAGGTTTTAGATGTGTCCTTGATTCATCACAGCTCATTTAAATGGCTATTACCTCCTCAACATGTCTTGAAGTTCTTCTTCTTCTTAAATGTTATTGGCGGTTGGCAAACAACTGATTGGTGCATTACCGCCACCACTAGTATGGAGTGTAGACTGGAATGATGCTCCCCCCCAAAAAAACAAAAAAACCTCAAAGCCTTTCAAACACTCTTCCCGCTTTAAAAAACTGAAATAAAGCCTGGTAACTCTTACTTCCAGAATCCTTTTGCAATAGGTCAACCAGATCCAGTTTCATTTTCATATTAATAAGGTTATGGGTTAATTGTCTCCTCTCCACCTGATATTTCTGACAGTGAAATATCACATGCTCTATAGTTTCTGTGTCTCCACAGAAGACACATTTCCCCATATTATGTTTCCCAATCAAGAATAATGTAGCATTTAACCCAGTATGTCCAAATCTCAGTCTCGATATGACCATCTTCTCTCTCCTGCTCCTTCCAGTGGTATGTCTTGAAGTTCTCCAGAGGCCTGGTAATAAACTAATAATTTGATTCAGGTGTGCTGACCCAGGGTAAGATCTAAAACCTGCAGAACACCGGCCCTCGAGGCCTGGAGTTGGCCAAGCCTACTTTAAGTGAATGTGGGTCAGGAAATCTGAAACCAGAGGGGCGGGGCTTTCAGATTACATGTGGAAGTGAGCCCAGCTAACAATGGTATGTTATGCAACCAGAAAAGGGGGAGAATTTTTCTTACAACACCAAAAGACAGGCAGAAACCAGGAATGAACATGTCACTTAATCCTGAGAAGGTATGTATGGTATCTCTAAACAATACAGTTTGATGTTTTTAGCTACAGGTTCCTGCTGTGGAGTTTGTTTCTTGTTAAGCATGTGAGGCTGAGCTATTAAAAGACCTTCTTTTTGTCACTTGGCACCAGTGTTTTTGCTGAGTTCAGCCAAAGACTTGATCTCTGAGCACACTGTACTTTTGTGCTGTTAATCATTTGTTGTGTCACTCAGAAGTAGAAACAAATCTGACTTCACTACCTACAACTGCCAACACTAGTTTCTCTTTTTTCTTCTCCGCAATCAAATCCCTGCAATTGCTGTTCACACACTCTGTTTGTTCTTTTTCTCTTTTTCCCCAAAAGGCAATTTTGTCAACCAGACCAGAACTGTTTGATTTCCATGGAGTCTCGATGGTTCACTATTTTACAGACAACTGGGAGAATGTTCAGAACTTTCAGGCCAGACCCGATGATATACTTATTGCAACATATCCCAAAGCAGGTCAGTCCAACAAAGGTGCACAAACATTATAGTTCATCAAAATGTGTGTATAGAGGTCAGTGTTGGGATCAAGTTATTTGCCTCTCTCTCTCTCTCTCTCTCGTTCTAGGAACTACATGGGTCTCCCAGATTCTTGACCTGCTGTATTTTGGTCAGACGTGTCCAGAGAGGCAAAAAACTATCCCCATCTATGAGAGAGTACCCTTCCTGGAGATTGCCATCCCATCTTTGGATTCAGGTTACCAATCAGTCATATCACTATGGTTATATTATCATGTTTCCTTTTTCCCATATCAAAGTTTTCCATACTCTGTTCACCCCCCATGCAGGGAAAGACCTGGCAGACAAGCTCGCCACCACCCCTCGACTCATTAAGACACATTTTCCTGTCCAGTTTGTGCCAAAGTCCTTCTGGGAGCAAAACTGCAGGGTACAGTAACCTGTGTGCTGCTTTTCAAGAAGCTGATAATAGTTCTGATAACAGTGCAATCTAAGGCAACATGTCAGGCATAACTTGAACCTTTAAGCCTAATAAGGAGCTCCAAAGAGTCTACTTCTGGTAAAAGTTTAAGATTTCTTTTTTCCATCTTCTGCAGATCGTTTATGTAGCCCGCAATGCAAAGGACAACATGGTGTCTTATTTCCACTTTGATCGCATGAATGTGGTAGAGCCAGAGGCTGGAGAATGGAATAACTACTTCCACAGATTTTTGGAAGGACAAAGTATGCATAAATAATACAGTTATCCTTAGCGTAAGGTGTAGATATTTTCCTCTCATTGCTTAAGTGTTGTTCTTTGATCTTAGTGCTGTTTGGCTCCTGGTATGACCATGTGAATGGCTGGTGGAAGAAGAAACAGAATTACTCAAATATTCATTACATGTTCTATGAAGATATGATTGAGGTAATCTGATTTCTTTGTTGGCACTTTCTTCTGCATATTCTCATGCTCTCATCCAGATGGTTGTGATTAATTCCATGATGTGTTTCCAGGACACTGAACGGGAAATAGACAAACTCTGCAGCTTCCTCGGTTTGTCTCGTTCAGCCGAGGAGAAGAAAATGATCTCAGGTGGAGTCCAGTTTGATAAGATGAAAAAGAATGAGATGGCCAACTATTCTACACTCCCGGTTATGGATTTCAAGATTTCTCCCTTCATGAGAAAAGGTACAGTGAACAGTAATGTGATGCATCAGGTAACATTAAGAAAAATACCTGAATTATTATTTTTTCTGCAGGGAAGGTTGGCGACTGGAAGAACCACTTCACCGTCGCTCAGAATGAAGTCTTTGACGAAGACTACAAGAAGAAGATGAAAGATCCCACACTTCAGTTCCGCACTGAAATTTGAACAGAGCCAAACATACAGACTGGATATAGTATGCAGCTACTGCTGTGGAGTGTGTATTACAAAGATCTCATCTAAATAAACTGTGGCATACATGTGACAAAATTATACAGTGGAATTATAAACACTCCAAATACCTTAATCTTACAAACTGACATTCCAAAAGATCGGCCTAAAGAAAAAGTCCGGACTATAAACCTGTGAAAGACTTAGTCACTCTCTCTCTCATCAATGATTTAAGAGCCTCACAGATCACTGCCACATAGCATAGTGCATCAGTACCTGGGTTTTAGGACAGCTGTCAAGTACACGCTGTGCTTTTATTGTAAAACCTGAGGATCAATGCATGGAAGGCAAAAGCACAGTGAGGGGCTGTATTGTCAATTTATTTCTGCACTTGAGCTCAAGATTGCAAACTTTGTTCTCTAAAGACAGGTTTACAATGCTGTGAAAAATGTCTTTTTCCACACAGAACACGGTAGGTTTTGAGTAACTTTTTTTTCTGTAAAATTAACTGTGTCTAATATTCTTTTTTGGGGGGTATTACGAAACGTGTAAGTGTAACATTTCAGGCTGAGCCAGATGATATGCAAATTGCAATATACCCCAAAGCAGGTCATTAATAAAGATCAAGAAGAATAAAAATTTCAAATTGTCTTTCACTCATCAAATTATTATTTTTGGAGAATGTGTCACAAGTATGCAGGGCTACAGTCAGCCTACATTTGCTACATTTTGTCAAGAAAATAAAAATGTAAAAAATTAAAAGAAGCATCTCTGCTTGGAGCACTGGATTGAGGATTGAAAGGATTAAAGTACGCAAATATGGATCAAGAAACAGAAGTAGATTGCAAAGATAATGTCATTTTATGCTCACAGGGTTCAGAGAACACAGAGAGGTCTCCATAGAAAGTTATTCCAAGCCAAAACATGAACAGCAAACTATGACAGAGTCCAAGTGTATACCTGCCTGGTGCAACAATGTGGCTCCAGCCTTAAGTAGACAGCCTGATTATCTAACGAGCCGCAGGTGAATGTGATCAGAGACTCACTGACTGGCCGGCAGGAAGGTGGGGAATCAGGAAGAGCCACTACTGATGGGAAGATAAAAATAACTCCCACAAACATACATGCAAACACTGACAGGAAAAAGAGAGAGAAAGAAAGAAAAAAGGTGGGCCAGTGTAAGAAACTTGGAGACCATGACAGATTATGAATGCAGTCTGAACCTCCATCTCTCAAAAGTTGTACATTAAAGCAACACACACTATTTCATAATGCTCAAGAAAATGTAAAAATGCAACATAAAGTGTGCTAGAAATAAAGATCAGAATAATATATTGGAAAGCACAAAAAAACAAAATGAAACAAGTACACTTTTAATACAACCCCAATGCCTTTCACCTTTGTCCAAGAAAGAGATCCTTAGGCACTTGTGAATCTTGGTGCTTGGATCTTGTGGTTTAGCCATTGTAGGCATTTGAGAGTAGGCAGTTAGTTGAGCAGGTCATGCATGCCTACAGAGTCTGAGCATCCAAGCTGCAGGAGAAACACTGGATCACTGCCACCTTTAGAAAGAAAATCTCAAATTGTGTCATCTGTTGAAGACTAAATATTCAGTCAGTATGCCAGCAGATGGCAGACTTGTTTCTGAAAGAGTTACACCAAATGAGCCTTTACTTGGATTGGAGTTGATTATTTTGGGCCTTTTGAAGTGAAGAGTAGAAAAAGTACAGTGAAGAGGTATGGTGTCATTTTTACCTGCCTGGCTAAACAAGCAGTCCATATTGAAGTGGTAACTTCTCTGGATACAGACTCCTTCAAAAATGGGCTCAGAAGCTTTGTAGGGAGCTGTGGCCAAGTTCAGAACTACAGGAAGACAATGATATTTTTTTCCACTCATCCTCATCAGGTTGGTATAATTTTGTATCATAGTTTCTGTTTGAGGCTGAAAGTTATCTTAAAACTCCATGAGAGAGAAAAGACAGAGCTAGTTGTGTTTGTGTTCTTCACCATGTAGAAACACCAAAACATAACTAACATTGTATCGCTGCCATCTGCTTTATGTAATGTTGTTAGCATTGCTATATTTTCCCCATGCTCCACATATTAAGACAATGTCAAACATGATAACTGGTTCAAAGCAGTCAGTGCTTTGAATAATCATTAATCAGTACCATACGGGCTGTTGATGTGTTACTGTTGATATGAGTTCCTTTTTAACCAAGTTTATACTAAATGATTGACATCTAGTTAGATAAGAAATTTTTTAATCCTATTATTCTGAATCTGTAAGATATTATAAAAATAATAATGGAGCGGGTTAATGCATGATCTACAATTATTTTTTTTAAAACAACCTTAGAAAGCAAAGTGCACTGAGGGTATAATTACTGAAGGTTACTAATTTGTGATATGGAGGAGGAGCAGAGAATAAAACAGTAAAGCAGACCAAAGATTACATTAAATGGGAGAAAGACACTTTAAAGTATGGAATAAAAACTCAGGCAGGTATTCTAATTTAAAAATAAAAGTGAAAAAGCCAAGAGATGGAGGCGCGACCTCGACCAGAACTGTTTGACTTCCATGGAGTTGGCATGATCAAAAAGTTTACAGAAAACTGGGACAACATACAGAACTTCAAAGCAAGAGCAGATGATATTCTTATTGCTACTTACACTAAAGCAGGTAAGGTTAATTTAACCTTTAGAGACAGAATTGTGCCAGCCTGGGTGAACATCAGAAAGTGAAGACATGTGAAAGTAAACTGATTCAAACTCAAATCAAAGCCTTGGAAGTTATTTGAGACTCTCTTTATCTCTGTGTGTGTTTTATTGGCTCTAAAGTTTGTTTTTATCTCGTCAAGTTAAACCCTTTGAGCTGAATGTTGTGCTGAAAGACACTATATAGATAAAGCTTACGGTCGGAAGGCTTGTGTAGAGCTAATTACTATATTTTTTTTTCTTTTTTAAAAATAAATGATTTCATGGATTGCTGTATTTCCCACTGAACAGCATGGTTTTATCTGTTTCAACCTCAGGAACCACATGGGTCTCCTACATCCTAGATCTTTTGTATTTTGGGCACATGGGTCCAGACGGTCAGACTTCCATCCCTCTTCATGACAGAGTACCCTTCCTGGAGATATGCAAACCCCCTTTGCCAATTGGTCTCACATCAGTTTTGATTGCATAAATTTATGTGTGTCACACGTTGAAAAGGCAGCTGCTAAAATACAACCTCACTCAGTGTGTTTCTCATTTGCTGTTGTCTCAACAGAGTGATATAATTTTTAATCAAGTGCAATTTTTCTTTTTCTTTTTTTGCTTGATAATTCGATTTGGTTATTTGTCAGTGTGCAAACACTGTAAATGTAAAACATCTCAAATTTGCCCTAAAATGTTGGCCTTTGAGCCATGTTGACCTCTGACATCTAGAAAAGTCCAGCCTATTAGTGGCAAACCAATCATTCTTACCTTGCAGGTACAGACTTGGCAGACAAACTTCCCACCACTCCTCGTCTCATTAAAACTCATCTACCAGTCCAATTTGTACCAAAGTCCTTCTGGGAGCAGCGCTGCAGGGTAAAATTCATGCATATATACCTGTAACCATAGAGACATGGGATTTATGAAACAGATTAGAACTTGTTGTTGTCTGGTTCTGCAGGTAGTCTATATGGCCCGCAATGCAAAGGACAATGCAGTGTCCTACTTTCATTTTCAACGCATGAACAGTGGCATGCCAGAACCGGGGGACTGGAGCACCTTCCTGCTGAACTTCATGGAGGGGAAGAGTGAGCTCAGTGTAGTTTTACCGTAGAAAGAAGAGAACGTGTTTTCATTTTATTTCCCATGTAAACACTCTGTTGTGTTTTGTTGTGTATTTGTAGTGGTTTTTGGATCGTGGTATGACCATGTGAACGGCTGGTGGGAGAAGAAGCAGATTTATTCAAATTTTCACTACATGTTCTATGAAGATTTGATTGAGGTATCATGAGCTGTGCTAAAGTGTGCCATTTATGACAAAGCTCATTACATTAAAAAGTGTCTTGATTTAGTTAATAAACACTTTGCCCCTGCTGAAAGATTAAAATAGCTTTTAGGAAATACTTCGTCTGGTGTTCCAGTCTGTGGGACCCGCTTTCTATGTTTACCAAAAGAAAGATTATGCAGTTGTTATTTCAACTTCAAATTCTTTGCCTTTGTATCATTTTCTTTGAAGAACATATACATGAAATATAAAATAACACTTCACACAGGACTGTCGACGAGAAATAGACCGACTGTGTTCCTTCCTTGGTTTGTCTCCTTCAGCTGAAGAGAAGGAAAGAGTCAAAGCCAGTGCGACTTTTGACAATATGAAACAAAATAAAATGACCAACTACTCCACCATCGATACAATGAACCAGACTATCTCTCCTTTCATGAGAAAAGGTATAAATGTCTAAACCTAAACCTAGTTGTTTTTTTCCACTCTGTGTTTGTTCTGAAAACTGAGTACTGCATTTATCAATAGGTTGATCAAATAACCTGAATTATTTTCTCTGTTTCTTCAGGAAAAGTTGGTGACTGGAAGAACCACTTCACTGTGGCCCAGAATGAACAGTTTGATGAAGACTACAAGCAGAAAATGAAGAATCCTGATCTAAAGTTTCGTTATGAAATTTAGAGCCCCAGCTGGGTGTGATGGAACTCTGCACTGATATGTGATTAAATAGTTAAAAAATAAGTCACATTTGATATTAAATTTTAAATGAACTAAATTTCAGGTAGGTGATAGAGACCTGTGGCAGAGTTCACAACCCTGAGCTGTCCTGCAGAACTGATAAATCCAACAGAACAATTTCCAGAAACAGTACCAACTTATATATGATAGCTTCCATTCTTTTAAAAAATATGGTCAGGTATGATTTGTCTGACACCTTGTGTTATCGTATGTGGATATTATACTTTTGGCTTTTCTCCACCTTCATTCTGCTCAATATAATATTTTAAACTTTGTTAAATAATGGCAACTTTGTGGAATGCTGTAAAGTTAACCCATTATCCTCATATCAGCACACTTTTTTAAAACCACTTTCTGTTTAAAGGCGATTCTTAGTTTTATTCTTACAAGATCCAACTAAACTCAAATAGGAGAAATTAAAAAGGCAAACAGCAAACAAAAGTGTAGGTGTTCAGGGAATGATGTGAAAATCCATTAGGGCACTTATAGTCATGAAGGGAGTCAGTTTTACATATCTATTGGAAGGACCTTTACTTTCCCTCAGCTTTAGGGAGTATTTCAACATCTAATAACTCTTTCTTTAGCCTCAAACATTGATTCAATTCAACTGGACACAGTGGTTTCATCACTGAAGAATATTTAGTGGAAACTTCATTTTAAATTTTAAAAAGAAAACTATATTTGTAATTAGATTATTGAATCCATTGAAATTGCATTTTCTAAAAGATTTATAATTTTTTTTATTTGTAATTAAAAATATTTTTCAAATAAGGTTTTATTGAGACTGTAATACTTTTTATGAAATCCATTTTTTGATTTGAAGAATAATAAATTTCTAATAACCATTTCTCTGCATAATCACAACAAGAGTTTTGCTGAAACTTTTTAATGTCAACAGGACTTTTAAAGAGAAATAGACCAATGGTGTTCCTTCCTTTTGGGGAAGGAAAATGTCAGAGCCAGTATAAAAATTAAAACAAAATGACAGTTCATGTGATGAACCACAAGGTGTCTCCTTAACCCTTTAGCGTTCTGCTCAACCAATTGGTAGAGTACATTTTCAGGCCTTACATCTAACTGAGGCTAATTGAGTCTTTTCTACCAATTGGTTTACATCTGTAATGCCCCCCAAAAATCCACCAGGAGGCACTGTGAATATAAACGGTTGGCTCTTCTTATCAAAAAACCATCCAACATATTTATATATATATATGATAGTGCTAGAGGACTTACTAAACAGATGTATGTCACTTGACAGCATTAAAAAAGTGAAATTAAATGTTTAATAATTTTTTTAAAAAGTGGTCAACCAAACTGATAACTGATTTGTCACTTTATGGTGCTAATGCTAACATAACCTAAATGTTATTAAAATTGATTATTTGCCATAAAATCAGAGAACTAGACCCATTTTGTTTATCCATTGCTGTTGAGAAATCATATTAAGTGCTAGCACAGCAAGAATATGCTGAAATAATTTCCTCAGTAAGTCATTTTTGTAACTTTCTGAGTTAATATCAACAAATATGTAAAAATCAAGAATAACATGTGGAAATCACAAATATCACAACTGATTACCTTTTAATCAAATTACAGTAGCTGGTAAATTAATCTTACTAAGTTGTCAAAATTATAATTTCATGTTTAACAAGTACTATATGGAAGCTAAACAATTATACGGCGGAAAATCACATAGTCCTGTGGCATGATACTTATGATACCATCAACCTTCAACCACAGTGTGTTTGAGGTCATGGTTTCATATGAAGCCACAAGGGTTGGCACTCTCCACCAGTATATTGCCAACAAACCAGATGAGTGGGGCTTTAAATTGTTCTGCCAAGCAAGTTCATCTGGCATCATCTGTCTCGGCTGTGTGCTGGCAGGGATTGGACCCAAACGCAAACTCACAGGACCAGATGAGTCAGGTGACGGCGTGGAAGCCGCAGGTGGTGGCGCTGCAGGCTGGATAGATCCCTTGGACCCTCCAGCGGAGACAGATGAAGGCTGAAGCGGTCCCTCAGACCCTCCAGCGGACACGAGGAAGTGCTGGCCGGGCTCTCCAGAACCCCCAGCGGATGAGACAGATGGCGGCGTGGGAGCCGCGGAGTGCTGGATGGGCTCACTCGAGCCTCCAGCAGGAGCAGATGCAGAGCCAGGGGGTATTGGGACCCCTGGCTGAATGTTTAGATGACCAGGTGGGTGAGTGCTGACCAGGGGCTAAACCGCTACAGGGGACTGAACCGCTACAGGGGACTGAACAGGAGTCTGAACCGCTACAGGGGACTGAACTGACGACACTGGAGACTGAGCTACAGGGAGCTGCACTGGAGTATGAACTGGTGGGAAAGCCGATGCCTGAGCTAAGAACTGGGCTAATGACTGAGCAAGGGACTGTAATACATGTTGTAGTGGCTGTTGTAGTGATGACAGTTGTGACAGTGGCTGAGCTAACCCTTCTGAGCCTTCTGAACACGAAGAAGATGGCTGGACAGACTCGCTTGAGCTTACAGTGGACACAGGAACGGGTGCAGGCATCTGCCAGAGATGAGCTGCTCCCACCCGAGGAGTAGGTACGGGTGCAGAGGTAGGCTGTGTACTGGCTGGCCTCACTTCAGGGACCGGCACTGGTGATATGGCAGACCGGACACCAGTCACTCCAGTAGTAGGAATCTGCAGTAGGAAGCTGAGTCATGGCTGCCCTCACCCTCGGGTGCAGGGACCGACAGAGCCTCAGCCGGCCTGGGAGCCGGAGTAGGGACCAGCTGAACCTCAGCTTTCCCCACCCGAGGGACTGAAATGGGTGCAGAGAAAAACCGGGCCCAAGCTGCCCTGGGAGCAGGAACACAGGTACACGAAGAAGCAGGCTCAGATAAAACAGTCTGGGCAGATGCAGGGTTAACACACACAGGGTCAGTAAAACTGATTTATCAAAAATTGGTGTAGCCCTTCTGCCACCACGATTTACAGTCTTTGCTTTGGCAGTCTTTGGAGGTTTTAAAGTGCAGTAATTGTGCTTAATAAATCCCAGCTCAGAGGGAGCAGAGCAGAAAAAGTTTTCCCAGTCCACATCATCATCCAGGAGGGAAACTCCCCATGAATTAGAGGTGAGTGTATTGTTCATTTTAAGTGAAGAATCAGATAAAGAGTGTGGAAAACAGTCATTGGAACTCAGGGAATTGTTCTTTAATGTCCAGTTTATGGCAGCATGTACGCCGCTTTCTCCGGGAAGAGGAGGCGGCACACAACAGAGAGGTAGAGAGAACGTGACGGAAAGAGGAAAACACAGAACAGAGGGCACAGAGAAACATGAGGGGCAGGGGATCAAAACCTAGGAACCATAGAATAAATCACAAATGAACTTAACATAATCCAAAGATCACAAAGAACTGAAAACGCTGGGTCAGGAGACTCAGGTTCCTGACATCATCCACGACTTGCTGCTGTATCAAAGGGGATCTACATTCTTCAATGCTCCACTCAGTGAAAAGGAGCAGAAGCTACCTCTAGGGGTCAAAGTTGTAAAAAAAAACACTATGCAAACTCATAAAAGGACCTCAGCTCTTCACAAGTTTCAGCTTGGTCCAGAACTTGCCTACCTCCTTGGGTGCATTGGTACTGTATGGCCAAACTGCACTGGTGGAGCTCCCCTGATGGCAGACAAAGACCTGATGAAGAAGGGCCATGGAGCCTGTAATTACAGGTCTGATGAAGGTCTGATTGCAATAAAATGGTTTGAAAACAAATAATCAACCTTCTAAACAATGCATGTGGGTTCTGCCTCTTTCATTGGTCAAACGGTGGAGCAAAGAGTCCAATGCAAAGGTCACTATTCCATGCCCATCACTCATCCCTGTATATAATTAGCATATGGGAGGAATTAAACTTTCTGATATGCTATTACACCTGTATAAGACAAGTTATAAGTTACAAGTTAAGGAGATGGCATATTCCACTGTTTGGATACATACTTGACTTGAATACCTGGTCAACAAGAGGGACTGTGCCCTACTGGACCAGAAACCGCGGCTCTCAAAAGGTTTCTGCTTGGCTGTGTCTGAACCAAGTTAACAAGCCAGAATCTAGAGTTGGACAACCATGATCCATCTCTCCAAGACTACAGAATAAATGCTACACCCTAAGACCCCAACGACCAAAACCACAAGCAGATGTGCTTGATTTACACTGTTTTTATTTTTTTTTAAACAAAAATGATTTTGTACAGTAGCATTCAATCAGAAGTGGCCTGAATGTGAGTATTTTGTGCTGTTGCACATTTTTCACATTTGCAGATTAAAAGAATATGCATTTTGTTGTTTGATATGATACTTTCCTTTGATGGAATGAAAACCAGCAATTGTCACTGGCATGCTACTAGAAATAAACTGTATCCAATGCCCTGGATAGTTTTTGTTATTAATTTAATTATAATTTGGCCCTTTATTTGATTTTTTCAACTGTATTATCTAATGTACTTGTATTTGCATGACATTTCATACTTTTACCATTAAGTGACATCTCAACCATTTGGTAGAGATCAATATTTTCAAAACTACAGGTTCTATTGACAAAAAATGATTGTGGTTATTACTCACCTAAGTCAATAAGAAATGCAAACAAAAAAAATTTCCATTTCTTTTTTCTTGGTGTGGACCTCAAAGGGTTAAATGAGAAAATGTATAGTGCAAAACTTCTACAGGGAAACATGTTTTTCTTTTTGTTTGTTTTTTGGCTCTTTTTTAAAAATCATATGTTTTGCATTAAAAATAAACATTCAATGATTAATTGGATTAAATCTAATGATGAAATATTAACTGTTATTTTCACCAGGGTCAGTTTATCCAGCATCACTTCTGTCGTGTTTAGTGCTGTGGCAGGCAGGATGAGGACCCAAACGCAGGACTTACAGACACAGAAGGATAAAGAGGCAGCTTTATTGCGCTGTGCAGACACTCAAAAAATCAACTCACAAAGAATAGACCTAAACTAGAAACTAAGACCTTAAATACTAGAAAACTAGCAGAGATGGAAGCCAGAAACACAGAGAAGCTCACATAGCATATGCAGTAACACACAACAACGACACAGGAGGGGAGCACAACTGGAATTAATCACACATAACGAGACGGGGAGGATGCAAAACTGAATACGTGGGACAACGAACTTTAAAACAAAACAGGAAACACAGAGATTAAAACTCAGACTCAAGACACGCAAACTTAACACAGTGACTGGGGGAGACGTAGGGAACATAGAGACAAGGGTGGCTTGACATGAAACATGGAACACGAGGAAGGCACGGGAACAGAGACTATACACAGGCTAAGATAAACGCTGAGGGAGGGAGAACTAAGGTTACTAAGAACCTAAGAAATTAAGATAACCCAAACCATGAATAACAATAATCGAAGAATATTAAATCAGCAACATAAACACTGGGTCACCAGACCCAGTACCGTGACAACTTCAGACAACAAGAAACGGGGAACACAGTGGAGGTAAGATAATCTAAACTCAATGACTTATATATATATATATTTATGTATATAATTCCAAAAAATCAAGAACTAATAGTAGGTTACTCTGAGAAATATGCATAAGCAAAGAGTTGAACTACATGAAGCTTGCAGAATTGTATGGCATCATACCTGATCTAAACATTTATACAAAACCAGGAAGAGAAACAAACAAAAGAAAACTTGTTGAGGCACAATCCAGAGACGAACAGGAAAAACCAGAACCCTGAAAAGCAAGTGCACAAAGTGTGGTGTGGCTAGAAATAGTGAAGGTTACTGATTTGTGGAGTAGAATCACGGAAGGAGGAGCAGAGATGATCAGGTGATGAAGCAGTCAGAAATAAAACAGATGATGTATGAGAACAGAGAAAGAAAACTCAGGAAGCTATTTAGAAAAAAAGCTATTTATTGAAACAGATGGAGGTGCCACATCGGCCAGAAATGTTTGACTTCCACGGAGTCTGCATGGTCCATCAGTTTACTGACAACTGGGATAATCTACAGAACTTCAAAGCAAGACCAGATGATATTCTTATTGCTACTTACCCTAAAGCAGGTAACCTCGGTAGACAGATTTTTATATGGATTAGTGCACAGCGAGATTGAAAGCCAGTGAATATGATATTTCTCAAGGATCTTTGGCCAAGTGTATGCTCCCACTTGGCAACATTAACAATCACCATCACTTTTGCAGATGTACACCTATAGACATAGCTTTGATCAGAAGTTAACATATATCAATCATAGGATTGAATTTCATGGTAATTAAGGGCTTAAAACACTTTTTTAAATACTCTTTTTCCAGGGTAAAATGATTGTACAACATACAGCTTTAATTATTTAAAAAGCAAGAATTAAGTGCACAACCTTGAATTGATTGGATTTTCTCTAATCCATATGCTTTGATAAAAAGTAGAAACACAGGCTCAAATATATACATACACTCAAAGCGTTTACTAAGTGGTGCTGAATGTTCTAAGATGTCTATCAAATTGACAAAGCCAAGGACTATTAACTTCTTGTTACTGATCATGATTAACTGCAACTGGTAGCTTCTCTTTGCAGCATAAAAAAAGGATTTGTTTGACAGCACTCATTGGATTTACCAAACTTCAGAACTATGGGAAAGTCCAAGAAAATCAGTGAAGATCTAAGAAGGAGAACTGCAAATTTACAGAAGTTGGGAAAGTCTATTGGAGCAATTTTTAGATGACCACAGAATCCAAGATAACCAGTTAAAACAATCGTATGTAAGTACAAGTTATTTGGCTGTGTTACCACTTTGCAAGGGTCTGGAAGAAGACCCAGTGTCATGAACCTCAATTCACGCACACAAGTGGGGCCCAAAAACAAACTCAATACACTTCAGTGCGAGCAAGTACAAGTTTTATTATTCAACCAAAGGTGACCCAGAATAACCAAGGGATGTGAGAGGCTAATTGCAGAACTGAAGAAAACTGGCATCACAGCACAGGGAGGCTGTGATCAGGACCGTAGAAGGCTGCAACAGAAAGGGGAAAAGGTTACTAGTGTGCAGGGGAATGGAGACACACAACAAGGCAGGGCTAGAGCAATCTGGCTTACGATCAGAGCCAGACTGTGGGACTCGGAGGGGAAGTGTGTCCGTGGGAGTTCAAACCAAGGAGGCGGAGACGAGATCAGGTGGTACACTCTGAGATCCAAGCAGACAGGAGGACAGGCAGGTCGCAGGCACAAAACGCCGGACAGTAACCTGAACGTTCACAAAGCTTTGCAGGGAGCCAAGTTACTACTGAGGGGTGACTAAAGGACTGGCGTGGAGCAGCTGTCTGTGCAGGGTTAAATAGTCCTCCTGGTAATCGCCTGGAATGGGATGCAGATGTGATGGTGACAGCCCAACCAGAGGGTGTGGCCACTGAGGCATCCCAAACATTCCTCAGACACAGAGCCACAGACCATGACACCCAGATTGTCGTCATGAAATGGGATGAAATTGGTGAGGATATTCAGGAACTGCTGGAACACCAGTGTCACTGTTGACTGTGAAGTGAATTTTGCACTGCCACCTCCTGCCGCAGAATTACTACTTTCAAACTGAATCTGAAGGCTTCCCAAAGTGGATGGAATAATAAAGAATTCAACATTTTTCAATCTGACCTCAAATTAACAGCTGGATAGTTGAAACTTGCACCCTCTTGGGTGTTCCAGAGGATAATGATCCCAAACACACATCAAAACCTGAATAGATAAAGAGGACTAACATTAATCTTCGGGAACGGCCTTCGCAAACTCCAAATTTGTGGACTGTGTGTGTGCATGTCTGTGTGCATAAGTTATATTAGCTTTATTTTTTAAAGCTCTTCAAAAGGAATTAAAATGATGCTAACTGAGTGTGTTGATTGTAAATGTGATTTTAAAGCTTATATTATCTTGGGTTGATAATTCACTGAACAGGATATATCTGTTTCACTCTTAGGGACCACATGGGTGTCTTACATCCTCGATCTTCTATATTTTGGACGCATGGGTCCAGACCGTCAAACATCCATCCCTCTTAATGATAGAGTACCCTTCCTGGAGATCTGCAAACCTTGTTTACCCACAGGTGTTAAATAATGTGTTCATGGTCACTCAAATGTTATCTACCATATCATACCATAACAAAAAACACGTGTAGATTTTTATTTAGAGCACTTGATCTTTAGGACCTTCAAAGATTATTTCGAACAGTCTCTAAATGGTCCTATAGATTCATTTGCAGGTCCAACCAGCTGGTCTCGCTGGCAAGTGTTTCATTTAGAAGCTTTTGTTGCACTTTTGAGATATAAAACAAGACCTGTTTTATTTTGTCTGAATGAATGAAAAAAGAGTCCAACTAAGTTTGTATAATGCATATACAAGTCATTACAGTCACTGCATTTAAGATAGCTAAAAGTGTTTACCGGACTTACCTTTCTGTCTTGAAATCTGTATTCCTGAATGGCTATTTAATTTTTAAAACAGCTATAATCATTGTTTTTTTATAACAATGTTCTTTACATAGATTATATGGGTAAAACATTGAGAATTATTACTAGATTATGCAGTTTAGCTCTTTACCTTGAACTTTAAAATTTATGAACACGAACTAATCCTCTTTATCACTCAGGTACAGAGCAGGCAGAGAAACTTCCCACCACTCCTCGTCTCATTAAAACACATCTACCAGTCCAGTTTGTACCACAGTCGTTCTGGCAGCAGCGCTGCAGGGTAATACATATCTGTACCTACAATAATGAGAAAGTCATGAAACCCACAGATTATAATTTAGTGTCGTCTTTCTACAGATAATCTATGTGGCCCGTAATGCAAAGGACAATGTAGTGTCTTATTTCCACTTTGCACGCATGAACAGTGCCCTGCCAGAACCAGGAGACTGGAGCTCCTATCTGCAGGAGTTCATGGAGGGGAAGAGTGAGTTCAGTGTAGTTTTGGTGTAAAGAAAGGTGAATAGCATCTCTATTCCTGTGTAACCATTCTTTTGTATGTTCTGTGGCTCCAGGGGCTTTTGGGTCATGGTATGATCACGTGAACAACTGGTGGGAGAAAAAGGAGACTTATTCAAATCTTTACTACATGTTCTATGAAGATTTGATTGAGGTGCGGTGAGTTGGGCTTATGTGCAATTTTAATCTGAACTTTTTAATGTCTAAAACTATATACTGTATGAGGCAAAAGAATAGAAACGGCAAGTAGGTGAAACATCTTGCAGGTCTAGCTCCTGATGCAAATTAATTCATCCTTTCTTTGTTTATTATTGTTTTTGGCTCAATAATGACTTGAAAAGTGGCATACTCTTTACAATTATATTTTTACACATTAAAAGCCATCCGTAATGAGCTATAGTTACAATTATTAATTGGTAGAGCTATATTTTACATAAACACAATTACACTGACAAAATTATTAGTGAATTTCCTCAAAAGTATACTTGAGTAGAGGTAAAAAGTAACAATGTTCCACTTTTATTCCATTCAGTTAATTAAGGACTATCTTGTGAATTTCCCCTGCTGTGCCTCTGGCTTACCTGGAGCTAATTTATTTTCTGGCAGTACTGGGCACGAGCTTTGATATGGATTCTGTTTGGTTCATAAACTCATTCCTGCTTCCTGAAAAACTGATGGTCAAAGTAATCCTACATCAAGTAACTAGGAAATTATGTAGTCCTGATGGACATGATGCACACAGTAAAAAGTATGTACTATGTAAAATATGTAAACTTTGTATTTATTAAAGCAGTTACCTAAGGTGAACACATTTATCATTTAATCATAAACTACAGTACACTGTTAAAACTGTTTAGTTTACTAGTGAATATGTTATAGTGTAGTGTAGGAGCAGATATGAGATCTTTTGTCATGATGGTATCCATCTCATGCATTGCACTCTCTTGTTCTTGGCAAAACAAGTGTACAGAAAATAGCTTCCCAAAATTTGCCATTAACTCTAGAAAACCTACAGAAATATTAGCACATAAAGATGCTTGAAATAATAACGCCTCTTTTCAAAAAGAAAAGAAAAGAAAAGAAAATATCTCCCCTACTTGGCCACAACCAGGCTCATGGTGAAGCTTTTTAATGTGAACAGGACTGTGGACGAGAAATAGACCGACTGTGTTCCTTCCTTGGTTTGTCTCCGTCAGCTGAAGAGAAGGAAAGAGTCAGAGCCAGTGTGACGTTTGACAGCATGAAACAAAACAAGATGACCAACTACTCTGATGTCAAAACTATGAACCACAAGGTGTCTCCTTTCATGAGAAAAGGTGGGACTGTATGCACTTGAAAAAAAAATTTCTCAATTTTCTTTTTAACATTATCTGATCTATTTATCATTAGGTTGATCAAATCCTCTAAATCTTCTCATTTTTCAGGAAAAGTTGGTGACTGGAAAAACCACTTCACTGTGGCCCAAAATGAAAAGTTTGATGAAGACTACAAGCAGAAGATGAAGAATCCTGATCTAAAGTTTCGCTTTGAAATTTAGAGGCCCCACTGGGTGTGACGAAGATCTGAAGTGATGATGTTCAGACTGAAGTACTCAAACACATGTCCGCATTCTGTGCCATACACTTTCTTTATTTTGCTGGCCAGCTATCACGATTGTTTTCTCATTCACAAAGACTAAAAGACATTTTTGTTATTTCCAAATAGACACTCTCTGATCAGAGATTGAGGAGGTTGAAGTTTTACAACCCCAGGAATGAGAAAAGACTCTCTCACTAATATATTCATATATAATGATGCAAATATTTTTTTCTTTTCTCTTCTCTTTTTCTCTTTGTGAACATTGCATTCTAAGGGACTGTAAGTTGTTCAGGTTGTAAACATATGCACTTAGAGTTAGTTTGATGTATCAGTGTCAAGCTGATATCTAAGTGGGTACATTAGGAAGTGTTAAGTTCATATGTGCTCCAGTCCATCAATTCTTCAAAGTATTGGACACTGATGGTAAACTGCCATCAGACCCTAAATAAATTGTCCTCTGTTGTTATCAATATTGTTTCGATCATTCTTTGATGAGTGGACATATTAGTTACAACTAAAAGTACTAGGAAAAATTAGTGCCCAAACAGGGACTGGAGCATATCAGTAACCTTATCCTGAAGCACATGCACTCTCTGATCTGAACCCCCAGCCCAAAGATCCTCCTCTCCAGGCACATTCCCTGCTAGCTTCTCACAGTGAAGACAGTAGCCAATCTGCTGTGTCTCTCAGCCTTGATTTTGGGGACAGCCCAATATCGCCACAATATAAAGAGCACATACAGACTAGAATTGTCAAAGAAGCTGTCACGGTCTGTGTGGCAGACCGTGGGGATGAGGGGAATGAGGACCCAAGATGCAGGACTTTGTGATGAAGGCAGTGCGTTTATTTACAGTGGTGTAAATAGTTCACAGAATCAATCCCGTGTTCTCCCCTTGACTTCCGTGTCGTGTCTTCACCCACAAGTCCGTGCTCCGTGCTCTTGCGCTCCTGTGTGTCCCCGCACACCGTGCTCGCTGCTCTTGTCTTCCCTGCTCCTTCCTGGAGAAAAATAACAAAGAAGCAACTTGTCAGGACACTCGACTACCGCGGGCATGCACTCACTGGACTTGGTACTAATAACACTAACGTGGAGTCTCACGCAACAATCCCACGCCGAGGAGCGCTCAGCCACCGTCTTAAGAAGCTCCCCAACGACACTTCATTAGCTGCAGGTGTGTGAGTCATCATCTGCTTCAGGTGTGGCCATCCTCTAGATAGGACACGCCCACCAGGCCTACCTGAAACCCAGTACTCAACCACACTCACAGACACAGCCACTTGCCTATACATACCAGGATGGGGAATCACAAGAACAGCAGCAGTGCAGACAACACACACATCACAATATCACAGCAATAATTATAGCAGTAGTCCACACTGTCCACGGAGCTGGGTCCATGACAGAAGCATCAAAACATGATCTTGACGTTGGTAGTGTGACAGGGGTCACTCATTGCATTGAGTTAGAATCTCATGTCCCATTCAAAGAAGCACAAGATGTGTTTCGCCCGCTGATTTCAACGACTTGAAAAGACATCTCCAAGATCTTTTGGCAGCAGGCATTATAGAAGAGTCACATAGTCCCTATGCCTCCCCAGTAGTGCTTGTTAGGAAAAAGAATGGGGAGTTGCGAATGCTGGTAGATTATCGGAGACTAAACAACCTCACCAAAAAGGATGCTTACCCATTGCATCGTACAGAGGAGATGTTCACTCTGCACTCTGGTTCAACATAGTTCAGCGTTTTAGATCTCAAGAGCGGGTACTATCAGCTTGAAGTCGAGGCATGTGATCGACCCAAGACAGCATTTACAACGTCGTTTGGAACATGGCAATTTCAGAGGATGCCTCAAGGCTTCACTAACTCCCCTGCCACATTTCAACAGACCATGGAGAAAGTGATGGAGGGAATTAACCTCCAGGAAGTTGTGGCAGTTTCTGGACAACCTCATAATTTTCTCCAACTCACTGGAAGAGCATGAAGAGCGGGTGATGAAGGTCCTTAAGCGCATTGCTGATTTTGGGCTGAAGTTACCCCCTTCTAAATGCAAGTTCTTCCAAACCTCAGTGAAATATCTGGGGCATGTAATATCTGCCCAGGGAATCCAGCCTGACCCAGACAAAATTGCTGTTGTGAAAGAATGGCCATGCCCACAAACTGCCAAAGACCTTTGGTCATTTCTAGGTTTCACGGGGTATTACAGGCAGTTTGTGAGGGTTTATTCTCGCATTGTTAGGCCTCACTGTCATGGTCCTGACTCAGTGATTTTGTGTTTAGTGTATTTATTTATGTGTGTATTTATAATGTGTGTCTGCCTGTGTTCCTTGTTGCGTCGTCTGTGTTCATCCTCTGTGTCACCCTGCGTACTCTGCATTTCTCCTTGAATCCCCTGCGTGCTCTCCCTGCTGTCCTCCCTTCATGTTCAGGTTTGCTACTCTTTGGTTTAGTTTCTCCCAGTTTAGTTCATCCTTAGTTCTGTTTTGCCATCCCCACTTTATGTTTGGTATTCTTAATAAATCACCCTCACATCTTAATAAGTGCTGCATTTGAGTCCTCCTTTCCACACATCACACGGCTGCTGCCCCAGTCGTGACAGTACGACGCAACCACAAGATCGACCCAGCAGCATTTAATCCATCTAAGGAGCTACGGGAGAATCTTATCGATGCCACACAAGAGCTCATCGACCTGTGGCTGGAAAGCCTGGAGGATACGTCCCGTCGTGCTATAGAGAGGCGGCTACAGCGTCTGGTGACCGGTCTCCCATGGCTTTTGGGCTCGCTATATCCATGGGAGCAGGAATTTCTCGTTTTGGATCTAGGCCTTCATCCCCCATCTGCTTTCACCTTCAAGCGGCTGGATGCGGTGAGTGAGCGGGATCCTTTGGCTTCCCCAGATTCTGGGACTTTGTTTTCTGGGGCTATTCTGAGTGCTACTAGAGACAGTACATGTAGCTTACCTACCTTTGTGGTAACAGACCCTTCCCAAGTGGGTGTCTATAAACCTTCTGTGAAACCAAAAGTCTGTGTCTCTGCCGCTCCATCCGAGCCTGGTTTTTATTGCCACTCTCCAGCTCAGTTTTGAGCACAGCCATTAGCTTCCCAGTCTATAGCTCAACAATTAGCCTCCCCAAGAGCACTATTACCTGTTCAGCCACCACTTTAGTCAGCCACTCAGCTACCATCACCACTAGCATCACTACAACCCATATTTCTGTCCATGGCTCAGACAGTAGCTCAGTTAATGGCTGAGTCACAATCTTCACTCGCCCCTCTCCAGGAAGCTATGCCCATACACCCCTTAAAGGACCGTTTTTCTACCGCTGTTTCTGAGCAGGGAGACAAACTGTTTCACAATGGACCTGTTCCTCAAAAACTGGCAATGTTAGAGACGGTTGCTCACTCCAGGGCTTCCCCAGAGGCTGGGTTACAACCCTCAGCTAACTCTGGACCCCTGGAGGCCAAGTTGCCAGCTATGGACTGCACCCGGCTGTCACTGCCCGAGCAGGGTCAGTGCTCTGCGCAGCTGCAGCCTTCTTCATGTGTGCCAGAGGCGCCCGTGCCTACTGGTTTTGAGCCTGTTTTCGCTGGGGGGACCGAGGAGCCCGTCCAGCCTTCGCCGTCACCAGCAGCTTCCACTGAGGGGTCTCAGGAACCGCTTCAGCCTGCTGCTTTCGCTGGGGGGACCGAGGAGCCCGTCCAGCCTTCGCCGTCATCAGCAGCTTCCACTGAGGGGTCTCAGGAACCTCTTCAGCCAGCTGCTTTCGCTGGGGGGACCGAGGAGCCCGTCCAGCCTTCACCATTGCCTGCAGCGCCACCACCTGCGGCTCCCACGCCGTCGCCTGCAGCGCCACCACCTGCGGCTCCTGGTCCGGCGTCGACATCAGCCTCATCCTCGCCTGGTCCAGCCTCCGTGTCCGCATCCTCGCCTGGTCCAGCCTCCGTGTCCGCATCCTCGCCTGCAGCAGCTGCTTCATCATCCTCGCCTGCAGCAGCAGTACTGTCATGGTCCTGAGTCCTGACTCAGTGATTTTGTGTTTAGTGTATTTATTTATGTTATTATTATTATTATTATTATTATTTGTGGGCTGGTTTGGGATGGTTTGTGTTTTGGATACTGGGTTTCTGGGTTGGTGCTCCCTCTGTTGGTCCCTGGTGTTAGTGTTCCCCTGTCTCGTCAGGCTAATCAGGTCCAGCTGTGTCTCCCACCTGTGTGTGATTTCCCAGTCTCCCTCTGTGTATTTATAATGTGTGTCTGCCTGTGTTCCTTGTTGCGTCGTCTGTGTTCATCCTCTGTGTCACCCTGCGTACTCTGCATTTCTCCGCGAATCCCCTGCGTGCTCTCCCTGCTGTCCTCCCTTCATGTTCAGGTTTGCTACTCTTTGGTTTAGTTTCTCCCAGTTTAGTTCATCCTTAGTTCTGTTTTGCCATTCCCACTTTATGTTTGGTATTCTTAATAAATCACCCTCACATCTTAATAAGTGCTGCATTTGAGTCCTCCTTTCCACACATCACACGGCTGCTGCCCCAGTCGTGACACTCTCAATGACTTGTTAAAGGGAGAACTTGACCCCAGGCATAAAGGCCCAGAACATTGGCCACGAACAAAGTCACCCACACTTGAGGCAAAATGGACCCCTGCCTGCCAGGCTGCTTTTGACCTTATTGTTGAAAAACTGATTTTAGCGCGCTTTCGCCAACTGGCAGCTCCCGTACATGTTACACACGGATGCCAGCATATCAGGCATGGGGCAGCGTTGTATCAGGTTCAAGAAGGGCCAGATTCGAGTAGTAGCTTATGCTAGTCGTGGCCTCTCCAAAAGTGAGAAGAATTACCCTGTACATAAATTAGAATTTCTCACCCTTAAGTGGACAGTAAGTGAGAAATTCCATGATTATTTGTATGGGGCTAATTTTAATGTGCTGACTAATAACAACCCTTTGACATATGTGTTGACCAGTGCAAAGCTCAATGCTACAAGTCACAGATGGCTTGCTGCTCTGTTGCTTTACAACTTTGACATACATTACAAATCTGGCCAACATAACACTGACGCCAAGGGGCTCATTGCCTCATAGGCCCTCAGAGGACCTTGTGAGTTTTTTGTTAACATGAATGTTGAAGATGTTCAATAAACATGTTAAGTGCGTATATTTTCCCTTTTTTCTCGAGTCTGTTTGCTCATGCAAAATGAAATGCGATTAACACAGAATAAAAATGAATGATTTTTAATCATGATTGATCAAAATTAATCTTCTGTAACCCTGTGATGAATCTGATTAAACATGTTAATTGTTTGACAGCACTAATATATTATTATATAGTAGTATATACTTAGTATATAGGCTTTTTAAAAATTTGTATTTCACAAGAGAGAACCTGTGTTAAAAGATTGAAGAAAACTATTCAAATTCTCTTTGAATTTAAGCATACATTCTTTGTGTTTATTCTGCATTTACTTCATTATATTGCATAAATGTCAGTTACAAGCTTAAATGTAAAGTTGAAAAAATGTAATTGCAACCACACTATTGATCAAGAAATTGCGATGAACTTTTTTATTTCTATTGACAGCACACACACACACACACACACACACACACACACACACACACATACATATATATATATATATATATACATATATATATATATACATATATATATATATATACATACATATATATATATATATATACATATATATACACTGTAAAATGTAATATTGTGTTTAATTAAAAATATTAAATAGGCTGAACTCAATTTTTATCAAATTGTTATTAGAACTCAATTTAAATAAGTTACCAGTACTTTTTATGCAAAAACGCTGATAAACTCCATTTATTTGAGTTGTCTTAACTTAGAAAAACTAAGTAAGCTGGAAGTTTTGCTTCTCAGTGCGGAAGGATGAAAGATGTGTTTTGAAAATGCCACGTGACTACCGTCCTCCTCCCTCTCGGATCAGTCCGCATGTTCACGGTGCATTTTTTATGGAATATGTTGAGCAAACCTGGAGAAGCGTCAGCTCAAGATATTATTGTTGTCATTGCTGTGGATCTTTACCTGATACACTGACTTGGTGAGTAAATGTTTACTCTTATTCAAACTGATTTTGTGGCTTCTCTTAGTTTAGCACTAGGTTTAAAATCTTGCTAGCTAGTTAGTGTTAGCCTAGCGTTGCTGCTGCCGCTGGGCTCGTCTTACTTAAAAATTAACACCACAGCCTTAAAAACCTTACATGAAACTATGTGGTGAAATTTTCTGTTGATTGTTTGAAATAAATAAGTGAGATAAGAGCCCAGACAAAATTCTTCGGGAGGTGCAGCCGTTAGGGGTGGGGGTGGATAACAGAGCTCTCCGAAAACGTGGAAGCACTTTTGCAAATATGTGATATTTTGATAAATTAAGTAGATATTTGAGCATTACATAGCTACATTGTCGCCTGAAAATATCTTAAAAGGTTATTTTGTGACCCAGAAAGGGTAGTCTGGGGAAAAGGAGGATCGCATTTGTCGGCCACGGTTGTCGGAGCCTGTGCGTACTTGTAAGCGCGGCAATGGCGGAGGAGCGCCGCTGAAAAACTTATTACTTTTTCTGGGTCACAAAATAAACTTTTAAGATATTTTCAGGCGAGAATGTAGCTGTGTAAATTTCAAATATCTGCTCGATTTATCAAGACATCACATATTTGCAAAAATGCTCCGACGTCTGTTTTCGGAGACGTCTTTTTTTTTTTTTCATGCTTTGTGGCAGCTTTAGAACATCTGTGGCATCTATTAATGTCAAATCTAGCCTTTATTTAACAACATAAGCAAACTCTATGTTACAATGGTTGCACAGCCATTAAGGATCAAATCAGTTTCTGAAAAATGTTCTGTTTTTTCTCCCTCTGCTTGCTTCTTACTGTCTTTGAGGCTCGGGACCAGCACTCCTGCTGTTGGACAGAAAGACATCAGTAAGTATTTTGGTTTTCCAATATATTAGCAACTGTCAGTGACATTTATATTAATCAGGCTGAACTTTAATCATACTTTAGATCAGCCTGTTTTACTTGTTGTTTTATTTGTGCTTTGGTTTGGGGAAGTTGTTTCTTTACTGATCTTTTCCTGTCTTCTGTTGTTAGACTTGAGATATGACTGCACTATGCTGTTGCTGGTGACCACAGTTAATTCTACAAGACATGCTGTGTAAGTAAACAAACAACAACAGTTTGGTCTGCATTTCTTGAAAGATCACATCCCCCAAACTTAGTTTAGAGGGTCTACACTGTATATAGTGAAGTCTGCAAGTTTTCTAACAGCAAAATCTGTTTTGTGCCCAAAATCATTTTGCACATCATTGGAATGAAAGTTATTGGTAAATGGCCTGTATTTATATAGCGCTTTTCTGGTCCCTAAGGACCCCAAAGCGCTTTACATATCCAGTCATTCACCCATTCATACACACATTCACACACTGGTGATGGCAAGCTACGTTGTAGCCACAGCCACCCTGGGGCGCACCGACAGAGGGGAGGCCATGTTTGCATAGCCCTTTTTTAAAATGATGCTTTCATGACATTATTGTGTGTTGGGTGGTGGTCAGGGTTATCCAGACTGACAATTTGGGACATTGAATGTCACCTCTCCGGTGGGGAGGGAGCCTGAGATTGTCTAAATTGGAGTCTGTTTTATACCAAATGCAGAAAAAAATGTTTTAAGAAAGCAATTAAGTTCATGTTCCAAAAAATATGATTGTTTGCTTGCAGGACAACAGGAGAGATGAGTCCTCCGTCACAGATGGTGTGGTCAGTGAAGATGGTCGCCTGCAGGTTCAAGCTCATTGCATCTCCAACCCACATCCACTGCCACTGTACTTAAGGGAAGTTAAAGACTTTCTTCTGCACTTACATTTGGATCACCTCGATCCATGACAGTCATTCAGGCAGTAATGCCTGGACTGGAAACAAGCATCCTTAAAATAATACAACATTCCAGCTCATGTGTTGGAATGGAAAACAAATGTGTTGTTTAAATTAGAGACTGCACTTGTGACAGAACAACAAATATTTTATTTTGATTATATAAGTAATGTAAGTACAAAACAAACTTGTGGTAGGCCTAAACTTATTTTCAGAATAATTAAATCTGAGACTTTGTTTCATTGTAAGATTATAACAGTGATGGCAATATAATTGTTTGTTGTTCAGCAGAACAGTGTCCAGTATGTTGGCTGTTATACTTTGTTGTGTTTGAAAATAAAAGTTGGGCTGATTTTAACATCATTACAAAAATTGTTGTTAATTATTTTTAAAAATATTCATGGTACCACAAATTGTTTTTTCATTTAGTTGAACTTAACATGTTTGTCAGTAGGTAAACAATTAGTATTGTACAGTCAGAAATATCAAGTTATTGTTAATACTGCAAGTCTGCAGTATTATGTCTGTTAGGACAACTAATGTATAAGTTGTCCTAACAGTCATCTTAAGTAAGCTTTACTTAGTTTTTTTGAGGCAACGAGTTTCCATAATTTTTTTGAGTTCTGGGAACTAACAAGGCTGTACAGTGTACTCAAAATGAGTAAGTTGCCCTAACTTGGTCATCTTACGTAAACTTGATCCAATTTTTTTGAGTTCTGGGAACAAATGAGCTTGTACAGAGTACTCAAAGTAAATAAGTTGTCCTAACTTAGTCATTTTTAGCTAAGCTTTACTCAATTTTTTTGAGGCAACGAGTTTCCATAATTTTTTTGAGTTCTGGGAACTAATTAGATTTTACAGTGTATAAATAAGCGGAAGGAAGGGGGCCGGGGACTGGTGAGTGTCAGCACCACAGTCCAGGATGAGACAAGAAACATCCACGAATACATCACGAAGATGGCCCCAACTGACAGCGTGCTCAGTGAATACCTCAGGCAGCAGAAACCCAAGAAAGAGGAGGAAGGCGAGGAACCATC